>NC_133437.1:15960964-16585964 GCF_011762505.2 Arvicanthis niloticus
AAGGACAAGCAAAAGTACTTGGCAAAAGGGAGTCAGGAAAAGATGCAAGTCAAGAAATTGGAGTTTGAAAAAGAAAAATTATTTTAATTATCCCCATGAATAAGTAGAAAACTGACTAAATGATGCCAGGGGATGGATACTACAGTGTAAAGGAGTAGTTAAAGATATCAGAATGTCCCTTCCGGACAGGGCCTCTCTGTGTAGCCCTGACTTTCCTGGAAGAATGTTATCTTTATGTTAGTGATATAGTACTAAGTTTTAAAGAAAGTGTTATAGAAATTTGCATGTTCAGTGTAAATGCTTAAGTTTCACTTAAGAGAAAGTTGTATGTGCATATACAGCAGAAATAGTCAGAGACAACATAGTAATACGTCGATAGTTTTATCTGAATAAAATATTTCTTCGTAGTTTCTTTGTATAATTTTCACATTATATAAACACTAATAACTAGGGAATTTATTTTAATTTTATTAGTTTTATATGCATCTTACTCATGTTTTACAAGCACACTGTTTTTTAAATCCTGGTTAAAAAAAAGTTTCTTGAGCTGCAGTGGACACTTTTGTGTCTATGATCACAACTTTGTATCTAAGAGACATCTACTTTTAGTCATTTTAGCTGATTATCTTGGTATTTGTGGCCATGTTTCATATAACAAGGCTGCATTGCTGCTACATGATTTTTTTTAGATGCTATTGATTTCTCACAGCAAATAGAAGACTCTTGTTCCTTTTCTCATCCTATTCATAGCTGCACACATTTCTTGCCAAGTATAGTTCTACTAACTTTGGTTTGAGCAGTATTTAATGTTTATATTATTATAACTGACTGCTATTTATAGCCCTGCCATGTATTCTGTGACAAGGTTTTCTTGTGCAGTTTCGCTACTAGAATATAGCTGTTAGAAAGTGGCTTAGATTTTCTGTAATGTCAATGTTATTTGTTAATAAACATAGTTGCCCTGTTAATTTTCTTTTCTTTGTCTCTTTTTTATGAATTGATTTACTTTATATTCCTATGGCAGCTTCCCCTGCCCCTCCCCTCCCAATCCCCTTCCCCAGTCCTCCTATCCTTCCTTTCTCCTCAGACAAGGGCAGGTCTTCCATGGATATCATCCCTCCTTGGCATATCCAGTAGCAGTAAGACTAGACAAGGCGGTCTGGTTTAGGGGGATGGGATCCAAAAGCAGGCAACAGAGCAGATACAGCGCTGCTGTCAGGAGTCCTACATGAAGACTGAGCTGAACAGCTGTTACCTGTGTGCATGCTTGCTCTCTGGTGGCTCAGTCTTTCTGAGCCCCTGCAGGCCCAGGTTAGTTGATTCTGAGTATTTTCTAATTTTATTTTTCTTGATGAGATGGTTCTCATACTCTTCTCATCATTCTAAGACATGCTAGTTTCTCTGTAAGCGCGGGCTTTTCCACCCACACCCGGTTCCTGAATAATGATTTGGAGGCTGTTTATGCGTGAATAATTGCCTAGGCCAGAAGCTTGGGCTTGTTTCCCGACTGACTCGCTTGTAACTTATGCAACACATTTATTTCATGTCTGCCACATGGCTGGTTGGTTAGCTCTTCTAGTTTCATAGTCCTGCTTCCTCAGAGTGTGGGGTACTCTTCCCGCCTGACTCCCTGTCACTGAGTTCCTATCTTTTTGCTGGATGTCCCACTTTTTATTTCCTGCCTTTTGCTAATAGGCCATCATCTTTTGATTGATAGGTAATGCTTCCATACAGTATACAGGAGATGATCCCTACATTTCTCATCTGGCTTTTTGCATAGTTTGATCTTGATCCCCATCTAGCCCATCATCCTAATGGTCCATTTGGATTTCCATCACTGATGAGCAGCTATCTTTGAAAAATCAGTGTATAAGGAATAACTTATTTCTGTTTTGGTTTCAGTACATGGTTTCTTGTCTCCTCTAGAGACCAAGCCTGCTGTCTTCTGCTGGGATGGGACAGCTACCTTGCTGGAATAAGTACTACACAGGGAAAGGAGCTGAGAATCCAACAGTTTTTAATATAATTTAATTTATTTGCTAAACCTCATATCCTCTCCTGCTTCTGAAGTTACCTGGTACTGTTGCTTTTATGTTTTATGCTTTTATGTTGTTTTATGTAAATTCTGTTACATAAATCTAATCCCATTTTTCCCTCATAATTTCTTAGAATTCAGATTTTTTTGTCCCTGAAAAGCTATTTATGACTTTTTATTACTGTGAAGTTTTATCTTGTGGACTCAGTCTTATGTATATGTGGGGAGCCAACAGAAGGCGGCTATCATCCTTGCAGCCATCTTGAGCCATATACCCTGAAAAGAGACTTGATTACATTAGCCTGCAACAGCTGAGCACACTCTGATAACATCTTGCTTTAGATACCCAGGATCTTCCCTTGGGTGTGTGAGAGTTAAAGGTGTGTGACTTAAGGGTGTGACTTAGAGATCAGATTTAGAGACAAGACCTAAGGGCATGATTAAAGGTGTGACTTAGAGGCGTGGCTTAGAAGTGAGACATATAAAAGGTGAGAGGCAGACAGGAGAGTTCAGAACAATTTGGAGGAACAGTGAATCAGACACTTCAGAGAGTACAACTTGGAGTAGGAATTAGGCATTAGGACAGTACAACTTGGAGTACAACTTGGAGGGAGAACAGAGAATTAGGCATTAGGCATTAGGCACTCAGCAATTGGAAGAAGAAACTTGGAACTTGGAGGCACTAGGGACTAGGAACTAGGGACTAGGAACTCAAGACTTGGGACTTGGACTAAGAAGAGAGACTGAAGAATAAACGGGATTGAATCACACTCTGTCTGGTCTCCATTCTTCACGTCCGTCCTCACTCTCTTGCTGAACCCTGACCCGAAGACTGGAGCTGCTTGGGACAGTGCAGGACAGTTGAGCCCCCAAGGCTTTTGGCAGTGCGGGTTCCAACATTGACAGAGTGGCCTGTGACATTTTGGCCCCCAAACGTGGGGTAGTGCAGTTCTCAACATTTCTGGCCCCCAAGTGTGGGTCAGCTTGGGCTGCAACATGTATATAACTAGGGGGATAAATCTCTTACTGTCATCTTGGAGTATAGTACACCTGTAATTGTAATATCAACCTACCTTCTTTAGATAGAAATCTGTTACCTCTATTTTTTTTGAAAATATGACAAATATGGCATTTCCCAGTCTTGACTTAACAGCCAGAAAGCCATATTGCTAACTGACAGCTCTAGTTTGGTCTCATGAATATCTTACCTACTCATACACTCTGCCTTAGCTTAAATGTCTTAATGTGACCATCACTTTTGATATCTTAGATTAGGAGTTAGTATTTAAAGATAATAGACAATCATCTGAAAAACATCTGGAGGTTCAAGAAGCAAAAGAGAGGAGGGCTGGAGATCACAGCACTAGTCTGCAGTAATCTCCACAGGCATCACACAGATGGCGGTAGTTAGCTTACAGCTGTGCAGTGACTCCAGTCACTAGAGTTTCTACTCACATGTTAGCACTTTTGAGTATCAGGCCAGCTAGTAAGAGGGGACTTCTTATTCTCCTGTACAGAAGAGGAAACCAGACTATAGGAATACCATGAAGCTCCACTCTGGCCAACTCAGTTCAACAGGAAGTGAGATGTCTGGAGTAAACACAGTAGTCCAGCTGCAGGGCTCACAGCCCATAAGCCTTTGCACCATGTGTCCTGTGCCATTGGGAGGCTCTTTTTGGTAGTTAGGAAAGGTTTAAATTTGTTCCTGTCATATAGTCTGATCAGCTTTACTTGTCTATTATTACTTATTTCTAGACATTGCATATCATATAATCTACTAACTTCAAGTGTAACTTTCATTTTCTTGATTTATACTAAGGAGAAGTTGTTGCCTCAGACTTTCCTAACACCCCATAAAAAGCTGGCCTTCTTGTCTGCTATCAAGGGTATGGATTTCTATGGTCCTCTGTAGCTGAGCTGCTGGTGACTGTAGCTTACAAACCTGCTTTCTTGTGGCACTGTGAGTTTATGGTAGCACTCTGGCAAAATGGGGCTCTAGAAAATGTTTCCTTTCCTATACCGTCAATAGTAGTTATCTCAAAAGGGAATTATTTACATTTTGGTATATTTGGTGGAATAGGTATTTAATTCAGAACTTACTAAATAATTAGCCACTTAGTCTTTGAAAACATAACATCCCTTTTGATACAAAAACATAACATTTCCTTTTGAGGAAAAAATTCTTAACGATAGATACCTAATTAGTTCACATACAGCATTGACATAAATAACCAACCAGCTGTATAGAATGTACCTCGGTTCACTCGTACCCCTTTAACTACTTTATTTACTTTAGTTTATGATCAGATTTGTCACTTTATTGTTATTAAACTTGAACAGATTAAAAATAGTTATACTCAGCGTATATGTATAGTGATATATATCTTGAATACATACATTTGCTTGCCTTGGTCAATAAATTGAGCTGGAATTGAGCTTCTGTGCTTCAGTGTCCTGTTTTTAAGTCTGTGTTCTCAAATCAAGACTGAAGTGTTTTATAATTCATGTCTTCTAGTTGTAGCCATTATCAGCTTTTCATATAACACCAGCCTCTAAAAGATGATGTACAAGTGTTGACATATTAGTTCTATAGAAGAATGTGACTGCGAGAATCTAATTGTTTAGGTCTTTATCATGTCATTTAAAACACAGATCTGCACAGTTAGGAGGAACAGCCAGGAGCTGTTAGTCTTGGCTAAGAGGTTCCCCGGGTGGCTTCATCTGGAAGCTACAACGGATCTAACTGCACAGGCATGTTCCAGTCAGTATTGGGCATTAGAAAGCATCGCCTTGGTGGAGAAGGCCTGCTCCTCCAGGCTGTCGATGCTTGGTTTCATTCTCTATCCTGTTGTAGTTGGTGCTTTTCACTGTTCAAGCACACAGCCTTTCCGTGTTCATGGCCTTTGGACCAATCGGGTTGTATCAACAGTGCTCTCAGTTCAAATTCTTCCAATAGAGCCCTCCCATTTGAGCTTTTACTCTTTTAAGTTAATGAAAAGCGACTTTTCTGAATTTGAAGATACTGTAAGAACCTTCTCTACTTAGAATTGTCAGTGCAAAATTAAAAGCATAAACCCAAAGTATTAGTAAGAATTTATGCCTGCTTATTTTCCTTCTGCTGATGAATTTTTAATTTTTTAAATTAAAATATTGAATTGAAGGAACTACATCCCAGACAAAATGACTCCTAAATTTCTTGTGAAAGAATAATTCTTTTAAGTGTTACACATCTGGCTTTGATTGATGGCCTTTGTAAATTTCCTTGCAATGGATTTTTAAAAATGGCTTACTTGCTTTTGAAGAAACTGTCTAATCCCAAAGTGTATATGCTTTAAATTGAATATATGGACAATTAAATTTTTAGGGAATGTGGATTATTTAGGGCCCCCTGCCCCGCCCCTGCATTCATGATGGAATCCCCTGCACAGTGAGGTCACATTAGCTGTGACTGTGGAGCTCTCTAGGTGTCTTTTCTTTTTGCTTACACTTTTATCTTCCTGTTTTCTTCTAAATATGAAGTAGGCTAAGGGTTGTTTATATACTGTGAATTGATTAGATTATTATTCATAAATTACTAAGATTTGTATTTCTTGGTTGATAAACTGGAGAGAACTATATATCTCAATGGCAATTTCTTAACTACATTGTAGAAGACAAAGTAGAAAGAGAAAAGAGATAAAATAGAGAGCAGAAATATGAGAAATGGAGAGATTTGCCTCTCCCAAGCCGGTTATATATTGTTTCCTGCTTTAATCTATTTGTTTTTACTTTTTCCTATTAAAATTTTAACTGCAGAAAATGGTTATTGCTTATTCTGTCTTCAAAACTCCCAGATTCCAATAATGTCAACTCAGTTATAAGAGATTATCTGCTTTGTGTTTTAGCCTTTACAAATATAGCTTTCAAATTTTTATAAAATAAGTGAACAAAGATGATAAAGTGTTGTAGAATCATGTGACAATTTCATACTTTTGCACTATTGATAGTGAGTCTTTAATTTGGAATCATAGTGGTTCAGTCCCCACCCCACCTGGTTCATGCACATACCTGTATGTATGTGTATATACTATATAATGCAATAAATGAGTTTTTCTATTATAGTTGTTTTAAAATTGACTTTTGGCTTGTTCCCTCTCTCATCCTATAATGAAGAATAAAATACCAACCCACCATTTTGTTTTTAGATATAAGGCCTTGTCTGCATTACTGATACTCAGGTCCTAAGGTTTTAGAAACTCTTTAGCCATCAGACAGCTTTCTCTGAGATATGCTCTCTCATACAAACACCACAAGAGAACATACATTTGAGAAAATATTTTCAGAAAGGATTGAATCGTTGCTTTCTTAATTTTGCTTTGTGATAAGAAAAAAAAAAAACTATGAAGCTTTATCTATCTGTGATTCTCTTTCTCAGTACAAGGCAATGATAAAATATAAGCTAAAAAAAAAAAAAAAAAAAAAAAAGCAAGAACCACCGACCACCACCACCACCAAACTAAAAAACTAGTTGGGACTGGAAAGATGTCTTAGTACTTGAGAGCATTTGTTGTCTTGTGAAGGACCGTGGCTCACAATCATCGGTAACTCCAATTCTAGGGTATCCAGTGTCCTCTTTTGACTTCTCTGGGAAGGCGCACACACAGTGCTCATGTAGACATTGCCGGCAAAGCACTCAAACTGATAATGCAAAATAAAGAAAAACAACTTGTTTGGAGAGATGGCTCAGTAGTTAGGCGAAGAGCACATGTTGGTCTTTTAGAGGACTTGGGTCCGATTCCCAGCACCCACATGGCTGCTTGATGCTTTCCCAGAGCCTCTCATACTTTCAACCTTTACAGTGAGGTAAACGAAGACATCCCAGGAGGAAATTTGTTCCAAATTTGGGAAGATTAAATCATGACTCAATCATGACTTCAAATTTTAGTTAAGAGCAGTTCTATATGTACCTTGCAGCCCCCTTTCCAGTTGTAATTGAATTATTGTATTAGTTATATAACAGCTGTAACAAAAGTCCCACTGAAGAGCTAGTTTAAATAATGGATGTCTTAGTTAGGGTTTTATTGCTATGAAGAGACACCATGACCAAGGCAACTCTTATAAAGAACAACATTTAATTGGGGCTGGCTTACAGTTCAGAGGTTCAGTCCATTGTCATGGGAGCATGGCAGCATCCAGGTAGATATGGTGCTGGAGAAGGAGCTGAGAGCTCTAGTCTTGATCTGTAGGTAGCAGAAGGAGATTGTGTTCCATACTGGGAGAGCTTGAGCATAGGAAACCTCAAATCCTGCCCTCCCGAGTGACACATTTTCTCCAACAAGGCCTCACCTACTCCAACAAAGCCATACCCACTTCAACAAGGCTACATCTCCTAATAGTGCCTCTCCTCATGGGCCAAGCATTCAATAACATGAGTCTATGGGACTGTACCTATTGAAACCACCACAATGGAATACTATATTGTCTCAGTCCTGGAAGCTAGAAGTATGAATAATGTAGTCTGGTGCGGGGTGGGGGTGGGGTGGGGGTTAATCGCACGTGTGGGCTCGGGCATGGGTCCTGTTGGGTAGAGTTGTGGTTCCCCAGTGTCTTCCACCCCAGGCGGCTCAGGGAGGGGCAGCTCCGGGGAGCAAAAGCACAGAAATTTGACTGAGTTCTGGGTGGATGCTGTGTTGTGAGAAGCTGCTTGTGGCTCTGCCTGGGTGTGGAGCAATCTCCGCCTGAAGTTCCCATGGGGGCAGGGCTCCTGGTCTCTGTCCTGGGGCTCCCAGATGCCACCGAGAGCCTTGGCAGAACTGAGATGGGATGAGGGGGAGAGAGGGTCCTGAAAGCGCCCTGCAGGTAGAGGCTCTTTGTTACTGCACTCATTTGGCTGACTCCATGGCTCATGGCGGCCTCCATGGCTGGACACAGAGAAGCCCTTCATGGGAGATTAGGTGGCCAGCGGCTCAGTACTCAGAGGTCCCCTCCACGGTTCTCCATGGCAGGCCCCAAAGATATGAGGCAGAGACAGAAGGATTTCTGAGTTCGAGGCCAGCCTGGTCTACAGAGTGAGTTCCAGGACAGCCAGGACAGCCAGGACTACACAGAGAAACCCTGTGTCAACCCCCCCCCCCAAAAAAAAAGGTTTATTGTCATGACTAGAAGTAGATGATTCTGGGTTCGCACCCCACATCCCCGAAACTCAGAGCAGACCTGAGTTAAATAGGGAGGGAGGAGGGAGGAGGGTCTGGGAAGGAATACTCAATTGGCTATGCTCTCTGGCCTTTAGGTATCTCATTAATATGGAAATCTCTTGATGCTGAGGCCTGTAGTCATGCCCTCTACCTGTGGAGGGGCTGGTAAGGGGCTGATCAATGGAGGTCTTAGACCGAGTGTGAGGAGCCTAGAGTCTGGGAGTGTGGGGAAATGTATTCCATCCCTTGCAGGGTCTCCGGCCATCTCTAACCAGTGCTCTACTAGAAACCAAGCTATCCTTTTCACAGTTCCACAGTCTGGATGGTTACCTTGAGGGAAATGAGGGAAGTTTTTTTAGGCCTCTCACTGTGCCTGATGCATGACTACCTGTTCCTCACGACTTTCATTGTCTTCTCTTTTTAAATGTCCATGGCCACTTGACTGTGCACTGTACCGTCTAGTTTCCTGTCAACTTGACAAAGCTAGAGTCATCTGAGAGAAGGGAGCCTCAACTGAGAAAATACTTTTATAAGATTGGTCTGTGGGCAAGCTTGTAGGACATTCTCTTAATTAGTGATTGATGGGGAATAGCCCAACCCATTGCTTGTGGTGCCATGCTTTGCCTAGTGGTCCTGCGTTCTATAAGAAAGGAGGCTGAGGAAGTCATGAGAAGCAAGCTAGTAAGCAGCACTCCTCCATGGTCGTTGCATTATCTCCTGCCTTCAGGTTCCTACCTTGCTTGAGTTCCTGTCCTGACTGATTTTGATGGTGATCTATGAGTGAAATAAACCCTTTCCTCCCCAAGTTGTTTTGGTCATGGTGCTTCATCACAGCAATAGTAACCCTAGCTAAGCAGGTGCCAGTGGGATTTTAGAATGCTCCGGTTTTAACTATTCTTCTTCCTTACACATCTTATTCCAAACAAAATCTCTTTCTGAGTTGCTGGGTCTCAGGACTAACATATCACTTGTCTTTTATATTGGAAGAATACAATGTAACCAGTAACATTCATCTTCAAGTGAAGGAAGATTCACTGAAATGGGGGGTTGCTTTCCAAGAACTTAGTAGAAACTCTTCTTGATTCTTGCTTCTCTGTTACCCCCCAGGGCAAATTAATTTCATTATAGTGGAAGAAATTTCTTCCTTCCTTCCTTTGTTCTTATGTCCCTTCTCTTCCCTCCCCTCCTCTCCCCTCCCCTCCCCTTCCTTCCCCTTCCCTCCCCTCTCCTTTCCTATTTTCCCCTTTCCTTTCCTTTCATTCACTTTTTTGGTTTTGTTTTGTTTTAATAGAACCTATGCTCTAGGCATTAGGGTCAAAGAGTTACTTAATGATTACTTGTGGAAATATTCAGATTTATGACTTTGTGTTCCTTAAATGTTTTTGAGTTAGACCATATAAAATTAACTGTGAACTTAGCACTTTTCCTTAAAATTAGCCTGTGTGTCACCTCATCCTCTAGCAGTTCTCCTAAGTATCAAACATGTTCCCTTCATCAGAGGATGGTAGAGTCTCTGAAGGAGAGCCTGTTTCATAGGCTACAAAGCAGATGCTTTGTTAAGTTTAAACAAGCAGTGAGACCCAGAGGGAGGGTGCAAGGATAAAACTTAGATAAAACCCCAGGAAACTAGTATTGCTCCTGCTCCCCTGCTGCCAGAAAAGAAGAGGCAGTTTACACGGTAAAGTCAGCTCTGGTCCAGTAGCAGTGCAGCCACATTACACATGTTCTGTACACGATGCCAGGGCAGGTTCATGACTGGCCTTGAAGACGATTTTCATTTTGAGAGTGTGCTGAAGTCTTGGCTACATACACAGTTGGCTTCATGTACTTATTTAAGCTCAAAATTGAGTATATGAATTTTGGCATAATATTTTCCCTTTAACCCAAAATAATGTAAGATTACAGTCATATACTAGGAGTCTTGTTTTCATCCAGGTCCTAGCTAATTGACCAACCTCAAGCAAATACCCTCACTTTCCAGTCTTTGTTAATATCTGTTTGCCAAATTGGTGGGGTGTGGGTGATAGTTTAGCAATAGAACATAAACATTCTGTGGGGAAATACCCATTTCTAGATAGTCCAAGATCAAAAAAAGGGAGCAAAGTTCTTCATTCTTGGAGATGCTTAGAAAGATGGAGACCTGCTATGTGTGAATAGTTAGTTATGAAATAGTATCACATGTAGCTGCATTCTATGAGTGTTATGGAAATAATTATCGATGGCTGCAGTTTTCAACCTGTGGGATGTGACTCCTTTGGGGGCCTCATATCTTGCATATCAGATATTTACATTATGACTTACATCAGCAAAATTACAGTTATCAAGTAGCAATGGAATGATTTTATGGTTGGGAGCCACCGTAACATGAAGAACTGTATTAAAGGGTCACAGCACTGGGAAGATTGAAAAAATAACTTGGGAAGTTATTCAGCTTAGGGTTGAAAGAATTCTGGGAAGCTTGCTAGTTGTGCATAGGTGAGGGAAAGGGTTACCAGAAACCCCAGTTTTTGAGTGCTGTTTGTTTGTAACAAATAAGGTTTTTCCTAAATTGTACATGCATTCATCAAGAATGTCAGTTTTTGACATGTTCATATAAAAATGTCTTACTACGTTTAAGTTTTACCTGACACCTATGTTTATAGTCAAGCAATCTAAGATTTCTTTTTGAGTTTGCAATAAATAAGTCAGGAATAAAGAAGGGCAGCTTTAAAATAGACTTATACAAATGTGTACGGGGCAGAAGTTTAAGGTAATTGTTTTGTATAATTAATTGTTGTATAATTAGGTTTGGTTTTCAAACCTGAAAGTATGTGTTTATTATAAGTACACTTTAGGCCTGTCAACTTGGAAAGCTCAGTTATATTATGTCAGTTACTTTAGAAACTTTTTTTTAGAATAAAATATCTTTATCTACATATACACATGTATCTCTATATAAATATAAAGGCACTGCTTTCGATAGTAAAGTACTTTTATGAAGTACATAGTGTTTCTTTTCCTTGTGAATTATAATTTCTTAGGGTTCAGTTATGCTTTTTTGCTCTTTAAGCATTTCATGATTTTTTAAAGATTATTAACTCATTAGGTGACTTTTAAAAGGCCACATATCTTATTAGATTAATATAAATTGATGGATTATAAACATGTTAAATATATTTACCAGATTTTTCCAGTGAAACCAGACACAAGACACTATCTATCTATCTATCTATCTATCTATCTATCTAGTTTATAAACACACACACACAACACACACACACACACTAATTTAATGGCTGGCTAGTAGACTTGGTGGGTAAATAGCAACTAATTAATGTGTATGTATATAGGTGATAAGTATATATATCTAATCTATTTTGGATAATTTATAAGCGTTTTCCAAGATATGTGCTACAAAATACACAGTCACAGACACCTCTATAACCATATATATTTGGAAATGTGGCATGTTTATATAAAAAAATCTTTAATGTATTATCTCATTAAGGATTTTGAGAAACTAATTTACATGTAGCCCAGCATTTTCAAATGTACATAAGAAATGTTGTATTAAAATTTTTCTCTCTCTCTCTCTTCATCTCTCTCTTTCTCCCCCTCTCTCTCTCCATGTATATGTGTGTGTATACTTGCTTTTATATGTATAAAAACATGTCTCTCTATAGTGACTTTTCCTTTGATCAGGTGGTAGAACTGATGTTGGTGCTACAGCAAGAGACAGAAGTGTTTGAAGCTGCTTTCATACTCGGTTATAGAGGAGCAATAAATACATATTTGAACTAAATGCCAAGGTGGCTGTTCATCACGTGGGTACCACTGGTACCAGTGCTGTAGTGGATGACTGTGCTCTTCGGTTTGCCCTGTGTCTCCGGTTAACTTTTGCCTGGCTTGAGCATTGCATTGCCTCACTACTTCTGCCTACTTTCTCCAGTCTCTACTTCTTTGTTTTCATGTTCAAAGAACTAAAGCAGCTGGAAAGCTTAGTTTAGAAACTCAGCATTTATTCACTTTAAACATTAAACTGTTCAGTCCTGTTTGGTGTATTTTATTATACAAGGAAATGTCACGAGGAAACAAGTTATTCGGCATCAAATTCTGCATCTTGAATTACAAAGAAAACATTTAAGATCAAATAGAAAGAACTTAGCTTCTGTTTGGCTTTTCTCTTTTAAGACAAATCATAAGGAACACAAATCTGGTGTTGCCTGCTAATAGGAAAACAATCTCAATGGCTTAAAGTTTAACCACCAACCGAAAGAGAAATTGAATTTAAACAGTTGTATTTAAAACAGTTAGTTTTAACTTTTCTCTCTGGAAGGACTATTGTATTTCCCCTTGGCCCTTCCCTGATGCAGTGGTAGCTGGTCTCCTAGAGTGACCATACAGTTGCTAAATTTTTGCTCGATGGCCATTAAGATTATTGCTCAGTGTGCTTGAGGGGTTTCTTGGTTGCTGATGCTAAATCCATGTTCTACCATGGTGCCGTGTGTGTGTGTGTGTGTGTGTGTGTGTGTGTAATACTTTGTTTTTAACTACTTATTATCTTCAAAATAACTCATGCGTTTCAAAAGCTCACTTTAAATCTAATTTTTAAATTTCTACTGTTATTTTTTTGATTAGAAGATATGTCAACACTGAGAGTTTTGTAATATACTAGGCAAACTGCCTTACCATTTAATCCTTAATTAAATATTGAACCACTTTAACAAAGTGGTTCACATAAAGAATATTGAATAAGACATGTACAGAAAAGGAATGAAGAGAAAGAAAACAAAAAACAAAAAACAAAATCCTTCATTAAAATGACCAGCATTTCTTCCATACTAAAGACTGGGGACTGTGGGCAGTGTCTGCTCTTATTCCGGCATTGGAGTTAAAGCGCATTAAGGTCCAGCCACAGGGAGAATTCAGAGTTCTTTTACTGTCCAGTACTTCAACATAAGACTTTAATGGTGACTTGGAATAGGTCACAGATCTTAGCTAAAGGCTATGAAGATGTTATATGAGCTGTTCAAGGGGACGTGGTGGAAAAGTTGCAGAAATAAATTCTGGTTTTTATTCCCATATAATAAAACAACAGAACGCTGTTATGAGCTAGTTTGAGTTGGCAGTAGAGTTGTGTGACATAGAGACACCGGAGTTTGGGATGGAATACTGGAAGAAAACTCATTCTCAGATGTGTTGATGGAAGGGTAAACTGACAAGCTTAATTTCCAACCAGTAGCACCCTGTATCCCTTCAGAGCACACTGTGCTGGACTTTGCACACTTTGCTTTTTAGATTCCTGTCTGAGAGCTTCTGTTGTGTGGCTTCATCTTGCCGTGCATATAAGCTCATGTATAAATGGGATTAAGTAGTAGGAAGAATATGTCAGTAGCTTTGTTCTCTTTTAAATAATGAAAAACATTTTTATTATTAAAAATTAATGGTATTGATTTTTTATGCATTGTTAGTTTCATATAACTTTGTTTGTAATTATCCCAATTAATGATAGTTGAATTCAAAATTTAATCTTCTGTGAACAATGTATTTTTTTCAAAGTTTTCATTAATTGCTATGTAAATTGTATTCCTAAAATATTTCTGAGGTCAACTAGGTTAATGGAGGAGGAGAATAACTTCAGGCTGGCTATGCAACCCAGGCTGGCCTTGAACTCATGACCTTCCTACCACAGCATCTTTAGTGTTTGGGATCTTAGGCATATGCCACCATGCCCGGCTGATGGACTTGTTTGATAATAAGGTAAAAGGCCTTAGGAAATAGCCGAGTCCAAAGGTTTAACTTAATTTGAGATACAGACTACAAAGACCTTAAAATTTGTTTTTATGTAGAATCTTTTTCCTTAATTTTTTTCTGGGAAATAGTTTCTCCAAATGTATTTCTTTATCTTTTTTGTCTAGCTTCATAGACTGGGTTGGGTAGGTTGATGGTGGGAAGCCATAGTGTGCCTGGAGCTGGAACCTTGGACTTAGACATCTCGGGCCTTATGTAGGGCTGAATTTCCATTCTACTTTTCGTTAATGCATGGACAACATTGCCTGTGTCTTGTGAAGAGTGGTGGAAGGTCAGCCTTAGTCAGGCCCACTGTATCTGTCACCATTCCCTCACTCTTCTAGCCTCCGTTAAAGTCTGAAGTTTTCATAGTTTGGGGATTATAGTTGGACTTCTTCAGTTCTCACTGAACTATTTTCATAATGTGTCTTCTTATCTATTTATTAATATGTCTAGAAGATTTAACATGATCATTCATTTAGCCATAATATACCGGATATTATGATCTATAATTCTCCCAACTCCAAAGGGTAACTATAGTTACTTTAATTTCACAGATAAGAGATAGTTTTCATGCAGTGTAAATCTGTGCATATATGGATAATTTGTCACAGTTCCTTTTATGGAATCATCTGTAATTCATTTTTTTAAAATAAATTTAAAGACCTTTAACCAGTTCAGTTCATTTTTAAAAGATTTATTATTTATTATGTATACAGCAGGCCACAGGAGGGCACCAGATCTGATTATGAGCCACACCATGTGGTTGCTGGGAATTGAACTCAGGACTACTGGAAGATCAGACAGTGCTCTTAGCCTCTAAGCCATCTCTTTAGCCCCAGTTCAGTCTTTTAAAAAGCATTTTAAATAATGTTTTTATTCTTTGAGAATTTCACACAATTATTTCAATTCCCCAACTCCTCTAGATCCTTCCCACTGCCTTCATGTTCATTCATTTTCTCTTCTGCTTCTCTCCCCTCCCTCCCTCCCTCCCTCCCTCGCTCCCTCGCTCCCTCGCTCCCTCGCTCCCTCATGCTCTCTGAACACTACAGAGTCAAACTGTGTTTGTTGCCTTCCAGGTCTGCCCTGAAGTGAGGCTTCCCATAGGCTTTTGGTATTATTATCTGTCCCCACCCTCCTTCCTCTTCCTTCCCCCCCATCTCACTCTATTTACTCTCCCCCACCTTTTATAATATCCTATTTCACCCTTCTGGAAAGGTTTTCTCCTTGGCCCTTTACTAGTTACTTACCTGTGAAACTCATCCACATTTGACAGAAAATAGGGTGTTTGTCTCTTTATGGATCTAGGTTCCTTCCTCAGGAAGCCTGTTCCCAGGTCAGATCATTTACCTGCAGATATCCTAGCTTGATTTCTCTAACTGCAAGAGTAGTCAGTGTTCTTAACTGCTGACCATCCTTCAACCCCCCCATCATCCATCCATCTATCTATCTATCTATCTATCTATCTATCTATCTATCTATCTATCATCTATCTATCTATCTATCTATCTATCTATCACTATCTGTAGATACAGTGATAGAGAGTGGTAAAGAGAGCCCTATCCATCGCTCATTTTTAAGTCTTCCTGTTTCTTTTTCACTCATGTATGTGTTCTGCCTTTACAACTCACACATTATATTAGCTATTGGATTAATAATTTTAGCTTCCTGTTTTGTGTGTATTTTGTTTAAGAAGTAACCCAGTCAATGGGGAGGGGTCCTTACTCAGACTGAAGAATTAACCTGTTTTTTATGTGCCTCCTGCTGTCTTTCAGTCCTGTGAGTTGTCACAGGCAAAGATTGCTGAGTTTATAGAGGTTGTGCAGGAGTAAATCCCTCTCCAGGGTAAAAGTAGTAGATTGTATCAGCTGATCTGGGGGTGTCTGGCAAGTTTTTTGATTTTTAGAAAAAATTGTTTTACTTATTTATTTTTATATGAGAATTGAAGAATGGCTGCCCAAATATACTTGATTTTGCAATAATGATCACTCCATCTTCCGTTAGACTCAGTAATTGTTTATTTGGACTGTTAGCATTGGTTTTCATGTTTTGATCTCAGTTCTTTCCAAATCAATACTTTATGCAGTCATGGTAAGTTCTTTGTAGTTGAGGCCAGGTGCTATATTAGTTTAACTGGCTAAACCAATGGGCACTGGTGTCCATAGCTGTGAAGTGTTGGGTAAAAATTAGTATCAGTTGCAGGTTTCTACCCTGCCTCTCTGATCATTCAGTTCCTGGATAGAAGACATAAAACCTTTACATTTATAATAAGCCTTAACAGCTTTAGACCTGGTCAGAAATCTACCCTCTAAGCTATTGGTATCTATTTCCTTATCTATAACCCCAAGTTATGACTTACTAAGTTTCTGCTAGGCCACTCTTACTCAAATTGGCCAGCCCTCATGGCCTTGTTTTCACAGTGATCCCATGGCTTCTTCCTCACTATTACTCCGCCCCCTTCCACCTCCTCCTTCTCTTTTCCCACTTTCAACCTTGAAACTAGAAACCTGCCTACCTCTAATCCCTCCAGTAATTGGCTATAGCCATTTTTATTTAAGCACTTGTTTTAATTTAAGGAACAAGGTTTGAACAACAAAAAAGCTGGTAAATTTGAGAATTCACTCAAAAGCAGAGACCTTCAGGTACAGAATTAGCATTACAATACATAGCAACAGATCCAACCTCAACACCAAGCTTAGTGAGGCCCTGTCCTGTGCCCAGTGGTAGACTTTTTTCTATGGCTTGCCACGCTCCTTTGTTTCACTTTCAAACTATTCCGGGCAGAGTGAGGTTATAAAGGGTTTTGAACTCTGTTTTGAAGGAGTACCCATCTCTTTTCACAAACTGTGCTGTGTATTTTAGCAACTGCATATATGTAGTTTGATTGAATGCCTCAATCACTGTTGAAGAGAGAACCTCAACTGAGGAATTGTCTCCCTTAGCTTGCTGTGTTGCCATCTCTGGGGGGCATTTTCTTGATTAATGATTGACACGGGATGGCCCAGCCCTGAGTGTGGTCCTGGTTGTGGAAGACAGGAAGCCGAGCAGGTATGGAGAGCCAGCCCTTCACCAGCGTTCCTCTATGGCTCCACCGTCCGCTCCTGCTGAGTGCCTGCCCTGATGCTCTTCAGTGGAGCCTGCAATCTGCAGGCTAAATACCTATCCCTAAGTAGGTTGGTCACTGTTATCAGAGCAACAGAAAGAACTACTGAAGTTCCTGTTCTCTGTTGCCATAGCGCTCTTCCTGTTGATGAAAGCACTGTTAAACAGGGCAGTTTTGGTCTTCTTGTACTTTTTATAGATGAGTTGGACCATTGTTTTTAAGATTGGTATAAATTAAGAAATTTAGAAATAGGTGAAATATCCACATTAAAATTAGATGAAATATAATCCACATTAAAATTATTAGATGCTTATTAAATGTTGCAGACTGCACTTGGCCACCAATTTTGTTGCTTACATGCAATATGGAAGATTAAGCATACCATGTCACAAATCTTATCTATTTAACTATAATCTCATTTCTGTTGGTTCTTTATTAATACATTAAGATTACTTTTTTGTTGTTCATTCATACTCTATTAGTGATTGTCTGATTAGTTTTAATGACTACTTATATTAGTCATTATTAAAAGTTACTACTTATGTTACTATATTTAAGATGAAAGTATATTAAAAATGAAATATTACAAAAATTAGTTGAAATAATAAGACAATGTAAAGACTAATTTTGTAAAAACTGTTTTTGAATTTTTTTATTGAAAGTTAAAATTTTATACAATATATCCTGATCATAGTTTCCCCTCCTCCATTTCTCCCCAAACCCTCCCTACCATTCATATCTACACTTTTTCTCTCTCTTTAGAAAATCAACATGTGAACAAAGCAAACAAAACTAGAAAAAAAGAGAAAAAAGCACAAGAAACACATAACACACACACACACACACACACACACAGACCCTCTAAAGTCATTAAATTGGAAACTATACAAGCAAGACCAGTAAGACAAAAACCAAAACCAAACCAAACCAAACCAAACCAAAGTGATATGAGGCAAAAGCCTATAAAAACACCAATGAGTTCATTTTGTGTTGGTCATCTACTTCAGTCATCTACTGCTGAGCTTAGGACCAACCCTTTAGTGTGGTTGGTTACTATACCTAGTGAGATCTGGGACCCTGTCTGACTTGAACCTGTGCTGATGCAGTGCATACTTCCACGTTTTGTGTGAGTCCATATGTGTGTTAATCCTGTTGTATCTGGAAGACAGTTTTCTTGGGGTGATCCATCATCTCTGCTACAGTCTTTTTGCTTCCTCTTCTGGAAAATTCCCTGATTCAAGAGATAGGAGGTTTGATAAGATATCTTTTATACTGACTGTTCTAAAGTCTCTTTCTCTCCACACTTGTCCAGTTGTGGGTCTCTGTGTTAGTTCCCATCTACTGCAAGAGGAAGCTGCTCTGATGAGGGCTGGAGGAGGCACCGATCTATGGGGATAGCAGAATGTTGTTAGAAGTCATTTTAGTGTTATGTTCCTTTAGCAGAACAGTAGCATTCTGTTTTTCTCTAGAGCCACGACCTATCTAGTCAGATTCTTGGTCACCAGCGCAGTGTTAGGCATGGATTCTATTTTGTGGAATAGGCCTCAAATCTAATCAGATAATGGTTGGTCACTCCCCTAACATCTGTGCCACTGTTGTACCAGCATGTCATGCAGACAGGTCAACCATTGCAGATCTCAAGGCGAATAGTGGGGTCTGTGTTTTCTTTTTTCCCCTGCTATTGTACAGTACAGACTATCATCCAGTACCATGAACCCTATTTAGGAGGGGTAAAGGCCCTATTTAGGCACCAGCCTGACTTCTCTGTGTTTAATGAGGCATGTTAATGTAGTCTTCAGCAATAAGGCCTTAATGTTTAGTTTGTGAAAAGCAATCAGCAGCCTTGACAATAGCCTGATACGTTTGAGATTTTCCATGGGGGTTCTTTTTGTTCAACAACTTGTTTAGATGGAACTCATTCCTGACACCAGAGTTTTAACTTGGTAGTAAAAGATAATCTAGTTTGAGCATTGTCTTCCCTGTTATTGGTGACTTCATTTAGATTTCTTTCATATATATATATATATATACATATATATATATGTATATATATGTGTGTGTATGTGTACGCATATATAAATATATAAATATTATACTTCATATATAATATATACTTCTACAGTAGTAGATGTTCATATTTTATTTATTTTTTAAAAAAGATTTATTTATTTTTATTTATATGAGAACATGAAGCTATCTTTAGATACATCAGAAGAGGACATCAGATCCCATTACAGATGGTTGTGAGCCACCATGTGGTTGCTGGGAATTGAACTCAGGACCCCTGGAAGAGCAGTCAGTGCTCTTAACCACTGAGCCATCTCTCCAGCACCGACGTTCATATTTTATATGATGAAATCTTAGAAAAATAGTTTAAGGGCTAATCATTGGGGTTACATTTTACACTGTTGGCATTTACTCAGTATGTCGGGGTGTGTGTGTGTGTGTGTGTGTGTGTGTGTGTGTGTGAGAGAGAGAGAGAGAGAGAGAGAGAGAGAGAGAGAGAGAGAGTGTGTGCAAGCATGTGTATATGTGTATGCATGTGCCTATATGCATAGAAGCCAGAAGACAAACTTGGGTGCCATTCCTAAAACTCCATCTACCTACCTTCCTTCCTTCCTTCCTTCCTTCCTTCCTTCCTTCCTTCCTTCCTTCCTTCCTTCCTTCCCTCCCTCCCTCCCTCCCTCCCTCCCTCCCTCTCACTCTCTCTCTCCCTCCCTCTCCCTCCTGCCCTCCTTCCTTCCTTTCCTCCCCCCTCCCTCCTTCCTGCCCCCCTTCTTTCTTTCTTTTTTGTTGACACAGAGCGTCTCATTGCCTGGATCTTGTCATGTTGTCAGAAATCTGTCTGTGTCACCCCCCAGCCCTGGAATTACAGGCATCTCTGCCTTTTAAAGAAAAAGTTGGTTCTGGAGATCGACTTTAGAACCCCATGCTTGTGAGGCAAGCACTTTACTAGTAAGCTATCTCTCCAGCCCCATATGTTTTATTATCTTAAGGCATTTTCTGTATTTAGATTACATATTTATAATACAATGCAGTATTACATCAGCATACTACCTTGACATCTTGGTCTGGAAGAGTTTTATACTTTTTGTGTGTGCTCCTTTATACGCAAACCAAATTCCTTGATCTCCTTCCACTTATTTTCTTATTGGTTCTATTATAGGCATTTACCTTATCGTACAGATTTGTCAGTGGTAACTGGATATCAGATTTCAACTGAATATAGCTATCTTTTCCCCTTTAGAAACAGAGTATTGACTATGCAGCCTTTCCAGGCTTCTATTTGTAGCCCAGGCTGATCTTAAACGTTTGATCTTCATCTAGCTTAATGTTTTGTTTTAGTTAGGTTTTGGTCATGTATGAATAAGATTGTTTAAAATGATCCTGCAGTTATCTCATGAACTATGAAAGATAAAGACAGCTCCTTCCTTCTCCTAAGAGGAATGCCTTATATTCCCTGTGAGTAATACAGACATAAATTCATCACAAAAGGGGACCTCTGAGTAAGTTTAGCCTCTCCATAGTCCACTCTCTTCCTGCTTTACTTTTCCTAAAAGTCGTCTTGTGTTTAAAAATGTTAAATAAAGGATGAATTCTGTGGTGATCAGCAGGACATGCAAGGTTCAAGAGTTGAGAGTTTTGCCCCATTAGGCTTTATATTTCTTAGTGATAAAAATATGAGCAAAGAGCTCTACTTGTTGCTCTTCCTCCAGTGTTTTAATGGGCTTTCTTTCAAAAGGTGGTA
Source organism: Arvicanthis niloticus (assembly GCF_011762505.2). Lineage (NCBI taxonomy): Eukaryota > Metazoa > Chordata > Mammalia > Rodentia > Muridae > Arvicanthis > Arvicanthis niloticus. The sequence continues at coordinate 15,981,793 of NC_133437.1, forward strand.
TGTTTGTTATCAGAGGAAGTATCCAGACAGTACCCATTACAGCTGAGCCCAAGAATTACCAACAGAACCACAGCTGCACACTTAGATCTATACTTTAGAGAAACCACTTAGCTTTAAAAGCAACTTTTACCTTTAAAAGAAACTCTAATAACAAGACCCTCCCCCCACCCTCTTTAGACTTCTGTTTCCCGGTACAGAGAGATGCCTTTGCATTTTTTTCCCATTGTGAGAGGGATTTTCTTTCTGCATGTTTGGTATCTATGGCAATGACAAAAAGGAAACAAGCGTTCGTAGCAGTCATAACAGGAAGGAGAGATGTGTTCCTGGGACTGGGAGGAAGGGTAGAGAAACGTAGACAGATCATTCTGCATATAGAGAATCTGTAACACTAGCAAAGGAAGGGTCAGAGTTCAGAGGGGATGAGGTTGTACTGGAATTTAGTGCTAACAACCATTAGCACTAAAGGGATGGGGTAGAGTAGGTTAGCTCTGCAGTTCAGGGCATCCATGGAGAGTGTTTACCAGGGACTGAGGGATGAGCATCTCTGCAGTCAGCCTAGCCTGGGGCTTCAGTGTCCTAGCTGCTGCACTTACACGTGGCTGTCTGCGAGTTGGTCTACCTGCACAGGGCATTCTTACAGCACTTCTCTTCTACCAGCAGCATCACTGGAAGATACTTAAGTGACCATAGCAAGCGTGGGTCAGGCTTTTAAATGGTACTCTCAAATATTTTGTCCAAATTTCCTTTGATGTATATAATATTTAGAATATTTTCGAAGATAATTTGTTACTATAAATTTAAAATGGTATAAAATAAAATCTTTATTTAAAAAAATAAAATCTCTTAACAAGGAGAAAAGCACAAGTAACAAAACCAAAAATGCTAATTGAGCCTTATCTAATCAAAGAAATAATAATCTTAATCTAAAAAAAAAAAAAAAAAAAAAAAGAGCCAGGCTTGGTTACACATGCCTTTAATCCCACTTTAATCCCAGCAGGCAGTTCTCTTTGAGTTCAAGGCTGGCCTGGTCTACATAGAGAGTTCCAGGACAGTTGAGACTACGCAGAGAAGCCATATCTCAACAACAACGACGACAACAATGCAAAAAACCCAAAATAAAACCATGGTTCCTCATGGATTGAAAACAACTACAAAAAAGCTACATTAGTAATATCTAAGTGTTTAAATGTCCAATTTAAAAAGTAAACATTTAAAAGTCATCACCCAAAAAACCAAGTTATAATAATTGTGAAAATATTACCCCTAAATAAAAAATTTTTAAGTAAAAAAATTAAATATACTCTTCCTTAGTTTTAGCAATGTAGATGTTTAAGTCCCTCTTAAAGCTGGTTTATATGTACAAAGTAAATAGTCACATACATGTGAAAGTGCTATGAATTTAGTAACTACTGTATCACATGTAGTAATGCTATACTATGAGTTTGATTTACATTAAAAGTATTCAACAGACCTTAATTTGTATTGACTGTACTTGGAATTAATTTCTGTTTCTGTCTATAAGAGACATACATTTCAATTTGTGATGTTCCTTTTGGTGACATTTAATAAGAAGGTGGCAGATAAATGTAGCTCTTTATTTTAATTAACTGACTAGTTAAATTAAATAGTGAGGCTTTTTGGATTCAATTAAATCTTAACTCAAATGGATTAAGTTAATTACTACTTTTGTTGATGTTTGGCTTTGCTACACTTTAAGGTTTTCTTATTCTCTAAAATTTTGAGAAAAATGTCAAGACTTTCCCCACATACTTTGAAGATCATTATTTATGAAAGGATCCAAAGAAGACTAACTAATGTAGTTTTGGATCATTCATTGTGCATTATTTCTAAAACAATTGGAATAGCTTCAAGATGAGTTTAACACAGAATAAATCTGATTTGTCCGTTGTGTGCTGAGGAGCATGTACAGTGGTTAGGAACGCTGGAAGCCCATCAGACTGGACAGGGATTATCATGCTTAGGTACCTAGAACCCCACTCCATTGGGGTTTTGGAAATAGGTAAATACTCAGTAAAGTGTAATATCGCTATGTTTCAACTCAGAAACAAAATAAGCAAATACAGTCCAACTGTGCCCCTGTAAAGGTACTTGATAAACCTGTTCTCCCTTTCTGTAGATACTTAGTAAACATCCTTGGAAGTTTATTGGATACAGTATGATAATGTATACAGGCTTATAGTTAGATTCATGTAGTTAACATTCACATTTCCTCTTTCTAACACCCTGTCCCTTTAACACATTGTATTATAGAACACATTATTCAAGTACAAACTCTTTCCTCTCCCTCTTTGCTTCTTAGCCTCTAGTAACAACTATTTTACTCTATTATTTCTTTGAAAGAAATATTTTAAGTTTTAAAATGAGTGAAAACAACTGAAGTTTTTAATTTTAATATAGTCTAGGTAATCACTTTTTCTTTTTCCTTCCTTTTTGTGTGTTATATTTCAAATTCGTCTCCATACCGTGGATTATTTGTTCTCTCCTCTGTCATACATAAGCAGCTTTGTTGTTTTACACTACAGATTTATGTGTATGATCAACTTTGAAATGTTTAAACTTGTGTATAGATTCATGTTTTACATGCACTTCTCTTTGCTCAACTACTGTTTGTCAAAAGTTTGTCTTTGCCGTGCAGTGTTGCCTTTGTTCCTGTGCCAGAGATCATAACTAGAGACAGGGCTTCCCAATGTTCTTTCTCATTGAGAGATTTCATCAGGATTTTAAACCTTTTCTCATATATATCCTGGACATATTTTGTTGGAGTGTTGTCTGAAGTATTTCAGCTTTTGAATGCTAATGTAAATGGCTTTGCACCTTTCTTGTTTATTGCTGGTCTATAGGAAATCGTTTGCTCTTTGATTACTAACTTTGTATTCTCCTAATACTAATAAGCATTGGGCTTACTTATTGCTTTAGCTTTTCCCGTGGTCTATTTGTTAACGACTTTTCTCTATAGACAACCATGTCATCTGATGACAGAGACAATTTGATTTGTTTCTAGTCTCCTTACTTTGAATTCATTTTTTTTTTTTTTTTGGTATAGTGCACTAGGTAGGAGGTCTAGTATAGTATTAAAAACAACGGTAGACAATGACATCCGTGTTTTGGTTTCTTACCATTCAGAATGACAATAGGGGATAGAGAGGCGTTTCAGGGAGTAAGGATACTTTTTGTGCAACATGAGTATCTTAGTTACTTTTCTGCTGCTATAAAAAGACTCCGCTACAAAGACAACTTAGAAAAGAAAGCATTTAATTTGGGGACTTAGAGTTTCAGAGGGGTAGAATCCGTGAGCATCATGGCCAGAAGCATTTGACGTCAGGCAGGCAAGCACTAGACCAGTAGCCAAGAGTTTACATCTAATCCACAAGCAGAAGACAGAAAGAGAGGGTGAGGGTGGGGGGTGGGCTAATTGGGAATGGTTTGGGCTTTTGAAACCTGAAAGCCCATATTCAGTGACATCCCTTCCCCAATGAAACCACACCTCCTAGTCCTTCACAAACATTTCTACCAACTGTGGACCAAAGATTCAAATGTACACATGGGGGCCGTTCTTGTTCAGTTGGACTAAAATCCAACTGCATCGATGATCTGAGTTCAAACCTCCAGATCTGTGTAAAAGCTGCTTGTAGTTGATTCATGTGCTGATGACCTCACTACTATGTGTGTTAGTGTACAAAGACAGGGATTATTGAAGCTTCACTCCAAGTTCAGTGAGAGGTTGTGTCAGAGGTGTACCGTGGATCATGATAGAGTAATGAGTAATTCATACATTCTTTTTTGACCTCTCTGTGTGTATATGGGGTACTCATTTGCACATACATGTGTATACACCAAGCATATACCCTAAAAACGATTGTTGTTACAGGTTACTTTAGGGTTTTTTTTTTTTTTTTGTAGGTTGAAGAAAGTCTTCTAGTCTCAGATTGCCAGGAGTTGTTATGATGATCGATGCTTGATTTCTGTCAAGGGCTTTGTACAGGTTATGATCATTTGTTTTTCTTCAACCTACTGATAGTGATGGTTATTTTCATTTTTAAAGGTTGAGCCACTCCTTGACTACTTAGACTAAATCTCAGTTGTGCTATTTAATTTTTTCCATGCATTGATGGACTTGATTTCCTGATATTTTGTTTTGTTTTATGTCTGTAATTGGGAAACCTGTTAGTCTGTAGTTTTTTTTTTTTACAATGACTTTGTCTGATTTTCAATATTTGTGTAATGCTGGCCTATGACAAGTTAGCAGTTATTTATTGTTTTTATATTATGAAAGAGATTATAGAGAATTTATATAATATCTTTGTTAAATTGGTGTGTCTTTGTTACACATAGAATTTACCAGTAAATATATCTTAGTCAATTGCTTTCTACGTGCAAGAGTTTTAAATTATTGATTCAATCTCTGTAACATATACACATATTTGTATTTTTAACTCTTCTGTGATTGATATATTCTTTCAAGTGACTGGTTGCCTATTTTATATAAATGTATCTAAGAATTTTCTGGTATAGAGTTGTTCATAGTATTTATATTATCAATTTAATGTTCATAAGACTTGTCATGTTTATTTATGGTACTAGGAGTTTGTGTTTTTTGTCCAACAACCCCCCCCCCCAACCTTGAGCTAGCCCTGCTAGAGCTTTAAGAATTTTGATTTACTTTTTGAAGCAATTAGATTTTGTTGCTTTTTTTCAGTTTAATTGATTTCAGATCTAATTTCTAGCATTTCTTTCCTGCTCACTTTGGATTTAACTTACCATGTTTCCACTTTCCTATGACATGAGTTTAGGTTCTTGAGTTTAGCTGTTACTTCTTTCTAATGTATACATTGAATCCTGTAGATTCCTAAGCACTCTTCATATTTTAATGTCCTATGTATTTATGTGAAGTGTATTTTCATTTTTTGTTAAGAGTATTTTACACTGTTTCTAGGAATTTGCCTTTGATCATATGCTATTTGGAAGATTTGAAATTATGTTATTTAGTCTTCAACTGTTTGTATTTTTTCTAGCTGTCTTTCTCTCACTAGTTTCTGATTTTTTTGGGGGGGGCCATTTGGAACATATAATGCATCATTTCTGTTCTTTTAAACTTAGTGATGATTGATTGATAATGCAGAAAATGTGGTATATTGATAATACCCCATGTGAGCTGGAGAAGTGTAATCTGATTTTGTCAGAAGAAATTGCCTGTAGTTGTCACTTATATCTAGTTGGAGAATAGTCTTTAATCCATCTATGTGTGCATTGATTTTATGTTTGCCGGAACTGCTTATTCCAGATAGAGTGATGGGTCGGTCTCTTTTGATGCTGGATTCATCTGTTTCTGCTTGCAGCACTCTCAGTTCTTATCTCAGGTTTTGTCACTTCCTTGTTAAGGTTTTTTATGCTGTGGGTACCGACTGCATTGTTACTGTGTAAGGCTCTTTTAAGCCCTGATAACTTGCTTCAAGTTCTGCTGTCAGAAAACAATGTATCTCTTTTCTGTCTTTTTCTTTTATGTCCTGTTGATGTCATTAAACATTTAAAAAGGTCTAAATCTTTGCATTTTATTTTTTAAGAATGCTTTATGTGGGTGCTATATGTTCATCATTTCTTCCCCTTCTTCTTCCTTCACTCCTCAATCTCTTCTATCCCCCCTCCCCCAGCCCCCATGACTGAATTAGTTTAGTGCTGCTCTTATATACATGTATTTAAGGCTGACCTCTTGGGGTTAGATGATCTATCAGTGGGCTCATCCACGGAGAATACTTTTTCTCCCAGTATGAGCAATCATTGATTGCCTGTAGCTCTTTATATAAGAGTGAGGCTTTGTGAAATTTCCCTACCTGTGTTGGCATGGTGACTAATGTTTTCATTATGCAGGTCTGGTTTAGGAAATCATATTGTTGAGATTTTGTGAATGTAGCATCCTTGTCATGTCTACAAGGACTATCTCATGTTGTGGTCCTTTGGTTTTTACCATCTTCCTATCCACTCTTCTGCCATGGTCCCAGAGCCTTAGGTGTAGGGGTTTTGTTCTACATGTACCAGTTTGGGTTGATCTGTTCATAGTCACTTATTCTTTCTATCTGACCATTTATGGATCTCTTTAGTAGTCTCCATCTGCTGAAAAGAAAAAGCTTTGATGAAAAGCCACACTTACTTGTGCATATAGGTCTTTGAAATATAGCTAGAAGTTATATTAGTTTAGGAAAATGGCAGTAGTAGGCTGTCCTCTGTGACCTCCCCAGCCATGGGGAGTTGTTAGGTTTGCAGTAGCAGACATGAATTCCCTCCTGTTTAGTGGTTTATAAGTTATAAGTGGTTTATAAGCCAATTAGTTGGCTGTGGGTTACCTTTAAGATATAAATGCTGTTATTCCACTGTTGGGGCTTTCTTGACAGGCTAGTCATTGCTGTGGTTCGTAGGCTTTACAGCTTGATAAGACTTTCCCTTGTTTTTTCTCTCTTGGTAGCTTTCATATCACTTTTCCATACTATGACAGCTAGGTCTCAGGAAGTCAATTCTAGTTCAGTTCTTCCAGATCCTGTGTCTGAAGTGTGTGGCATCTTCAGCAATAAAGTTTTACCTTTAGGCTCTGGGAGGAAAGTAAGGGCAAGGGTAGAAGCCTATTTTACTTGGGGAGTCTCTTGACTGGCAACTCAATGGTAGTGCTTGGATTTGTGTTAGACATACAGCTCTTAAGCGGGGAACATTATCACTTGCTGTTGTGTAATTTCATTAAACATTATCTCTGTATACATCTATCATATATGTATTTTTTAAGTAAGCTTCCAGGAGTCAATTTTTTTCTGTAAAAGCCCCAGGGCTTTTACAGAAATCCTTAGTGTGTACTATTTATTTAGCATCCGTGCAGTGTAAGTTTCCCTAGACCTTTACTTTTGATCTACAAGCTAATTTTAGCTCTCAAAAGTCCTTCCTCTGCCCTTTCCTCTGTATCTCTCTCCACCCCTTCCCTTCTCATCTTCCTCCTTTCGGGTGTCTGCTCAGGAAACTCTTGGGAAGTTGTGGTTCTCTGCTTGTGCCTCTACCTCTTCGATTGTTTGGATAATGACCTAATTATTTTTTACATATAAGAGTAATTTTACCTTTTTAGTTTGCTTGGTTTTGCTTTTTGTTATGATAGGATGACTTATGAGCTTATATATGGGACTGGAAACAAGATTCTCCATTGGCAACTTTTTATGCTTTGTGGAGGTGTTAGCTTTATGAATAGGTTTCCTGTCAGTCTTACAGAAAGGGAAGAGTACTTAAAGTGTATCATAAGACATAGTAGACTTAAAAATGGGATTATTTTACTGAGACTAAAGTAAACTGGAGAGAAAATACAAGATTCTGTTTTTTCTTTTATATTAATTATTGACTGATCCTGAATAAATTTTGAAATATTCCATTCTTACGTTTTACCCAGTGAGTTGTGAGGACTAATGTGACAATTTTCCTCCTTTCCCTTCTGTTCCTTATCATTCAATTTTGTCCCTGTCCTTCCCCTTCCCCTTCCCCTTCCCCTTCCCCTTCCCCTTCCCCTTTTCCTTCCCCTTCTTCCCCTTCCCCTTCTTCCCCTTCCCCTTCCCCTTTTCCTTCCCCTTCTTCCCCTTCCCCTTCCCCTTTTCCTTCCCCTTCTTCCCCTTCCCCTTCTTCCCCTTCCCCTTCCCCTTTTCCTTCCCCTTCTTCCCCTTCCCCTTCCCCTTCTTCCCCTTCCCCTTCTTCCCCTTCCCCTTCTTCCCCTTCCCCTTCTTCCCCTTCCCCTTCTTCCCCTTCTTCCCCTTCTTCCCCTTCTTCCCCTTCTTCCCCTTCTTCTTCCCCTTCTTCCCCTTCTTCCCCTTCTTCTTCCCCTTCTTTCTTCTTCCCCTTCTTCTTCCCCTTCTTCTTCCCCTTCTTCTTCCCCTTCTTCTTCCCCTTCTTCTTCCCCTTCTTCTTCCCCTTCTTCTTCCCCTTCTTCTTCCCCGTCTTCTTCCCCGTCTTCTTCCCCTTCTTCCCCTTCCCCATCCTTCCCTATCCCTTTTCCTCTTCTTTGTTTTTCTTTTTCTCATTAATACTGTCAGGTGTCAACAAACATGCTAACTTTGCAAAAAGATAATCGCTTTAGCCCCCAAATCTAAACAAACAAAAACAACAAACAAACAACCCCCCAATTAAACTAAACCAAAAAACCCAAAAAATAAATGCTAAACTTTGCTATAATTATGTATTTACATAATTTCTATAATAGAGGTTCAGTCTTCATTAAAAATTTGGTTTCTTACTCGACAAGAACTGTATCTTACAGTCTCCACTGCAGAAGGGGTTAAAAGTGTGTGTGTGTGTATGTGTGTGTGTGTGTGGGGGGGGGAGAGGTAGGGGGTAGGTTGAGATTGTGCATGGTTGAGGGAGAATAATTCATCAGGGCTCACAGCATACGTGTTTATTCTGATATTTTGGAATTTCCATTGTATATCTCCTAGGGGTATTAGTGTGGATACTAGAAAGGCTGCTTAATAGGAAATAGACTAGGCATATAGCTGTGATTTGATCTGCAAACAATTGTGCTGTTCGAATTTTGCAGAGGTTTAGGACAGTTAATTAAGGAAAAGGAGACTTTTTAAAATTATTTTAATTGTATTCTTAAATTATCTTTTGATATATCAAGAAAACACTGAAATGGCATAGTGATCTGATTAGTATCATGAACTTATTATAACACATTTTCTATTTCAATGACTTTGTAATTGTCAATATTAGTATAATTTATGCCTTTTAACTGTTTTGGGGTAAAAGTACATTTTAAAATTACAGTGTTGATTAGGTTAAAAGGGTTCAATTAATATAGGGCATAGAAATTATCTGTGCTGGAAGGCTGACAGCTGGGGAGTTTAGACATGGCACATGTGCTTAGAACTTGCACTCTATTTTAGATAATCTCTTTGTAGTGGTATACTTTGTACTATTTATTAGTTGCAACTCTTCTTGCCTTGTATTTCCTTGCTGAGCTAGCTGGCAGGAGTCAGTTGGCTATTCCATAGTGGTTAGGACAAGATATTTTCTATAAACATCCTTTTATCTTACCTTACTATTTTTTAATTGGATATTTTATTTACATTTCAGATGTTATCTTCTTTCCCCATTTCCCTCCACCCAGGAACCCCCTATCCCATCACCCCTTCTCCTGCTTCTATGAGGATGTGTCCCCACCCACCCTCCCACTCCCACCTCCCCACCCTCGAATTCCCCCACACTGGGGCATCCAGCATTCATGGGACCAAGGACTTCCTCTACCACCTATGCCCAACAAGGCCATCCTCCCCTACATATACAGCTGGACCATGGGTCCCTCCCTATGGGCTCCCAGACTGGTGGTTTAGACCTGGGAGCTCTGGTTGGTAGGTATTATTGCTCTCCCCATGGGGCCACAAACCCTTTCAGCTCCTTCAGTCTTCCCTCTAACTCCTCTATTGGGAACCCCATAATCAGTTCAATGGTTAGCTGTGAGCATCAGCCTCTGTATATGTCAGGCTCTGGCAGACCTCTAAGGAGACAGCTAATATCAGGCTCTTGTCAGCATGCACTTCCTGGCATCCACATCAGTGTCTACCTTTGGTTACTGCACATGGGATGGATACCCAGGTGGAACAGTCTCCAGATAACCCCTCCTTCAGTTTCTGTCTCATGCTTTGTCTCCATATTTGCTCCCATGAGTATTCTGTTACTCCTTCTAAGAAGGATTGAAGCACCCACATCTTGGTCTTCCTTCTTCATAAGATCCATGTGGTCTGTGAGTTGTATCTTGGGTATTGCGAGCTTTTGGGCTAATATCCACTTAACATTGAGTGCATACCATGTGTGTTCTTTTGTGGTTGGGTTACCTCACTCAGGATGATATTTTCTAGTTCAATCCATTTGCCTAAGAATTTCATGAACTCATTGTTTTTCATAGCTGAGTAATACTTCATTGTGAAAATGTACCACATTTTCTGTATCCATTCCTCTGTTGGAGGGCATCTGGGTTCTTTCCAGCTTCTGACTATTATAAATAAGGCTGCTATGAACATAGTGGAGCATATGTCCTTATTATATGTTGGAGCATCTTCTGGGTATATATGCCTAGGAGTGTTTAGCTGGATCCTCAGGTAATGCTATGTCCAATTTTCTGAGGAACTGCCAGACTGATTTCCAGAGTGGTTGGTTGAGCTTGCAATCCCATCAACAATGGAGGAGTGTTCCTCTTTCTCCACATCCTCGCCATCATCTACTATCACCTGAGTTTTTGATCTTAGCCATTCTGACTGGTGTGAGGTGGTATCTCAGGGTTGTTTTGATTTGCATTTCCCTGATGACTAAGGATGTTGAACATTTCTTAAGGTGCTTCTCGGCCATTTGGGTTTCCTCAGCTGAGAATTCTTTGTTTAGCTCTGTACTCCATTTTTTTTACTAGGGTTATTTGGTTGTCTGGAGTCTAATTTCTTGAGTTCTTTGTATATATTGGATATTAGCCCTCTATCGGATGTAACGATGGAAAAGATCTTTTCCCAATCTGTTGGTTGCCATTTTGTCCTATTGACAGTGTCCTTTGCCTTACAAAAGCTTTGCAATTTTATAAGGTCTCATATGTCAATTCTTGATTTTAGAGCATAAGCCATTGTTGCTCTGTTCAGGAACTTTTCCCCTGTGCCTAGTTATTCGAGGGTCTTCTCCACCTTCTCTTCTATTAATTTCTGTGTATCTGGTTTTATGTGAAGGTTCTTTATCCACTTGGACTTGAGCTTTGTACAAGGAGATAAGAATGGATTGAGTTGCATTCTTCTACATGCTGATCTCTGGTTGGACCAGCACCATTTGTTGAAAATGCTGTCCTTTTTCCACTGGATGGTTTTAGCTCCTTTGTCAAAGATCAAGTGACCATAGGTGTGTAGATTCATTTCTGGGTCTTTTGGCAAGTTGGCCATTTTTACTATATTAATCCTGCCAATTCATGAGCATGGGAGATCTTTCCATCTTCAATTTCTTTCTTCAGAGACTTGAAGTTCTTGTCATACAGATCTTTCACTTGCTTGGTTAGATTCACACCAAGGTATTTTATATTATTTGTTACTGTTGTGAAGGGTGTCATTTCCCAAATTTCTCTCTCAGCCTGTTTATCCTTCAAGTAGAGGAAGGCTACTGATTTGTTTGAGTTAATTTTATATCCAGCCACTTTGCTGAAGTTGTTTATCAGGTTTAGGAGTTCTCAGGTGGAAGTTTTGGGATCACTTAAGTATACTATCATATCATCCACAAATAGTGAAATTTTGACTTCTTCCATTCCTATTTATATCTCTTTGACTTCCTATTTTACCTTATTTTAATGTGGATACTTTGGAACACTGGTCCTCAGTGCATAGGAGGGAACTACACAGACATGCTTTGGAGACACAGTTTATCATGTTTGAGGGATGCAGGGTAGGAAAATTGGAGATAACTATGTTAGAAGTACCTGAGGGTCAACTTCTATAGGTTGAGTTTGCCACTCTGTTCTTTACCTGGTTACAAAGTAACACTCATGGGCAGTATAATTTGACAGGCATGGAATCATGACATCTTCCAGTATCTTCCTAGATACAGAGGACTAAACTTCAAAATTCCTGTTTCCTAGTCTCAGTTGCTTTCTAGTTTTGAAGGAAGGTATTTGTTCCCTCGGATCATATTTTAGTAAGAAGTAGATTGTCTGATTTTGTACTCAGGAGGGGTTGTCTTAACTTCTGATATAAAACTTATAAAATACTCAACTTCAACATTCCTTTTTTACTCCCTCAGTGATCATAGGTAGAATCACAGTCTTTAACCCCAGAAGATATATATTCCAGATCATAATGTTTTTCCATTTTTTGAAAACTCATGTTGAACTGCTTTTAATTTTCAATTTATTATTATTATTTTAAATGTACACACACACACACACACACACACACACATATATATATATACGCTCTAAATATATAGCCACAAGTTCTTAATAAAATAGTTATTCTAGGATGTTTTGACTTTGCTTAAATTCTTTAAATGACTTATTTCCTTTCCAATTGACCTCATTTCAAAGTTGAGGTTAACTTCAGAATGTTACAGGATAACAATACTCATTATTACAGTATGGTATAGATTTTTTTACTTGATATTATCAGATACTGTTTTAGTAGTATTTTCTTTTTCTTTTTTTCCCTGTAGCAGCAACAGTGTATACAGTTACAGCAATTTGGCCAAGTCTTTTATTCACAAGTCATTTGATCCTTTCTATTTTGAAGCTAGGATCCCTATTTGACAGGAAGAAGAGAACGGTTGTTTTACTTTCTATTTCTGTGATGAACACCATGACCACAAGAACATATAGAAGAAAGGATGCATTTGGGATTATTCTTCTAGGTTAGAGTTCACGATGAAGAAGTGGAGGCAGCAGGTGCAGTAGTGCCAGCTGGAGAAGCAAGCACCTAAGAAACCTTAGTTCAAACCTCATAGAACAAACAGGAAGCAGAGAGAGAGAAAGAGGAAGAGGGAGGGACAGAGAGAGACAGAGACACTGAGAGAGAGAGAGACAGAGAGATAGAGATAGAGAGAGACAGAGAGACAGAGAGACAGAGAGACAGAGAGAGAGAGAGACAGAGCGTGAGTGCACATACTAGAATTGACAGGTGCAGGCAGCTTTGGAACTCCAGTAACAGACTTCTTCCAGGAAGGTGATACGTCCTAATCCTAACCAAACAGCACTGGCAACTGGGACCGATCTTAAGCACACATGCCAGCGTGGATGGGGCATGTCTCGAGTGTTAGTACCTAGAACAGTGGTTCTCAACCTTTCTAAGCAGCGACCCTTTAATCCAGTTCCTTATGTCGTAGTGACTTCCAGCTATAAAATTATTGTTGCTACATCACAACTAATTTTGCTACTGTTATTAATCATAATGTAACTATCTGACATGTTGGATATCTGATATGCGACCCTGATAAAAGGATCTTTGATCCCCCACAGGGGTTATGACGCACTGGTTGAGCTCCAGAGGAAGAGCTCTAGGCTACTGGTTGCTAAGAATCAGTGTTTGACAGCGACGAGCCTGATAGGTTTGCCAGTTAGGAAGATGAGTTGCTAGAAATATTTGAACAACACTAAATGATCTCAGCAGGTTGTATTTACAAATTTAATATGCATGCATATATATGTCTCTCTGTCTCTCTCTTTCACACACACACACACACACACACACACACACACACACACACACACACACGAGTTGTGGTAGTTTAAATGAGTTGGTCCCTATAGATTTGCATGCTTAGTCACTAGGGAGTGGAACTCTTGGAAAGGATTAGAAGGATTGGGAGGTGTGGCCTTCTTGGAGGAGACGTATTACTTTTGAGGTGTCAAAAGCTCATGACGGCCCCCACCTCCGACCCCCACCTGTGGGTCAGGATGTAGCTCACAGAAGGTGCTCTAGCGCCATGTGTGCCAACATGCTCCCTGCCATAATGGACTAATCCTGACACTGTTAGCAAGCTCAATTAAATGCTGCCTTTGGTAAGAGTTGCTTTGGTCATGATATCTCTTCTCAGCAACAGAACAGTGACTAAAACACATACATACATGTACCAATTACAAATAAGATTAAGAAACTATGAATTTGAAAATAAGCTGGAGGGACACAGGGATTGGATGGAGAGTGAGAATGATGTAAATATGTGAAATTCTCAAAACAAAAAGTTTGCATCTTCTTATGCAGGCAGACAGGAGGGTCCCGGAAGCTTGCTACTCACGTAGTTAGGGGAGACAGTGACTCCAGACTCATTAGGCTCTGTCTCAAAAAGGGTGAAAAGGGATAGGTGAAGACAGCCAGTATCAACATTTGTCCTACACAAGTACACAGGTACACACCTGCACATGCATGTGGACACACACATGTGCCACACACATATACAGTCATAGTAAATAAAAATCAAGAGCAATGAAAGCAAATTCATATTGTAAGAAGATAAATGTTCTTGTTTATTTTTGCAGTAGATTAAATCTTGATCAGACATTTGATACTGCATGGCATAAAGCATCTTTAACATCTGTCAGTGTTGATTGGTGCCTTGATTTTATAACCATCAATGCTGAGAATGTCACTTCACATATATGGTTCAAACATACAGTAGAAGTACAGTTAGGGCCATTCCAGGAATTGTTGGAAATTGTTTAATAATGCTAAGTCAAATTTTATTTAACAAGTTTTCAATGAAATTAAAGGAAGTAACAAATACCAGTTCTTAAAACCAAACATTCTAACACATGAAATCCAAAGACTAACCAGCTTGATACATGATGAGGAGTGATAACTAGGAAACGGGAAAAGCCTTTGTTTTTATAATTCAAATATGTTTCTAAAATGGTACGAGACTTTGTATACACATGAAAACACTTCGACTCACAACAGGAAAGTCTGCCTGGAATCAGAGCTGAGTTGTTTGAGGAAGTGTTTGTTGTCATTCGCTGTGTGATGTGGGAGATGCTCAGAACCAAGCTTGCAGTGATGTTGCATGCTACAGCAAGGCAAGCACTGGACCTACTAGGTGTGGTGCTAAAATACTGAAACATAGTCAACTACAGGACAATTCTAAGGTTTCGTGAGCAGTAACGTCCTCATTAGTGCTCTGTCATGTGCATGACAGTCCATTCTCTGAGGATAGCATAACTCAGCAAGCAAATCATGATGTCATTTGTGTTTTGGGATTGCACAGCAGGTAGGAGCCAAAGGATTATCTTCACTTTGAACCAGAGTAAATGCTGTTTTCAGGTGTAGCCTCTAGTGTCTTTAGCCCATAGAGTTTAGCTAAAGATTGGATGGAAGGTTCAGTGTTTGTTTACATAATAACTCCATGTGCATCCGTGTGCACGTGTGTGTGCTCCACAGTGTACGTCTGGGGGTCAGAGGAGGACAGCTCGTTCATCCAGGTAAGTTGCAGGGTTGAAACTCAGGTCATCAAGTACCTTTACTGTCTGAGTAATCTTGGTGGCCCGGGATGGATGCTTCATTTAAATTTTGTTAGCAACTGTATTTCTACAATTGCTGATTAGTTCTTAACTAATTCTTATTGTTTCATCTGTGCTCTTTGCAGTTTTACAAAGTTGTTTTTAAATGTGTAATTTTTAACTTCCTATCTCAGGAGGCAAGTGTTTTCTGTTTCTGGGCACACCTAACCATGTGTTGTTTGCCTTAATTCCCAGCATGAGAGGCAGCAAAGCGACTGTCTTTGTGTGTGTCTAACTTACCCATCTATCTAATGAAAGACCTTCATTTATGTTGTTTCCTGGGCCACCTGATGTGAAGAATATGGAGAAGCAGACATATGTAGTATGGTTTTTTAAAAAAACTTGGTTTTAGCATTATTGTGCGGTTTCACAGTTTTTGACACTCCAAGTCTGTTTTGTAGCCTAACTGTTAATGGTGAGGAAGTTTAAAAGACAGTGTTAGAACCAGATTTCTAACTTTTCACACCTCCTTAACACCAGGTGGCAAGTGCTATTAAACATTTGATCAGGCTGATCTAGTTTCACTGCTAATAACTGCTACAGTCCCATGAGTAGCCTTTTGGTGGCTGCCAAATGCCTCCTGAGTCTCCTCAGCTGGCTGTAATCTGACAAACTATTGGCGTTTTATCACCCAGGAGTTACATTTGGACACTGATATGTGTCATTGGTCAAGCTGGGATTATGTACTGGCTGAGGAAGGGAGGTGTCTTTTCTCCACTCGGCATGTCTTTGAAAGACATAAGAGAATTTATTCTTTTTAAAAATAATTAAACACAAATATGTCAATTAAGTATTACTATCATAAGTTTCCTTCCCCAGGATCTGTGACCCAGCTCTTTGTGTATGGATGTGTCTTTGCTGCTTTGAGTCAGAATCAGGGCAGTGAGAGGACAGGGTGTATAAGGAAGATGGGGGGTGGAGAATTCCTTGAGGTGATTCAGAGCGCTTGGGAGAAGGGAGTGGGTACGATGGTCACAAGTTGGTATCCTTTGGCAGTCTTCTTTGAAGACATAGTGCCTGGAGTCTGGAAGGCATCAATCAGAAATGAACAAGGAAGTCACAAACAAAAGTAAATCAGGGTAGGGAACGATGTCTCAGGAACAGTTCTGTGAATCTAGCAGGGTTAATCCTAACTAGTCATCTGAGTAGGAGTGCTTACTGAAGGCTTCCCTAATGTGCACAAGTACACACGTGAAGTATGAAGTGGGTGTTTGAAAAGAAAATGTAAGTCCTCACACAGTTGATTTACTATTTTCACAAGAGAATCGATACTTTAATACTTTTATAGTCATTGATACTGGGATTTAAGGTCTAAGCATGGGAAGTGAGTTTTTTGTTTTTTAATATAGATCATAGAATATAATATAGACTACTCATGACTTATAAAATGCCCTTTACAAACAGTCTGCCATCCTTTTGAGATTTCCTAATCGTGCTTTATTTACTACTATGAAAACTAGCTAGCAGGGCGGACATTTTCGTGGTCAGTACCACTTGATTTCTTCATGTCCTGTGACCAAAGCAAAGTGGTCAGATCTTAAGTGTTCTGAGGAGATGCTATGCTAGAATTAGTGCCAAAGAGAAAATGTTACATTTCTGCCCTTGAATGCCTTGAGAGGACAAATCCCAGTGATTTCTTAAGTGCCATATATATGCCTGATCATTCATTCATTCATTCATTCATCATTCATTCATTCATTCATAAGTGTTTGCTGGATACCTACTCTGAAGGTACTGGAAATAGGTAAACACAGCCACTATGATCACGATAGTTAAATGCTATGAGATTAAAGGCAGCTTTTTCCTGAGGCTTTAATTCTATATGCCCTCTACATAGTTATGAATGTAAAATATATAACCCATAGAGTTCAAAACATTACAAATAACAATTCTTTAAATTTCAGGCTTTGTTTATTTGAATATTTTTTCTTGCTAAATAAAAGAAGGCAGCAAAATGGAAACAGGATCATTTGTCATCACTAAATTCAAGTGAAGGATAATCTAGAGGTGTTTGACTCATGAATCTTTGATAGGATTTTTCTTTCATCAGAGTAGTGTCAAGAATAAAAAGAATTTGCCTCTACCTGTTGGCAGTAACATTTTACTACAAAACTGTTTTTTATACATTTAATTTATTTTTAAGTCATTACTCATTTTGTATATTATGAAAATTTCTGAAAGACCATAAAAAGAAAGCGGAATTGTTAGTTCAAAACGTTGTAACTTTTAAATATTAGTAAATTCAGTATTCTTACAATCATCCTGTTTGATTAAAAACTGGATCCAGATTGCTCTTGCCGTTCTTTATGTGTGGTGAACTTGTGTTGTGACTTACCTGGACAGATGGAGAAATGTTATTCTCTATTTCTTGAAATATTTGTCTTCAGACAGTATCTTTTATTGCAGACTCTTCTTCTAGAACTCTGCTGGCTAGTTTCATGTAAGTTTGACACAGCTAGAGTTGTCTGACAGGAGGGAACCTCACCTGAGACCCTCACCTGAGTCTCCCATAAGACTCAGCTGTCAGGTATTTTCCTAATTAGTGACTGATGGGGGAGGGCCCAGCCCATTGTGGGTGCTGTCACCCCTTGACTGGTGTTCTGAGTTCTATAAGAAAGCAGGCTGAACAAGCCATAAGTAGCAAACCAGTAAGCAGTACCCTCCATGGCCTCTCTGCATCAGCTCTTGTTTCCAGTTCCTGCCCAGTTTGAGTTCCTGTCCTGACTTTTTTCAGTGATAAACAGTGATGTGGAAGTGTAGGCCAAATAAATCCTTTCCTCCCCATCTTGCTGTGATCATGGCATTTCATCACAGCCAGATAACCCTACGACAAGAACTTTCAGATATTTGAGTGTTTTCTGTGCTATTGTTGTGGGGAACAATTGGGGTGTACAGAGTATCTGTATCTTGCTGCTCCTATGTGTGGGCTCTTCAAAAGCAGGAAGCACTAGTATTCATGCATGACTTGGTTATACAAGTTTGATCATAGCCAAAATTATAACAGTAATTAATCTGTCACTAATGGAAGGAAAGTATTCTTTCATTTGACAGATAATGAAACTGAGTCTCAAAGAAACTTTATTATCATTATTATTATTATTAATTTAAAACACACAAACCATAAAAGCAGATGGACAAGGCAAATTAACTTTGGACATGGTCAGTATAAAGGATTGGAGAAACAGTTGTACACTGTGCTTACTATGTGTGTCTCTTTTCCAGAAACCAATCAAGGTAGGTCTGCTTCATCCTGTCTCCTTCAAATTCCTCATACTTGGTAGAACATCTTTTTCCTTCAGCCTTTGACATAAGTCCCATCTCTTGCTAGTGAATACTGGTGGACTTTAGACCAGGGCCTTACAAGCCACAAGGGATTGTAACACATGGCATTTCTTCTTATGTAGCAGTCAGGCATCTGGTCACAGGCAGATGGTTTGGAGGTTTTACATCTAGCCAGAAAGATAGTCCATTTCTGTCTTTTCAAAGTAAAATTTGCCATCATAGCCAATGAATCATATGATTGGGTGGCCAATGGAGAGGCAGAGTATGTAGGATATGTGTATTCAATGGGTGTTCAGTCACTGGCAAGAATACTTGTTTAAAAGGGACATTGCCTGTATTCCCTGTGGTGTGCTCAGGGTGAGCCACACTTCCCTTGTGAGATATAGCTTCTGAAAGAAGCTGCCATGTCCATCACGAATGCTAAGTATGAAGCGAGCTAAGCAGTGACCTAAGAGCGCAGTCACACTGGAGGGATCCCATGCTTCTCAACTGTATTGCGTACTAGCTGCCATTTTCAGACATCTATGTGGGTAATTTTGTGAATGATTACTCAGCAGTGCTCAGTGCTTCCCAGTAGAATACCTGTTGATTCTGAAATACAGAAGTAATTAAAGGGACAGGACAGCTTGATTTGCATAGGACTTCTTTCTTCTGTGACAGATGCTTGGTGTGTTTTCATGGGAGTGAAGAACACTATCACTTTTACAGATGCCATCAATCTTTAATAATCAAAATTCCCTTGGCAGGAAAGGTGGTGTAGCAGTACATTATGTGGTTATTGTTACCCTGCATGATTTACGGGAAACCTGCTTCAGTATTGGTCAATAGACTGTAGTGGAAACGGCCCTGTTGTGAGATATCTGGGAATCTGTCCACAATATCATTAAAATGCTGATGCAGACTCATTGGGCTTGGAAGTAGTATTTTACCATTGAAATTGAATTGAAATTGAGCCACGTGGTCCAGTTTAAAAATTCTGAATCCACAAGATAAGGAGAGCAGTATAAATGTATACGACACAGTCAACATTCTGTATTTGAGTAATAAATTTATATGTAATTTTGTATTAGCTGTTAAGCTATAAGTCCCCAAATGATTAGTTTCTTCTGTTTGAAGTATGGTAATGCTGTGATTAGCTGTGAGTATGGATTCCTTGTAAACTAAAATATTATTTGGTCTAATAATCAGATCTAAAGATCAAGAAGAATATAGAAGCTTCTAAACACATGTTAAAATTGATACTAAATACAAGTTAACAATATTGTCCAACAAAAGGTCAAAAATAATAAAATCTAATCAATTAACTCACTGATTTTACTAATCAAAGAAAAATTTTACCTTAAAATGGGATTTAGGAATTATTAAATCTGGGGTGTGAACTATTGATTATGTTAAATAGAACAAATAGAATGTATAAGTGAGATGATTTAAGAGAACAATATACATTTATTTTTTCTAAAAGAGAATACACTAGTATAATTAAATTTCTTTTTGAATATAGATGTACTCTCATGAAATGGTGTGGGCAAAGGTTTACTTTCTGTCACTATTAGTGTATAAATATCTTTGATGTAGAATGATGTGTATAAAACACATCTCAAAAATGTCCTCTTCTCAGTGAATGTTTTGTGTTTTCCAGGTTAGCGCTCTACGTGTATGAATATCTGCTCCATGTAGGAGCTCAGAAATCGGCTCAGACATTTTTATCAGAGGTATGTTTTCTGTATTTTCTGCATTACATTTGCTATATAAATGAATGAAAAGTAGACTGGAAGGATGGCTTGTAAAGCTGCTGTGTAGCAAGTGCTTAGGTATCCTTTTGCATAATGCAGTCTTTGTAGATTTTTTGCTAAGCATTTTCAGTATCACTAACTGCCTTTTCTGTGCAACTTAAACATTCTAGTAAACTTTCTAACCATTAATTCCCTTAGAAAGTTACCTCAACATGGCGATAGTAAACAAGAAAGCAAATTTGCTTTATAACCTTCCACTAGGTCTGAGGAGGTGGCTCAGTTTAAACTCCACAACATACATACACCAAAATCTGACTGTGGTGGTGTACATTTCTATTCCCAGTCCGAGGGAGGTAAGGACAGGCAGGTAGATCCCTGGTGGTCACAGCCCAGCCTACTTATCAAATTCCAGGCCACAGAGAGGCCCTGTCTGGAGAAATGGTGGATGAGAGCCAGTGAGATGTCTTTTGGGTAAAAGTTCTTGTCAGCAATGTCTGATGATCTGAGTTTGATTCCTCGGGCAGCTCTGTAGAAGAAGAGAACAGACTCCCTATAAGCTGTCCTCTGAGATCCACACAAACAGCATTTGTAAGGGCACCTACACATAGGTGCACATGCACTCATATAACATGGACCCACACGTGCCCCCACACATTTAGCCTCCCTCCTGCACACATTTCTAACAATATCTTATGTAAGCATTGTTTACAAGTTTTGATAATACGGATTTGTTTGTTTTTGTTTTATGTGAATAGAATTGATTATTTGGAAACATTTTTGATCATCTTATTTCAAGCTCCAGCTATTCTCTCTTTTCCTTCACTGTTGTGGTTTGGTTTTGTTGTTGGAAACAGGCTGACCTCATACTTGCCA
The DNA here is from genome assembly GCF_011762505.2 of Arvicanthis niloticus. Classification (NCBI taxonomy): domain Eukaryota; kingdom Metazoa; phylum Chordata; class Mammalia; order Rodentia; family Muridae; genus Arvicanthis; species Arvicanthis niloticus. Next base: position 16,002,715 of record NC_133437.1, read on the forward strand.
TAGTCCTGCCTCAGCCTCCTGAGAGCTGGAACTACAGGCAAGTGCTCCTCTTTCACTTTTCCAGCTCTGAGTCTAAACGTTCTTGCAATAGAATTCTATTTTTTGTCTTTACTTTACATTATGATAAATATAATGAGGGTGTTGAATTCTGTTACTTAGTGGGCACATCATGTGCCAAGGTGTATTACACTTATCATTTTAAATTATTGTAAGAAATTCACAATATATATAATATTATTGCTATTTTATTAATTGTTACATGATTAACTTGGGGTCACACAGGTAAATGAGTTAATGGAACTAGAATTCACATTGTCTGTTATTTCCAAGGACATTGGAGTACACTGTGTGCAGGAAAACCATGGCTGGCACTGCTTTGTATGACTCCTTTGGTCTCAAACAAATGCGTATGTTATATACTGACCCAGCATTCAATTATATGACTCTGGTGGCCATTCTAATGCCAGCCACCACACATCCCAAATAAGGAAATCAAAGAAGACACCAGATGATTAGAAGACCTCACATGTTCATGGGTTGTCAATATCAGTATAGTGAAAAAATGGCTATATTACCAAGGATGATGTTTAGAGACAATGCAGTTTTTATCAAAATATAACAAAATTCTTCACAGAGGTAGGAAAGAATACTAAAATTCACATGAGTGCATATAAAATCCCAGATTGTCAGAACAATCTTGAGGAAGGAAAGAACAATGCTGGAGGTATTAAAGTACACAATTTCAAGTTATGTCTGTGATAACAAAACCAGCATGTGTAGATCCACGAAGTAGAACATCCGAGAATTAAACCCCTAAAGCTACAGCCACTCTAGTTTGATAGCCATGTAGCAAAACTGAGCAATAAGAAGCCTTTCAGAAAATTGTGCTGGTAAATCAAAATCCATACACAGGGAAATGAAACTAAATTCCTCTTAGTCTGCAAAAATCAGTTGCAAATGTGTTGAAGACTTTAATGTGAGACTTGAAGCGCTGTTGCATGGAAGTATCAGGAAAATAGTTCAAGTCATAGGCATAAAGATTTTCTATAAATCTCTAAAACTCACAAAATAGCACTCAAGAATTGTCAAATGGGATTATGAAATGAATACATGAAACGGAAGGCTGAATAGTAAACATTCAAGTAACAAGACTTTCTACAAACGGGAGAGATCTTTGCTAGCCATACAACTGAAAGAGGATTAACATCTACAACATAGAAGAACTCAGAACACCTCAATCAATAACCAAGCTAATGCGATGGTTATTTTAAAAAGATGAAGATGAAGCACAAATGCATGGTAGAACTATCCAGGAATGCCATCTCATCCTGGAGTGGCTAAGACAAAGTTAAAATTCTCATGAGGATGTGGGTAAAGGGAATTCTTATACATTACTAATGGTAATGCAACTTAGTCTAGTCTATATGGAAGTTCTCCTAGAACTAAATGCAGAACTACCGTATGACCCACCATATCCCCCTGGGTCTAACACTATAGAACTCGAAGTCAGTACACCACAGATATACTTGTGCATTCATGTTTATTACAGTACTGTTTGTAGTAGCCAAATTATTTAGTGTCCATAAATAGATAAATAAAACAGTAAATTTTATTTAGTCATAAAGAATCATATAATGATGTTATTTTCTGAGAAAACAGATGCAACTTGAGATCATCATACTGAGTAAAATAAACCAAACTGAAAAAAGGAAAATACGTTTTCTTTCATTCGCAGATCCTAGACTTTGGTAGATTACATAAAAGTGTGTGCATGCACATGTGCATGTACACACACACACACACACACACACACACACACACACACACACACCATTAAAGCAGAAGGGAGGCTGGGTAAGGAAGTAGGCCAGGTTGGGCTGGGGTGGAAGATTTGGCCAGAGCACATGCTTTCCTTGAGAGTAATTGTTCTGACACCCAGCACGATGTACAATGAGTGCGTAGCAGCAGAGCGGAGGGGAGCAGCAGGTCATATCAAAGGAGGGTTCATCCTTAGTTGTAGAATCTTTACATATAAAAACTATGTGTACACATTTATAATTGTTTAAAAACAATAGAAAATATATTCTTTTTGAGTGCTCTTAATTTAGAAATGGAAGATTGGAGTTTGTTTATGATACTACTTTGTTGCGTACATGCTAGAGTTCTTGATAATTTTAGTTGGCTATATTTCAGTCCCTTTTTATTCCCTTACATTGTAAGTGTCTGCAGTATCTAATTGCCTGTGATTGCTGTATGTACTACACATACCAGGCTCTGTCTTCTGGGCAGTGCTTAGTGTTAAAGTCCCCTACCTGAACACTTCTCCACTTATGTACCTTAGATGTCACCGCTCACTGGGAAGGGTTTCTCAGGGCAGTTAGCTTTAAGATTTTACTGCAGCCTGCAGGCCCCCACAGGAAGACCATTACATATTGTAGTGAGACAAGTTTTGCATTATCTTCTTGATGAAAGAGCCCATGGAATTTTAATTAAAAGAATAACATCATTAGGACTATACTTTAATGTCCCTTGACTATAGACATGGGGGGTGAGGGGGAGGGGGAGGAGGAGGGGGAAGGGGAAGGGGAGGGGGAGGAGGAGAGGAGGGAGCGGGAGATCCCTAAATGTAGTATTTTAGAGCTCTGTACCCTTCTTAGAGTTGCTTTCTCTCTTAATTTTACTTGAAACACACACACAGTTAGAGCATGCTCATTGTAGAGTGACTTTTTAAGCAGCTCAGTTGTGTATGACTGTTCATAGTCTATCACTCCTCTCTACTCTAGTCCCAGATTATTACCTCATTCAGAACTGTTACATAAGAAACCCAAGATAGGCAAAATGGCTTATTTGAGTTGAGTATTTTGATAAAGAAATGACTGACGTAGTTTCTTCAATGTCATATTTTCAAAGCAAAGTTCTCCTTCAGGATTGATGAGGTTCTAAGTGACTACGATGTTAAAAGTTCTGAGTCGGATTACTCTGCTGGACGTTTCTTCCACTTCCCTGGGATGGTTGTCACACTGGGGAGGACTGATCAGAACTGCTGGTGGCATTTGCTGTTTCTCAGCCCGGTCACTGGGCACAATCCTTTAAAAAGTGCTCTTGACCTGAGCTGTCAGAAATCAGACTGCTCTTGATGACTTTGGTGTTGGTCAGAAGAGTGAAGAACATGATTATGTCAGCCTGACTCTTCCCCTTTTATAAAATAAAATATAAGATACTGGAGTAGTACAAAACAAACAGAAGGAAAAGGGCGCACAAAAGGCACACACACAAAGATATAGATACAGAGACCCACTCAGTCACAAACTCAGGAATTCCATTTTTTTCTATTCACAAACTGAGGAATTTGTTTTCCCCTTTTCTATTCAACAGAAAACACTGGACTAATAGCAGTGGTCAAACTGTTCTCAGTTTGTACTAATGGGTTCAGTGTTACTTTTCATAAATTTAGTTACCGCTGCCCCAAACCTAAATATAGTTGGAATGACTCTTACTCCTAGTAGGAGAGGAATAAATGCTCTTGAGTAACAACTCAGCACCCAGCGCTGTTCTGCTCCGTCTTTGTGACCAGTAACGTGCAGTTGCAGCAGAATGTTGAGGAAATTTTAACTCTAGGTCAGCTTTACTGCCGCACGCTCATTTTTAGTTGTCTTTCTCTTGTTACAATGTTTCCGTATACAAAGAGAATCCTGTTGCTTCTTGGAATTTTTATAATATTCATGCTTGGAAATGAGGCTGAATGTTCTTAACAAATACAATTAAGAACTAAAATGTTAGCCAGGAGTAGTGTATATGCCTTTAATCCCAGTACTTGGGAGGCAAAGGAAAGTGAGTAAGTTTGAAGTCAGCTTGGTCTGCAGAGTGAGTTCTAGGATACAGAGGGCTACAGAGAGAAACCCTGCTTTGAAAATGAAACAAACCAAACCAAACAGCAAGAATTAAAATGTTGTAGAGTTACCCATTTCCCCTTTCCTTTTACAGCTTGTACTCTCGGTAGCCTCTTTTGCCATGTTGGCCAACAAGTTGGCTCAAATAGTCGCACTGCAGCATCTAGTGAGTGGGTTGTCTCTTCAATGCCCAGTTATTGGACAGTGTAGACTTCGAAGTTTTGTTCTCTTTTTCGCCTATATAAAGAAGGAAATAAAATTGTAGCCAGTTTCTTGAGCTTTAATTTGAAAGCCATGTAGTTCAACCTCTAAGTGCCTTTAACCAAAGGTCTTGAGTTTGAATATGCTCTACATCTTAGCCGATCGTCTTCCTTATGGAAAGAATGGATTGGCGAGTGTAAGTTATAGAATAGCATCTAGAAGGTAATACACACTTGATAGCTCCAAGTGTGGCTTTTCACATTTGTGACTAGGAACTTTTCTATTCTTTGTTGTTTAGGGTTTTCTCTCTCTCTCTCTCTCTCTCTCTCTCTCTCTCTCTCTCTCTCTCTCTCTCTCTCTCTGTGTGTGTGTGTGTGTGTGTGTGTGTGTGTGTATGTACTTTGTGGGCACAGTAGTACATATACATCTTACGTGTACATGGATGTGTCACAGGTCCATCACTTGGATGACCTATAATAATCTCACTTTTTGTTGTGACCCTTTCTAGTAAAATACCTGCAGTTCTAAGAGCTAATGTAAGTTCTCTCCAGGCTTCCCTGCCATCTGTGAACCTGGGTGGAGGGACACGGACTTCTCTTGTTCCTGTGGAGGATTACAACATATCCTGCTGCTCATAGCCACCAAAAGACATTTAGAATAGAGCCAAACCAAAAATAGCACAGGACCTTTGAGGCGTTTTCCTCAAAATTTTATATGTGTGTGTGTGTGTGTAATTATTTCTTCTTCCTTCTAAAGCAAGGCAGTGCTGTTATATGAGACTCCTTATGGAAGGCTTTGTGGTTAGAATATTCAGTAAGGCTTCAGTGACTGTGCAGTACTTGAAATGTGGTAGGGACAACTGAGAAATGTTCAGCTAACTTAATTTAAATTTGGGAGCTGCACGTGAATAGAACAGCATGGTTTTAGATTATTTACCTGAACGCACAGTTAGATTTTTCTTCTGTTAAATATCTTTTGTTTTAACTTTTAAATATATTTTTACTTCATTTGCATTTATTTTCATTTTAGTTTAATATGTGGAGATACTTATATATCAAATACCTAATTTCTAATGAGTGGGAACATATTCTATCTAAATTTGAAGTCTCAGGAGTTCTATTTGAAAATGAATTGGATAGATCTGATACTCAGGGACTGGTTTTTAATCCTTTATGTTGTTAATATTTTAAAAATTGGCTCATATTCAAAAAGTACAAAAGAATTTAGGAAAACAAAAAAAGTTTTGGGTCTATTGGTGCACTACAGAGTTGTTGTTCTTGAAGGGGCTTCCGTTGGTTAATAAGGTGCCATGGTACCATGACCAGAGCTTCAGAGAAGGTATTGCTGGCAAGGCTGTGGAGGTGAACCAGTGGTAGTTTGTTGGTTACATGCATCCAGATCTAAACTGATACTCTAGTTTTGAACCACATCAAGAGCTCGATTCAGCGGAGCTCACCTGTATCCTGTGCTTGGAACTTGGTGGTCAGCAAGTGTAGTCAATTAACGAACTCTGGGCTCAGCTGGAGCCCCTATCGAAAAATACATGGAGGACAACTTCAAGGAAAATTTCCATCCTGACCTCTTGCCTCTAACACACCCTCATACATATGACCACTACCCCCACTCCCACAGCCCCCACACCTATTCTTATGTGTACATAGATGTTGCTGATACTCAAAATTGCCAATTGCTTCACTTTTGGAGCCAGAGGCCTCTGCCTGCTCTTGATCTCCTGCTAGCATCTCCTGAAGGCAGAGCTCAACAGAAGCTAGGCAGCATCAAGGAGGCTAAGCAAAGTCATTTCCAGAATCCCTCTCCTGAGTAATGAACACCATTCTGCTTTGAGGACATCCACCCACCCATCCACCCATCCACCCATCCATCCATCCATCCATCCATCCATCCATCCATCCATCCATCCATCCATGTAGGCTTGTTTTGGTTTTAGTTTTTTTTTTTTTTGTTTTGTTTTTTTTTTTTTTTTTGTTTTTTGTTTTTTTTGTTTTTTGTTTTTTTTGGTTTTTCGAGACAGGGTTTCTCTGTGTAGCCTTGGCTGTCCTGGAACTCACTCGGTAGACCAGGCTGGCCTCGAACTCAGAAATCCGCCAGCCTCTGCCTCCCAAGTGCTGGGATTAAAGGCGTGCGCCACCACCGCCCGGCTTGGTTTTAGTTTTTGAGACTGAATCTTGTGAACATTCCTGGCTGGCCTGGTAGTTGCCATGTAGTGGAGGTCAGCCTCAAACTCCTGGAAATTCTTTTGTTTCAGTCATCTGCGTGCTAGGTTTATAGATGTGAGCCACCATTCCTGGTGAGTACCAGTATATCTAGTAAGAAGCAAGTAAGGATGGAAAGTTAGATAAATATATGCATATTGAACGTTTTGTTTGTAGACACAAATTTTTATTCTGTTGTTCACTACTTCGATTCTCTTTTGTTTCTCTAGATTTAGAAACTTGGGTTTTATTGATTAAAAAATTTCATAATTCTTTTTATGGCTTTAGAATATTTGATTCTGTGCAATGTTTCATGATCTGTTATATTTTATGAATCCTACTACATGTGGTCATTTAGATTGTTTTCTGTTTTGCAATTGAAAAAATGCTTAAATGAGAAGTAATACATAAATATATAAAATGTTATACACTTGACAATAGTTATTTATTTTGTAAAGTTCTGGGGATAGAGATAATTCTGTGTTTTTAAATGGGAGACCCTTAAGAGCCTGATGAAGAGTAAATGGACCCCCACATTAGCGAAGTACAGTGTCTTTTTTTTTTTTTTTTTTTTTGGTCAACTGTCCAAGACTCACTGATCTTGTAACCCAGACATTGACCCAGATTAAAAATCTCTGGTATAAAGAGACATGATTGACATGTTTTCTTTATTGCTAATATTTATTTTCTAATTTCCCCCAAATTGATTGGATTTTTACAAATGAAATGATTTCCCCAAATGAAAATGGATTGTATTTTTACACATTCACCCCACCCCCTTTTCTTACCCTTCAAAGCCAATCCCATTTTTTATGGGATGTTTGATTAGTCTTGTACGATAAGTTGTCTCTTGAGCAAACTTTGCCTTATGTTTATGGGATGGTTCATAGGAATATTGTTGCATGAGATAACAAGCATGTAAAATGTACTCTACCACAAGCCATGCTTTACATCAGTTAATGTGTATTTTGTCCATGATTCTATGTTTGTTCTTAGCTTCTGTAGAAATGACTAAAATGCTGGATTATTTGATAGCTCTGGCATAATCATAGACAAGGTCCCCAAACACAAAATATGGCAGAAGAAGAGGTTTTAAGAATTACATGGAAGTTATAATTGAATAGAGGTTATAGCACAAAGAGAGAGGAATATGATATGAAGAGAGGTGGATATATTTGAATTAGAAAAAGAAGGAAAATATATCAGACAAGGAAACATATATTGGGACTAGAACAGGAAGAAGGAAAGCCCAGAAAGACAGAATTAGTTGGCATAGATGTTGTCCAAACATAGAAACAGGCCTGAGGCTCACAGTGCAACACTCATGCACAGAACATTGCCATTTAGAACAAATGTTTCTAGAATGTCAGCCAAATGGGTATGTTCTGGCCATTTGTCAACTCCACTGATTATGAATGAATGAATGCATGGTAGATAAACAGCAAATGCATAGATGAATGTAACTTTACAATAGAACTCTTTCATTACTCCTTTCCAGAAGATAGTTGTAAATTTAGTGTTATTTATTTAATAAACACATGTTCAACTGTACACACACACACACATACACTTTTGCTTTCAAACAGAATATTTTCCTATTGTACTTATAGTTCCCCCTTCAACTTGCCAAACTAGTAGAGCATGCCACTTTCCATGCAGATACGACCTGCTCTTTGTAATGGCCTCACGCTGTTCTGGGAGTATAGATATCAATATTTGCATTACATTTGCTATTGATATTTCTTAGGTTGTTTCTGGTGTTCATTTCCCCCAAAACTTTTTGCCCTTTGTAAGAGGATTTCATTTTCTCCTCAGATAAGCTCACGTGGGCTACTGTTGGTTTGAAAGTAGCAGTATCATTAAGTGTGGAAACATTTCTGCCTTCAAGTGTTGTTTCATTCAGTAACTGTAAAAGAAAGGCTTCTGGTTCAGATAGACCAAACTCCGAGATGCTTCTGGCACAGAACTGTGATTTAAAGTGGGAAAGATGGCTTCTAGTCACTCTGTAGTAAAATATGTTGTTAGGGCGGGAGCAGTGATATGTGGGGTGGGGTACATTTTGCGTTTAAGGAATAATATGATGTAATGTTTAAAATCACACAGAGATTTACTTCCAGACATCTTGTGATAAAAGACTGTATCAATACAATACATATAAGTAGCTTCTCAGAGCACATAGTCTCTGAAACAGTTTCTGATTGGTGGGAAGTGCATGGAGACTGACTGTGGTGAGTGGTGTGCTGTAACTTTAATTTTTTCAAATTATATTTTTAGTGATGGTTCTTAAACACTTTAACCTTTCTTGTAACCCAGTAGAGGTAGTGGAAAACAAAGGATGTGGGGGAAGTGAACCTGTTTAGAAAGGTTCTTTGGAACAATCCCATCTGTGTTGTCTGGAAATCAGCAGTTCAGTTCACAAGTTAGCAGGCAGTGGCAGCTTGAAACACTTGCAGACACCTCACAGATACACCAGCAGTTCAGTTCTAGAGAGTTGGGTCGGCAGCAGCGGTGACAGGACCTAGCAGAGACAGCCAGACCTCAGTCTTGGCTTGAGTCAGCAGCAGGGACCCAGAGGGACACCAGGAGAAGTTCTCAGCTGTGCCTCTCTCAGGGAAGTGAAGACTGGAGACCCACAAACATTGCACAGCTAGCTGTACCAGCAAGCCAAGCTCTGTCTCTGACACTCTGTGGAGTACTATTTAGACCCTCTAAATATCATGTGTCTTCCATGTGCCTTGCCTTAGCATGTGTCTTGCCTCAGCACATGCACCCACTCAGCCATAGTCCTTGTAAGTGGCAACAAACTGCAGAACACCACCAGAAGTTTTTTGGTGCGTTTCTATGACATAACAACAAATGCAGCTCAGCTATGCAGTGTAAGGTGGACCAATACATGTGTGCAGTTAGCTAAGAATCCTTCATGTGTCATTTCTTGTGTTTGCTTTAGCAGAACATCCTCTCTTCCTGTGTCTGCTTCAGTGAAATGTTCCTTAAATGAGTCTGCCTTAGCCTTTCAAATCTGAGTCCACTTTAAGGAAACGTTCCTTCACGTGTTTACAAAACACCCTCCAACCGACTTTCCAAAGAACCCTTAAGTTTCCACTTCAGTGTGCAGGGCAGGTTAGATTATGAGTCTAATTCTACTTCCAGTGTCCCTGGCACTGAAAACTTAGGTATTTTCACTTTGTTTTTAATTAAGAACCAGCTGTTTTATTTCACGAGCATGTTATGCAAAGCCGAGGTGAACTGGCATCAAGTATGAAAAACAGTATTTGGAAAACTTGTTATTTCTAAGATTGGGTTAATTCTAGTTATCAGAATTTTAGTGTTTGGGGCATGTTTGTGATCTTATGTCCTTTCATGAAGACTTTAGTCTATACAGATGTGTAAAGGAAAAGTTTGAGAGAGTAAGACAAATGTTTTGGACTAAATAATATCTAATAGGACATTTTTATTTCTCATCAATCCTAATTAAGAAATATTCTTTAGTGTTTATGAACCAAAGGATATAATGAGTAACTTATATTATCAGGTCCAAAGAGACACAAATATGCAATTTCTTTTATGTTACTATGTAGAAGAACTCAAATTGAAATTTGTCTTCCTTTATATGATATATTTGTGTTTATTGCACACATTTAGTCTTCCTAACTTCACTGATTACTCAAGTTTTTATTTAATTTTCTTAAAATTGTTATTGTATTTTGTTTGTTTACTTTCTAATAGTTCATTAGTTATTTACTTTAAAATTCCAAATCATTTATATCTTATGTACTTAAGAATTCTAGATAAAGATAGTGAACCAAACAAAACCGTGCTCACATCTAACTTGTGCACATGGCAGTAAACTGTAGGTAGGACCTCCATCCTGAGGCCGTGCAGCTTCCCTTAAGCTGCTCATCTCTATAGAGTACATTTTTATGGACTTAACTTATAAAGAAACATGGCAGAGTTGAAATGACAAACACTGTGAGCTCGGCATCCTCTCTCATGACTCATGCACTCTTCTCTGTATATTTGGTCCTTCTGCATCACCTGATATTACCCTTTCCTTGCCTTTTAAGAAGTGTTAAACTATACTAACACTTCCATGACAGGCTGCATACGAGGGGGCGTGTGCATCTCTTTTCTTCTGCATTTGGGTGACTTTATTTAAGACTATACATTCTTAGTCCATCCATTTACTTCCAAATTTTGTGTTTTCATTTTTTCTAGACCTGAATAATATTTAATTTTTATCTGACATTTATTTTAATTTATTTTTAATTGAAATAGAATTATATTACTTTCCCCTTTCCCTTGTTTCTTTACCACTTTTCATAGCTGCCCACTCTGGAGCCCTTTCTGTTCCCTCCCACACTCTCTTATTAAAAGTCTCATTTTTTATTATTTTTTTACAAAATTTTCATTATCCATTTGTATGTTGATAGATGCCTAAGTTTGTTATATTTCCTTGCTATACTAAATAGAGCAGCAATAAACATGGATGTGCAAATATCTCTCTGGAAGGAAATAGAGGTCTGAGCATACTCTCTGGATGGAATAATTAGGTCATATGGCAGTTCCATTTTTAACTCCTTGAGGAACCTCCAAACTGAGAGCTGAGAGCTGTATTATTTTGCACCCCAACCAGCACTTAGCTGAGGGCTCCATTCCCCCACATCTACACCTACATTTGTTGTTAGATTTCTTGATGATAGCATTCCGACTGGGGCGAGATAGTATCTCAAAATGATTTTCATTCGTACTTTCTTGATGACTATAGATGCTGAACACTTTAAAAATAGTTACTGGGCATTTTTGGTTCTCTCTTTAAAAAACTCATTTATCCATTTGTTGACTAGCAGTTTTAGTTTCTTGGTATTTAATTTCTCCTCCTCCTCCTCCTCCTCCTCTTCCTCCTCCTCCTCCTCTTCCTCCTCCTCCTCCTCCTCCTCCTCTTCCTCCTCCTCCTCCTCCTCCTCCTCCTCCTCCTCCTCTTCCTCCTTCCTCTTCCTCTTCTTCTTCCTCCTTCTCCCCCTCTTCCTCCTTCTCCCCCTCCTCCCCTCCTCCTCCCTCTCCCCCTCCCCCTCCTCCTTCCCCCCTTCTTCTCCTCCCTCTCCCCCTCCTCCTCCTTCTTTAAAGTATGAACTACACACTTCAGCTACATCTGACGTGTAGCTGGCAAAGATTCCCCCATTCTATTATGACCTGTTTGCTCTCCTAGTTTCCTTTTAATTACATGTCACTCCACTTGTCAATATTTGGGGCTCACTCTTCTGCTAATGAAGCTCTGAACAGAAAGTTCTCGCTTATCCCAAAGGCTTCAAGAGTGTTCACTATGTTTTCTTCTAGAATTTTCGATATTTTAGGCTTTGAGCCTTGAAACTTGCTTGATCTGGTCCTTGCTTACTCATCTAGTCTGTCTCTTAGTACTGTCTCTTACAACCTTTTTTCTTGTCCTACCAGTATACAGGAACTCTTTGAAATACTGCCTTTGAAATTCTGCCTTTTCAGAGACTTGGAAATGTCAGGTTTACTTTTCACTGCTTGGAGGAATCACAGGTTTTTACTGTAGTTTGCTTAGAAACAGAGTCGCAGTGGAGGGAGAACGAGTGACTAGATGTGCCTGGTGAAGTCTGAGACTCCTCCTCAGTAGAGGACTCTCCAAGATACGCGCCTCTGTCTGATCACGTTTGCAGTTACCAAGCTGGTTCTAGAAGCTGCCTTTTAAACGAGCCAGGGAACCGCTAATGTTTTTGCAGTGATCTCTACATGTGTACTGAGTGGTCAGCTATTCCTTGTCATTACAGAGAGTGGAGAAATGCAGAGAGGGCATGGCCTCCAGTGTTCTGCACTCAGAAACTTAGCCGATTCTTCACCCCTAAGTTCCTCTAGGCAGCCTTCCCTTCCTCTGCAGACTGGGTTTAAAGGTCACCCTCCAAACGTCCCATGTTATCATTGCCGTTCATCTTCAATGGCAAGCTCTGCTCTGATCACCTGCTGACTGGTCTCCCCTATCAGCAGACTCTCCTCGGGGACAGGGTTCTGTTTCAGGCCTCTTTTTGTTACATCTAAGTGTTTTGCCTACCTTAGTTGTATGTATAACCATGAAGGTATGTTACAATGTTCTGATTAGTAAGTTAAATTTTGTTTAGTATTAACCTAAACAACTAAGTGTGTCCATGTGACATATCACTGCCTGTTTGTTTGTTTGTTTTTGTTTAGGTGACAGTGGTGCTGGAATAACTTTTTTGTGAGAATGTTCTTCAGGGTCAAAGCAAACAGTTCAGCAGCTAACAGTTACACTCTTTCTGTAGTCCCTATTTCAAGTAGTGTACTGACCAGCTTAATTTTCTCAAACGCCATGTAGGTAGATGATTGCTAGCATATGTTATAGATGAGAAAACAGAGGCAAACAAGAGGCTTACATTTTTCTTGATTCACATAGCAAGGTTGTAAAAACACTAAACTTTAATATCTGTGCTTCATTCTGCTTAAAAGGAATCCAATTTAAATATTCTTTCACGAAGTGCCGTGATATCAGTCAGGACCTAGACATGCTAATTAAAAGCACACTAAATACACAACAGAAAGAATATAATCTAGGCAAGTAACTAAACTGCTTATTTAAAAAAAGCATAGAAAGAACATTGAAGTGCTGTATTTACATAAAATCATTCATCTACATCATTAGAGCTGAAAGAGCAAATTACAGAGGTTCTGGTTATAAACTATGGATAAAAGATTTTGCATGGCTGAAGTTTTGACTACTAAGGGTGGGGGAGAGATAGATAGATAGATAGATAGATAGATAGATAGATAGATCCATCCATCCATACATACATACATACATATCGAGCACGAGAGCCAGAGCCAGGGAGCCTGGCGTCAGTTACTTCAGGAGCTCAGGGTAGCCTCATGGAACTGAGTACAGATCTTAAAGGCAAGGTGTTGCTCAATTATGTTTGTGCAACTCAGGGGCCAAGAAGAAGCCTGTCTGTTTATGCTAGGAACAGATGGAGTGGAGTGAGCTGTTGTCTTCACTCTGCTGCTGATGGAGCAGTCCTGGTGACCATGGTGTTAGCAACTCTTTTTCTCCTTCCTACTTTCAATGTCCCCTTAGAACTCTGTGTTGATAAGAACTTAACAGGGAGGTAGTTAATGAGTGATTAAGGTAGGAAATACATTCTTAGTGTCAGGTAATTAATTAATTTGTGTGTGTGTGTGTGTGTGCACATGCACTTACATATGTAGAAGCAGAAGGACAACTTTGTGGAGTTCCCTTCTACTACCTTTATGTAGGTCCCTAGATTTGAACTCTGGTAGCCAGGCTTGCACAGAAAATGCCTTTCCTGGCTTAGCCATTTCTCTGGTTCGTTGTCAGCTTCTTAAAGATCATGGACAGATGGCCTTGGAGCACCAAGACATGGCAGTTTATTACTGAAGATGGGAAGCAAATTCAAGGGAGTTATGGCGGCATCTTCTCATACACCAGTCAGTCTCTTAATTACTTTGTAAAAGGAGTACTTGGCAAACCTGAACAAAGAATAACATGAAAATGATGAACTTAAAACCACTGTAGCATTTAAAGGAGATAAACATGGCTTGGTAATATGTGTTCGGCAAAGTACTTCATGGAAAGTATTTAATTTTTTTTTTTTTTTTTTATTTTAGATAAGATGGGAAAAAAACATCACATTGGGGGAGCCACCAGGATTCTTACATTCTTGGTGGTGGTAAGTATTCTTTATTTCATTTTTACGTGATGCTAAATTAGCATTTTAGTAAGCTCCTTATGATCCCTACTCTTGCTTGGTTTTTCATTTTCTACAGTTGTGAACTAGAAGGTAGTGTTTGAAAACAAAAACAAAACCTCAAGACCAACATTCCTGCATTTCCTTAAAGATATTACTGAATCAGAATGGACTGGGAGCTAGTGTGTGAGGTTTTAACTGTGCTCGTTATGTTCATTTGGAGAGTTGTCATAATAGGTTGAATGGTGTATACAGTGAGGCGTATACCGTGAGGTGTATACAGTGAGGCGCTTTTCCTTAGGGTTGCAGAGGATAGATGTTCCGAGATCACAGTGCTGTTAGACCAGCTTCTAATGAGGGCTGTCCTAATGGCTTGTAGGCAGCATGTCCTTGCATGGTGGTGGGAGAGAGGGAACGCAGGGCATCAGTGTTTATTCTTACGAGGGAATTAATCTCATCATGATGGTTCTACCCTCATGATGTCAGCTAAATGTAATTATTTTCCACCTTTACGTATCATCACACAGGGAGTCAGGACTTCAGTGTCTAAATGTGGAAGGTACACGTCATTCCATAGCAGTCTCCTTTCTTGTCTTGCTGTGGCAAATGAGGATGGCACTTTTTCTTGGCTCTTAACTTATGACTAGCTATAAGATTGCTTTCTGTAAAGAGGGCTGAGAGTTACCATGAGACTAGGTTAAGTTGGCGTGCTAGCCATCCAGTTTCTTGCTTGAACTTCACTTCTCTTGGGAGCATTGGGGGTAGAGACAGAGATCTGATTGGCATATTCAACAATAGGCTAGTCATATCTTAAAGTAACAGCAGCAAATGGTACATATGCTGAGCCCATTCAAGATTGAGAGGCTGAGGGTGACAAAGGGTAAATAGATATAGTAAGCCATTCAAGAGCCTCAGCTGTGATGAGAGTAAAGGGTGACACCTGGCAAAGCATGCTGATTGTCTGGGAAAGTGTTAGCGTTTTGATGCTCACACAGAGGAGAGGTAGATGAGCATAGCTTGGTACCACAAGGGGTAAATAGAGGTGGAGGTCAGAGAAGAGTGTATGATTGCACACAGAATGGGACATCTAAGAATGAGGAATTTGTCTCTGCTACTGTGATGTTGAAGGAGATACAGGGATGTTTGTACGTTTGATGATAAGAAATTCAGTTCTTAATCTCTGCCAAGTATGATATGAGATGTTCTGACGAGGGTGGTAGTGTATGTTTTAGGTGGGAAATATATATTTTCCTAGTATTTATATATAACCAATGGGGCTGAGAAAAAAGGGAAGGAGGGGAGAGAGAGAACGGGAGAGAGAGGAGAGGAGAGAGATTAGAAACACACAAAACCTTGCTAGATGCTGTTTAAGACCCAGTTAATATTGATGTATATAAAGTCACTGTGACACCAGTATATAAGGATATTTGTAGCTTTTCTGCAGCAGCAATTGGTAGGACAGATCTTTGGATAAGTTCTCTTCCCCTCCCCCATCCCCCATCCTCCCTCTGTCTGCATCTCTGTCAGAAGCATCACCTGTTGCCTTGGCCACTCATTTTCAACATCATCTTTAAAGGAAGGAAACGAAGGGCCTCTTTTAGTGCCAGGCATGTGCTTTCCTTCATACATTAATCAGCATCCTTGTGACCTCTCCCAGAGAGGCGTGACTTACTTGAAGTTCTGTGGCACTGGAACCGCACTTGGTCAGTTGTGGTTGTGGGTTTCCCCTGTTTGTCTCTCACACACAGCAGGAGCAGGTGCATGCCTTTGTTTGAACATTGTTCCTGTAATTGGACCAACCGTCCATGTCCACTACAGTTGTGCAAGGTCATTGTGCTGTTTTCTGGGTTTAAGGCTGGTCTCTTGTATAGTGTTAAAAAATCAAAATTATAATTTGGTAAATCATGGATTTAAGGTACTTAGATTTAGACTCCCCCCCCCCCCCAAAGAGGATTGAGCTTGGGGTCTAATGCATGCTGGGAAGTGCTCTACTCCTGTGCTGTGTCTTCAGCCCTAAATTCATAGTTACCTTCTAGGTGCCATTAAGTCTTCTCTTCTGTTGACATTTTTATAGATGTGCTGATGCTTATGAATGTAAAGTACCCTAAAAATCACCATAGATGTCTGTTCATACTGGATACGTGGGTTAAAAGAGTGTAGATGTCTGTTCATACTGGATACGTGGGTTAAAAGAGTGTAGATGTCTGTTCATACTGGATACGTGGGTTAAAAGAGTGTAGATGTCTGTTCATACTGGATACGTGGGTTAAAAGAGTGTAGATGTCTGTTCATACTGGATACGTGGGTTAAAAGAGCGAGGCTATTTAGTTCTTCTCTACTTTTACTTTTTGTGCCTATTTCATTTTTGCTACTTTAATAAGTTAACCTATACCTGCAGCATAGTGATTGATAGTAATGTCCTGCATCCTTTGTCCCTTTCTGTGCTAGACTTTAGCTTTTTATGTCAGCTATCAGAAGGAATAGCTTTCAAACCTGCCATGGTTTCTCCTTTCTATGACTCAGAGATTCAGAAGGACACCTGGGTTTGGAACTTTTAAGTAACTTAATTTGGAGGTATCAAAATTAATGTTAATAACTGACATGCAAATATTTTAAACTTTTAAGTTTGTTGAACTTAACATATAGCATATGCAATATTTAAAAATATTTTGTTTTTTTTTTCCCATAAAACTATCAGTATGTTCTTTTCAGCATTTGCTTTGTGTATGTGAATCATGGATGAGTAATAGTTTTGAAGTGAAGGGCTCTTCTCAGAACTACCCAAAAGCTGTGGCTCTGCCCTTTCAGAACAATGTGTGATTAATAAGCACTCCTGACCAATGTACAGAGTGAAACTTTTACTGAGGGAGGAATTCAATCCAGCAGATACATGGCCATCTTGTCTTAAGAGTTTAGAACTGGGCCTTGTAGTCTGTGGTCTGATGGAGGAAGTAGGCCGGTGTCGGTGGTTCCCTTTGTCTCTACCCGGGTGCCTGCTGGTGCTGTTGTACCAAGTATTTGACCACTTAGAGCTTATGGAGCCCAGCTAAGACAATCAGTGGACCAGCTGTAATTTTATGACTTCCTGTTACTTTTCAAAAGGTTTTGAAATTGGAATTGTCTTTTGTTTAATCCTGTTTACTAAATACAAAGTAAACTGTGTGCAAACTGTAGCACCCGCTAGAAAATAGATGGGCTACATAAATAAGTCAGAAAAGGTGTAAGAGGCCAGATTAGGAGTTACAGTTTGTGGAGCATCTTGGTTTTACCACCCTGACATTTTAAACACAGTGTATTCTGTGATTAGTTCTGTGCTTTTAGACTAGTACTGGGCATCAACGTGGAGATGGATTGACAGGGTTGAGAGCAGAGGCAGAGATTGGTATAGGGTGCTTGTAATTGATTAGCTGGACAGCAATTAGGCCAGAGATCCCACATAACAATGGGTCTCATTATTTTGAGGTAAAGAAACAGGTTTCCACTCTTTGATTTGAGTGATGAGATAGAAAGTGATGCCATTGACGAGGTAAATACAGAGGGCAATGGGTTTTAGAGAAAGAACATGTGTTAGTTTGTATAGGTAAGTTTTGAGAACTCAGTTAGAGATGTCCTATACAAAGTGAGGAGTCTGGGTCTATATCTCTGAGATAGCGATGTAACCATTTGGGATGTAGCAGCAAAGACCATATAGCAGGCTAAGTGTTGGGAGGTGAAGTTACCCATAGGGCAAAACGGGGCAAGGCTTGTGGTGAGACGGGTAAAGAGATGGCTGGCGGTTGTTGGAGTCTGCCTTTAAAGGCACTTCTTGAATCTGAACCCTTATCTCTTGCTCTGTGTCTCTGCACTTCTCTTTTGTTTGTCCTGGCTGGCTTCCATGCAAGCAAGCATCTTCCTTTTCTTGTGATGGACATCTGTCTTGAAATATTTGCTGTAAAACCAAATAGCCACTCTTTGAAGCCTATGAAACTGGGATCCTAAACAAGTCCTTCTATTTCTGAGTTGATTTTTTGAGATATTTTGGTTTGATGATGAAGAACATCTTAACACATGGTGATATGAAATTTACAAGACTATCGTAATTAATTTTTTCAGTTTGAGTGTTACCTGGAGTAGTTGAAGGATATAATGTCATGTGTGATGTTTCCGGAGTTCCAGAGTTAACATAAAACACAACCTAAGAGTGAAAAGTCAAAGAAAAGAATAGGAGAGGTGTGGGATGTGTGGAAAACAGACAGACAAACAGACAGACAGACACACACACAGAGCCAACAGCCTTGGGGAGGATAGGAGTTGTGCTGTTGAGGGAAGCAGATGGTTTATAACCTTCAGTCTTACCTCTGACCTGATCTCTGCCGACACTTGTCTGTCCCTTTTATACTGTGGTGGAACATACAGTTCCCCAGTTTCAGTTGTTACATTCCTCTAGAGCATATATTGTTGGAAAATTTACTTCCTGTTTGTACATGTGAACAAATGTTCCCACTTCTTCCATTAATTTTAAAAATAAAAATTCCAAGAAACTTCTTTCCTTTGGGGTAAATATCTTTTTAAACCCATGGAATTTGAAAATACAGGCTCACAAAACCTTACCATTTGATGGCTTAATTAAAAAATACTATGCATTTTAATTTAGAACATAAAAATATAAACTACCATTTAAAATAATCTCAGGTCTATAAATTTGTATTCTAAAATATGTAGCTGATAAGATTATCTTAAGGACTTAGTTCATTTCACCTGGCAGCTGGAAGTCAAATCTTACAGTGTGCTAGCGCTGATGATTTTAGAATCTAATGATGGCATGAGGTAGAGCTGAAGTTGGTCGGATACAGAATGGAAGTGTCAGAACTCTTGAGCAGAAGTGTTAGTGACTGATTGGCTGGCCCTCACTACTGTCTGTGTGTCTTCCTGAATAGTCAGTGAACAGAGCTGCAAGACAACCAAGGCAGTCCCTGGGACAGAGAAAAGGATGCAGTCAGTGTGCA
This sequence comes from Arvicanthis niloticus, assembly GCF_011762505.2. Lineage (NCBI taxonomy): Eukaryota > Metazoa > Chordata > Mammalia > Rodentia > Muridae > Arvicanthis > Arvicanthis niloticus. The sequence continues at coordinate 16,021,740 of NC_133437.1, forward strand.
GATGGAATAAACTTGCCAGCGTTGATACATAGAGGAAAAGCAGTCTTTAGTCTTGAAGAAGAGGAAAGGAATGTGTGGAAGAAGGAAAATGTGCTGGAGATGAGAAGGAAGGACAGCAATGCCCCCTCCTGACACCTGCCCCCCAAAAACCCCACAGAATGACTCTTGTGAAACATGAAGGATTGAAAGGAAAAGGAAGACTAATTTTATTCATTCGGCGTGAAACTTTTTTCCTGATTGGGCTAGCTATAAGAAACCTTGCTAGAATAATTTTTTTAAAGTGCTTTAAATGTCTTAAACGTACTTTTGCATATATTATCATTTGAATCCCCATAAACCCCATAAAATAGATATAATTTCCTCCATTTTTATCAGAAGTGAAGCATCTTGATTTGTAATCAAAGATCATTTCAATAAGGGCTAAGGTTTATTCTTTAAAAATATGTGTTTATTATTTTTATTATGTGTATGTGTCTGTGGACATGTACCATGAGTGCAGGTGCCTCTGGAGCCAAGAGGCGCTGTTTGGGGCCCTCTGGAGCTTCCAGAGCAGTCAGTTGTGATCTGCCTGATATGGGTACCTAGACCCAAACTTGGGTCCTCTGCAAAAGTGTGAGTTCTTAACTGCAAAGCCGGCTCTTTAGCCCCAGGGGTAATAATTCTATTTTTTTTTTAATTGAAAAAAAATAAACTACATATTCTTTTTGAAAAACTGTTTTATTGGTTCTCTGTAAATTTTACATTGTGCACACCAATCCCACTCATCTCCTTCTCCCATAGTACCTGTCCTCCACCCTGGCTACCTCCAACTCAACAGAGGAAAAAAAATCTCACTGTGGAAGCGATAGTGTATTACAGTGTGTCCCACAGTATACCCTTTTGGCCATACTTCTCTCTGGCTTCTGCTACTATGTTGATCTTGGAATTTCACTGGGTCTCCTCTTAGATATCCTGTTGTTGCCCTGTGTTATGGAAGATCCTGTAGTTTTGGATCTATAAGGGTGGTTCCCTTTATCCACTCCAGCAGTTCACAGGTAGGGTAGGTGTTGAGGTAGGCCAATTCAAAGTCCTTAAGGAGTTTATTCATATAGTCTATAAAGACCTTGCACACATTTGTAACTGCTATTGTGAAGGTCTTGTCTTGTGCTAAAGCTGCTTTGCATTTCTCAGGGATACAGTAGTAAGGTTCTGGTGGGAGTACATTGCTTTGACTTTTCATGGCCTTGTTTTTGCAGTGGTGCCTAGGCAGTGATGACTAAGCTAATTCTACGTATTGATACATGATCTTGTCTTTGTTTGGTAGCTGTTCCTTTCCTTGGTTTCTGTTTCTTAGCAAAGTGTGGTGGCTGTAGGTTGCCTGGTACAGAGCTTCTACAGGCCAGTAAGTGTCACAGGAATGGAGCTGGGCTAATAGAAAAGGCTCAGAAGGGCTGTGAGAAAGAGCGAAGGGGATCCTTTCCATACGAGGCAGGGTCCCTAGGGAGTCAAGGTTGTGTTGGGAGCAAGGGTCACTGCAGTGGGACGGAGCCTGTATCTGGAGTGACAGGGATAATATAAGTGCTGGGGGCAGGGCACCCTGTGTCTCTAACAAGTTGGAATCTCTAGTAAATGAAATTGAGGTTTGTAGAGGGGCCCCTGCAAGCAGGCTGCTGTAGGGCTGGTGATGTTAACAGGACTGATTGAAATGGAAGACAGGAAAGAGAGTGTAAATCACCTACCTGAGTCCCAGGCTGAAGTGGGTACAGGGATCTCATATAGAAAGGTATCTGCTGCTAACACAACGGAATGAGATGGGCTACAAGGGAGAGCTGAGAGGTCAGCGGAAAGGAGCAAAGCTGGATTCACACCAAGGGCCAGCTGGCTCCCCAGGGAACACAGCAGGGCTAGTAATTTACAGTAGAGCTGATTCACTGTCTTAGTGGTCTTTAAGACTTGAGGTATACTTTTGTATATCCTGTCAAGAGGGGTAGTTTTGCATACTGTGTGTATAAGAAAGGACTCAGGAATGTTTTCTATTGAGTTTTATCTGCATTAAGGCATCCTTAGACCACTGATAGCTGCAGAGAAGGTGAGGGTGTGGTTATCATAGGATACTCAGAACAAAATTAGAGTAAGAGGAATAGAGGAAGGATAATTACTCATGGTGTCTTCCCTGCCATTCTTATAATAACAAATGCTGCTCACACAGCTGGATCTTTGTAGACCTGTCCTTGGTCAAAATTAGGAGACTTGAAACCTGAACTCTCATTGCTGAACCTACACAGAAGTAAAGTAATATAATAATTACAAAGTTTAAGGCCAGGTCTCTCACCTTTATAGTTTAAAGAAAATTATGGAATTTGTCTTAAGAAATAATTAGGATGAAATGCAGGATTGTCGTGTTTGAATTTAACACAGATTCAATGTGTGCTAACTTACTATACTTTAAAATATGAATTTATCATTAATTTAGGAGCATAAGAATTTTATAAAATGGAATAAAATTTAATACTCTGAAAACTATGAAATACTAATTACTATTGATAAAAGTGCATGTGTAAAGTCGTAGGGTGAAGAGTTTAGTATACCTGTTTTGTGTAAAGTACCCTTGGTCTTGTGATTAAATAGTTTTGTTCACTGAGAGTGAGTTAACACGCTCTGTGGTTGTACAAAAGTGCCTGGGACAGTCAGCTTACAAGGTGAGAGAGGGACTGAGCCTTACAGTCTGGCTGGCTTTAGTCTATCGTTTACTGGCTTACTTTCTCTGGACCTGAAGCAGCTCCTCACGGGGTGGAGCACGTGATAGAGCAGGCCGTGGCCTAAGGGTTTATGATGGAGCAGGCCGTGGCCTAAGGGTTTGGATATAGAAGGAGGAGAAAAAGGAAGGATCTGGTATCTCACTTTCCGCTTCAAGGACACCAGAAGATAGATGCCCTTATTGGGCCCTGTCTTTTCAAGTCCCTCCACGTTGTCTCCACATTCCTGCTCTCTACAACACAGTGCCAAGCTGGGTAAACGGTTATCACATGGGCCATTTCAGATGTGAACTTCTGTAGGGATTATGTATACCTACCATTCATTCATATAGTTTTGAGCCACTCAAAGGGAAATGATGCACCTCGCTGTTCATGTTTGAACTTATAACATGGCTTTGCTTTTTTCTCAAAATTTTTTTCCTCTAGCAATTTTTTCTTTTTTTTCTTTTAATTTTTCAAATATCTATTTTTAGTAAGTCCATTATCTACAGACTGTAATTGGGGTCTATCTTCTGTTGATTAACTTTATAGGCTCTTGGTAGCCATCTTGTTTTCTCTGTTGCCTTTCCATAAAAGCTAGCTAACACACCTGAATCATGTTTTTAAGGATAGAAGTGAAAACTATTTTGGTGAGAATCATAAATTTGGGCCTTAGCTTTGTTTCTCTTTCATTTATACTGGGTAGATTCTAATACTGAGTCTAACAATGGATACCCAAATATTTTATCACTTGGTAATTTTGCTTCTGTTTATATATTGCATTTATTTTCATTTATATAATCCACATTTTCTACTTCTTTCTCAGTGATAAACACAGTGTGTAAATCTAAAGCATTAACTGCCATGTTGAGTTCACTGTATACCAAAGATAACACTTGGCTGTCAAGCTCCTTAGCCTGCAGCACCTCAGCCTGTGGAGTCTGTCTCCACAGATGTTAGAGGCTCCTGCTCTTAGAGCTCCTGGGACACAAGGACCAGGAGGACCAGGTCAAGTGGTCATCAAACAGCTCACAATAAAACCCCTCAGGAAGGGCAAACTAAATATCTCAGTGAATCTCCCTCTGAGGGATAAGCTCACTGTCACTATACAAGACCAAGGGGGTATTTATGAATTTTAATGATATATTAAATACCACTTTTATATTTTAGGGGAGTTAGCAGTTAAATGATTTTTAGATCAGCTCCTCACTGCTTAAGGATTCAGTCCCCTATGTGTGATGGATGGCCTTTTGTTTCGGTGTGCAGTGTGTGGTAGTTATAATCCAGAGAAGAGTTTAAATACTCCTAGAGCAAAAAGTAGTGGAAAATTAATTTTTTCAACTCATGAATGATTTAATACAGAGTGTCTGGCTTTAATGTCCTTATTTTCTAAATTATAAGATAAGACTAGAAAAGTCAAGAAATTTGTCTACTATTCCAGAGTCAAGCATGCATCTGTGCCAAAGGTGGAATAAAACCCTGTCCTTTGGTTTTCTTGGTGCTTTATGGTTGTTAATGGAGTCACTTGTTCCCAAACATTAGGGTGACAATCAGAGTTCTATATGGCCCATATTACTGGCATGATTGAGCCTTATAAAAATGATAACATTTTGAAATATCTTTACCATCTCTATTTAGAGCCCAACAAACATAGTTATAAAGTAGATGATGACTTTTAAAAACATGCATAGTCTAGTGCTGAAGTTTTTTTATTAGGCTTTTAATTTTTTTTTAAAATTTCATTGTATCGTAGATTAATATAGACTTAATTGTAAAATACATTTTCTAAAATAAATAAATGCAGTTTCTAAAATAAAACATCCTATTTTATGATTTTTCTTTAATATATTTTCTCCCATTTTTTCCTGGCCTCTCTTGGCTGGATAATCTTGGACTCCATAGAGTAGACATTGTGAATGTGAATCTCCTAGTTTGTCTTTCCTTTGCTGACTAAAAGCCCCAGCATAGAGAGGAAGAGGCTTAGCTGGCGCTATGTCTTTACGCCAGTCTATACCAGAAAGGTGAGGGCAAGATCTCAGCCGGATCTGAAACCGTGGAGGAGCGCTACTCACTGTCTGGCCCCTTGATTTGTTCTCTTCTTATTCAACCCAGTATACCATGGAAAGAATTTATAGGATGGCTTAGAACAAGGCTAGCTATGGTTAAAAAATCTGTGGGGAAACAAGTGTTTTTAGGTGGTACACTTTTTTTTAACCTTTGCTAGAGAAGACATAATTCTCTAAAGTAACATCTCTAACCTTATTTTTATGTCTTAATTTGTTATCTGCAAACCTGATCTTGTAAACTTTTGATTGCCCATTAAATTTGTTAGTGGACAAAGCAGAAGTAAAGCAGTGTTACTGTTATAAGATAAATATTCATGTGTGTAAATAAAGATTCTTTAGGGCACAGTGAGAACAGTAATTGTGTAATTGGGACTTTTAAATGTAATAGCCAAGAGAGGTGCAGTGGCCGTGGCTGTAGCTCAGCACTCGGAAGGTGGAAGCCGAAGTGTAGACCTCAGTCATCATTGCCTACGTTGAGCACAGCCGAGGTTAGAACGTTATGGCAAATACAGAAAACAGACAAAAAAAAAAAAAAAAAAAAAAAAAAAAAAAAAAGAGTTACAGAGTGACTTTTGGTAGACATCTTAGGACACTTATAGGCAATGAAGCTATGGGAGGAAGGGCATTCTGAGCTGCTCATCATGGGACTGTGTATCGCCTCCTGTGATGGAAGCTGAAAATGGGTAAGGCCAGCATCCTGCAGCCATCACACACCTCCATGTGGGAGTCTAGCGCACCCTTGTGTCTAGAACTCCCATTCCTCTATCCTGCTGGGCTCTGGGGAAGCCACATCCAACCTTCATTCTTGTCAAAACACTAAACTTCAACTCACTTTTGACTTTATTATCTTCTTTGTATTTCTCTCTTACTGTAGGATTTTAATAAGAAGGAAAAGTAGATTTTTTTTTTTTCTACCTAGTGGAAAAGGAATAATGCATAAGACACTGAAAGGTGACACTGCTCAGTTGTTTGCGGCCATCTTCTTGAATGCAGTCCTACTGAACTGATGCTCTTTGTTGCCAGGCCTGCTGTGTTTCTTTCTTGTTGAGGAGAGAAAGAACCAGAAAGACTCAATAGGTGTCAAAGGTCAAAGGTTACTGTGCCCTCACACAGATTGCAGTTTGCTCCGTAATGCATCCTCACAGGGCAGAGTGTCTGCCCTGCTCTGAGAACTATGTTCTGACGGAGGTAGTGTGTACCTTTCCTGTCTTAAACTTGCTGAGATAATGTGATGGACGTTGCACACAAGCGGCCTGTGAACATCTGCCTGCTGTGATGTTTACTCCTGCTCATGCTCAGAGTTAACTTGATAGCTGGAAAGATGACCAGGGCCTTTCCTTTAAGTATAATTTTTGAATTATTACAGGAAAGGGATTTGGATGATGCTTCAAATTTTTAACCTATTTTGGTAATTGAAGAAGGAAAAATGGAGATTTTAAAATCTCATTTGAGTAATGGAATGTGCTGGTTAGGGTGGTGGTCTATGAGCTGGACAGTAAGATTGCTGTGCTAAAAAGGAAGGGCATTTTTGTTATTAATTACAAACAGACATTATTTATACTTCAATTCTTCATGGGAGAGTTGGCTGAAGCATTAGTTCAGCTAATTGTCAGTCATGTGAACTGCCAATTATATGAACAAAGGTTTCTACCAACTTACTCATAAGGGTTTGATCCTCAGGACCAGATAAAACCATATTACTTTTTCCTTTTAGGAGAATACTAAACAGTTTAGAAAAATATTTAGGTAAAATATAATTTTGGCATTAAGGAATCTGCCTGACCTTAAATCTTTCAGAGAAATAATACCTGTTCTGAAGAAGAAAGGGTTTGCATAAAGAATTAAATGCCTTATGTTTGTTGAACTGTGATTTCATGTCCTGTCATATTAATGATTTTGTTACTGTTCCATAATTTCTTTTCAGTGTGTTTTGGGATCTCTACTGTGCAGCTCCAGAGAGACGAGAAACCTGTGAACACTCGAGCGAAGCAAAAGCCTTCCATGATTATGTAAGAGAACATGCACTTTGAAAACAAAGTGTCACTGCCAGGCTTTGTTTTCTAACCACTGCACTTAAAAAGCATATTAGGCCATTTAACTTTTTTCTGTGCTACTTAAGAGCTATACCTGTATACCTTAAAAAATGGCTGGCTACTAATTAAGATGGCAATAGAAAAGGATGCCTGATGTTTGCTGAAACTTAGTGTGCAGAGTGGGAGTAAGTCCCACCAGGAGAGGTACTCACCATTAGGCATAGTGACTTGGAAATTACAGACTCATGCAGTCAGATATATGCAATTTTGTAATCACAGTCTGTCTGAATTCACTTCTTTTTTGGAGGAGGGGTGGGAGGAGTTACTGGAGATCAACTCCAGGGCTTTACACAAGGATGACAAATGCTCTACTACTGAATTATATTCTCAGCACATGAGATTTCAAATGTGTATAATGAAACAGTATTTCTTTATATTAAAAAAAATCATCTTAAGCTCCATGTAAATAATATACGCTTGCATAGAAGTTAAAAAAACACTGAATTAAAAATAAAGAATACTTTTACCACTTCTACAGAATTCAGTTCCTCAAATAAAATTTATTTGAATTAAAGGAAATACTAAAGAAGCGACCTAAAAATTCTAAGTAAAATAAAAATGTGGTTTATTAAAAAAGATTCTTAAAGGCAGTAGACTCCCCCTTGCTTAAGTATGCCTTATAAAATATAGATTTCACTTTAGAAATCAGATTACATTGAGGTAAAATTTCTTCAGGAAAACGTTACATGTAAGATGGTCCGATGAGGGTCCTTGTATAGCTGACTAGAAAGGAAATATTGATTGCGTCTGGATTGGAGGAAATTCTGCCTTTCTCTTCTGAAAATAGCCACATCTAGAGCCTAAAGAAATACCTGGTGACACGTACTTAACCGGAGGGACACGTGGCTTGGTGGTAGAAGCAAGCATCATTCTGCAGAAAAATCTTTAAAAATGGAACTAGGTTTCAAAAGAGAAACATACTTTGTTCTTCTAAAGCAAAAAAAAAAAAAAAAAAAAAAAAAAAAAAAAAAAAAAATCAGGTTAAAACTAAGAGACTTGTCTAGAAAACTCATAAACTCATAAGCCCTAAAGTAGTGGCAGAAAGGTATGCAGACATGGGAAGTGAAGTTCCGGGCAGGAGGCGGGGCCTGGGCCCTGATGGTTGTCTTGCTGTGATCACTTTACCTGATACCAATTGTACTCATCAGCTCCTGGGACAAGGAGAACACAAAGGAAAAGGGAGAGATAGGCAAACATTTAGGGCTCCAGACACAGTGTTTACCTGCGTATGGTTGTTTTGTTCTTTTACACATGTGCAGTGAGAGAAAGTAAGACAGAATCTCAAGCATGACGATTGATTCCAAGGCATCTGAGCAGAGCTGGATTCTTCATCTCTCCTGGCCTTACACTAGAGACTGGTGTTACCATTAAGTTATAAACATGCCTACTGATTTTTAACATTGGGAAGCACTAGAGAGAGCTCTATCATTATGGAAGTTTTAATATCTCCATGGACAGCTTAAGAAACTAATTAGGGCCAGAGAGATTACTCAGTCACTGAGAGGAATCGCTGGTCTCCCAGATGCCAGCTTCTGAGTGTGGTTCCAGCACCTTCTTTTTAAAAATTAACTAACTAACTAATTAATTAATTAATTTTGTGCACCTTCTTTTTAAAAATTAACTAACTAACTAATTAATTAATTAATTTTGTGGTATCTCACAATTGTTCCAGGGTATATGACATCCTCTGACACATGTACATACATGGTATGCACATATGCATACACACATGAACACACAAATAAATGTTTAAAACAAGAAGCTAATTCCATGGTGTGGTAAGAGCCATCCTACTGTTGACATTGGGACTTTATTATGGGTAACACTGAACTCATTCAGAGCCTGGTTTTACACACATAGGTAGATAAGCAAGCACCTCTATCCTCACAGTTGCTCCTGCTCTGCTTCATTCATGGGGACTTCCTGGTGTCGGGTGACAGCTGCTCTGTGGTTAGAAACTCATGCATTCTCTGTAACTCACAGAAACGGTCATGAGTATTCCCTGATTCTTGAATGTTACAGTTTCTGGAGTAGATAGATCTCTATAGTCCATATCTCGTGCATGCAAGGGGTTTGAAAGACGTAGGAGAAGAGAGGGGAGAGGGAGGCAGAGCGACCTCTAACATTCTACGTGTCACGGGGTTCAGAGCCTGTTATGTAATCATTTCCATCTGATGACTGATGTTTCCTGATGGTTTTTATGGTGGTTCCCAAGGAAGCATTCTGAATTACATTCCTCCCCCCAATGGCTAAATTCTATAAACTAAACAAATTTGTTAATGACTTTAGAATAAACTTACTTGTAAATTGTCAGGTGAAAAACTGCCTCATTTTTTATTAGCTCTTAACTACATGATTCAAATGAAATGACTCTATTTTAAAAAATTGAAATGATAAAAGCTTAAGAAGGTAAATAATGAGTATAACCCTCTAACTAAAATGTTAATTATCTTTTTATATTTGGGTCATGTATCACTTTGGGTTTTGTTTACATAGTTTGTATGATTTACATATCTGTAGTGACTTCATTTTATATTCAGGAGAGTTCTTTAAAACCGTTTTCACTTTTTGGTAAGGTTTTACTTCTCATTAAAATGGACAATAAAATTTTTTGGCAAAATGAAATATGAATTTTAATATGTAGATATACTTTTCTACCACATTAGGCATTTACTGTTTCTCATGAAAGACGCCTTTGCTTTTGCGTGGGTAGGTACATAGTAAAAGAGATTCTGTAACCTGGATAAACATACTTTTGAGTCATTATGTGTGCTAAAATACAGTATTGCATCAGTGCTGACATGCAGACAGCCATTGATGAGTGTGCCCCTTTATATAGTATCCGCACAGGCAGTGCCATGCATGCTCATCCCCTACAAGGTTTCTTCTTCCTTTCCTGCACCGCGCTGAGAGTACTTAGTGTAAGTGTCCTCTTGGGCAGTTGAAGTATGAAACACGGTACCATTAGTTACATGCTCCGTGTCCTGTGTCCTGCAGTGCCTCTCCAGACATTCTGTATGTTACAGGACTGAAGTTCTGTGCTTTTGACCAACAGCCCACCTTTTCTCCTAGGATGGTGTAGCTCGCGTTCAGAATGGATCTCACACTTAGTTAAAACTCTGGGGAAATAATTTACAAACATGCACACAGATATGTCTCCCAGGCTACCCAGGCCACTAGCCCCAGTTAAGTTGGCAGTCAAGAAGAACTACTTCAGATGCTTCTGCTCATGTCTTTTTAAAATTAATTTATTTATTTTACATCCCGATCACAGTTTTCCCTCTCTACTCTCCTCCCAGTCCTTCCCTCTCCCCTCCCTTCATCCCCTCCCTTTCTCCTCAGAGAAGGGGAGGCCTCCCATGGATATCAACCCCCTTGGCCTCCCAAGTTGATGTAGGACTAGGCAGATCTTCTCCTATTGAGACTAGGCAAGGCAGCCCAGTTACTGGTAAAGGATCCACAGGCAGGCAACAGTCAGAGACAGCCTCTGCTCCTGGTGTCAGGGGTACCACATGAAGACCAAGCTTCACATTTGTTACATATTTGTAAGGGACCTGGTTCCATTTCATGCATGCTCTCTAGTGGCTGGTTCAGTCTCTATCAGCCCCATGGGTCCAGGTTAGTTGATTTGTAGGTTTTCTTGTGATGTCGCTGACCTCTTTGGCTCCCTTAATCCTTCTTCCCCATCTTCCACAAGATTTTCAGAGCTCCACCTAATGTTTCTGTGGATCTCTGCATCAGCTTCCATCAGTTCGCAGGTGAAGCTGCTCAGATAACAGTTATGCTAGGCTCCTGTCTGCAGGTGTAACAGGATAGCATTAATAGTGTCTGGTGGGGTCCTTCTCATGGCATGGGTTTCATTTCTGCTCCAGCTTTATCCCCGCACATTTTGTAGACAGGACAACTACTTGGGGTCTAAAGTTTGGTGGCTAGGTTGGTGTCTGTATCCCTCCATTGGAAGTCATGCATAGTTACTAGAGGTGGATGCTTGAAGTTTCTTCTCCCCTTTTGCTAGGGGTCTTAGCTAGGGTCACTCTCGTAGATTCCTGAGGGTTTCCATTGTCCTAGGTTTCTAGCTCATCCCAGAAATGCATGCACCCCTTCCAGTTCTCTCTCCCTCCATCCTCCCCATACTTGAACTCTCCTGTTTCTCTCCCCCCCCCCCCACTCAGTTCCCTCCCTCTCTTCACCCCCAATGTCTGTTTTAGTTCCCCTTCTCGGTGATACTCAAGCATCCTCGCTTGAGCCCTCCTTGTTACTTAGTTTCTTTGGGTCTGTGGATTGTAGCATGGTTATCCTTACGTACATACATGGTATGTTCTCATAAATGGATCTTAGCTGTACTCGGTAAAATCTGTGCCTTCAACGTGCAGTCATTTGTAAGAGTATTAAAACAGTAGGACTGGACTGTAAGGAAGCTGCTCTGATGGTTTTCAATAAGGGCAAAGTCCGTGAGTTAGGGCATGAAAGGCATTGAAAACAAAGAGTAAAATGATAAGAACAGATCACAGATAACACACACACACACAGAGAGAGAGAGAGAGAGAGAGAGAGAGAGAGAGAGAGAGAGAGAGAGAGAGGAGAGAGAGAGAGAGAAAGAGAAAGAATATGAATTTGTAGTTAGGAGCTGAAACTTGGGATACCATGATCAGAAATCTCAAACTGAGACTATACAGAAGATTAAGATTAAACTGTAATAATAGTTCATTAGGAACACAGTTAAAGAAGTATTCAGGCCTGAGGAGAAATATTTAAGAAAAATGCTCATATTTAAGAAAGAAATCTTATTAAGACAGATGGACAGTGATACAAGTCAGTGAGAAATGCTGGTTAGACTTGAGTATATGCCATGTTCTGTAGTCATGTCCTATAATCAGCATGTCCTATAGTCTACAAGCTATCGAATTGTCCCTGTGTCAGTATGCTTCCAGAATGCTCTCTGTATCAGGCTAGTAATACAAACTGTGTGATCTTAATGTTGTGCCTCGGGTCTCTTGATATTCAAAAGGTTGTTGAAGTAAGATGTAAGGTTCACACTGTATCAGTGCCTGAGTGGTTTCTAATATGCCTTAGCTTTATTTTAGAAAGCAGTCATTTATTATAGTGAGCATAGACTCAAATATTTGTAGAAAAAGAAATGGACCTAAATGAGCTTTGGCTTTTTTTCTTCAAGTTTTGGAACTTGAAATAATAGGTAGAGAGATACCCTAGTGTATTAGATCTTTCTTCCTTGCAACTATCTTAAGAAGTATATATTATAAATGACAGAGTCAAAGTGTGAATTATGAACAGATTCATAGCCAAAGCATATTATTAGCTTTTAGAATATACTCCTTAGGGATATAAGTACACTTAAAAACTAAAAATATATATCCTGTTCAATTTGTTTTTTTCTTATTTAACTCATACTCAATTGAATTGTTGAAGGCATGAACAGTACCTGTCTATTCTGCCATAAGAACATTGCAATATTGTATCACTCCTGTGTCATCCACTCACCCTTCCTTTCCTTCCTTCCTTCCTTCCTTCCTTCCTTCCTTCCTTCCTTCCTTCCTTCGTTTTTCTTTTTAGTCAACTTGTCAGATTGGAAGAGGGAACTTTAGTTGAAACAGTGCCTCCATCAGATTGGCATCTGTGGAACATTTATTTTGATTTTTTTATAAACGGCTGATGGAGGCGGGCAGCCCACTGTTGGCGCCCGTGGACAGGTGATCCTGGGTGATGTACGGAAGCAGTAGAGAAAGCTTCATTCTTCCACGGCCTTTGCTTTAATTCTTATTTCTAGGGTCCTGTTTTAAGTTCCTGCCCTGGATTCCTTAAATGGGTAGTGATACGGGATATCTAAACCAAATAAACCCTGTCCTCCCCAAGCTGCGTTTGGTTGTGGTCTTTATCACAGCGAGAGAGAGCATACCAGAGCACTTCCTGTTCATGGCTCTTTTCTTCTGCTTATTGCTATCTTACCCTCTCCCTTCACTATTACTGTAATTGTGGCCAGGACCATCACAGTTGGCTTACCTATATACCATTACCTATAAGCTCAGGTCTGTCTTTGCCTTTTCCCTTTGATACATTTTCCTCCCACGGGGTTAGTGAGATGGCCCAGTGGGTAGAGATGATTACAGTGCGAGCCTGGTAACCCAGGTTCAATCTCTGCAGTGCAAGGGAAGTAGAAAGAGTCCTACAACATTGGCCCCCAACCCCCACATGTATTCTGCTGCACACGTGCCCCCATCATGCATGCATGTGCATGTGCAGGCTCTCTCATACATGCTCACTCTCTCTCTCACAACAATAATAATAACAACAACAACAACAACAGGTTAAAAATTCTCTCCTATAGTGTCTACATAATTTTTCTTTATGTCTGAGGTTTAAATATCATATCTCACAGAGAAATGTTTGGGTTATCAAAAACAGGGGGAAGCCAGCAGAGTATTGGAATCCCAATAGGATTTTGTGTTTGAAATATAGATGGAACTTACCTTTTTACAATTCTATATTTGTAATTATGTACTTATCTAGTTGTGGGGAAAGTGGAGTGGGTAGGGCATTACAAGTCCTTGTGTGGGTAGGGATGAGGTCACATACTGGGTTCAGATGAAGGTGAGTTTGATGTGGACTGGCTGCCTGGTCCTGTGGATGTGCTTGTGTAGACCTCACTGTTGCGGTGAGCTCCCTGGACAGCCTTTCACTATGTGCTTCTTCATCAGATTCATTTCCTAGGTCTCCTGAGAAGCTAGGCTTTTATGTCTTTCAGGAATGTTTGGGTTTATTTTGTTGGCATCCATGAGTTTTTAAGAGCTTAGTGGGTTTTGTGCTGTTTCATACAAAACTCTGTTATCCAGGCAGCACTAGATTGCCCTGTGCAAGGCTGTACACCTAGATGGGGCATCTGTTAGGCCTTGCAGTCACTTTCAGAATAAAAGTGACTGCAGACCTTCTTAGATGCCTACATGCTTGGGTCCCATTTCCCCATGTGCTCTTTAAATGGGTTCCCGGTCAAGGATGACTTCTTTTCGAAATCAAGTTCTATTAACTAGTTATCAACTTTTTACAAGTTTCAGTGGGTCACAGTAAACTTTGCCTTTTACGAAACAAAACAGAGGCTTTGGATGTGGCGCACTGACAGAGCATTTGCCTAACATCCAGGGGTACATTTATTATCTGCAGCATATTCCTGATCCCTCCCTCCCCACAGCCTCCAGTGGGAAGAGGTGGCCTCCCTAGTTCTTCACTCAGATCAGTTCAAGTTCTACCTCTTTGGTAGAGTCTCTCATCTTCTCTCTACCTATTGCTATTATGGCCTAGAACTGTGAGCCTGGCTTTCAGTATTCTATGTGATTGTTGAGTGTTCGAACCATTAAAGAGGGATGTTTTCACATTCTTTTTTTTTTTTTTTTAATAGAGTTAAAGTAATACCATGTTTTTCCTTTTATATACAATGTGGTAAGATATTTATAATGATAAAAAGTTCATTTTCAAGTTCAGACTGCCTATAAATGATATAGCAACACTAAGCTCTTGTATTAGAAAAATATTTATTTTTTAAATATACTCATTATATTTTTGCCAAATAAATAACATAACAGAGTAGAAGCAATAGGCAAAATTTAGAAAGTTTAGCTAGCATTAAAAAAAAAAAATCAAGACTCAAATAAGCTTATCATCTTTTATAAACCCCAATAATGAATAATTATAATTTTCTAGTCTTGTAGGTTTTTTGCAAATCTCTCTCTCTCTCTCTCTCTCTCTCTCTCTGTGTGTGTGTGTGTGTGCGTGCATGTGTGTGTGTTTGTGTGTATGTGTGTACATTTTTATGGTGCCAGGAATTGAACCCATGGTCTCCCTCATGCTGAGCAATCATCCTACCACAGAATTCTATCCCTAGCCCTGTGAGTGTGAGATTTGATATTTATTTTTTAAACACACACACACACACACACACACACACACACACACACACACCACTTTAGAAGAATTGTTAGTAGAAAAACCTCAATGGTTGTCATTGATTATGGCCAATCTTTTTATATCAATTATGTGTTTTTACCTTTTCTAAAGACAATAAAAGATATACAGGCAGTGATATCTCTCGTTCTGCATGCTCTCCATAGTGTAGTTTTGTCATTCTATTGTCAAAAAATCTGTAACCAGATTGCTCCAAGCTAGTTTTACTGATTCACTTACAATCACTAGAATGTTGGGAATGATGCTGTCAGTAAGAGCCTTGCACTCCTGCCTTGTCCTCTGGAATACCTGTTCTGTGGCTTTATCTGCTTATGATTATGCCTTTCAAAATCTAGGTAGCATTTTGTGATAAAATCAGTCTGAAGGCTGTAGGTCCTGGCTACATGCATCCATCCTACTGCCTTCCTGCACATCAGAATAACTGCTGACCAGTCACATTCAATGCATGCCCTACTCTCCCCAAGACTGTGAATGGGAGCGAGTGTCTATAGATTATTTGGTCTTTAAGTTACACAGGCATTTTTTGGTGTACTGAAGGTGTACTAAAATACTTTCTTTAGTCACAGGTATTCACATTGAGTAAAAAAGAACTCAAGCATAGGTTAAAACTTCATTTGCATATCTGCTTTATTAAGATTTGACTGTAGACTTTGGACAGATGCTTCCCCCTCCCCCCTGCCCCCGAGTTTCTCTATGTAGTCCTATGCGTCCTGGACTTGCTGTAGGTCAGATCTCAGAGAGATCTTTCTGCCTCTGCTTCCAGAATGCTGAGATTAAAGCCACACATTGCCCTACTGGGTAGAATGAATGTTTAGTTAGGAAAAGACTGACAGTCATGGAGAAGGACAAAGTGTGTTTTGTTTTGGAATGGACACGAAATTTTGTGAACAAAGGGCAGATTTTAGAAGACTGATATTTACCTTCATATGTTGATAGATCAGTAGCAGTTGCAAAAAAAAATACAGATCTTGTATACTACTTCAAAAATTTGCCCTCATGGTAACATCTTACAAAATACTAATATCATAATCATATTGGAATGTCAACTTTGATATAGTGTACTGTTTTACTGGGATTTGCATGCTTTTACATGTAGTCTAGTATATGTGTTTAAGCTGATGTGACTTTTATCATAGGTTATATTTGCGAATCTACCTACCAGTCAAGATACAGAGCAAGTATGCCTCCTGTGTCTTTATTTTTTATGTCTACATCTGCCTCTTTAATCTGTTGCTCTTTTCTTTTAGATTTTCTTTTCTTTTTTTCATTTATTCACTTTACATTTCAGTCTACACTAGAGATGTATAATGATTGGCTTTTCCAAATTGAGGATTTATCTGTTAATAAAATAATTATTATATTAGTAAAGAATGCTTTAAGCTTAGCTTTCTGGTTTTTTTTTATTTTATTATTATTTTTTCAATTCTGCCCAGTAGTAGTTTGCAATGTGAGTGCTTAATTTGCATGTTCTCATGTGTTCACATGGGAGTGCTGTGCCCTTCACTTTTGTGTTAAGTACGTGATTGTTTTTATTCTCTGTTACTCAGAATATTCAGTCAAAATAACTATGTAAGGGAAGCATTTCTTAAAGAAAGATGGCTTTCCTGGCTGCTCTAATATTTATTCATTTTGCTATTTTGTTGCTACAGTAAGAAAAGTAAGGAAAACAACTTGTAAGGAATTTAGTATTTTTTCCTTTAGGTAGTTTGTATTTCAAAACTTTTAATTACCAAATTATTTCTGGCTTGTATCTTTTCCTGTTTTTCTTATGTGTGCAGCTGTTCCTTATAGTTCTTTCTGGTAATTCTGAATTATTTAACACAAGGCCAGAATCATTATGGAAGATTAGTGTGAATCTTAATTTGTAACTAAAATGTGAGCAAAATAGAACACATAGTTAATGTTACGGGCCTTATGTGCATGAGATGCATATTTGTGGCCACAGATATATCTGAGAGGTAGTGCTGTAACTGAGTCATCTAACATTTACTGTATACATCTTGTGCTATTACTTAACATTCACATTTTACCATCTCAATTTTTAATTTTTTTCATTAATTAAAAGTATATTTATTGATGCTGCAGTACTGTAGTAGTAGGTGCTAAGGAGATAGCATGGAAACAGAACCTCAGCCCACAAAGTGATTCCTTTAATAGGGAGACAAGTCAGCAGGTGATCACCGCAGAACCTGCTCTTGGCGGTAAGTGGACACAGTACCGTGGGCACATTTGGAGGGAGGTTAAGACCGAGTCTGTACAGGGAAGGAAGGCTGTGCAGAGGAGCTCAGCAGTTGAGAATTTGTTAAGTTTCTAAGTGCAGAGCACTGGACGCCATGTCCTTCTGTGCACCTCCCACTCTGTAATGCCCAGGAAGAGGTGACCACTCAGTGCACATGTGTAGATTACTGCAGAAAGGCTATAGGTGTCCTATTTGATTTCAAAAGGAAGCTTCTTGAATGAGCTGGGTAGTTGCAAACTTGACATGGAAAGGCACATATCTCTACCCCACCCATCCTACCCCCCAGATACAACCTCCCTTCTTCTTTCCTCACAAAAGAACAGAACACCCAAGGCTATCAACAAAATACGGCATAAAAAATACAATAATACCAGGTACATATTATTATAGTAAAACTGGACAAGGCAACCCAGTAGGAAGAAAAAGGTCCCAAAGGCAGGCAAAGGAGTTGGAGACAGCACCTGCTCCCACTAATAGGAGTCCCACAAAAACACCGATATGGCTACACAATCATAAGATACGTGCAGAGGACCTAGGTCAGCTCCATACAGGCTCCCCGATCTCTGGGAGCCCACTAGAGTCCCCATTAATTGATTCTGTGAGCTGTGTTCCTGTGGTGTCCTTGATCCCTCTGGCTCCTCCAAACCTCCTTCACTGTCCTCCACAGGACTCCCCAAGCTCCACCTAATACTTGGCTGTGTGACTTTGCATGTGTTCCCGTCAGTAGCTGGATGACATCTCTCTGGGCTTTTTGATCACAATTTAGCTAGACTCCAGTTCCAGCACATCCTGCAGGCATGATAGACTAGGTTGGGGTTGTGTGACTGGGATTGTGTTGCAGTCCCCCCACTTGAGGCCGTGTCCACCTTACTGGGAGTCTTTGCTAGTGTTACCCTCTTAGATTTCATGAAGTTTCCATTGCACTAGGTTTCTACCTCACCCCCAAAATGTCCCCCAATTCTACTTGTTTCAGTATTCTCTCCTTCCATCCTCCCTCCTTAAGTGCCCTTTTAAGTCCTCCTTGTTAGCCTCTCTGGGTTTGTGGATTGTAGCATTAATTTTTACTTTATGGCTAATACACACTTAAAAGTGAGTACATGCCTTGTTTGTCTTTCTAAGTCTGGGGTACCTCACTCAGGATGAGTTTTTTTCTAATTCAATCCACTTGCCAGCAAATTTTATAATGTCATTTCCCCCCTTTAAAACAGCTGAATAGTACTCTGTTGTGTAAATGTACTATGTCTTTATAAATTCATTCTTTGGATGAGGGACATCTAGGTTGGCCTTAGTTTCTAGCTATTATGAATAAAGCTGCTATGAACATAGTTGAACAAGTTTCCTTGTGGTCAGATAGAGCATCCTTTGGGTATACGCCTAGCAGTGTATGGCTGGGTCTTGAGGTAGAGTGATTCCCAATTTTCTGACAAATCGCCATATTGATTTCTGAAGTGTCAGTATACTGGAGGAGTGTTTCCCTTGTTCCACATTCTTGCCAGCATGAGGTGTCACTTGTGGTTTTGGTTTTAGCTATCCTGGCAAATATAAGATGGAATCTCAAGTTGTTTATATGTGCATTTCCCTGTGGGGCAGAAATCTTCGAGGGCGGGGGGGGGGGGAAGGGAGGGAGTCCGGCAACAGAGTCTCAGGGCGGTCCGGCACCAGGGCTTCCCGCACCGCCAGCGGAAGATCCCACATTCACAGCTGTCGGTGGGCGGCCGGAGGCTGCATCGGCAAGGTTCCAGGGTTCCAAAAGCTGGGAATCAGGTGGAGAGACCATGGACACGTGGAGTCCGGTTTTCCAAAGCTTTATTGTTCATGACATGGTGAATGGATGCAGGTGTTGTGTGCTTCCCCCGCCAAAGGCCAGGGGAGACCAGTCTTATAGGGAAGGGAGAAAGGGGAGGGAATAACTTAATTAGCTACGCCCCTGGCCTTTTGATAATTCATTAATATTTAAATCTCTGGAGGTAGAGACTTGTTAATCACGCCCTCTACCTGTCCTACGTGACTGAAAGTAACAGGTTAAATGGAGTTACCTCGTCCAAGGCCCAACATTTCCCTGATGGCTAAGGATGTTGAGCATTTCTTTGTTTCTCAGGTATTTGAGATCCCTCTGTTGAAAATTCTCTGTTTAGGTCTGTACTACATTTTTAAATTTGTGGCTGTTGTGAAGGGTATTACTGCCCTGATTTCTTTCTCAGCCTTTGTCAGTTACATATAAGAGGATTGCTGATTTTATTTTATTAGTTAATCTTGTGTCTAGCTACTTCGCTGAAGTTGTTTTTCAGCTGTAGGCGTTCCCTGGTAGAATGTTCAGGATTTCTTACATATATTATCATATCTTCGAATATCAACACTTTGACTTTTTCTTATCCAATTTGAATCTCCTTGTTCTCCTTTAGTTGTCTTATTGCCCTGGATAGACCTTCAAGTACAATATTGGAGAGATATTGAGAGAGTAGACAGCCTTGTCTTATTCCCGTGTTTAGTGGGTATAGCTAGCTAGAGATTGCCTTTATTATGTTTAGGTATGTCTCTTGTAATCCCTGATCCTTCTGAGACTTGTATCAGGAAGATGTGTTGGATTTTGTCAGTAGCTTCTTCATGTGGGTGTTTCTTTCAGTATGTTTGTGTGCTGTATTAAATTGACAGATTGTCCTATGTTGAACCATCCGTGCATCTCTAGGGTATAGCCTACTTCTTCACGGTGAATGATGTTTTTGATGAGTTCTTGGATTTGGTTTGAAAGTATTTTATTGAGTGTTTTTGTATCTATGTTCATGAGAAAAATTGGTTTGAAATTCTCTTTGTTGAGTCTTTGTGTGGTTTGGGTATCATAGTGACTGTGGCCTCATAGAATGAGTTTGTCAGTGTTCCTTCTGATTCTAGTTTGTGGCATAATTAGAGGAGCATTGATATTAGCTCTTCTTTGAAGATACGGTAGAATTCTCCACCAAAACATTCTGGCCCCGGGAATTTATTGGTTTGGAGAATTTTAATGACTGCTTCTATTTCTTTGGGGGTTATAGGTCTACTTAACTTGTTTATCTGATCTTGATTTAATTTTGGCAAGTGGTATTTATAGAGAAAATTACCCATTTCTTTTAGGCTTTCCAGTGTTGTTGAGTATAGACTTTTGATGCATGCCTCAGTGATTCTTCAGATTTCCTCAATGCCTGTTGTTAATCTCTGTTTTCATTTCTGATTCTGTTAATTTGGATATTCTCTCTGCCTTTTAGTTAGTTTGGCTAAGGGTTGGTCTTTCTGAATTTTCTCAAAGAACCAATTTTTTGTTTCATTAATTCTTTGGGTTTTTTTGTTTGTTTGTTTTTATTTTTATTTTATTTTTTTTTTGTTATTTCCTGCCATCTATTCCTCTTGTGTGTGCTTGCCTCTTTTTCCAGGTATGCTATTAAGTTAGTATAAGATTTCTGTAATTCTTTATGAAGGCAGTTAGTGCTATGAACTCTTAGTACCACTTTTATTGTGTCCTATAAGTTTAGATATGTTGTGAGTTTATTTTCACTGAATTATAGGAAGTCTTTAATTCATTTATTTCTCCCTTGATTTAGTTGTCATTTTGTATAAGCTGTTTAGTTTCCATGAGTCTGTAGGTTTTCTGTTGTTGCTGTCATTGTTGAAATCCAGCTTTAATCTGTGGTGGTCTAATAGGATGCAGTGGGTTATTTCAATTTTCTTGTATCTCTTGAGAGACTTGCTTTGTGAACAAGTATGTGGTCAATTTTGGAGAATAATTTCATGAGGTGCTGAGAAGAAGGTATATTCTTTTGTGTTTAGGTGAAATGTTCTGTAAATATCTGTTAAGTCCATTTGATTAATAATGTTTGTTAGCTTCATTATTTTTGTTTGGCTTTTGTCTGATTGACCTGTCCATTGGTGAGAGTGGGCTATTTAAATCTCCCACTATTAATATGAGGGTGAGATGTGTGATTTAAGCTTCAGTAGTGTTTCTTTTGCAAATGTGGATGCCCTTGCATTTGGAGCATAGATGTTGAAAATTATAACATTATCATGGTGGATTTTTCCTTTGAGTATGAAGTGTCTTTCCCCATCTCTTTTGATTAATTTTGTTTGCAAGTTTATTTTGTTATATATTAGAATAGCTACATCAGCTTGCTTCTTGGGTTTATTTGCTTAGAATATGTTTTTTTTCAACATTTTATTTCCAGCTAATGTCTATCTATGATGCTGAGGTGTGTTTCTTGGATGCAGCAGAAGGTGGGGTCCTATTTTCACATCCATTTTGTTAGTCTGTGTCTTTTTATTAGGGAATTAAGCCTATTGATATAGAGAGATGAAGGACCAATGATTATGTATTCCTGTTATTTTCTTGTAGTAGTTGTTGGTGATGTTGTATGTGTGTGTTTTCTTTTTTGAGGTTTGATGGTATGAAGTTATTTACTGCCTGTGTTTCTATATGTGCAGTTAACTCTTTGTGTTGGAATTTTTCTTCTAGTACCTTCTGTAGGGCTGGTTTTGTGGATAAATATATTTAAATTTGAATTTCTAATGGAATATCTTCTTTTTCCATCTATGGTGATTGAAAATTTGACTATATATAGTAGTGTTGGCTGCCACCTGTGATATCGTATAATCTGCATCACATCTGTCCAAGCCCTTCGGGCTTTTAGAGTCTCCATTGTAAGTTGGGTATAATTCTGACAGATCTCTCTTTATATGTTACTTGGCCTTTTCCCCTTAAAACTATTAGTATTCTTTCCTTGTTCTGTACATATGTTGTTTTAATTATTATATGGTGAGGGGACTTCTTCTCTGATCCCATCTATTTGGTATTCTGTTTTCTTCCTGTGCCTTTATAAGCATTGTCCTTCCTTAGTTCAGAAAAATTTCTTCTTCCATGATTTTGTGAAAACTATTTTCTGGGCCTTTGAGCTGGGACTCTTCTCCTTCTGTTCCTATTATTCTTAGGTTTGGCCTGTTCATAGAGTCCCATATTTACAGGATGTTTTGTGTGAGGATTTTTTATTTTTTAGATTTAACATTTTCTTTGACTGAGGTATCTATTTCTTCCTCGTATCTTCAATGTTTGAGATTCTCTCTTTCATCTCTTCTATTCTGTTGGTGATGCTTAGGTCTGAAGTTCCTATTGACTTACCTAGACTTTTCCATTTCCAGAAATTCCTTGGTTTGTGTTTTCAAATTTTGAACAGTTTTATTTGTTTCCTTCATGCATTTGCTTGGTTTTTTTTCCCTTGGCTTTCTTGACGTATTTGTTTGTTTATTTGTTTGTTTCAATTTTTATTGTTTTTTCCTCAATTCCTTTGAGGTATTTACTCATTTCCTCTTCAAGGACCTCTATCATTTACAGGTTTGTTTTAAGGCTGTTTTCTTGTACTTTGGCTGTATTGGACTCCTCAGGGTTTGCTGTAGTGGGATGGCTTGGCTCTGGTGGTGACACCAGTGTTCCCTTGCTGTGGTGACTGTCCTTACACTGGAGTCTAGGCATGTGGATTTAGAGTGACTGCAGGTCTAGGTGCTGATTTCTGGGTTTGTCTTTGTTGAATGGACATTTTGTTAGTTGGTTTCTTTTTCCTCTGTTCTTCTTGCTCAAGTGGCCTGTGGTTGAACTGGACTTCTGATGATCTGAGCAGATGCCTCTGGTTGAGCAGGGGTTTCTGCCCAAGTTCAGAGCTGGAGTTCTGCTGATGTATATAGCCTTGGTTTTGCTGGGGGTCTTCTGGGGTTTAGGATGCTGGCCTGGCTTCTGGTGGGGGAGGAGGCTTCAGCCAGCTTTCAGGGAGCTCATTCTGGCCTTGGATAGGGTAGGAGGCTCACAGCACATGTCTTGGAGAGTCCTCTCTTGAGGAGGAGTCTCAGACTTCACCAGGAACATCCAGTCACTCGTTCTCCCTCCACTGCCACATCAATGAACTGCGACTCTGTTTCTAAGCAAACTGCAGCAAAAACCTGTGATTCCTCCAAGCAGTGAAAAGTAAACCTGACATTTCCAAGTCTCTGAAAAGGCAGAATTCTAAACAAATGCTTATATCAAACTATTAAACTATGGTTAAACAAATCTAGTATTGATAATAGTAGGTATATTTTATATTTTCTTGATTTTGAAAACAATTCTCAGCTATTCTTTCTTGGGAGATATTGGAAAGATGGATGGGTGTGTGTCCAGGCACACCCTGTCTACAGGTGGAAGGCAGAGGCTGGTACTCAGCACCTCCCTGTGTTATAGTGCATCTTAGTTTTGAGACAGGTTCACAGAACCTGAACCTTGCAGTTTGTACAATAGATTGACTGGCCCCAAACTCCAGGGATCTTATCTGTACTCCCAGCACTGAGATTTCAGACATGGTTTTATCCCTCTGGCTTTTTTGTGGGTCTGATGCTTATACAGGCTTATACAGCACAGAGCCATCACCAAAGTCTCGTAATTCAGTCTTTTTGTCATTTCTTTCTCTCTCTTTTAGAGGTTTGTTTATAAGTAAGCCACTCTTAGATATTTTCTGCTCACTTTTCCTTGCATTTCACTTGGGAATGTTACTATCGTAGGTTATTTTACACTTTGTATCAATTAGAAATGTCTTTGTTAGTTTTCCACATGAACACATGCTCCTGCTCTCTCCTCCTGCATCTACCTGATCGTCCTCTTCACACTAAGGATTTGTTCCGAGGCCCAGTGAGTTTATCTAGAGCTGCCTGTGTGACTATGGCTTGGAGCCACCTTCTAGAGCCTGGGCCCCAGTGTGTGCCCAGTGGAAGACGATGACTTATGTTCTTCAGAATCTATCCAGTCAGGGAAGCAAAGGCCCAGGAGCCACTCACCTGCACGACTCTTCAGTGCACTGGTCTTATACTGTGTAGTTCGAGCATTTCCTTCACTGATTCTCCATAATGTTGAGTTTGCTTATGATGTGGTCAAACACAGCCCCCATTTTTGTTGCCATACTTTCTGTTTCAATTCCTTTCATTGCTTCCTTCTCTGTTTGCCATGTCTACGTTTACCCCTTTCTACTGGAACCTCTTTTGTTGCTTGTTTGCTTGTTTCTGTTCCCTGGCTGTACTAGAGCCTTTAACATATTTGTTGAAGATACCTTAACTTTCAGGCCCTTTAGTTCCAATAACATTGTCAGTCTTTGGCTTCATTTCTTAGACATCTGTGTTCTTTCACGCTCCTTTGTATGTTTGGTTGAAAGCAAAACATTTGTACAGTTATGCTTGGAAAAATGGACTTGTTCCACCTTTAATGCTCATGATGGCAGATTAGTCTTGTTTGAGTTATGCTTTATGGCTGTGACATTTCTGTTTATTTGATTCTTGCTGGCTTGGTAGTAGCGGGGAGTAGAGTTGGCTGACTCTGTTCTGGTTCAGCCTCAGTCTTGGGCACAGCCTGTTTCCCTCTCTCAGGTAAGCACCTCTTATTCAGTGGTAGGTGAAGTCTTGGGTCATGATGTTTTCCTACGTTTCTCAGGTGGGACAGATTTTATTTTTTTAACCTTTTCTTCTGCGTGGATCTTGGCCTATGTTCTGATAGCATTCTAGGTTCTGCTGTTCTTTCAGCAGCTTAAACCTTGTACATCTTAGTGAAGATGGCGCCTGGAGAGAGCTGTTCTTCCTGCTGTCATCCTGTTATCCGAGGGAGTCTCTTCCCATTCTCTTGTTCTATCCATTTTTTTTTCCTTGTGAGTACTTTGTGAAGTGGTGGAGACTAGCCTTTGAGTGGGTCAGCATCTCCATAGTGTTGTGGCTCAAAGAAGTTCTGAATTCTCCAGCTAGTTCAGACTCAGACTTTAGCAGTTAGAACTTTTAGCTTGAGTGCTTCTCAACAGCTTGACTGCTTCTCAAAGCCCCTTCACACAATCAAACGTGCATTGTATGTCCTGCCTCCCCTTGCAGGCATCTTTTTTTTCTTACAACTAATTCTCTGAGAAGTTCGGAACATTTGAGTTGTTTTAGAAATATTTCTTTAGTGGTTATTGTAGGCTTCAGGCTCCTACATCCAAGTGACTCTGCCAAGTGAGCTGTCTTTATCACCTGTTATACATGCCAGGCTGTGATGTGACATAGGTCCACAGTTCCTATTGACTTTTCTTTCTGATAAATCATTTTAAAAATCTTTGGTGAGGACCTGATGATTCTTTCTAACATCTCTTCTAAGCTATTACTACCTGACAGTAAACAAATTCTCAGTAAACTTCTAGAAAAGTTTTAAAATTTTCAAACCAAAGATTTAGCTATTGCGCTGCTCACTGGTAAAAGAGCCTACTACTTGTTGATAGATTTATAATTGACTGGTTTATGACAAACTCTTCAGACCTATCCTGCATTCAGAACACTTTGAAGGTACAAGAAGTTAGACAGTTAGATGTATCAATAGTATAATTACTGCCATTCACATGCATCAAAGTAGTTGTTTTGAATTTAGGAACTACTGAAATACAGTTATTTTATTAAAAATTTCAAGAACAATAACTGCTCTGTTTAATATCTGCTGTATTAAGTCCTGATTATGCAAACTATGAAATTAAGGAACAAGAAAAAAAAATACAAGGAGAATTTGCTGAAATGACAGGAATGTGTGGTAGGTAAACATGAAAGTGTCACGTCTGCTAGAAGGTTAAGAAACTCTTTTTTGGCAGTTGTTTCTGTATATATCTCCAATAATCTTTTATATCTGCCACAGCTGGGTAACTATTTAAGCAACAGTAAGCAGCTGTATTTCAGATGAGAAATGTATCAAAATGCATATTTCTTGGGTTTGTTTTGTTTGTTTTAAGAAAGAGTTTCATGTTGCCTAGTCTGATTTACAAATTCCAAAGATGGCTTTGAACTTCCAACCCTCCTGCATCTTCCTGCCACTACTTTGGGTTGCAAGCATGTGCCACCACACCCAGTAGTTTATATAGTGCTGGGAACCCAGTGTTTCGCGCATTCTAGCAGACAGCTCATCAATTGTATTGACCTCTCGAGACGTCCAAATGGCTATTTTGTACTGCTATGGGAAACACACGTAGCACCTGTGATTGTGGTTGATGAGTCAGCATTTGCAGTTCCCGTTTACTCGTTACTTGCTTTAATTAATATATGTTAAACTGTGGCAGGGATAATTTTGATTTGATGTGTTTACTATCAAATTTTCAGTCACATTAGAGAATCTACATTCTAGTTTGTATCATTAATATTCATTAATATGCCTTCTAAAAATGAAAAGTGAATCTTAAAAATAGTAAAAGCTTAGTAGAAAACCTGATGATAGTTGCATTAGGTCCAAGAAAGGTACTTTCAGAAGATTGTTTTTAATGAAAGTTATAAGAATATTTATTGGTCATTAAACCTTTTAAATTATTGAAATGGATATGTATCCCCTTTATCATGAAAAATTTTAAAGTATGGATGCCATAAAAATCAAGAAATTATCTATTTTATTATTTTAATTTTCCTATTTCTTTGAAATTTATCAAGGGGAGATAAATCTATCAGCACATAGATTTTGACTCCAAACAAAGGGGAATTACTTTTGTTTTGTGAAGTTGGCTTTTCTAGGCAATCGAGCCAGAGCTTTAGCCTAATGCTTAGGTAAACTGAGCGTATACACCAAGGGGAGCTGTGTATACTTTGAGACTCGGCTTTTCTGACGCCTTTGAAAAAGATGGAGTGATTTGGTAGGCTCCCCCGCCACCCCCAGACAGAGCTTCCTCCTGCCTCTGTCCCTTGCTGCGCTTCCCTGCTATGCCTTAAACCATATATTTCATGTTAGAACTATAGTTACAACTTATAGCTAGAATGACATTCATGTTGTTTAAATTTTTCTTTTGAGATTTAGACTTCATTTTTCTTCACATACAGTCATTTATAAGCGAGCCAATCACAATGGTAAATCTGAGCTCACAGGACACAGAGCCTTCATTATGAGAACAAGGCTGTTGTTTGGGATAAGCTAAATAATGTTTCAGATTTGGTAGTTTTCTGGAGGTGGGAATATTTATTTTCTCACACATAATGAAATATTTGGAAGATAGCATGCAAGTCTAATCATGATATCTTAAATATACATGCAAATTGAGTATCCTGGAGGTGTTATTATTTTATTTTGTATATTATGTATATATGCATGTGTGTGTGTGAGGGCACATATGTATGTGTGTGTATGTGGGTGCACATGCGTGTATGTGTATGTGTGTGGTTCACATGCATGTGTGCATGTGCAAAGGCCAGAGTAGGATACTAGTGTCTTTTGGTGTCATTCTCCACCTGACTGCTTTGAGACAGACCTATGTTCATCCTTTGCCTCTCAACACTCTCTCTCTCTCTCTCTCTCTCTCTCTCTCTCTCTGTGTATGTGTAAAATAAGGTACAGATCCTTATACATAGGCCACAAATCTTATTATATACTGAGCCAGTTCCCAAATCCATCTGGAAGTAATTTTCATCAGTATTTTTAATTTGTCCACGTTTTTACTACAACACATTACATGAAACCACATGTAGAGTTTTGCATTATAGGTGTCATTTTGGTATTAAGAAAGTTTTAGATTTGGGGACATTTTAAATTTCAGATTTTGGCTTAGGGGATGTTCACCATACAACGAAAGGGCTTGTTACAGCTGTAGTAGCAGAACTACCAGCCATACTGTTATGTGCTTATGGTGTCATCAGATGGCGCTAGACACATTATAGGGATCACTCTATTTTTATTATCATGCCCAATAGGCAGATAGTACTGTATCTCATTTTACAATGAATTGACTATCCCAGACCAGACAGTTTGTAAATACGATCCCCGTGTGATTTAAACCAGTTAGGTTGAACTAAAAGCAAACTAGGAAAAAACTTTATCTACATTAAAAAAATCAGTATTTTGCAATTCTCTAATTTATTACTTACATTCATAATTTTCTTTGGTCAGGAATTATATGTGTTCACATTATATGGGTTACTCTGTTTATAATTTTCAAGTAAGAATCCAAGGGCCCTGGAGACCTACACTGACAGCTGTTCTGTGAAGTGCAACCTTCTCATGGCTTGCTGCAGCCACACTGGAATCCCAGAGATCCTTAATGCTTGTACAATGTAGGTTAGCATGACCAAACATACTGATTATCTTGGAGATTCGGGAAGTTGTTCATAATCATCGTATAGTTAATTTTAAATTGTCTTAGTCCTTTTTATGTATATTATTTAATGAGAACAAAGAAAGGGACTTTAGACAAAAGGAATCAAGGGAACTGAAAGCCATGATGGGGACAGAAGAGAGAATAAAGGAGACCACATGAGAGAAAAGACAGGAAACGGGCAAAGGAGAAAGATGGAGCAGCAAGAAGCAGGCAGATCCTATGACACCAGTTATGAATGTATTTTAAAGTGATTTATATGGTAAATGAAAATGATAACAAAATGGCTAACAGAAAGCAGTAAGGAAACAGGCAAGCTTAGGTCTTCTCATTGTTATACACTCTTCCTGACTCTGTTCTTAGCATGTATTCAAAAAGTCTGTTCTGTTTAATGTAAGTCACTTTAAAATGGTGAAATACTATGTCCTGTTACTATTTTCCTATACATTTTTATTTCTTTTTAATGTACAGAAACTAAAATCTAAGTGTTTAAGTTGGCTTGAAATAATATTTAAAAGTACTATATTTTCTCTTAATCATATTTCCCTGATATACACTGTTCTTTTGCAGCGTAAGTAGGGTATAACATTAGAAACTGTGGCTTCTAGGCCGTGTGTGGTGGTTCACCCCTATAATCCTAGTATGTGGGGGGCTGAAACAGTAGATTTTTTCAGAGTTCAAGGATAGTCTGGGCTACATTGTGAGACCATGTTTAAAATAACAGTACATTGTTTGTAATAGAATAAAGTTAGAATAATTTCTAACCTGCCTATAATACACTTCTTATAAAAAAACCCATCAAACTAGTACTTACCACATATTTTACAAGTCCTAACATCTAGACCTTATTATTTGTGGATAAATTTAGTAACAATGTGTAATGTGATTCAGATTCAACAAAAATGATACCTGATTTCATAAAATTGAAAGAAGCATGACAATTTTATTGTCCATTTTAAAATTCCATTCATATTTCTTTTAATGCAGAAGGAAATTTGAGTATATGTAAAAGTATGCTTCATTGGGCTGGAGAGATGGCTCAGCGGTTATAAGAGCACTGGCTGCTCTTCCAGAGGTCATGAGTTCAACTCCCAGCTACCACATGGTGGCTCACAATCATCTATAATGGGATCTGATGCCCTCTTCTGGTGTGTCTGAAGCTACAGTGTAATCATATACATAAAATAAACATTTTTTTTTAAAGTATGCTTCATAAAATCTACTTATGTACAATTGAGTAAATAGATTTAAAAATTAACTTTAAATTGTCTTGAAATGTGCAAGGAATGTGAGTGGAAGTAGATATAAAATACAACCCTGTAGTAAGTCCTCCTGTTATGGTTTAGATATGAAGTATCCACTCAGAGTGTTCCAGTAAGTCTGATTCCTGAGACCTGACCAGTGAAGTAATCCATTCGCGGTCCATCCTTTTATAGCATTGGCAGGAGGAAGTAGAAACTTCTGCAGGTGTAGGAGCTTGTTGAAGGAGACCATAAGTCATTGTGTATCTGTTCTTCGGCACGCTATCTTTCTCTGTTTTGTGGCTCCATATGTCTGCTTCAGTTTCACTAAGTCCTCTCCACTGTGGAACTCTGTGTCATCAGTGGCTCATGGGAGCAAAGCAGGACAGCCATGGAGTGTTTGAAGCCCTGAAATGATAAGCAAGTATAAATCCTTCACCCTTAGTTGTCTTTCTCAGGCATCTTCTGATGGGGAAAGATGAGTGGCACATCCCCTTAAGAATAGCCTTCTATTACTTAAGAATAGCCTTCTATTACCATCACGCTGATACCAAGTTAGAATTATCAACCTACACATCAACAATTCTTGTTGACAAAATCAAAATGGTGGGCTGGGGTATAGCTCAGTGCTAGGATACTTGCTTGGCATATGTGAGTCCCTGCTTCAGAGCTTAATACTACAGAAACAAACCAGACCAGGTAAAATTGACAATGACTACAAACCCTCACAACTTGGTCTTGATAATAATCACTTAACATTTGAGAAACCGAGGAGAAAATGTAATGCAATACAAGGTACTTTATGAAAGAGTGACAAAAAGATTTACAAAGTCAGCTTCAGAAGATAGAGCAACTGTGTCATTAGATTGTGGATATAAATAACTATAAAAATCCAGTGTATCAATACAGTATAAAGATGCTGAATGAACTAAGACTATTTCTACATTTATATACAATTGCATGTATCTATGGTAATATACTTGAATAAATGTTTTCTTTTATTTTGAAGACAGTTAAATGAGTCTCTGGCCCATTAGCATATTGTTTATATGATTACACAGAGATAATTATCAGAAATATCCGTATGCCTGACACTAAAGAAATAGTCTGCCCTTAGTAATTATACTTCATTGTCATCAATTCAAAATAATATGGCAAAACGATCATTCTATAATTATTAAATATTTATATTAAATATACTGAACATTGTGAAGAAACAAGGAAAATGTTCATTGTCTTCTGCACGTTTACAACTGTTTAAAGGCAATAAGTTATGACAATAATTAGCATCTGGTTTTCTTAGTAGACATTGCTATGCAGGAAAAGGTAATGGCAAGACCTATGCAGAAGTAAATTTATTGATGAATCATAAAAAGTTTTATCAAGAAAAATGAAGCTTAGGTAAAATTTCAAGAATAAATTGCAAGTAAAAATAGATTTAATTATTAGAAAAAAAATCAAACAAACTTTTCCAGAGTCATATGATAAGGAGTCAGACTGATGTAAAGAGAAATAGGTTTGAGCATGATTTTAATATACACTTAGAGAATAAAAGTAAACAATCATGAATCTGGATGACAAGTTAAAAAAACCCTCAGGTTTCTTCATGAAAGTATTAGGAAGCCATTAAACATTTTTGAGAGATCACTGGATAAATAAAATACCTAGAGACTAATGGTTTGGCAACTAGAAAAACCAAACAGACAGAAGAGGTTAGTGGGTAATGTCAGAGATAGGAAGCAGTCAGACATCAATATCTGGGGTAAGACCAGCAGAAAACTGTTGGCAGGAGTAGTCATGAATCCTCAGGGTTTCTCTGGTGACTTTGGCAGGTCGGGTGGTGTTTGTTATCTTTAAGACATTTAAGTTCACATTGTCAGGAAGAAAGTGAAAATGTCCAAATGTCCACACTAGAGAAGCAAAGCTTGGTGTTTGAGAGGGCCGGGGAGACACCCCGTCCTAGCCAGCCAGGACAGGTTTCTGTCACTGGGATGAAACACCATGACCAAAGCAAGTTGGGAAGAGTTCATTTGGCTTATGTTTCCAAATCACTTTTCTGGAAGGAAGTCAGGACAGGAACTCACACAGGGCAGGATCCTGGAGGCAAGAGCTGATGCAGAGGCCTTGAAGGGGTGCTGCTTATCGGCTTGTTCCTGACAGCTTGCTCCGCCTGCTTTCTTAGAGAACCCTGGACCACCAGCCCAGGGATGGCAACACCCACAATGGGCTGGGTTCTACCTCATTAATCACTAATTTAAAAATGCTCTACAGGCTCACCAATCGTCTGATCTTATAGGAGCATTTTTCTCACCTGAGGCTCCCTCCTCGCCAGTGACTTGAATCAAGTTGATATAACACTAGCCAGCGCACATCCCAAAAATATAAAATGTGGAAAGAGAAAACTTGCTAGGACAGTGCAAATTTCATGCATTAAGAATCAAGAATGGTGTTAACAGGTGAACGGTGTGACTTTGTGTTAAGAGCTAGCAGGTCCCATTCAGGATAGCTCAGACATACATTTCAGTTTAGCTGCTTCTGTCCTCACCCACTGTTGAGCAGGTGTGGGAATATTCTGGGTATGAAAGCTGTGCTTTCTACCGTGTCAGATGGCTGACAGTGAGAGAAACACTGGCCCCTCAGCACATGCACACGTTATGTAATCAAATGGAAGCTTGCACAACAGGGAACAGAAGCTGTCAAACAGCCCTGAGACACTACCTGGTGGATGGAGACTTTTGCCAGTTTCTGTCCAGACTACTGCCAACAAGAATTTTCAAATTAATTAAAACATATGATCATTAAATTCATATTTAACATGCTGTACAAATTTACCTCTTTTGCACCAAAGACATTGCAAATATAATTTTAAAATTTAGAGACACGTTCTCTTAATTTCTGATTGTTTTTACCTTGCATTGTGTTGTGGGGCAGACTTTTTCTGTGGAGAAAGGCAGCATGTGTCTGCTCACCCAGATAGGGATCCCACAGGAGACAAAGATCAGTTTGGGGAAGCAGTGAGGCTTGGGGGGGTTACTTACAAGGACAAAAGTAGCTCAGAGAATTGCATCACCAAGGCCCACCTGACTACTCACATAGTTGGGAAACCAGGGCACCTGTAAGCACCTAGCTTGTTGGGAAGTGTCCTTTCCAGGTAACTCATTTGGTGTGAGCATCTTCCAGGCTGCTCAGCCAGTCTTTGTTTCCTTCAGGCAGTTCAAAATGCACCTGCCTTTGTTTCTTCTAGCCTGCTGGGCTTGGGGGTGGGGTGTCCTGAGGGGGAAGAATGGAGTGGCCTGGTGAATCTGGTTGGTTTTAGAGAGTTCTGAAAACTGCTTTGAGTTCACTTTCTTAATGAGCTTCCTGCAGAATGGAATGTCTCAATCTGGGAGAGAAGAGCTACCCAGATCAGTTCAGTGGCCAGTTAGCCCTTCAGCTTTTTTTAAAAAAGAAATTAATGTTTTATAAGTGATGTTTAATGTATTATTAAAGCATACTATTTCATAGGGCTTACAGAAAGCTTTGTGAAACTAAAAACTAAAAAAACATGTTCTTTTGGTTTCCTCTTAAAATTTTTATATTTCAATGAGGGTTGGGTTAAACATATGGGAAACATACCTTTTCTGTAGGTTTAAAATCTCATGTATTTGTACATAAAATCTCATGAAATTGTAGCATGATGCAACATATTAAAACAGAATTGTAGAAATTTGCTACCATTAAGTATGTATAGGCTCTCTATGAAAACACAAATTGGATTGCTAAATAAAAATAAAAGAGGACAGGAAGTCCAAGGTAGGAAGGCGGAGTGTATTTGGGAGGGCTTGCGGCCAAACACGACTAAAGTATTGTAAAAAATTCTCTGTAAATTAATTAAATATTTTAAAAACTTAATAGATTTTATCTAACTCCACAAGTTTTAGATGGGATTTACCCTCATGAGAAACAAACTAAGATACTGTAGTGGATTACCATATCCCAGACAGTAGGGGATACTGTTGTGGACAGAAGACATGACTCTTCATGGTGTCCACTGTATCCCAGACAGTGGGGGACTGTGACAAGGATACTCTGTTCAAGCTCGTGGGCATTACCAGGTCAACCCCACTCAGTGAGATGGGCAGCAGATCAGTCCGATGCATGCTGGTCTTTCATGTTAGTGTCAGTGTGAACTTTAAATATGGAAGTTTGGTTTAGGAAAGAAGAACATCTTTGTGTCTCCCAGTTCTTTACACTTGGATTTCTATACTGTGCTGTGTCTGTGTGTTTATGTGAGTTATAGTAGATTATACGTGTGTACCTACTTTATTGAAAATAAGTTTTTTCATGCAATATGTTTAGATATGGTTCCCTTTCCCCAACTCCTCTCCACTCCCCAAGTATACACCCTTTCATGCTCTCTCTCATCAGAAAACAAACAGGCAAATAAAAATAATAATAAAACCAAACTCTAGTAGATTGTTTTTAATGGATGATCTGTGTCTTAGTGCAGTTTCAGGCGGAGAACACTTTCTTATGTATAGATCTGTTCAATGCCAAGGTCCTAATGAAGGAAAGCATTTTATTTAGGATTCTTCCCTTGAAATCCCATGTGTACATGAGTGAAAGATGCTTTGTTAGTGCAAGGCAAGGACACACAGTGACACCATATGCTAGTACCAAATGCTGATGTTATGGTTCTCATTTTCTGATTTCACTATTGTCCCAGTGTACTATTAAGCAAAAGGTGAAGATAATCTTCATCTCTAATTATGCTCATTGTGTAGGTCTTTAAATACTAGATACCTCAGATTTAAAGAAAAAGACAGGAAACAAAATGTGTATTATGTTTTATACGTATAGAACTAATTAATAAAAAAGAAAATACAGTTCATTCCTTTGATTCTTCTAAGTATGCTAATGGTTTGTTACCTGACATACTGATGTTGGTCACAATTCAAAGTCTTTTATCATCTGTGTCTTTGAAAAACAGAAAAGAGGGAAAAGTGGACAAGATAGGCAGCAAGTGCAATAAAGATTTCCACAGGCCAGAGACTCAAAGCTGGGAGTAACACATGAACAGGTGATCCCTGATCAGATGGTTCCTGTATTCTGCAGTGTACAGAGCCCATAGATGGATCCAGGGCTTGAGCTGACATCAAGTGAACTGTAAACTTAAGGGGTTTGACTAAATGATCTGAAAATTCACTGTTAGCTCTCTAAATAGCTGCTGCTTTACACCTTGTACTTTACGGCATTTGTACTGTTTAAACAAAAACCTGATGAATGAAGAGGCAGTAGTCATAAGAACAGGACTAAGTTTCTTTGCAGAAGGCCACCATGAATAGTTTTTTTTCAAGTGTATGTAAACGTGATTTTTATAAAGGCGGCTCTAAATGTGTCATTTATTTTCTAGAAAATAACTGTGTCTCCTCTCAATTTGTTCCTGTTTCCTTCCTCTCTGTTATATTTCACATAACAGTCTTGGTAACTTAATTGGTTATAGTCTATGAAGGAGTTGCTTCTTAAATGATACTTTCTTGTTCTGGCTCATTTGTTAAATAGCAGAAGACATAAGGAACTCAAAAGGAGAAAGATCTAGACATTATTTTTCCTAACGTTTTCCAAGTCCCTTGCCAGAAGTTTCAGGCTTATGTTGAGTGATATGCTTCAGAAATATTTGTCTTGATTAACAGTAGTAATTACTCTTTAGACATGGACATATAGAATTGGTTATAATAATTCCTGGTACTGAGGTTTTGGCAGCGTATGATGTCCAGCTTGGGTATTAGTGCCTTCATTTTATGGTAACTTCATTTAA
This sequence comes from Arvicanthis niloticus, assembly GCF_011762505.2. Lineage (NCBI taxonomy): Eukaryota > Metazoa > Chordata > Mammalia > Rodentia > Muridae > Arvicanthis > Arvicanthis niloticus. Next base: position 16,056,963 of record NC_133437.1, read on the forward strand.
ACACATTTTATATATTTATAGATTTTTAAAAGAAGCTTCATTAATATTTTACTTAGAGGAGCTGTCTTACAGTGTCATCAGGTATCAGTACTTTGTCCTGTTGCTGACAATCTCAACGTTGTTGCTTAATTTTTTGAACATACAACTCTAGTTTTAAAAAGGTGTGTGTGTGTGAGAGAGAGGGAGGGTGGGGGAATGTATGTGTGTGTTAACATGTACCCACAAAGGTCTTGGAGCTGGAAGTACATGTGATATAGGTCTGGGGATGACCTCAAGTTCCCCGGAAGAGACTTAACCACACTGACAGCTCTCTAGCACCAACCGTAATGGTTTATTTTAGCTACGCTTCTGAAGTTTTTATTTCACAGTGGGTATAGTTTATCTGTCTTTCTTATTACTATCTTTTCATGTACTTCTATTTTTTTAAATAAAATCTTAGATGTTATTCACAAAATTCAAAAACTAAAGCAACTTGAGAACTTGAGTGATGTTTCAAAGGAATTTGCATTTACCTGTAGCCAGGTGCAGATCTGGGGGCTTTAACGTTTGACTTCCTGTGAATGATGGTTTGTTTCTGCTTTCACACTCACTGTAAGGTTATAACCCTGTGAAACTCTGGTTCGTACTAGGCTTCATTCATCTGTGTAGAGTTTTGAATCCTACTTTTTGTATCTTTGCACATAAGTTTGTGAAAACTTCCGCTCTCCTCAGCCTCTCAGCCAGGATTTGACCTTGAAAAAAAGTTTGGATCACAAAGTTGCACCACATGACCTGTCTGAATTCCCCTTTAAGAATGTCTTTGTGAACAAGATATTTAGTCTTCTTCAGCTCGTAGAGTTAACGTAGTATTCAAGCTTCCATGTATGTAGATCTTGTTTTATATTAACACATTCTGAAATTGACTTTTTTCATAGAACCCTAGTATGCTAATTATTTTTCACTTAGTGATTAGTTTTACATTATTTATTATATTAATTACTTGGTATTTTTCCCATCAATAAAAACAACAAAATCCTAGCAGGTAGGGGCAAACCTCTTGATCTAACAGTTTATTTGTTATTTGAAATATCATATACATTAATTAATTATAGTTACTCATATAATTTGAGCACCTGCTTGGGATTATAACGAGTATATTTACTGTTGCACACTGGTTTTTGTTTATTCTGGTGTCAGAGCTGGGAAGTTTCTCCGGCTTATACTTCACAGAGTATTTAGTGACTGCTGAAAACTAGGGAGATGGCCTAGACATGTAAGATGCCTTTTGACAGAGTTTGTGTCTTGAGGCCTTAGCGTTTGAATTATCAGGAGCTGGTCCATTTGAAAGCATCTCATAGCTCCTAGGTTCTAGAGTCTCTAAGGGAATGTGCTTTGTCCTAGAAGACAATTTGGGTGTCGTAGGTATTGATTGATCAGGCATATAGCCTAGATTTTTGTTTGTTTGCTTTCCATTTTTTAATAAAATAATCAAATGATGACACTCCTAGAAGACTGATTTGGAAAGAAGAAGCTTGTCATAGCACTAATAACTGCCTCTGCTGGGTTAACTGAGGTACTATGGGGTGATGAGCAAGCACTGTCCTTTGTTACTTTTGTAGGACTAGAAGTTAGAAGAACAGCAGATGTCCCGTACCAAAACAAACAAAATGATTAAACAGATCAGCATTTCAAACTTCTCTTGTTTTTGAGATTATAATTCTTTTTGGGATTATAATCCCTTCCCTGTCCTCGCTCCACACCCTAGCATATACCCTTTCTTGCTTTCTTCCAAATCTGTGGCCTCTTTTCATTAGTTTCTCATTTACATGGGAATATATATTTCAGTAAATACATGTATTTTTATATTTTTATTATGTTTTTCCTAAGTACATAAAGACAACCTGTTCATTTTGTATACTGTTTCATGTATGTTCTATGTTGACCATTTCGTATTGAATAACCAGTTGATGGGCTCTTCCCAGGAAAGACTGTTTCTCCTGCTCTTAGCATTCCTCAGTCCCTTGTGTAGGGTTGAGGCCTCCTGGGCTTTTCCCCATCTGCGTTAACAGATCTGTTACTAATGTCCTTGATCAGCTCATGTTTAGACAGCCATATTTATAAAATGTGATAGTTGTAGCTTCTGGTAGTACTAGGAAGCACATGTTCACAGCAAACTCCCTCTGCTCCTGCTTCTCTCTGGTCCCTTAGCCTTAGATGTAGAAGGTTTTTATAGAAGTATTTACTAAGAGTAGATTCCATAAGTCTGCATTTTGCTTGGTTGTTTTTTTTGTTTTTTGTTTTTTTTTTATAACGGTCTCTGTTGCAAAGATATTTCCTTGATGAGGAGTCAGAACTATACTAATCTTTAGGTATATAAGAACAAATATTTATAGTTATTATTGATTATGCTAGTTTAGTAAAGTGGTAGTTGTAGGTCTTTTCTAAGATCTACTACATTACTAGCTTTGGGTAGTAGTTAGAATTCCAGTACCAGATATGTTTTCCCTCTTGTTTTATGAGGTATTGAATCCAATTAAAGATCTGTTGGTTACCACCAAGCATGTGTGCCACTGCTGCACCCTTAGGGATATCCTGTCATATGGTTCTTAGGCACGATAGCCAGACAGGACTGCTGGTCTGTTTCCTCCTTTGGAAGCTTGTGTGGTGCCTATACTAGTACCATGAGAGCTAGTCCTTAGGGAGAAAGTATTCAAGTCAGTTCTAGCTACAGGAGATGACGGACGCTGTATCTGAAGTTCATGATGTCTTTAGCAATGGAGACTTAACTTCCACCTCTGGAGGGCAGTGACAGTAGCCAATAATGTTTTACGAGTCTATGGGACCATCCCGGGAGATGAGCAGTTTAGAAGAGGGTTTCTCATTGCTTATGTTGAGGATTTTGTTAGATGGTCTTTGACTCTTGGAGGTAGCATTGTCATCACACACAGGAAGTTTTCATTAAAAAGAAAATTAATTGATGTTTCAATTGCTGCAATGAAACACCATGACCAAAAGCAAGTAGGGAAGGAAATGGTTTGTTTGGCTTATTCTTCCACATCATAGTTCATCACTTAAGGGAAGTCAGGAGAGGAACTGAAACAGGGCAGGAACCTAGAGGCAGGAGCTGATGCAGATGCCATGGAAAGAGTGCATCTTACTGGCTTGCTCCTTATGGCTTGCTCAGCCTGCCTTCTTATAGAACCCAGGACCTCCAACCCCAAAATGTCATCACCCACAATGGACTGGGCCTTCCTCCCCTAATCACTAATTGAGAAAATGCCCACAACTAGTTCTTATAAGGGAATTCTTTTCTCAAAGTTCTCTTCTTTTAAATAACTCTAGCTTGTGTCATATTGACATAAAGTAAACACACACACACACACACACACACACACACACACACCCCTTCTTACTTTTCTGATTCCTGCAGTTTTCCAGGATCTGTACTAACACCTGCAGCTTGGCTCTAAGAGCATCAATAAAAGACAACATGTGAAGGCTGTCTCTTCAGGTTTGGGTTACCTCACTTAGTATAATTTTTTCTAGTCCTATCAAATTTTCCTGCAGAATTTTATCTTTTTAACATCTGAACACTATTCTGTATTGTATGTGTACCACATTTTGATTGCTCATTTATCACTTGAAGGATATTTATGTTGTTTCCATCTCCTGGGTATTGTGAGCAGAACAGCAATGAACATGGCTGAGCAAGTATCTGGAATAGGACATGGAGACCTTGGGGATGAGCCAAGGAGTGGGTAGCGGGGCCATGTAGTACACTTATTTCTAGATTTTGGGAATTCTGATTACTGATTCCCAGAATGGCTGATGAGCTTACAGTTTTACCAGCAGTGACTATGGGTTCCTTTCCCTCAGTTCTTCTCTAGCATTTGTTGTTAATGGTTTTGTTAAGTTTTGCCATCCTGACTGATAAAATCTCAAAGTTTTAGGTTTACATTTTCCCAATTGCTATGGACTGAACATTTTTAGAAATATTTCTTAGCTGTTGTTTTTCTTCTTTTGAGAACCCTCTGATCAGATTCCTGGTCCATTTATTGAATGGGTCTTGCTTTCCTTCCCCTTCCCCTTCCCCTTCCCCTTCCCCTTCCCCTTCCCCTTCCCCTTCCCCTTCCCCTTCCCCTTCCCCTTCCCCTTCCCCTTCCCCTTCCCCTTCCCCTTCCCCTTCCCCTCCCCCTCCCCCTCCCCCTCCCCCTCCCCCTCCCCCTCCCCCTCCCCCTCCCCCTCCCCCTCCCCCTCCCCCTCCCCCCTCCCCCCCTCCCCCTCTCCCTTCCTTCCCCTTCCCCTTTCCCTTCCCCTCCCCCTCCCCCCTCCCCCTCCCCCTCCCCCTCCCCCTTCCCTCCCCCTCCCCCTCCCCCTTCCCTCCCCCTCCCCCTTCCTTCCCCTTCCCCTCCCCCTCCCCCTCCCCCTCCCCCTCCCCCGCCCCCTTCCTTCCCCTTCCCCTTCCCCTTCCCCTCCCCCTCCCCATCTGTACCTCCCTCCCCTCTCCTCCTTTCCTTTTCTTTCTTGACTCCAGTGTTTGCCCTCTTGCACTTGGGTAGGCTTACTCTCACCCCTGTCACCAGGGTCAGCTCTGTTGAATGTGTTGCCCAAGGGTGGTGCAGGCTCCACCAGCAGCTGGCAAGGGGCGGAGCCAGCTTTGTTCAACCCCCAGGTGGCAGCCCAGACCAGGGTTGACCACATGGCCTTTGGTAACATGGATCACAGACATCTCCACAGACTCTTTCTACTGCAGTGTCTCTATTCTAGACATGGTCCTCATGGCAACACTGGCTGGGACACCACCATGGCCTCAGGTGGCAGTGCAGGCTACTCACATCAGTTCTTCTCCACCATCAAGTCTCCAGAGCCACCTATCTTTATAGTGCTCACACTGTTCCACTTCTCTTTCCCTCTGTCACATATTTGCTCATCATATTGTTCCAGCACATGCTGTGTCAGCAATAGCATCCTTTGAATGGTAGGATGGTTAAATGTTTGCCTGCCCAAAGATTCCAAAGGAAATAAATCCCTGGCCAAAGTTGAACACTGTACAGAAAACTGTAATTCAACATAGAGACGTCCTGTCTCATGGTTGAACTTGTATCTACCACAACCAACTAGAGATTAGCAGATAGGCCAATGATGAGAAGCAAGCACAGCAGGAACTGCTCTGTCAGCTGTGGTCTGCACTCTGTAGGGACTGCTCGGTGCTTCCTGGCATGACCAGGCCTATTTGTATAGTTTATTACATTTATTGATTTGTTTATATTGAACCATCCTTGCATTTCAGGGATAAAGCCAGCTTGGTCATGCTAGATAATCATTTTAATATCTATCTGTATTCTACTTGCAAGTGTTTTATTAAGCACATTTGAGGCTATGTTCATCGGGGACTTTGGCCTGCAATGTTCTTTTCTGTTGTTGCTGTATAAACCGACTCTCTTTTGTGACATGGTGGACCTGTGGGGAGTGGGAAAGAGGCTTTCTTTCTCCCCTCCTCCATTAAGTAAGTCACAGGTTGGATCTGGTTGCTGAGTCAGAGGTGATGGAAGTGATAACACTATGTGTATAAATCCTTGTCCTGGAATCCTGATAGTTATGTGCCTGTCTTTGGAGGTGGTGATGTCTTGTTAGGGTGGTATTCTAGACATGCTAGAAATGACATTAAAATTACTGCAGTCATCTTTGATATTTATAACCCTGCCTTTGTAACAAGTGAAGGCAGGTGCTTTAGCTCTGAAAAGAAAGATTTTCATTCATACCTCTTGAATAATTTTTTCATTTTTTTTCAGCAACAGGATACACTGATCCTGTGGCTCATGCAAAGCCTTTACTGCATTTGTAATACCAGTGGGAAATTTCTTTACTGCTGGACTGTTCTTGCAGATTTGTAAATCTAGTGTAAATAAGCTACCTTCGTAATGGCCATTTAAATCTTCCCTCTGGATTATCCATGGAGCCGTAATGTTTATTGGCATGCCTTCCTGTGATGTAGTTCTTAATTGGGAAGCACATCTTATAAGAGAATTATAGCCTCCGAATAGGATAAGTCCTGTGGTTTGAAAGTTCCACAAAGGAATTCATTGGCATTAGCAACCCAAACAGATTTATTTCTTAACACTTGTCCCAGAGGCTCTAAACTATTGCTATAAAACTTAGAACAGGCCTGCAGTAACTACATTCTCTAGTTTCCCAGATTTATTTCTGGGTTAATTGGTTATTCTTTATTTTTCTAGAAAGTCATGAATTATGATCTTTAGAATATAGATGTGTAGTTAGTCATCAGAACTATATAGAATGCAAGACAGTGTAGATGAGGGCTGATGTAATAGAACAGGCTGCCCTCTCCATTCCGTCTAGTGTGGCATTATACTTAGAGACTCAGTTGGTAAAATGTTGGTAAAGCCCGAGAATAGGAACCCAAGTCCATATATTGAGATCATCACCACCAAAATAAATGCTGGGAATAGGGGATTTTGTACATCTGTAACCCCAGTGCTAGGGTTGGGAGGTGGGAGCCAAAGATACATGGGTCCTTAGAGTTAACTCAGGAGCTGATCTAGTCAACTTCTGTCTCAAAACCAAAGGTAGACACTGATAGAAGAAGACACCCAGTATTGACATCTGGGCCACATATGCTTGTGTGTGCACTACACGTGTGTGTGTGTGTGTGTATGCACATACATGGCACACACACAAAATAATAACATATAACTAATCAGCTTCTTTGGGGTATAAAAGCTAGAAAAAGGGAAAGCATAACAATTTACTTTGCAGTGGGTGGCTTGTTATGGTAAGCAACTGACAACTAGGTTTGTTTTCCCTTAGGGACCTTCCCTTTGCAATAGTGTGTCACTAAATCTAAGTTGCTTTCAGTTCCTAGAGGCTTCTAGAAGGAAAAGTGCCAGAGTGATAAGAAACCCACGGGGTTTCCATCAGACCACATCAGGATATACTCCATTTCTTCTTAGAATATTTAATAATTAGAAGAGAAATGTTAGACACAAATAGAACCAATTCTGTATTTAAAATAAAATTTAAAAAATGTATAATATAAATCCAGACAACAGTTCTTTTGGAAGACTATAACTGGTAATTTTAGGTAATTTAATATATTTCACCACTATAAGAAAAAAATTACTAATTCGTAGTTATTTTGATTTCCTCTGGATAGGACTTTGAAGGAAAATGTTGACTAGTCTAGATGCATTAGAGTGCTAACAGTACACCTTGATGTTTGTATCTGCACCTGTAGTGACTTGCGATAGTCATAAAAAAGAAAGTAAGAATACAGTGGGATTAACAAACCGTGTTTAAAGTGTGGAAATGGATAGAGCAAAGCTTAAGTCGTGGGTTCATGGCAGAAGGTAAGAGAGTGCCTTAACCTGCCCTGGGATTAACTGAGCAGTTGCCAGGAAAAGAAAAGTGCCACACAAAAGCGAAGTAGAGACTGTTGTACTAAGTAAACTTGTAAGACCCCAATGTACTCTGCATATGTATTTTGCGAATGTATAGTACATAAAAACTCTGATGATCCCACTATCTGGAAATATGTTGAATAATTATGAATTTAAGGAATTGTGTGTTACAGTGAAGACAAGGAAAAATTAAAAAACAAAAAGGACTAGAATATTCTCTCGCTGTGTCATGTGGTACCAGCTACAGGTCCTCAGTGGTAATGGGCAGGGCTTTGGACTTCTCTGCACAGTTGAGTGCCAAGAAGTATTCTAATATAAATTGGATGGTGTGTGGTAGTGGTGGCACTGGAGCAGCATTGACCAAAATTAATTAATTAAAATTAATTCTGTGCTTGATATCTTCCCTGACAATTCTGTAATGTTTTCCAGAGCACTCGCTTTGGGTGATGAGCCTAACTCAGCTAGTAAAGTGGACCCAGTCTCCAGCTCTTCTGCTCCGTCATGCAGATACCCTGGAGGAGGGTTCCTGTGCACACGGGTGGGTCTGTGGCCAGTGACTACAGCACTTCTTTCTAGATAGGACTCGGGCATGGGCTTGCTTCTCTGTCACTTCTTGCATTGCTATTGAAATGACTGAAAAATTAAGTGATAAGCATTGCTCCCAGTGCCTTTCCATGAATAGAAAATATTTCTTTTGTTTATTTATTTTTTTACTGCTTGAATTTCTTTGTGAGAATCTTACTATATAATCCAGACTAGTCTCAAACTTATGATCCCCCTGCCTTAATTTTCCACTTCTGGGATTATAGCCCGGGGTAAAGTGATAATAGTCTATGTCATACTATGAGACTTTGTCTCAAAACAAACAAGTCCCAAAGGAGCACTTCTTTTGACGAAAGATCTGTAATCACATGATTTAAACTACCTTAACTCTTTAATTTCAAGGATTCGGACACTATTCATATTCTTGGTCAACCAGAGTTAATTGAGACATTATGTTTAATTTGGAATTTCTAACACCTATAATAATATTAGAAGTAGCAATAAGAACTTTTCTCTTTTTCATATCTGTGTGTGTGTGTGTGTGTGTGTGTGTTTGTGTACACAAATTATGTTTTAACTTCTCTAACATTTTATAGGAATTTTTCATAATCATTAATACTGAACGTTTAATTCATAGCCATTGAAAAGAAGAAAGTTATTTTGTATCCCTTTGATATGTACATAGCATATTAATTAAGTATAAAGTTTTAAGTCACCTATTCAAAATGTTTTAAATTTTTGAATACATTTACTTTTGTCTTATTTATATTAATGTTGACATACATGTGTATGTACACCACATGTGTGCCTGTTAGTTTTGGAGGCCAGAAGAGTGTGATGGGTCCCCTGGAGCCACCATATTGGTACAGGGAACTGAGCCCATGTCATATAGAAGAGGAGCAGGTGCTCTCAACCTCTGAGATGTTTCTACAACCCTTAGGATGATATTTTAATAAATATTTTAAACACATTTAAGTCACTGTAGTTTTACATTTAAGTAAGGCTTGAGACTTGCCAGCCAAGGGTGATATAATTTAATTAATTCTGAAGACTAGGCTTGTTCTCCTAAACCATTTTATCCTATGATGATTATTGCCATAACAAGCTTTAATTTGGTGTCACTTTGAATTTAGGCAATGATATCAAACTGTTAAATGAAATTCTCTGGTGACTAGAACCACTCAGCAACAGCTGTTTCACTACCAGTGCAAAGAATCTTCCCAACCTGCCAGCTGAAGCAGCCTGATGTACTTTTTACCATCTCACTGCAGTAGCTCACTGATGCCGTACCATTTACCGTCTCACTGTAGTACCTCACTGATAATGTACCATTTACTGTCTCACTGTAGTAGCTCCTGCCTGTGTACTCAGCACAGGCTGAGATCAGCTGCCAAGTGTCCATTACAGGTTGTTTTGGAGCCAATTCCATGGAACAAAGTGGATTTGGCATAGAGAACTAGGATAGGAGAGATCATTCATCTGTTTTTTCTGCTTTTGAATGTCAGGCAAGTTTAGAGGCCTTCTCCTGCTATTAATATTCTCTCTCTCTCTCTCTCTCTCTCTCTCTCTCTCTCTCTCTGTGTGTGTGTGTGTGTGTGTATGTATGTGTAAGAGCACACACATACACATATACTCATATGTAAAATAATTAAAAAAATTAGTTAACTGAAATTTTCATCCCCGTACCTACTCTATCTTTGACTACCTTTGTTAAAGTATTTCATTAGCCCAAAAGATAATTAAATTTAAAAATAATATTTAAGGGCTAGGAAGGTGGTTCAGCAGTTAAAGTGCTTTCTGTGTAAGCATTGAACAAACAAACAAAAATCCAGGTGAGGTATGCTTCATATCTCAGCACTATCGTGCAAAGACAGAAGAACATAGGGAACTCTGGGCTAATCCGTGATCTCTGCGTTTACTGAAAGATCCCTTTCTCAAAACTCTTCTATATCTTGACTTATAGGGCATACTGTGAGAACCTATAGAAACATATAATGTAAAATAATGAATTGTCATTCAAAAAAATGAAAATTTTAAAATGCATCCATTCTATCTTATCTCAGAAGACATATTGGACAGTATTTAAAATACCTGGTGTCCATACAGCATTTGGTTTTTCTATTCTGAAAACCCAAGTAGCAGCAAGTGCGGCCCTCACCCTGTCTTCTCTCATCCAAGGAGCCAGAGACTTCTGTACTAAGTAGGACTTGAGATGCTCCTTCCCTCCAAGCCTCTCCCATCATGCCTCCTTGGTCTTTCTCATGCTCTGCGTTTCTTTCTTGTAATTTGTTTGTGGTATGTCCATATGCATGACTGTAAGGCCAAGAATAGTGTAGACTCTTCCAAGGTAGGTCTCCTGTGATGTTTACACAAGAGAAATGTGGGTTTGTTATTTCTAAAGAAAACCTTTTGTCACATGAATAAAAACTGAACTTGTAAAATGATTATCTTGACCTGGTCTCAGACTCACTGTTAGCCGAGGATGTTCTTGAATAAAGCAAAAGTTTTAAATATTTACATATTTATACTTATACACATTAATGATTGACTTTTAGAAAATTGATTTACATAATTTTATAATGGTAGTTATATTTGTAAATAAGCAACTATATTCATCTAATCTTCTATCCGAATAGTAACGTATATCTCCCAAGTAAACTATGGGACACAGTACATTACCTTCTTCCCACAAGAATTGAGTTTAGAGTCTGAATATTATATGCGACTCAGATCAGCATCATAAAAGTCAGTGTTCTTTAGCACAGTTCTTATCAGAGTTTGAACTAGAGTTACATAGATAGGAGGGTGTCTTCATCAACCCCCACAGGTTCTGCCCATGGAATATAATTGTCACTTGTATTTATATATTGTGGGATCAAGGTACTTTTTTTACCATTGTTGTCCCATGTCCTGTCTTGCCGCTGGGGTGTAGGACCTCCGCAAATTAAACGCTGAACTAGACTACATTTTACCCAGGAATCTTGGTAGGGAGCAGGGAGATGTCTACCCCCTCAAATGGTGCCTGGGTGCCCAGGTCTCTGAACCCACTCAACCTTATCAACTTTCATCACATGCTCCACTACCCCACAACCATGGCTGTCCTCAGAACGTTTATTTTCTCCTTTGATTTCCCTCTACTAAGCGATCCATGAAGCAGAATTATTATTCTGAACTTATAGTATGAACAGAAGTTTACCCTTTCTTTGTAACTGATTAAGAAAGATATTGAGTATAGTAGCTGGAAATTTTCCAAATACATGAGGTGTTATAAATGTAAGGCTCACTCATTCACATTTATTTAATGACTTTACTAAGACTTACAATGCATATTTGTATCTTATTTTAAAGTATCTACTGTAGAGCATGTACTATTTTAGGTGCCATCTTACTGTGGGTCTGGTTACTATAATACAATATCTGACACGGAATAATCTGTAAGGAAGAGCAGCTTACTTTTACTTATAGTTCTAGAGTTTGGAAAACCAAAGCTATGTTACCTGCATGTGCTCAGCATCTGGTGAGGACCTTCCTGCTGTGTCGTGGCATGGCACAGGATGTGTGCTGTATCAAGTCTCTCTTCTAATAAATGTACAGTTGCTGCCATGGGCATTAATACTTACTACTTCTAATTTGGAATACTTGTCAAATACCTCACGTCAAATGCCATTTACATAGGAACTTTAGGATTGAATTTCTTTTTCTTTTTTTAATTTTTTATTAGATATTTTATTTATTTATAATACAGATGTCATCCCCTTCCCCCATTTCCCCTCCCTAGAACCCCCTATCCCATCCCCCACTTCCTTTTTGCTTTTATATCATGAATGTATTAAGGTCAGTTCGAGGTTGAGGAACTAGCAATACAATAGATGCAAATACTCAAGGAACGAGCAAGACAATAAACACAAATAGTCAAAGAAAAAGCAAAGCATTAAACCTAATTATGTGACTAGTTCCATGGTCACTGTTTCTAAGGGCTTATCAGGATGACCAAAGTATCTGAGCCTACTTCCCTATCCTAGCCCAAGGTCATGTTCATGTCTGAAGCCCACTTCTTTGTTCTAGCCTAAACTTTAGGTCCCTGCCTAAGATTACTTCTTTGTTCTAGCCTAATGTCAGATTCCTGCCTGAAGCCTACTTCCTTGTCCTTGGCCAATGTCATATTCCTGCCAAGCAGCCCATTTCCCTCCCTCCCTCCCTCCCTCCCTCCCTCCCTCCCTCCCTCCCTCCCTCTCTCCTTCCCTCCTTCCTTCATTCCCTCCCTCCCTCCCTCCCTTCCTTCCTAGATTCACTTATTTGATTGTGGGTGTTTTGTCTGCAAGTATCTGCACAGCACAAGAGGGTATCTTGGGACTACAGTTAGAGATAGTTGTGAGGCTCTCACATAGTGGCTCACAATTCAGGATCTCTGAAAGAACAGTCAGTGTTCTTAACCACTGAGCCATCTCTCCAACACCTCAAGTTCTTTCTTAAGTAGTTTATGGTCTACATGAAGGCACACTAAATTATATTATGACTTAATGAATCTGTAGTAGAAATACACACAAATGTCATGAGAACAGTTCAGGATAAAGTTATGTATAAGAAGACTTTCATACACCTATTGGGTGTCTTGATTTATTCATTGGAGAAATGTCTATTCAAGTCTCTCAACCAATTTTAATTAGGTTATTAGTTTTTGCTACTGAGTGGTAGGCTGTCCATCCGTAGCGTGGTTATCAACTCACTGATACTTTGTTCTGTTCAGTGTGTTACGTTTTCATTCTGCCGGTGCACCATTTGCTGTACTCTGTGTTTAGTGTGACGCTGTTCATTGAGTTGGATTCTGTTCCTTGTATTTCCTATGCTACATCCATGAAGTTAGTGATGCTCAGTGTCATGTTTTACAGTGTTTAAATCTTCAATTTCTCTCCCTCCTCCCCCCTCTTTTGTGTGTGTGTGTGTGTGTGTGTGTGTGTGTGTGTGTACCTGTGAGTGCAGGCATGTGTGGAAGTTAGAGGACAGCTCTCTTTTGGGAGTTGGTTCTCTCCTTCTATCATGGGACAGAAGCGCTCAGGTCTTCAGGCTTTTGTGGCAGATGCTTTTACCACTGAGCCATCTTGCCTCCCCATTCTCACGCTTCTGCATTTCAATCCACATTCCTTCTGTGGTTTGTCTAAGAGACTACCCTTTCCAATGGAGTATTTCTGTACTTTTGCTGAAATCGTTTGATGGTATATGCATGGATTTATTTCTAGGCTTTGTTCTATCCCTTTCGTTTATTTGTCTCTCTTTATGGATGATATTATGGTTTTATTTATAGTGTTATTCAAAGAACAGTGTTCTTAGTTTTTTATAAAGTCTAGTTTATGAAGACCAAGGTCACAGATTATTATTTTTCTATTTTCTTTTAGAAGTTTTATGATCTGTATTTACATTTTTTGTGTTATATACTGAGTTTATATATGATGTAAGAATTCGATGAAGAGTTTTCTTATATATTTTTGACATACACTAACTAGATTAGTATTTTTTGTTTAAGAAGATTCTCTTATCTCTGTCAATAGCTTGAGAAGTTCTAAAATAGTAATGATATTGGTTTCTACTTGTGAGCAATGTGATAAGGAAGAAAAGGCCTCCTTTTTCTCATAAAAGCTGTAATTGTGCCTAATAATCTCACCCTTCCTGAAACAGGAGTACAGCTATCAGTGCAGTGTTCTGTGCTGGAAACCTGCAAACACTAGTTCCTTACTGTTCTTCCCCAGATAGGCAGCTTTGTGGGCTTGGGTGGATATAGTTACTTGATAGTGCTTATCACTTTATGAGCATATATCAAATATCATATACCTTAAATATTTGTATTTTTATATTTTATATTGCAAAATGCTAGAAAAGTATTATCTACTGGAATGCTTAATGAAAACAACTTATGAAACATAATTTCACAGTCATGCCTCTTAGAAAGCATCCCTTTATAAAACATAAGAGGAACTGTTCACAGGCTGTTTTTCTGCTGTGTTTCTTGGGTAGAGGATGGGAAGAGTAAGGGATAAGGGCAATGGGAGGGAAGATGGTTCTCATGGTGACTTCCTACCTGTCAGTCTGGAACATTGCCGCCACAACCTGGGTTCTAGAATGTATGTTTTCTGTATGGATTGAGTCTGAGCTTCTCCCAAAAATCGGCTCTTTTGCTCTGGTAGGACCAGTTCTACCCGTGCTACCCTCTTTGCATGTCTGCTGTGCAGAGTGCGATAATCTCTGTTCAGCTCCAGGCCAGAGAACTGAACAATGACTGTTGACTGAAGGGAGGAGCAACACTTGACATTTGAAATTTTCACATCTTTTTTAAAAACCAGAAATAATATGAATCTAAAAACATTGTAACTTCTCTTCTAACTAAATCTGAAATGTGCTCAGTTCACTGTGACACATCATATATTTGTAGTTAATAAAGTTTCTTAGAATTTTAGTTTTTAAGGAAATAATTTTTTAGTTGGATAATTATTAGACTTATGCTGTATATGTTGAAAGCACAAAGGAATTGAATGTTATTTTTGCTTTTTAACAAAGAAAAGCTTCTTTGATAGTTTTATAGGTATGTTATAGCAACTATAAATAACTGCCAGAATAGATTAGTTTGACAAATAATTTTGAGTCTTTTGAGGTTTACCTTAGGATTTTGATTTAAACTGTATCTGAAAACTGACACATTTACATGAATCTAAAGGGAAGAATTATTACTGTACTAACATATATTAAAAGAAACGATGATTTTAGAAACATACTTATGATAGTTGATAATGAAAATTAATTTGGAATTTCAGAAATACACAATTAAAGGGAGAAATTAATTTTATTGTTTGTTACACATATATCTTACAAATATCTTCTTAAGAACATTTACACTTCTTAAACATTCTTTCCATACTTATAGAACACTAACCTGGTTAGAGGTCCATAGGTCTCATTTGACTCCACTGTAAATATAGAGAGTATCATCACTCCACTGAATAAATAATTTTTGACAACTAGTTTGGTCTTGAGACTTTTGTCAAATAGAGAGGAAGGTAACCTGGAAGAAGCATAAAGTGAAACACAAGTTGAAGCAAGGATCTCTTCGTGAATAATGCAGGTGGCTCCTGTCTAAAAGTACACTAGTGTTTAGACAGTCATGTGAATTACAAAAAGGGTAGTCAAATCTTAGAGCATTTCTGTTACAAATTTGGCTTAAACATGCAACATTTTGCATTTTGACAGCGTGTATATATGAATGTTCATGCTTATGCAAATAGCATCCTTTTCTCTGGGCGTGAGTGAGCATACTAAATGTGCGTTGACTACTTATGAACTTAGTATTCAGGCTGCAGGTTGAATGCATGCTCCTTACTGAAACCTTAACCCTAGTGTCATGCAATTTGAATGTGGGGCTTTTGGCTGGTAACTGGGAGTTGATGACCACAGAGTCTTCATGGTTAGTTGCCTCATTGATAAAAGAAATAGAAGAGAAACTCTGTACTGCTGCCATGTACATGTGCAATGAGAAGATACTGCCTAGCAACCAGGAACACAGACTTCATCAGCCATTGTATCTACTAACACCTTCATCTTGGACATCCTAGCCTTCAGATCTGTGAAAAATGTTTCCATTTAAGCAATTCAAGTTCTAAAATGTCCTGTAACAGCCAGACTGTCTTAAGACTTACAAGGTACCCTCAATTACATACCATTATTGAAATATGAGATGCATCACTTAGAGAACAGTACAGAGAACTATAAATACACACACAACAGGAAGAATGCAAGCTATCTACTCCTGCTTACAGCAGTACACTCTGTAGCCTTTGGGAGTAAGCTTAGAAAAAGACCTGAAGAGAATTAGAAGATATTTAGCATATATTACTAAATGAAAAATGACTGGGTTATATGTTAGTCTAATATTTATTTTTAAAATCATATGAAGATTTTATCAGTAGTTAGTTTTGAATGTTGATTTTACATTTGATTTTCCTTACTTGTTTTTACGTTTTTGCTTCATTCAGTGAATCGTGTGTTATTGTGTTGTTCACAATGTCAACTAATATTTAACCAGGGTAAGACTATGGAGTAAAGTCAGGCAGTGTGAGAAGAGTTTGGCCAGGTCAGACCTTACTGCAGGATGTCCAAGAAAATGCTGCTTGGTCACAAAGAGCCAGAGAGTATTTTCACAGTATCTTACTAGTTAGTTTCTTAGAACACTTGCAGGCCTTTCATTCTTTATATCTAACTAACATTTACAGGATTGACTGTGTGACTGCTCTCCTGAAACACATTTCCCACAAAAGAGCATATAGTTACCCCGTTCTGCATTACATTTAAGAACATTCAGAAATATTCCCAAAGATAAAATACTACATTTTGGTTTATGGAACTGTTGTTAACTTTTTTAATGCAGTGTTTTCCTGGTAACAGTTGATTTTGGAGTGAGCATTGCAGCTGTTTTGTTGTGTGTAGAGTCTGTAATGGAGATGAGGAGGGCTCTGTTTTATATGCAGTCATTACCACGCCCTACAAAAAGGCAAACACATTTTAATTGGGCAAAAATAAGTTGGGAATTAGAGAAAATAATCTCTTCAGTGGAGAACTGTTATTAGCCAGATGAAACTTCTAGTAGGTTTGCTGTGGAAGTTTATCTCAGCATCTGCATTATAGTCCCTGCCAGATGTGTGCTGTAAAGTTCAATGAATCTTGACAAGCATTGACTTGATTTCAGTGGCTATACGATGCTAAGAATCCTTGACAAATGAGAAAAACTAGTTTTTAACAAATTTCATCTAAGTTAATGTTTTATTTAAATTAGTATAAGTGTTTTCTTTTCTCCATTTAATACAAAATCAGTTGTTAAGAGCAGTCTTAAGATTGAAGCCTAGCTTGCCTGTAAGCTGTCATAAAAATATAAATAAAACCTTATTCCATTTGCCCTTTGAATACAAATTAAATACACATGATTCAGTAGTTTAAATGTAGTTTGTTAGGAAGATTTTTATGTAATTTTAAATATAAAAATAAAATAAATCATTAAAGAATAAGATTTGAAACAGAATGTATAAGGCGTGTTCTGGCAGCAAAATGTGAAATTTAGCATGTGTCAATGAAATATATAAATAATAATTATATAGTCCTAAATAAAAATAATCATACATTTAAATTATGCCCATATGCATAACCATGTCTATATGTATGTGTGTGTCTAAGAGGGAGAGAAAGAAGGAAATTTTATCCTTTTCTACTGATTGTAGATAATAGAGTAATTTGAATTTAATAAAACTTCAGGAAAATGTATTTGCAAGAAGTGTCATGTTAATGAAATGTGTTGTCTGTGGTGTCATGAAATTGTTTTGAAGGAGATGGTAGAAGTCACTGTGAAATTGTGTAATAGCTCCGTGAGCAGCACTCTGCCCACTGGTGTGCAGGGTGTCATATCCAGATGGCTTCTCACTGTTCACTTGGTTTTGATCAGAATGATACAAGCTTACTTGCCTGTGAACATAATGAACGTGAGTTCACGTGTCTGTGATCATAATGAATGTGAGTTCACACTGGCTGTGATCATAGTGAACGTGAGTTCACACTGCCTGTGATCATAGTGGACGTGAATTCACACCGGCTGTGATCATAGTGGACGTGAATTCACACTGTCGGTGATTATAGTGGACGTGAGTTCACATATCTGTGCTCAGAATGAATGTGAAACCTGCTTTTGTTGTCCGTACCAGCCACTCCTTAACATTTTTAATTAATGTGCTTCTCCTGAATTCAGGAAGTCACTGATGACATTTGGGGAGAGGAAGCTTGTTAGCCTCCTTCCGGACTATGCAGCTTTTATTTTTTATTGAAATTGTAGTCTCAGCCAAAAACCAGTTGGTGGAAGGAGGAGTCATGAGTGAAAAGCAGAGGGAGAGGAGGCAGGGAGGGGTCGTCCAGAGGAACACAGGAGAATCAGAAAGCTAGTTATGCAGATATGAAGTCATTGCAGAAGGCTTGGCTAAGACACAAACACTGTCACCTCATCCCTGCTACTGTGCAGGAACACGAGGAGCAGCATGATGGTGTTTCTGTCATGAAATTTTACATGATGATTTTCTTGTTATGTTTTTATTTTTCATTTAACAACTAGAAAGCATCCATTTCTATAATGTTCTTGACAATTTTCGTTTTTCAGTTCCTGCTTTGAGAGCGTTAAGTTCTATATAATGTGGTTTGATCATAGTCAACTCTTCACAGATACTCCTCCTTTGCTATCCATCCGACTCTGTGCCCTTGGCAAAAACAACTTACAAGGCCAATTCGCGTTGGCCAAAATATTCTCCAATATGTGGTCTCTACTAGAGCAGGGTCCCCTTTGTAGGCCTGTACCCATAGAGAACACTGGACTTTCTTGGTAGATAACAGTTACCAATTGTTCCACAGCTAAGGGTAGGAATATGTACCTGCTCCCCTTCCCATGCTGGGATTCTGTCTGCCTGGACAGAAATCAAATCTACATGCTTAAGTTAAAAAGTATTGATAGTTTTATAGTGTGTGTTAAAGAATCAAATTGTCCCATTTCACAACAGATAAAGACAAGAATTGTCTTGAAGTTTTACATAATTTATGTAAAATGAAACTAAAAGTGAAAGAATAGATGAGAGTGATCTCAAGCCAACATTTAAAAATTTTATAAAATGAAGCTTTTAATTTTTCCTTAATAAGAATCTTTTGGTAAATCATCTGATCACCCATTCTCACCTTCTCCTATGTACTCTGACCCAGTTCTAGGAAGGAAGCCCAAGGCCTGGGGGTGAACTAGCAGCGGTCCCTAGGAGGGAAATGGCAGACTAGAGAAAGTCAGTGTGCAGACATAAGAAAAATTAAACACAGTTATTAACAGATAATATCATAAATGAAAGTAGTTTTAGAAGTATGAATTTGCATTCTAAATGTCAACAGATTTTTAGATATAAAGCAAGATTAAATATTAATGTTTATTTACAGTAACAAGGGGTCAGAACTTACATTGAAGTTTGGTTCATCAGCAAGCAGGAATAAGTATAGAATGGATTGTTTTATTCATTTGAACTGTGAATCTGGACATGGATGCACATAACAAAAAGGAGGAAGACTGTATCCTTTCCAAAGAAGAGTTGTCACTAGGTAAACAACACAGATGGAGAAAATGGGTATTATGAAACCCTCTTAATGCAAGATTATGGACTTAGACACCTTAATAACACTTTTTGAACACTGTTTGAGAGCTGCATACTATGTATTTTGATCATATTAATGTCCCCTAATTCTTCCCAGATCTAGTTTGCATCACTACCCACCCATCTTTGTGTCCTCACTAAGTACAGTTTATGCTGCCCATATTCCTGAGCCATCCACCAGCACATGGTCGACTTAGGACCTACTAGGGTCACACCCATAAAGACAACTGACTCTCTTTTTCTGAGTAGCTATCAACTGCCAATATCCTCTCAGCTAGGAATGGGATTTCATATTCACTGCCCCTCTCCTTGCTTGGATTTTGTCTGGCTTGGCTTGCACAGGTGTTGTGCACTAGGTGTGTTAATATGTGACTGATATGTTGTATCTAAAATCTTCTGCTTTACCCAAGGCTTCTGGTCCCACAGTCTTTCCACGCCCTCCTCTACAATAATAACTGAGCTCTGAGAGGAAAGCTGTGATCGAGTTGTCCTATTTAGCACTGAATACCCTACACTTTGACCACTTGTCTCTTCTTGTGTTAATTAATATCTACTGCCAGTAGAAGCTTTTCTGATGAGGCTTGAGAGATGCTCTAACCCATGTTATCATATAACAGTAAGTCATTGATAGTTGGTCCAGTACTGTATCATTTAACAAGATAATAATAGTAGATTATTCCCCCACGGCCTAGGACCTGCCTAGCCACACTTCTTGGTCCTGATAACTGATCTGGGTATGGGTTTCATCTTGTGGACTGAGCCTTAAATTCAGTCAGAAAGTGATTGGCTGTTCCCAAGACATTGTTGGCACCGTTGCACCTGTCCGAGTGTCTTGCTAGACCACTCATCACTGTTGCTCACCGCTGGGTAAAAAGAATAATCACATTTCTCTGTGGCCATAGCTATTTTAGCAGTATGAAAGCCAACCAGTAGGGGTGAAGCTTCCAGCACTGGACCAGCTTGATTTCCCCATGCTTTATGACTTGAATCTATGGTATCTTCAGCAATAGGGTCTTACCATCATGTTCTGGAGGTAACTAAGAGCTTTGGCCGTAACTTGTAATGTTGAGCATCTGTGGGGCCTTACTGGCCAACAGCACTAAAGGCATTATTCATTTCTGCCACTGGACATTTTATTTGTCAGCCTGTGGTATCTGGTTGGCACATTTTCCTCAGCTTTAGGGTTCCTACATTTAAATTTCCCTCTACACACAAGCACACACACACACACACATACACACTCAGAGACAGAGAAAATTTGAAAGTTTAACCTTTTAAACATACTTTAAAACCTATACTTTTATATTAACAAGCAGTCTATAAATGAACAGTGATTACAGTGTTAGTAATGATAATTTAGAGAGTGTATATTGGTGCCTGAACATACTGATTTGTTTATATGTGTTACATGTCAAAAACATCATACTATGTAGCTTAAATAGATGATCAGTAAAACAAATATCTTAATAAGAACTCTTTAATTGATGAAATTTGTGCAGATAACTCATTTTTTCTTTGTATACATACTATCAAATACTATTGGTACAGAGGATATTGAGGTATTCATTTGCAAGTGGCTATAGTTTGGGGCCTGGAAAGCAGATCTATATAAAGCAACAAACAGTGGTAACCAAGGTAGATGGCTATGGAGGTAACACCCCACACCCTGCTTAGATCTATGGCACAGAGTGATTTCTTTTTAAATTAAAAAAACTACAATTAATTTAGGTAAGTGAGACTTGTAGAAGATATTTAAATACATCAGTGATATGATCAACACCTAGAAAAGGGCAGTGTGATTGAGACCTTCAGAGCAGAATGATGGCCTGAAAAGAAACTAAAGGTAAAAAGTCAAGTACTGCCTATCAGTGCAGTGCTGTGCTGGCCACCAGTGCTGTCCTTCCTATCAGTGCAGTGCTGTGCTGGCCACCAGTGCTGTCCTTCCTATCAGTGCAGTGCTGTGCTGGCCACCAGTGCTGTCCTTCCTATCAGTGCAGTGCTGTGCTGGCCACCAGTGCTGTCCTTCCTATCAGTGCAGTGCTGTGCTGGCCACCAGTGCTGTCCTCCAGTGGTGTCACTGTGATGTAGCAGAATTATTTACATTTTTTTTTTTTTTTTTTTTTTTTTTACTTCTTACTTATCAGGTATGGTTTTTAAAATGCTTTCTTTTGGTATGTGGGTATCTTATTTTTTTGGTGATGTCTTTTGTAAAGGAAAACATTTAACTTCAGTGAGGCCCTACCAGAGTAAGATTTTTCAAAAGACCACACCATTGGCAGCATATCCAGATGGCCATGTGGTTTGTCTTCTGTTGTCCTCTTGGAGTTTGGCAGTTTTGTAGTTTTATCCTTTATACTCAGAACTCTGACACATTTTTAATGAACTTTCATTACAGTTATACAGTATTGTTTCTTAACATATAGTGTGTCAGCACTGTTAAACACTGTTATTTGTCATTCTGTTGTCTTGACTTTGTTGTCAATGGTCAGTTGAATATTCGTGTATTCTGTCGCTGCCCTCCACAAAGCTAACACCACACTGTCCTGGATGGTTCGGATACATAGCAAGTCTTGAAATCAGGTCATGTCAGTCATTTAATTTGTTGAATGTTTGACTACTCTGGGTCTTTTTATATAAACCTTAGAATTAGCTCATCATATTCACAGAATAACTTGGATAAGATTTTGTTTTGAATTGGGATTTTGTAGGACATAGAGTTCAAATTGGATAATACCAAGTTTTTCTACCCATAAGTTTGGAAATTCCTTTGTCTATTTTCTAGTGGTCCTTAACAGAGGTTTTGACATACTTTGTTAAGCTTGTATCTGAATATTATCTGCACTGGCTGATTTTGACACAAGCTGGAGTTATCACAGAGAAAGAAGTTTCCCCTGAGGAAATGTCTCCATGTGATCCAGCTGTAAGGCATTTTCTCAATTAGTGATGAAGAGTGGGAGGGCCCCTTGTGGGTGGTGCCATTGCTGGGCTGGTAGTCCTGGGTTCTATAAGAAAGAAAACTGAATTTGTCAAGCTCTGGCAGAGCTTCTCAGGAGACAGCTATATCAGGCTCCTGTCAGCAAGCACCTTTTGACGTCCACCTCAGTGTCTAGGTTTGGTGTCTGTATATGGGATGGATGCTCGCAGCCAACAATTGGACTGAGCACATGGTCCCCAATGGAGGAGTTAGAGAAAGGACTGAAGGAGCTGAAGGGGTTTGCAACCCATAGGAAGAACAACAGTATCAACCAACCAGACCCCCCAAGAGCTGTCAGGGACTAAGCTATCAGCAAAGAGTACACATGGAGAGACCCATGGCTCCAACTGCATATGTAGCAGAGGATGGCCTTGTCAGACACCAGGAGAGGCCGTTGGTCCTGTGAAGGCTTGATGCCCCAGTGTAGGAGAATGCCAGGGCAGGGAGATGGGAGTGGGTGGGTGGGTGGGGGAGCACCCTCATAGATGCAGGGGGAGGGGAAATGGGATAGGAGGTTTCTGGAGGGGAAACTGGGAAAGGGGATAACATTTAAAATGTAAATAAATAAAATATCCAATAAAAAAAAAAGAAATATAGTTGAGCAAGCCAGTTAAGTAACATCCCTCCATGGCCTCTGCATCAGCTCCTGCTTCCTGACCTGCTTGAATTCCAGTCCTGACTTCCTTTGGTGATGAACAGCAATGTGGAAGTGTAAGCTGAATAAACCCTTTCCTCCCCAACTTGCTTCTTGATCATGATATTTGTACAGGAATAGAAATCCTGACTAAGTCATCTTTGAGTATTAAAGTAAATATTACTGTATTTTTATATTAAATCTCTCTTGTTCACTGTGGGTGGCTTCTGTAGGAAATAATTGCCTTCTCTCTGTATGTTAGCTCTGGAGCCTGACCCTTTCTAAAATTACTTATGCTTAGTCTTTTCTTAACTGGATAGTTGCTACTACTTCAGGCCTGATTATAACCTTTGCCTCTTTCTCTTTAGAGACATAGTTTTTCTGTCTTTTAAATGGTTACTTTTTATATATTGAAGATATACTCATCTCTTATACAATATATCTCAACCACAGTTTCCCCTCCCTCCATTCCTCCTAGCTCCCTCCTTCTCCCACTTCTCCTTGCTCCCTGATCCACTCCCCTTCTGTCTCCCATCAGAAAAGAGCAGGCCTCTTCTAAGAGACAACAAACATGGCAAAACAAAATACAGTAAGGCCAGGCAAAAGCCCTCATGCCAGAGCTGGACAAGGTAACCCAGCAGGAGCGAAAGAGTCCTGTGAACAGGCAGAAGAGTCCGGACCCACCCATTCCCACAGTTAGAAGTGGCACTAAAACACAGAGCTAAGAGCCATGCATATAGGTAGCAGACCTGGTGCAGACCACAGCAGGCTCAGTGCTTGCCTTTTTAGTCTCTGTAAGCCTGTATGCACCCTGCTGAGTTGATTCAGTGAGACATGTTTTCCTGGTATCCTCTATTCCCTGATGACTCTTACAATCTTCCCTCTCCCTCTTCTGTGGGGTTCCCTGAGCTCTGAGGGGAGAGGCACAGTGAAGGCCTCCAATCCAGACTCTCTGCATAATGCCTGGCTGAGATTCTTTACGTTCATTCCCACCTGCTGCCCTAAGGGAAGCCTCTCTGATGACAACTGGATAAACCACTAATCTATGAGCATAGCAGAATACCGTTAGGAATCATTTCTCTCTCTCTCTCTCTCTCTCTCTCTCTCTCTCTCTCTCTCTCTCTCTCTTTCTCTCTCTCTTTCCTTCCCTCCCTCCTTCCTTCCCTCCCTCCCTCCCTCCCTCCCTCCCTCCCTCCCTCCCTCCCTTAGGTATCTGGGCTATCCTGTCTCCAATTTCTAGCTATCAATGCAGTGTCAGGCATGGACTTCCTCTTCTGGAGTGGGTTTCAAGTTAAATCAGACATTGTTTGGCCACTCCCACAAGTTCCTTGCCCCAGCATATCTTGTAGGCACCACAAGTTCTGTGCCACCATTGCCTTAGCACATCTTGCAGGCAGGAGGAATTCTTCATCAAAGGTTTTGTAGTTGGGTTGGTGTCCATGTTATTCTTTTGGTAGCCTGCAGATAGCCTTCTGGCACCAAAGAGATTAGAATATAGGGGTGAAGGCTCCATTCAGGCATCAGCTTCATCTCCCCATGTTTAGTGAGCTGTGAGAATGTTATCTTTGTCAATGGGGCCACACTGTCAGTTTGCTGAGAGCAACCCCATCGTCATAGCATCAGCCTGGGTTGTTTAGCAAGTGCTACGGGACCATCTTGGCCAATAACTCAACCAAATGCAACCCATCCCACCCCTGGAAGCCTTGCCTAGCTGCATGAGATTACCAATCGAGAATCCATATTCCTCATTACTAGGTCCTCCCTAGGATCACCCTCATAGATTCCTGGAACTTTCTATTGCACTAGGTTTCCACACCACCCCCAAATGCTCCCTAATTCCAGCCATCTCTCCCCATACTCGCTCCTTCTATTCTAGTCCTCCCACCCCACCAGATCCCTCCTACTCCCATCCCCACCCACCCCCAGTCCAGCAAAATCTATTATCTTACCCCTCCTAGGGAGAACCATGCATACACCCAGACCTCTCCTCTTTACCTAACCTCTCTGGGTCTGCAGATTGTAGTTGGTTATCATTTTACTAACAGCTAATATCCACTTAGAAGTGAATACATACCATATTTATCTTTGTGGATCTGGGTTACCTTACTCAGGATGTTTTACTTTTTTTTTTCTATTTCCATCCATTTGCCTGCAAATTTTTTGGTACATTTTTTTTAAACAGCTGAGTAATAATCTATCATGTAAATGCAGTTTTTTAATCCATTTTTCTGTTGAGGGGCATCTAGGTTGTTTCTAATTTTTTTTTGTCAGTTTTTACTCTTCTTTATTAATATAGAAAAGGAGCCTGAAACAGCTGGACCAGTAGTACAAAGCACCAGGAGTTAATACTATTCTGGTGAAAGGGTTGGATTTATAAAAGTGAAGGAGGAAAAATAAGTGAAGGAGGAGGCAGGAACTGCCTGGCTTCTGGGGCCAGGCCCAGCCTGTACCCAGAGCCTTAGAGCAGGACCTGGGATGAAAGGCACTGGAGGGGGCTGATGGGTAATTATGAAGCGGAGTGAGTTGGAGACCATGGTGACAGAGGAGGTTCAGGCAGTGGGAAGCATTTCTGTGGCTGATAAGGACAGAGCACAGAGCTCCTCGGTGAGCTATGGGGAGGGATGCTCAGCTCTAGGGCCAGGTAGAAAATGCTGCACACATTTGTGGACTTTGTGAATTCAGACACGACTCTAGGGTAGAAGGGCCTTTCCCGCCAGGAGTCAGTCACCTTTGCTGTATACTACACATGGGGCTTTAGGGCCCAAGACACAGAAGAGGCTCAGAGCCTCACAGTGGGAGGAACAAGAGGAAGAGACTCAAGTGTCCCAACTTAGGCAACCAGGATTGAGACACAGGACAAGATAATAGTATACCTGCATAACAGCTTAGAATATGGAGCAAGGTTAACTTTAAATCAGCTCCACAGCAGTGGTGTCTGCATGGAACCTTAGCACACAAAGCTTGCGACATGTGTTGGAAGCCAGCAGACCTGGGCTACAGACTCCATTCTGCTAGAATCCATCATGTGCTGTATCCTGCCTGATCTCTTCCCTCATCTGCCAATAAGAGCTTGGGATATGACCTCCAAGGTCATGACAGCAGTTGTGCAAGTGAACAGAGCTGCTCCTGGTGAGTGAGTGGGAACTGAGCTCGGATGGAGGCATGGGGTGGTGGAGAAGAAAGATGTCCCTGTGTGGAATCCACTCGCAGACACATTCCCAAACTAGAAAGGCTGCTGGGAGCCCTCCTCTGTCTAGAGGAAGGGAAGGCCATGCAGGGAGATGGCATGGTTTTCCCAGTCACCACCTGGCGTGGAGAGAACTGGCAGTACTAGGCAGCCCTTTATGCTTTTCCCCAGATTGGGGAGTTCAAGGCCTCTGGTGGATTCTGCCTCTTACCCTCAGATGGGATTGGAAGTGCTCTTTTTCACTCTGGTCCTATCTTGGTGATAGGTCAGGACTCTGCCTGGTTGGCACATGTTAGCTGGTGGGGAAAGAACAGAGATTCTGACTAAGACAGGGAGATAGATGACAGCAGCTCCAGCTTCCTCCTCTCCCTCTCAGAGCATCTCAGTCAACCGATTTATGGATCTCTTCCAGCACAGCACTGAAGATGTGTGGCTGGTCAGTGTAGATGTGGTGCAATGCACCTCAGTCTCCATGTCTCGGACGTAGAGTCTGGTCTTTGCATCTTCACGTTTTTCCCTGTGCTGGTTCTATCCAGGTGTTGGCCCCATAGACCATGCTGATGGGCACATCCTTTTGAATTAAGTGGATTTGCCCCAACATGGGACGCAGGGCCCAGCCGAAGGACTCCATC
This sequence comes from Arvicanthis niloticus, assembly GCF_011762505.2. NCBI lineage: Eukaryota > Metazoa > Chordata > Mammalia > Rodentia > Muridae > Arvicanthis > Arvicanthis niloticus. The sequence continues at coordinate 16,083,531 of NC_133437.1, forward strand.
ATGGCTTTGAACGCTGTTTCCCCATTGGGATTCTGTGCATTGCAGTGGTAGATGTATTCTGAGATGGTATCATCCTCAAAGAAGTCTGCAAACTTGTGCTTGAAGTCATGATGGAACCTCAACACCAGCAGGCCCCAAGGCCCAGCCACTGGAAGAACAGCCAGTGGATTAGAACGTCCCAGGACAGATGCCACAGCCTTGGCCCAGGTTGGAAGTGCACGGATCTCACTGGGGTTGGTTGGTTACAAGGGAACCCCATGGATCCACCAGGATGTTTAACTCTTTCAGGGTACTTGAGAGAGTAAGAAGTGGTCAGGAATCCTCCCAGCCTGTGCCCCAGGAGGATCATGGTGGCGATTCCCATGCTCTCTCACCATATTTCTATTGAGGTCACAAACTCATCTTCAGCTCCTTCTGGGTCCCTTGGGAATGTTGGACTTGAGCTTCACCCAAAACCAAGCAGATCAAAGGTATGGACTGTGCGGCAGGTACTCAGTGAATCCGTGATGAAGATCCAGAGGCCCACACTGCCCCCAAAGCCCTGTACCATCAACAGAGGGGTGCAGTCCTTTTTTTGCCCTGGGCTTATAGTCACCATCCAGATCTTGTTATGGTTTGGGAGGGATACATAATAGGCCAGTAACTTGTTCTGGAGACAGTGGACGATCCTGGCTTCCACATTCTTCAGCTAAGACATGGAAGTGGGGCACCAAGTGGGGAGCCAGCCACTCAGCCAGCCCTGATCATCAGCCATAGTAAACGAGCCCCAGTTGTTTCTAATTCCTGGCTATTATGAGTAAAGGAATAATGAAGATGGTTGAGCAAGTGTCCTTGTTCTAAAATGGACCATCCTTTAGGTATATGTCCATTTCTTTAACTGTTTCTCAGACACTTGAGGGTCCTCTATTGAGAATTCTCTGTCTAGATCTGTACCCCCTTTTTAATTAGATTATTTGTGTTTTGATAATTAGTTTCTTGAGTTCTTAATATATTTTGGATTTTAGTCCTTGATCTGATGTGGAGCTAGTGAAATATCTTTTCCCATTCTCTAGGCTTTTGTTCCATTGACAGTGTCCTTTGTCCTCAAAGCTTTTCAGTTTCATGAGGTCCCACTTACTCGTTTGATCTTAGAGCCTGAGCTGTCGGTGTCTGTTCAGGACATTGTCTCCTGTGTCAGTGCATTTGAGGCTGTTTCCCACTTCTTAGTTAAGGTTGTTTATCTAGTTCTATGTTGAGGTCTTTGATCCACTTGGACTTGAATTTTGTACAGGATGACAAAGATGGATCTGTTTGCTTTTTTCTACATACAAACATCCAGTTTGACCAGCATAATTTGTTGAAGATGCTGTCTTTTTTTCTAGTGTGTATTTTTGGCTTCTTTATAAAAAAAAACCTTCATATCCATAGGTGTGTGGATTTATATCTGTCTTTAATTCAGTTCCATTAATCAACATGACTCTTTTTATGCTAATACCATGAAAGTTTTATTACTGTAGCTCTGTAGTAAAACTTAAAATCAGGATTGGTGATACCTCGGCAGTTTTTTATTGTTCACCGTCAGTTTAGCTACATCAGTTTTTTTTTTTTTTTCCTTGTGAAATTGAGGCTCATCCTTTCAAGGTCTGTAAAGAATTACATTGGGTTTTGATGGGAAGTGCATTGAATCTGTAGATTGCTTTCTGTAAGATAGCCATTTTTCTATGTTATACTTCTACCAATCCATGAGCATGGGTGATCTTTCCATCTTCTGATATCTTCTTCAATGTCTTTCTTCAAAGACTTGGCATTTCTAATGTACAGGTCTTTCACTTGCTTAATTAGAGTTACACCAACATATTTTATTGACTTTAACTATATTTTATATTATTTGAGGCTATTGTAAAGGGATTGTTTCTCCGATTTTGTACTTAGTCCATTTGGCATTTGTATATAGGGGGGCTACTCTGTTTGTTTGTTTGTTGTTTTATTTTTTTCTTTGAGTCAATCTTATGTCCATCCACTTTGCTGAAAGTATTCATCAGCTATAGGAGTTTCCTTATGGACTTTTTTGGGTAACTTATGTACACTATTGTATATATATATATAAAAACCCTATACTTTGACTTCTTTCTTTCCAATTTGTATTCTTTTGATCTCCTTTAGTTTTTTAATTTGCTCTAGCTAAAAGTTCAAGTATTATATTGAATAGATAAGGAGAACACAGACAGTCTTGTCTTGTTCCTGGGTTTATTGGAATTGCTTTGAGTTTGTGTTCATTTAATTGATGTTGGGTATAGTATTGCTGTAGATTACCTTTATAATGTTTAGGTATGTCCCTTATATCCCTAATCTCTCTAGGATTTTTATTATGAAGGGGCATTATATTTAGTCAAAAGCTCTTTCTTCATCTAATGAGATGATCAGGTAGTTTTTTCCTTTCAGTTTTTTTATGATGGATTACATTTTTTGATTTTTGTTTATTGAAACATCCTTGCATCTCTGGGGTGAAGCCTACTTGATCATGATGGGTAATAATTTTTATGATTTAGTTTGCAATTATTTTATTGACTTCTATGATTTAGTTTACAATTATTTTATTGAGTATTTTTGAATCTATGTCCATAAGGGAAATTGGTCTGTAATTCTCTTTCCTTGTTGATTCTTTATATGGTTTGCATTTCAGTGTGACTGTGGTCTCATAAAATGAATTTGCAATATTCCTTTTGTTTCTATTTTGTGGAATTGTTTAAGGAGTATTAGTATTAGCTCTTCTTTGAATCTCTTGTAGAATTCTTCACTAAAACCATCTGCTCTTGAGCTTTTTTAGTTTAGAGACTTTCAATGATCGCTTCACTGGGGGTTGTATGTTTATTTAAGTTGTTTATCTGATCTTGATCAGTAAGTGGTATGTATGGAGAAAATTATCTATTTCTTTCAGATTTTTCAATTAGGTAGCATACAGATTTTTAAAATATGTCCTTATGATTTCTCTGGATTTCCTCAGTGTCTGTTGTTATGTCCCCTTTTTAATTTCTGATTTTGTTAATTTGGATATTCTCTCTTTGTCTTTGTTAGCTTGGATAAGAGTTTGCCTATTTTGTTGATTCTTTTGAAGAGCCAGCTCTATTGAAGAACCAGTTCTATTGATTCCTTGTATTGTTCTTTTTCTATTTTATTGATTTTTTAACCTTTGGTTTGATTATTTCTTGAGGTTTACTCCTTGAGTGTGCTTACTTCTTTTTGTTTTAGAGTTTTCAGGTGTGCTGTTGTTACTAGTACAATATCTTCCTTTATTCTTTTCTTTTCTTGTAGGCACTTAGTGCCATGAAATTTCCTCTTAGCATCACTTTCATTGTGTTCCATAAATTTGGGTATGTTATGTATTCATTTTCATTGAATTTTAGTGTCCAGTTTTTGCCATAGCCAGAATTCATGGGTCCAGGAATCAAGAGGTGGAAAAGGGAATAGTTCCACTTACTATCACTCCTAGTGACCTACTAGGAAAGTTTTTGCTTCCTGTCCCTGCAACCTTAAGGTCTGCTGGCCTAGAAGTTTTGGCTCCAGAGGGAGGGAGGGGTGCTCCTGCTAGGAGCCACAGCAAACATTCCATTCAACTGGAAGCTCAGACTTCCCCCAGGTCATTTAATGGGCCTCTAATGACCTTAAACTAGCAAGGTCACACCTACAAAGTCACACTTCCTAATAGTGCCACTCCCTGGGCCAAGCATATTCAGTTTCCATGACTTTGTAGGCTTTCTGTTGTTTCTATTGATACTGATACTCAGGTTTAATCTATAATGATCTGATAGGATACTGCTGGTTATTTCAGTTTTCTTGTATTTGTTGAGATGTGCTTGTGACCATGTATGTGGTCAATTTTCAAGAAAGATCCATTAGGCTCTTGAAAGGAAGGTGTATTCTTTTGTGTTTGTATGAAATTTTCTGTAAATATCTGTTAGGTCTATTTGGTTTATAATGTCTGTTAGCTTCCATATTTCTCTGTTTAGTTTTTGTCTGGGTGACCTATCCATTGATGACAGTAGGGTATTGAAGTCTCCAGCCATCAGTGTATGAAGGTCAGTATCTGATTTAAACTGCAGTAGTGTTTGTTTTTTTAACAAACTGGAATACCTTAGTGTTTGGAGTAGAGATGTTAATAATTGAAATGTCATTTTGGTGAATGTTTTCCTTTGATGAATATAGAGTGTCCTTTACTGTCTTTTTTGATTAGTTTTGAAGTCTAATCTATAAGTTACTAAAATAGCTACACTAGCTTGTTTCTTAGGTCTGTTTGGTTAGAATATGTTTTTCTAATATTTTTACCCTGAAGTGATATCTATCCTTGATGTTGAGGTGTGTTTCTTGTATGCAGCAGAAGGATGGAGCCTGTTTTCAAATCCATCCTGTTAGTCTGTATCTTTTTATTAGAGAATTGAGACCATTGATGTTGAGAGATATCAATGACCAATGAGAATTGGTTTTTATTTGGTGGTGTGTGTGGGAGGGAGGGGAGGGGAAAGGGGAGAGAGAGAGAGAGAGAGAGAGAGAGAGAGAGAGAGAGAGAGAGAGAGAAAGAGAAACAGAGAGAAAGAATGAGAATGAATTCCCCTGTTCCCCTTGTTTTGTTTGCTAGTGTGAGATTATTTATTTCCTGTGTTTTCATGTGTGTATTTAAACTCTTTGGGTTAGTGTTCCCTCAGGCATCTTCTATAGAGCTGGATTTATAAATCGATATTGTTTAAGTTAACTTTATCATGGAATATTCTTAATATCTCTATCTGTGGTGATAGATATTTTGCTGGATATTATTGTCTGGGCTGACATCATGGTTTCTTAGAGTCTGTGGTACATCTGTCCAGGACTTTCTGGCTTTTAGAGTCTTCATTGAAAAGTTGGATGTAGTTCTAATAGATCTGCCTTCATATTTTTCCCTTGCAGCTTTTAATATTCTTTGATTGGTCTATATATTTGGTGTTTTGATTATTTGGGGAGGGGACTTTCCTTTCTGCTCCAATCTACTTATTGTTCTGTAAGCTTGTTGTACTTTTATAAGTATGTCCTTTAGGTTAGGACTTTTTTTTTATGATTTTGTTGCAAATATTTTCTGGGCCTTTGGGTCAGATTCTTTTCCTTCCTCTATTTCTATTATTCTTTGGTTTGTTCTTTTCATAGTGTCCTAGATTTCCTGGATCTTTTGTGTCAGGAATGTTTTAGATTTAACACTTTCTTTGATTGATATATCTATTTCTTCTCTGTTGTATCTCTTGTATTTTGTTGGAAAGGATTTCCTCTGTAGTTCTGTTTGAATTCTAACCTTTTCATTTCCAGAATACAATTTTTTTTGCCTCCTTTATTGCTTCTATTTCCATTTACAGGTCTTAAGCAGTTTTATTTGTTTCCTTCAACTGTTTTGGGTTCTTCCCCTGGTTTATTTAAGAAGTTTATTCATTTCCTCCAATTGTTCAGTTGTGTTTTCCTGGCTTTCTTTAAGGGATTTATTCATTTCCGCTTGAAGAACCTCTATCATTTTCATACATTTTGCTTTAAGGTCTTTTTCTTGTGTGTCAGCCATGTTGGAGGATTCATGGCCAGCTGGTAGGAGAGCTGGGCTGTGGTGAAGACATACTACCCTGGCCGTCACTGATTGTGTTCTTATGCTGGCGTTACGACATCTGTCTGATGTGATCATATGTCTAGGTGCGGATTTCTGGGTTTCTCTTTGTTGGATGGGTATTTTGTTCATTGATTTTCGTTTCTTCTCTGGATTTTTAGAGTGTTATAGCTGTGTTTTGCCTGTTTTTCTGGCCTGGTCAGTTAGTATGTTTAGAGGGAATGCCTGCCGTTTTGGAGGATGGGATGCAGGGAAGAGTGGGAGCAGGAAGGGGAGGGCATGTCCCTGGGATCTACAAGGATATGAGCACTGGGAAGGGAGGCTGCAGCTGGTGTTCTCTACAGTGCTAGGAATGAGCCTGAGGGATTCAGTCTGAGGAACAGAAAGCATGTTTTACTTCTTTTAACATTTTTTAATCCTTTATTTTCTGCAACTTAAACATAATATATTTTTGATTGTATAATGGTTAGTGTTCTGTGTTTCCTAGTTTTGGAGTTTGGTGACTGATAGTAATGAAGATGAATTCTCAGTTTTTGGTGCTTCACTCATGTGGTGGTTTGAATATGCTTGGCCCAGGGAGTGACACCATTAGGTGTGGCCTTGGAGTAGGTATGGCCTTGTTGAAGGAAGTGTGTCATTGTGGGGGTGGGCTTTGAGACCCTCCTACTAGCTTCATGGGAACCAGTCTTCTTCTGTTTGCCTTTGGATGAAGATGTAGAACTCTCAGCTTCTCCAACTCTGTCCTCTGTAGCACTCTCGGGTCTGGTTGACTCCACTCCATTTCTGCTGCTGTTCTTGGTGATTAACCCATGGTACTGGTATCTCCAACTTGCTGCAGCTAGGCTTTACCTATAGCCTCTCATAGGCTCCCTTCCTGGTGCTAAGCCTCAGCTTCTTTGTAGGCCCCTTTCAGTCCTGGGTTGTCAACTACAATTCAGGCTGCACCATAAACAATGGCCTTCCATGGCCTCTCATAGTACCAAGCCTCCGCTGCTCTCCATGACCCCTTCATGACTTCAAAATCAGTACCACCTAAGTGATTTTTACACATTACCAAGTCTAGCTGCAACACAAAGTACAGTTTTGGCTATCTCTGGAAAATAGCTTTGTGCTCTCAGAAAACATTTCCCAGAAAATTTCACCTCAATGATACCAAACTCTTCTTAATCACTGCTAATTTCTTAGCTCAGCTAACCAGCATCAATTTTTCCCAGTAGTCCCTTCTATTCTTGATTCTAAAGCCAGGGCCACATGGATGAAGCTGCTGAGTTCTGCCGCTTGCTGGAGCTGCAACTTGGCCCCCTTGTTCTATTATACTATCGCCAGCTTTCTGTTTTCCACTCCTTCACTGCCTAAGCTTGGCTGTCTTGTAACTTGCTCTGTAGATTGACCTTGAATTCAGAAATCTGCATGGCTCTGTCTCCTGAATGCTGGGAATAAAAGTCATGTACCACCATGTACCCTGTACCACCTGGACCTAAGCTTTTCTTTACCTGGAATTTGCTTTGTACCAGGCTGGCCTTGAACTCCGAGATCTGCTTGTTTTTATCTCGTGGGACTAAAGGCTTGTACTACCATTCCTGGACGTCAATTCAGCTGGGTGGGATCTTGCCCCAAAGTCACTACTCCCTTAATCTATTTATTTCCTTGAACACAGGATTTAGCTCCATTGCAATCCCTGGTGCTCATTTTCACTTTGAACCATACATTTTATATTTTTTTCTTTTGAAGCTTGCTACTTTTCATTAAAAAGCTCATCATAGGGTGAATTTTAGTAACTACACAACAGAATTTATACCAGGATGTTTTGAGAATTTCTTTGTCAAAGCAGTTAATCTAAATCTCTTCATCCTAATCTCAGGCAGACTCTATGGACAATGGTAAAAACCAGCTATGTTCTTCATCAAAATATGACAAAAACAGTCTTTTGGTCAAATCCTAACATTCTTCTCCATTGAAGCCTTTTGTACTTACATAGTTCAAATCACCCTCAGCACCACCATCATCCATATTCCTATTAGGATGGCCCATTAAGACACACTTAAAGCCTTCCACTGCTTTCCAAAGCCAAAATTCCCAAATTCACATTTTTTTCAAACAAAAACATGGTCAGGCTTACCACAACGATACCTCAGTCCCTGGTACCAACATCTGTCTTAGCTAGGGTTTTACTGCTGTGGACAAACATCATGACCAAGGCAACTCTCAATACAGACAGCATTTAATTGGGGCTGGTTTACAGGTTCAGAGGTTTGGTCCATTATCATCAAAGTGGGAGCATGGCAGTGTCCAGGCAGGCATAGTTCAGGAAGAGCTGAGAGTTCTACATCTTCGTGCAAAGGCAAACACGAGAAGACTGGTTCCCACATAGTTAGGAAGAGTCTCAAAGCCGGTCTCCACAGGGATACACTTTCCCAAAAAAGCCACACCTACCTCAGAAAGGCCACATCCAGTAGTGCCATCCCTGGGTCAGGCATATTCAAGCCACCACAACACACTACAGCTATCTGTCTTGGTTATATTATACCATGCATTATACTTTTTTAAGTTGTCCCACAGTTCTTGCATAGTCTGCTTTAGTTTTTGTTTTATTTTTAGTGTTTTTTTTTTCATTCTCTTTGCATTTCTGTTTTAGTAATTGTTAGACTTACAGTCTTCCATTAGCCACAATTACTAATAATACTCAAGGTAGAGGAAACGTCATAGTACTACATTCCCAACACTATTCTGAATTGTCTGTTATTTATCCTCTACGAAATAAAATAGGGTCATTTGTCTTAAAGTCATTTGAAAAAAATGACATAGACACATTTGTGCTTGTAAATAAATGTCAGAAACCTAGAAATATGTGCAGATTGGGAAAGAAAATAGTAGAGATACATAGAGATAGAGAAGCAGGGCTGCTCAAAGAATCTTTATAGAACGGATACTGGAAACCTTGGTTATTGTCAGAATGGCAAAAATGTCAGCGATATTTATTTACCCACCTCTGTTCTTCCAGACATGCTTTACCTGTCGTGTCCCACTGACCTCTGAAACAGCTGATAATACATCAGATGGCAGTAATAATAGCTAATACTTATTGATACCATATTTTATGCCAGACACTATTGCAATTGCTTTCTCTAAATCCATTCACTGAATCACTGAGCAGTAGTGCAGCTTAGTGCTTTCAGCATGTACATTTTCTTGGGAAGAAATCTCTGCTGAGCTTCAGGAAGAGAAGTTTCAGAGGATCCACATTCTTATTGTCTTGCCTTTATCTGTATCTTTTACATTGTGCTATATTATGTGAGTCTTGGCTTGGTCATTTCTTGCCCTTTTTTCATTGTTTTTAAAAAATTAGTACCAATATCACAATATAAAACACATTCCAACTATTTAAAGACCATAGTTTTTAAAAAATCGGCATACCTTAGAAGTTCAATCTCTTATATATCCAGAGTTTTTTTTTTTAGAACTCCTAATAAGTTACAAAATTCTAAAACTCTAAAAACTTTTGACTATATAGGCTCCTGTGTATATTTGTGTGTGTACACTTTCATATGTATGTATGTATGTATGTATGTATGTATTTCCCCTTGTATTTCAAGAGGGAAGAACAGGGCACATTTATAATCAAGTTAAAGAAGACACAAAATTCAATAGTATAGAAAGCTCATGTTGACATTCTGGGACTTCTGGCTGTGTGGGCTCCAGAGGCCTGGGCAGCTCCACTGCAGTGCTCACCGTCCACAGCACATGCTGCTCTGCTCAGCATTTCAGGCAGGCTCCACTCTAAAGCCTCTGCTGTCCTCAGTGCTTGTCCCAAAGTCCTGGCATCTTCAATCTGCTGAGGTTTCAAAAGGCTGCACCCTGCTAATAGCCCATCCTGGCTGTCTTTAGGGTCTAACTCTTGCCCACAATGCTATGCTTCAGCTCAGTGCTTTCCTCTCTCTATCATGATTTCTGCTGTCTACTTGTCCAGCCTAAGAACCCAGCCCATGTTAAATGGTGATGTCCGCACTTTCGTTTTCTTGCTCATTCTTCTGGCCTCTCTGTACTGTTGGAGAAATTTCCCCATCCTCATTTTGAGGTTCTTAAAAACCAATTGAGTTCTTAAGAGACTATAACTCTCGTTCGCTCACTGAATCCTGTGTATATGGATCTTCAGGACTTTCTCTTGGCCAGTCAAGTCCAGCTCTCCACTATCATCAAGGAATCCTTGTCTGTCTTCTTTGGGTCAACAAGCATTGCTTCCTTAAGGCTTGTTAGCATTACTGTTTGTACTGGCTGGTGTTGTGTCAACTTGACACAAGCTGGAGTTATCACAGAGAAAGGAGCCTCCCTTGAAGAAATGCCTCCATGAGATCCAGCTGTAAGGCATTTTCTCAATTAGTCATCAAGGGTGGGAGGGCCCCTTGTGGGTGGTGCCATCCCTGGGCTGGTAGTCTTGGGTTCTATAAGAAAGCAAACTGAGTAAGACAGGGGAAGCGAACCTTTAAGTAACATCCCTCCACGGCCTCTGTATCAGCTCCTGACCTGCTTGAGTTCCAGTCCTGACTTCCTTTGGTGATGAACGGCAATGTGGATGTGTAAGCTGAATAAACCCTTTCCTCCCTAACTTGCTTCTTGGTCATGATGTTTATGCATGAATAGAAACCCTGACTAATATAGTATTCTAATAAGAATTTTCAAAAGTTCCTTTCAAACGTATATATTTTTTAAAGATTTATCTTAACCAAAACTTCAGTGAAGCTCCTTAAATATTTGACAGCTTTCTTCTTACTGTGCATGCTCACAGGGTCTTATATGCTCTGTCCCAAATCACCTGCAATGTGAGTAGGCCGTTGGTTTTTTAGTATTTGGAGAGGTTTAGCCTGCTTTCAGTGTGTGGAAGACAGGTGGTAATGCCTCTGCTTAGGCATAAAAACCCAAATGGTTTGCAAATATGTAAAGAACATACCATTTTTATTGCAGAATGACATCATTACCTTAGAATAATTTCCTCTCTAACCTAAAGGTATATTCCCTACAGAGGCACTTCTCTTCATATTCTACTTCAGTGCTGCTTATGTGGTCAGAAAGAACAATGGATGGTTGGTTTTATGTCTAGCTGTGCTTTTACTTATATATACATATTAGGTTCTCTTGTTTATTACTTCAGAGTGTTAAATAATTATTTCTCTTTCTGTTCACCAAGTACCAACTATCTTCTTGTCTTCCATTCTGCTTGCTTGGTAAGCATCAGACTGAGATAGAGAGAGTGTTTGAAAGCCTGCAGGTTCTGCTTGCAGGAATGCTGATGTTACATTACATCTGGCTTGTCAACTTTGGATACAAATGTGCACTCTAGTTACTTGTGTCCAGTGTCAAGTCATCCCTGCATCTTTCACTGGGATTTCGAGGGTTTTAGTGTCTGTAGTTTCCTCTGTCTTATATTCACTCCCTTAAATGCATTAAAGGTTATAATTTGCTTATGAATTATTCCTTTTATTGAGTGAAAATGCTTTTTATACCCACTAATTCTTTTGGCCTTAACTTTTATTTTGTTAAAGCTTCTAATTTGATTTAGTTGAGTAACCTACCATTTGTGATTCTACAGTAAAAGAAATAATGATTTTATGGCTTCATATATAAGCAGTGTTTAAAACCATGTTCACTTAATGGTTAGCTGTGACTGGGTACCATATATTAGACCATGATCTTAAAAATGAGTTATATGGTCATCTTTAGTTCTCAGATTCCTCCCCAGATGTAATGATTCTACATGTTAGTAGATATTTTATATGTAATAGCACCATTGATTCATGTTCATCATCTATGGGGTATGTTACCATGAAGATTATATAATTTACTCTGTGTTAGGCTACCCTTCTTTATGCATGCAACTATTAGGAAATAAGAAAAACAAGTATGAATTAAGTTTGCGTCTGTCAGCTTTCTTCCAGGAACATGATACACTTGCCTGGTGTAAACTAGCATATACTGTTTTAGAATTTGTATACTTATTAATTCTCTAAATGATATAACATTTATTTAAGTAAAAAATCCAAAATATCCACATACTAAACTCAGGTTTAGTTTAGCCAACTTTTACTGTCTGTGCTCAGAATAAGTGCTACTACATAAGAAAGAAAACTGGCCTGTCCTCTTAGGACAGTTTTCAGTTGGAAAACAGGAACTTTAACTATAGTGTGGCCAGTGCCACAGTGCAGTAATGCAAGGGTTAATGGAACTGTAAATCCTGATTTACTGTTTAGATCATGATGTTTGCATCATGAAACTAGAAAGGGGACCCTGAGAGGAAGGAAGATCTTCAGGCAGGGTGGGCAGTGAAATCTGTGCTGTGAAAGTAGATGCCGGGGACTGTGGGAAGGACACAGCAGAAGGCAACAGGGTAAAGTGGGGACTGTAGCTCAGGATAGGAGAGAGCACATTATGCATGACAGTGCCATAATGAAACCAGTGCTGTCTTACAGTAATTTAAAGCACAGTTACAGCCACGTCATACTGCAGTTTGTCAACACTTGGCTTCAGCTCTGTTGATCTTTCCTACGGCTTCACGTGCTCCCTCACTGTACACGCTACCGCTTGCTTCCTCCTCCTTCCCGTGGCAGTGGGTGACTGACGGTCCTGACTACCCTTGAACCCTCATCCCCAGCCCTGCCTTCAGCTCTCAGCTTAAATGTCTTTTTTACAGGGCTTTCTTCAAGTGCCCCTCCCCTCTGTAACTTTCACCATGCTGCCGCGCGTACACCTGAGTCTAAACATCTGTCTTCTTTTAAGATTATAATTGTCTCTGACAAGAGCAGGGTCAGCACAGTACAGCCTTACACATATGCTGCAGGTAAAGTTTGTTGGGTATAAATTCATAGATGAATGAGAAATATCAAGTCAAAAATTGAATTGAAATATGTGTATAAACCAAAGGCACCTCAGTATTTAAACTTCCATTCTTATTTTGAATTCTGGGCTCATTTGATTTTGATTTGGATACTTCTGGGTGGCCTGGAAAACTATGTAACTCAGGGTATCCCCAAGCTCAGTGATCCTCATGCCTCTGCCTCCCAAGTACTAAGAATTCTAACATTCTCCACCACACCTGGCTTTTGAGTCATTTTTATATGAAAAAAAAGTAATATTTAAGTTTGTATCTCAAAATCTTTCATCCAGGCTTATTTTAGTGTTTTTCTAGGACTGTATGAAAAGAATTTGATCTTCTTCTAAAACGGAAACTCACACTCTTTAAGTATGAGCTCTCAGCATGAGAATATCATAAAAATGTGATGCAGTATATAAAGACAAGTCCAAAGCATTCTTCCAAGCATTTCAACTGGCAGTCTGAGGGATCAGAGCAGATGCTAGCACCCAGTGTGACAGTTTCAGGGACAGCATCCCTCTAGTTTAGGATTGGATAGCTGTGTTTTTATCAGGCACATCAGCTGTCTGTATTGTGCTTCCTAACCATCATCAAGAGGAAGACCTGTGATTGCTGTAGATCACACCAACATAGGGTTAGAAAGAGACCCGTGATTGCTGTAGATCACACCAACATAGGGTTAGAAAGAGACCCGTGATTGCTGTAGATCACACCAACATAGGGTTAGAAAGAGACCCGTGATTGCTGTCGATCACACCAACATAGGGTTAGAAAGAGACCCGTGATTGCTGTAGATCACACCAACATAGGGTTAGAAAGAGAACCATGAAGTTGGGAAAATTAAGTTTCAACCACTGTCCCATAAGAGTCTGCTTTTAAAACAACTCAATTTTACACTTAAAATCCCCTAAACCTAATCAAACCAAACCACAAACAACAACAAAACCCTTTATTTCTGTGTTCTAAAAGGGAGAACCAATTATTGGCAGAATTTTCTGTTTTCAGTCAGGTTTATTTTCTTTTGTATAGATATGATCTATTTTTAGGATCTTTGTTAAAGTAATTTAAAGCTATCTTTTAAAAGTATTACACAAATTAAAAAGCTTCCTACAAAGTTGTCCTTTATGTGTGTTTTTATGTGCTAAACTATAGTGGTTCTTGGTTGTGCTCCATGAAGCAGAGATAAGCAGTCAGACTCCACACTGAGAGAAAAGATGGGACCCGTGCTTGTGTATGAGAGCAGGCTCAGTGGTTTCGTTCCTGTTTTAGCTTGGCGTGAATGGAAACAAGTATTTTATTTACTAATTTATTTTCATCTTGTGCCTTTTTGTAAACTGCCTGCTCTACCCCTTTAAATAAACAGTTTTTTTTAAAAAACTAAGTAATAAGATTTTGGCTCAAGCTATTCTTGCATTCCTTTTTTATATGTACTAACTTTATTAAAAGATAAAATGTTCTAAATACCGTTAAAATATTCAGTGACAGAAATCTTCTAAGTTATAATAAAATGATTCAAATTTTTTGCTTTAAAAGTCCCTTACATTTCTGCTTTATCATGTTTACAGATTTATTTTGGGTAAAACTTGAAATAGCTTACTAGTTGTCTGCTTTTTCAGACCCATGCTACCAGTGTTGTTAAGGTTTGAGACCTGTTAGCTTTAAACTTTTTACCATGACTTTAATATTTATATATATCAAAAAGGAAAGCATGTTTTTGAGGAGTCTTTTGTTTGTTTGATTTTTTTTTAATGTCTTGTAGTTGTGGTCTTGCTATGTAGCATAGGCTGACCTTGGATCCCTAGCATTCTCTTGCTTCATTTTCCTAATTGCTGGGCTTATGGGCAGGTGCTGCTCTACCCAGCCTCGTAAGCTAAGGTGTAAGTGACGTATCTTTAAAATGAGTATTATGGTCATCTTCTTGAAAAAACATCAGTATTGGAATAAAAATATCAGGGATTTAGTTGATACTATTGGGGCAGAGCTGTAGCTGCATAGTTGTGGTATGTTCTGTGGCAAAGACTTCTCAGAGTAACCTCTTCAGTAGGTGGGAGTATTTTTGAAACAAATATGTCTTGGATTCTAAGACAAGACTACTCTAAGATGGTGGAGTAAGCAAATGAAAGAAATCCCGCAGCAAGCTGTTGTTAGGAAGTATAGTTCCATGGAGATCTTACGGCGGGAACATGTAGAGATCTATGCGAGTGATTGCTGTGGTGGTGGAGGTGGAGGTGGTGGTGGTGGTGGTGGTCATCATCGGATGTGGCAAAAATATAGGTAGAATAAGTATGTGTGTCCAGGGACTGGCTGCTGCTTTTGTGGGCTCCCACAGAAGTCTAGTTCTCTCCCGTTTCCTCTCTGAACTGATGTGAAGGAAGAACTGTAGGGTACTAGTTTGGGCCTCTGGAACACTCCAACATTAGTCAGGTAGGAACGGAACCAACCTAGTAAATGAAGAAAGTAGACGGTCTTCAGTGCTGTGAGTAAAGCAAGCACTGCTCCAGTGCTGGACCAAGATCAGGGTCTGTTGACTATGCAGCAGATGTAAGGCTGAACAGGTACTGTCAGCACGCCAACAGGGTGTGAGTCCCAACCACTGCTTCCAGGTGTGTGTGTGTCCTGCCCTAGGATTGAGGAGTCTAGACAGGATTGGTGGATCCTTAATTAGCAGAGAGTCGTTAGTTTGTAGATGAGCAGAAGAGAGGTTAGAGACCCAGCTGGCAGCTACAGAGGAGCTGTGGTTATGTGGCATCTTCTTCCCTCTGGGCTCTGCCACTGTCCCTGTGGAATGAAGAGAACTGATTGACCTGAGCAAGATGCAAAGCCAGTTATAGAACCATGACAGCAGATGGGCCACAAAAGCAAGTGGGGTTTAATATGGGATTTATTTTTGTTTATTCTTAACCAGGAGATTGATTTTATGAAAATTATATTATTAGGAAATACAGAGTCTAAATTGGGTTAACTATGGTAAATTCCAAAGATCTTTAGAATTACTCACCTTCTACATGTCTTTTGAACAATATTTTTCAAAAATGAAGTAGTAATTTATAGATGTAGGTGTGTTAGTTTTCATTTCCTCTCGAAGTTCCTTCCAGATTTGAAAAGCAATATACCTGCATCTACAGCAGGCACTTAGAACAAACCCAGCTTAAAACACTCCAATGTGGTCCACCTGCAGTTGGTGCACCAGAAGTGTAGGGTCTACACTTGCATGGATCTGTGCCTCATTTCCCAGAGATGAAATTCTTTTGTGAGTCTCCTGGGCAAGAGCTGACCAAAGCACAAGCAGAATTAGATGAGCAATAGTTGGTATATGAAGGAAAGAATAAGAACTGAGAATTAGAGAAAGTCAGAGACAAAGCCAGCAAATAAAAGAGAGTGTTGGTTTTATTAGTGGAAAATTATAAAAGCATGCTATTTAACATCCTCCTGGACGCTGGAGGTATATAACATGTCTTACCTTGGCTATAGTTGGGAAACTAAAATTTAGAAACTAAAATATCAATCATGTGTGAATTATATTAAAAATGTCTTTGCTGGCATCTGCAAGGCTAGCTATTGTTCTCATTTTATTTCCTAATTCATCTCGTCAGTGTAATTTTGGTTTCTAGTTATTTCCATTATCAGCAAAATAAAATTGTATTCAGATGATTAAAAAAAGTACTGAACACCAACATTAGACCTTGCAGATACAAACAAAGGTAAATTCAACATAAAATGTATTGCTTTATAGTCTTTATTATTAGGAAACAGAATAAAGTTAGATTAGTTATGAAATGTTTGAGAATGGATGATAAAGTTTAACAGGTAGAATAAAAATATCGTTTTAAAATAAACATATTAGTAAAATAGAAGAAAGCAAACTAGTAATTAATTTATGGAAAGATAATAAAGAGAAGGATAATTTACTTCAGGGTTAAAAAAAAAAAAAAAACCCAAACTGTTGAGCCAGTACCCCAGTGGTGGACAGCGGTTATGAGGTAGTGGAGAGAGGCGGTCGGGTGCCCTGTGGCCATGCAGTATATGATTTATCTGTACAGAGGAAGCTATATATCTACAACATTTGGGCTCCAAAGGGAGGAGAGGAACTCCAGACGTGTAACACCAAGGCCTAGAGAGGGACCAGGCCTCTTCCCTCACTCTGCTTTGTGAAAGCTGGAGGATTGGTTGAAGAGACCTTGTCCTGGAAGGTTGTTCTTCAGGTAGAGTGCTCTCCACAGGAGGGGAAGACAGACTTCAGTCTCCTCTGTAGTCTGCTCTGCTCTAAAGGGAGAGCTTTGCAAAGGATGCGAAGGTAAAGTGAATATGGGTAGAGTTAAATGTGTGAGTGAAATGAAATGTTTGGAAAATTTTAAGTGAGCAAATTGACACCTATCTAAGTAGGGATAAAAAAGAACAATGGCTGTAGTACTTTCAGAAATGCTCTTATAGCCAACAAAACTGTTTTGTTTTGTTTTGTTTTGCTGGTTTTGGTTTTGTTCTGGTTTTGCTGTTCTTTTTGTGTGTGTGTGTGTTTTTTTTTTTTTTTTTAACAGGAGCTCACCATGTAACCCAGGCTGGCCTAGAATTTGATATGTAGCCCAGGCTGGCCTTGAACTCATAAAGATCTGCCTGTCTGTATCTTATAGATGCTGGCAATAAAGGCATGTGTCACCACACTGGCATATTCAAGAAATTTTATTGCTGTATATTTATAAACTACATTGTTTATGTAAAATTGAAGTATATAAAACCATTTGATATTAATTTGTTTTGAAAGGGCAAAAACTGTTTTGAAAGGGCAAGTGTGAAAAATTTGAAAAATACAAAATAGCAAAAAACATGTCAGAAGAATGTAGTTGTCAAAGTCTCAAATATCTACCTGCAAATAAAATTCACTACCTACTTAAAAAGAGTTCCCCTGATGATCAAACCAGGTTAACCTTAGAATAGTGATGACTTAAAACAGTTATCAGTATGTGATTGTTCATGTTATGTTTCTCAGCAGAAAACCAAATGTCTATCAAATGGAAATGAAAGTTTCTTTTCTTATTCCTGATTTTTTGAAAGTTGTTTTGCTTTGTTTGTTTTACAGGACTAGGCATACATAGAAAGATTTCTTAATATAGTAAAGCTATCTTCAACAAGTAATCAGACTATTCAAGTGTATTTGAATTATAATTGATATTGCCAGAGAGCTACTGCCATCATTTCAAGGTTGTCTTGACAATGCCTGTGTATGGCTAGTGTGTGTTGTGTTGTCATAACAGTATAGCTAAGACCAGAAATTTAGAAAAATCAAGTCTATGTCATAGTCTGGAGACTGGGACGTCTAAGGCTGAGCACTGCCACCTAGTGGTGGGACGTTCCTGTTGTGCCCTTATTTGTGGAAGGCAGAAGAGCATAGAGCATGAACTACCTCACCCATTCCTTTAGGACCTGTTAGAAAGGGAGGACCCTTATATCCCCATCACCTCCTAAAGGTGTTACCTCTTACTCCATTTGCATCAGCAACACATGAATTTGGAAAAAGACATAATTAAAATCATAGAAGCTTAAAATAGTACAGATAACATAATAATAAAACCAACAATCCTGTTTATTTTAATCTCCTTTCAGTTTCTAAGTCATATCACCATTTTATCTTTGCAGTTATTACTTTACAGTTTTGCATATTCTTAATATTTTTCTGTTCTACAAATTGCAGATTTTACATCTTGATTCTTACTATGTAATTAGGACCTGGTTCCCTTAGTACTTAGTAAATCAAAGGAGTGATTACTGATGTATAAAATCTTAATAAAAGCTGATTGTATTTTGTAATAGAGCAAATCTTTTTAGCTTCATGTCTACTCTTTGGAAACCTCTTTGAGGTATGTGGACTCCTCTTTACAATATTCAAATAGCAGAGCTAATGATTTGATAAAACGTATGTTGAGATGCACATATCTGAGAATATAAAGTACGTGAGTATTTGAATCCAGCAGAAGACACTAAAATGACATGTTTACATCCAAATGGAAATCTTCCTGATTCAGTTAGCTACAAGAAATACTGTAAAATCATGTGTTAGAAGTAAACATCAAACAACTTTGTTCAAGAAATTAAGAATTTTTTACTTCGAGAAGCTTTAATTCACACAGCTTGAGTTTTTACAAAGTCAATACTAACTGACTAACTGGGCCCTATTCCGTAAGTCATCTAGATACCAGGCTCCTGGTACTCCAGGAATCCTTAGCATTGCATGCAAAGCATGAGTATCAGAAGTGCAGAATCCCACTCTGAACATAGTACGACAAGGACTTGTCATGTTGTGAAATGTAAGGAGGAGAGTCAACAACAGTAAAAGCTGGGCATGGTAGCATGCACCTGTAATCCCAGCATTTGGGAGGCAGAGGCAGGAGGCAGAAGGATTGCAGTTATAAAGGACAGCTTCTGGTACTTAGTGAATTCTAGGCCAGTTAAGACTACATAAAACTATTGTTGCTGCTACTGCTGCTACTACTACAGAGAGAGAGAGAGAGAGAAAAAGAGAGAGAGAGAGAGAGAGAGAGAGAGAGAGAGAGAGAGAGAGAGAGAGAGAGAGAGAAAGAAGAAGAAGAAGAAGAAGGAGGAGGAGGAGGAGGAGGAGGAGGAGGAGGAGGAGGAGGAGGAGGAGGAGGAGAAAGAGGGAGGGAGGGAGGATGCACAGTTGAACAAGCACACAAAAACAGCCTGTCTGAGTCCATCCAGAGTCCATGAAGAAGCCTGGTCCAGGGTTGGTGTGTCCCCATCACTGGGCTTTCAGAATTGCCAGCCCTGTCCTCTTGACTGTGAGGGATCCTCCCTTTTCCTTCAGTTCTCCTTGGATCAGATCACAAACAAATATTCTCCTGTATTTGTTTTGTTTATTGTCTTTCTCCACTTGCTAGGTGTAAGCCTTAAAGCAATGGTTTTTGCTGTTGCATGGACACTTAAAAGTTCTTGCCTGGAGTGACAAACCCAGAAAGGGCATGTTTTCCTGAACTTATAAAATAACTTTAAGATCATAAAAATCTACAAAGTATATCACAGAGTTCGTATATTTATTATGAAGATCTTTGAAGGAAAAACTAACAAATACCTGTAGACAATGTAGTCTGGAGAAAAGCAATCCTTCAAATACTTAACTGTCTGTTTTACCTTTTGACTACTGCATTCTTTACCTGTTGGCACAAATGAACCTGTTTTCTTTTCCTAATATAGGAAAAGACTTACCAGTATACTTTTTGGGTAACTAGAATTGATGAAAAAGTAGGATTGAATTAAACAGTCTCAAGGACAAAGATCAGATCCTGCTTCCTAGACTTGGCTGTAATTGTACATATTTAACCTAACCATTGTTGATTGACCCTCTAACACTGTATTAAAATATTATGCAAGCTTAGTTAAATGGAAAATCAGTTTGCTTTCATTTTTAAAAGATTGTGTGTGGTGCTGTACAAAATGAGAGGGACAAGAGCTGGTCGGGCTGCATCAGGCAGTAGTCAGTCAATCTTTCTAGTCAGTCAGTTTGTCTCTGTGTGCTGCCTCCGAGCATGCTCATGGAGTCAGAAAAAGCAGCTTCCTCTTCTGTTTTTGTATCCTTGGCTGTAGTTACATTTGGATTCATAAGTAAACAGCATTTCACAGGATCACATTTCAGCCTAGTTACTCTTGGGAACTGTGAAAATCACTGGTCCCAACAACCTCAAGTACTGAGAAACATTTTTTTTAAGCCAGGAACTATGCACTATAACATGCTAAGATACCATATCATCTATGGGCTGAGTTCAGGAATGGATGCAACTGAGGTACACAGTAGTCAGGGCAGCATGGACATAACTGTGGGACCATCATGGACATAACTGTGGGACCAACACGAACATAACTGTGGGACCAGCACAGACATAACTGTGGGACCAGCATGGACATAACTGTGGGACCAGCATGGACATAACTGTGGGACCAGCATGGACATAACTGTGGGACAAGCTTGAACTTGTAAAATTCAGAATCTTCTCTTGCTACTGCTTTAAGATATTGCTAACTACAATTGCACTGCTGTACAATAGAACCCAGAACCGCACTCCTCCAGCTGGCTGTGCCTCTGTACCTGTGTGGCCGCCCCCTTTCTTACTCTCTACCCTCCATTGGCCACCGTCTATTCTTGACTTTATGAGATCAGCCCTCTACATCCCACATCTGTGTACTATCATGTGCTATTTGTCTCTCTGCCCTGCTGTATTTGAACTTAGCATAATGTCCTCCAGGCTTATCCATGTTGCCACAGCTTTTAGGGCTAAATAAAATTCCACTGTGTGTATGGGCCACACTTTCCATATTCACTCATTCCTCAGTGAACGTTTAGGTTGATTCTATAGTTTAGCTATTATAAACAGTGCTTCAGATAAACAGGACTTCAGCTGTCTCTCCACAATAGTTGTTTCTCTTCTGGATATATACATGGTACTAAGATTGTCTGTCCCTGGATTAGTTCTATCTCTGGGTTTTATTTTGTTTCTCAGGACCTTGCATATGCTCATAAAGGTGGTACTAGTTTCCGTCCCCATCTGGTCCCTTCTTGAGTATTTTTAGGACTTTAAATGTTTTAATGAAATTGAAAAATAAAGTCATTAGTTATAGAACAGCTTCATGTGTACCAATGTATATACAAAAAGAAATCTGTAGCCCTTATCTGACTACAAAGAATCTAAATCAAAGGTTTTATTTTTTCATCTTCCTATTTAATGAAATGCTAGGATTTCATGAAAAGTTTATAAATTAAATAAACTTTGAAATTTTCAGTCTGATACTTTTAATAACTTGTATGAGACTGGTGTCATCAAATCTAATTTAATTTTTTTTTCAGTCTCCCACTGTGTTTTCATCTTCCCACCATATACTTTGTTTATGTAATGATGATAACATATTAAAATGAATAAAATATGGCTATCTGTAGGCATAAAATGAATTTTAGTTGTTTATGACATATTAAGTATGATCTAAATAAAGGTCTTTCACCCAGTGATCATCATACACAGACTTTTACCTGTTTGTACATTCATTGCTAATGTTTGCCATTTCAAATGTCTGTAGCTTAAATTAAGCATTTGTTTAAACTTTTATCATCTGTCACATTGCTCTCAGCACTTACTATATATTCAGATGTGTCATCTTATGAGTGGTCTTTGTCTTCACTGAACTCCACAGGCCTGTTGAAGCCACCAACGTTGTGTATTGCACTGTAATCTCAGGGCACTTGTAGAGTGGGAGTCAGCAGCTTTTGTTCCCAGGAGTGCAAAAGCAGCCGCCCTGCAATGTCTCACACAGCCCTTGGTCCTGTGCCTTCTCTGTAATGATGTAGCTCTGTCTCTCCTTTATTCTTTGCAGAGTGCTGCAGCAGCTCCCAGCCCCGTGCTAGGAAACATGCCCCCAGGAGATGGCATGCCAGTAGGCCCCGTGCCACCAGGGTTCTTTCAGGTACTCAGAGTCTTGACTAGGAATGTTAAGGCAGAGGAACTCCTGCTTGGTGTTATTTAATGCTGATGAAGTAGGCCGAGGCTGTTTTAATTCTTTTCGTTTGATTCTTAAGGTAAATATGATGCCGTACAGCCAACTCTTGATTGCTCAAGCTGCTTGTTTACTACATTCCCTTCCTCTGTTGTATTGTTTGTTATGATTAATATTAAACCATTTCATTTGATAAAAAAAAGAAAAGAAATCAAAGTGCAAATTAGACTAATAAGTTCAATGTGGTGAATACTTTGTGGGAAAATACATCTTTAATGTGAAAATGCTCATTTTCAACTGTCTGTATTTTTGTAGACTAAGAATAATCAAGATTTGGCTGTATTTTCAAAAGTAGCCAAGTCATGATCTATTTACTTAATAAAAATTATAGTCTGTATTAAATATTTGAAATCACCTTTGTGGTTTTTCAGATGGAATATTTATTAATATAATTATATAAAATTTGAAGATCAGATTTTCATTTGTGTATTTAGCATTTTAAAATTTCAGTACCAGCTCCTTTTAGCAACGACAGTAATGATTTTAGAATTATAATACATCAGTTTTAATTTTATAGATCTTTACCTTAAATCTGATAGAATTCTAACCCAACCCAACAGACCAATGTAAATTCTGAAGACTTTTTTCTATATGGATAATTTTATAACACTCTTTGAGAAAATTAAGAATTAGGAGTTAAGAATTAAACGTGGGAGACATTATAGTAATTAATATCTAACACACTATCTCGTTAATATAGTACATACCTATAAGCCAAATTGATATTTTGATTTATTTTTAATTTCAAAATCCTTGATAATCATTGGCTAGTAATTCATACCATTACTAAGGTACTTACAGAGATGAAAATGCATAGATTAAATTGTAAATAATGTTGTAAAATAGATCTGTAGAATTAAAAGATCTCATTTAGAACCTCAAACAAACCCTGCATGTTTAGGGAATATTTCTTTGTCTAGCTGCTCTTTACTGTTACTGGAGTAATATGAAAAATGTAAAAGTCATTTTAGAGCCACATTCTGTCCTGAGACTCTAAGTATAACTCTTGGTTATTAAACAGTCACCGCATAAGACAATGATAATATTAGCTAACATTTAATAACTGTTTTCTCTGCTATGATTTAGTTAGTCTACATGCTTTACATAGGCTACCAGTTTCTACAGTCCCCACCATTTAAGATTTGCTGAGTCTCACAGTGCAGATGGAAACACCAAAGCACTGACAGATGATTCTCACAGGAGGTGACAGGGCTGGACTTTAAATCAAGACAGTCTCCGTTTCTGCCATTGAGATTACTTTTGAAAGCTGACTGCTATCTGTGACATGTTTTTTACTCATTTTATTTTTGCTTTACATTCTTAATTCTCTTGCCTGAAGTGGCTAGGGTAGGGAGTATGTGGGAGTCTCGTCTTGAGACAGGAGCACACCTGTGGCACTGTTATGGGAGGAGCAAATGTTTACTCTAGAGCATTCTACCAAGATGGATGAACCTATACAGTTCCTTTTCATATTTGTCAGGGTTAGCCTCCCTCCCCCTTGCTTATTTTCTTGTATGAGTAGTCAAAATAGCTTTAATTTTCTTTAAATTATTCTGATAGAATTCATGACTGGGCACTTTTAGATTCCAGATACTGTGATATATAAAAATCGGCACATATAGTGTACAACCTTCTGAGGCTCTTCGTATTAACAACAACAACAACAACAACAACAAATCAGCTTTAAAAATAAAAAGCTGCAGTGAAAAGTTTTGTTATGGCCAAGAAGAGAGAATAATTAAGTCCACCAGAGTTGGAGATGAGTGAGGGTTAGAAACACTGTCCAGCAAAGCAAGCAGAGGAACGGCACATCAAAGAGCGGCCCATAGCCAAAGTGTGCTAGCAATAAAACAAGCAGTATTGACATGCACAGGGTACACACTAAGTGCAGGAGTGAAGGGAAGGGGTCCTGCACGTGAAATTGGGAAGATGTGCTCTGGTCCGTTGGGAAGAGCCTGGAATGGCGTGGTAAGATCTATTTACCATGTTTATGGGATCCAGCAGATCTTTGAGAAAGGCAGTGACCTCGTTGTGCAGTTGATTCAGACTCTTGTTTAGGCTAAAGTTGATTCAGATTTTGTTCAGGCATCTCTGATAAACGTGTTTATAACATCCCTGACATCAAAAAGCCCAGAGTGTGGTGACTAAGAAAAGAAGTGATTTAAGTATGGGAAAATTTGAAAATAGGCATATTAAATTGGTGGAACATACACTTATAGCAAATTAGATCATCACACTCAGTCTTGGGAAAGGTATGGTCAGAAAAGCATTGTCAACATAGAAACTGTAATCAAAGTTAATGTCTTAAGATGAATGAGGAGTTAGGCAAAGGAAGCAGAGAGAAAGAACAGTCAAGGAAGGAGAAATAATGACAGGAACCCAGAGGGGAGAGAAGTAGACACCTAGTATTTCAAGCCAGTTGTATCCTGACTAGTTATAAGGGGAATGGCTGGTGGTGCGGCCTGAGAGGTCCTGAAGGCAGTCCAGGTTCTGAACCAAATCCTAAAGACCATGACGAGCCATCAAGAGGAACATCTTTGGCTTTGCATCTTGAAGGGGAAAATAATTTCAGCAATATTAGCCAGAATTCAGTTACAGAAGAATATGTCTAGAAGTGGAGACTGATCTAGGACAGTAGGATTAGAAAGAAAAAAATAGTAATTAGGTTTGAAAAGCCTCAGTTGATTGCCCAAATTAGACATAAAGGAGAAGAAGTTGCAAGAACTAAGGAAGATACTGAAGCTCCTATTTTGGGTCTTTGAATAATTGCAGTATCTTTATCAATGTAAAGAAAAATAGGAGATGGAAAAATCTGGATACATGCAAGTTATTTCTGCTCACCCAAGAAGACTGTTTCAGCTCGCCGCAAGGACTTTCCACATCTATTCAAACTTCATATATACCCAGGATTTTTAAATGTTTCTAAAATACTGAAAAATTCAGTCAAACACTAAAAACCTGATACCTCTTAGTAATACAGTGCTGAGGTCAGCTGAAGTGTTTCCTAACCAGTTAGTACTAAGTTTCTGCAGTATTTGGACTGTACTTGAGTGAGAGCCTAGCCATAGCACATGTTGTTGAAGAGGCTGCCTTTTATGCATAGAAGCATGATAATCAGAAGCTATAGGTGCTTATACTTGACAGCAAAACACCAGTTTCTACTCCTGTTTCCACAGACATTTTCCTCTGAGAATGGTCCACACCTAGAAGCTTTAGGAAAGAGAATCATTTCTGAGTTCACAGATGAAAACACCCAAGTTCAGCACAGCCAGTGAGCAAGGTTCATTCTAGGAAAGGGCTACATTGCAAGCAGCCATAGAAGCGCAGGCTTTGGCTCTGCTGGTGACTGGTTCCAGAAGGCTCACTAGCGAGAGACTGGGGTTCTCTAAGGAGTGAGCTTAGACATAAAGGGAAACCCCAGCACCGAGAGGAGCTCTCAGCAGCTTTCCCTCCTCTTACTTCTTGTAGCAGCTGGATTCTGAAGGGCTTCTCCCTGCTCCTACAACTTACAGTTAGGGAGAGTGGGGGAATACTTCATATTCCCAGGGAGAAATGCAAAACTTATTTGGGCATAGCAGGAAATGGGAGTCGACTATAAAAAGATTAAAGTATTAGGATTAAATGGATAAAGTTAATAATTTATAATTGGCCTCCTAAGTTAAAGCATAAGTAGTTTTGAGTTGCACTCATTCTATAATCATACTGTAAAAATTACGTTGAAATTAGTCCTCCTAAATAGGTAAATGTATTTCTTTCATTCCCATTTACAACAAAGAACAGCCCTCTTCTTCCCCTTTCTCCCCTCCCCCCTCCCCCTCTACTTCTCTCACTCCTTCCCTCCCTCCCTTCCTTTCCCCCCCCCCCCCAGGTATAACTTAAATTCATTAGCAAGTAACATTACTACAAACTCTAAATTTAGGAATTCAAAACAAATGCAACTGACTTTAATCCTAAAATTGATATCTGTGATTAATATTCCAGCCATTTAATATGTCCATTATGGAAGACAGTCCTTAGATTGTTGCCTTTCTTTTTGAGACTTTGTAACCACGTTATTAGTTTGTTTGCTGTCATTTTGACAAAATACCTGGCAGGAGAAACCTAGTGGAGGGGAAGCTTACTTTGGCTCACAGTTTGAGGGGGGCAGTCTAGCACTGCAGGGACCATGGCAGCTGTGATGGCCCAGTCCGTGGTAGTAGGAGCTTGCTATGTGTTTGTTCACATCTTAGTGGATCGGGATTAGGAATTAGAAACAACTGGACATGGCTATGGGCTTTATATAATCCCCAAAGTCCCAGCAACCCATCTCTGTCAGTCAGGCTGACTTCCTGACCTCCATGACACCATGCCACCTCTGGGCACAAGCTATTAAAACACATGAACCTATGGGAAGTGTTTCTGATCCAAGCCATAAGTTTTGTTTTTATTTAAACGGGAATGTCTCTTAATTAGTAAGAGACCATTAAGTGAAATTAGTAGGAATAGTTGAACATGCAAAAGGAAGTGTCAATTTAGTAAAATAAAGCCATCTAAAGTAAGATACATACTTATATACTAGAGTTGTCAGAGGCTTGGTTACTGTAAGAAACCCAGTAAATCCTCAGTGTCACCTGTTGTGGAGCCAATGGATGACTTCATAGCCACATTCTTAAGTCAGCTGACGAATCGTTACCAGAGGAAAGGCAATAGGGTTGTCTGTCCAGCAACCTCAAGTTTGGTTTTAGTAGAAAAAATACAGTAATGCATCAGTAATCTCATGTGGCTTAATTCAACAGTTTCATGGTATGCTAAGAAGTTTTAATCATAAATGGTATCAACCTATTGGTTATCTTCATTTTTGTATATGTATATTTGTTCTCTCAAAAATAAACAAAGGCATTAATGGCTGCAGCCTGATTGAAATAGGCAGCAGTATCTTCTTTTTGTTTTCCCATTCTGTATTCTTTTCCTTTCTTTTCATTCTTTTTTTAAATACGTCAAATATTTTATTTATTTATTTATTTATTTTATACTTTATTTACATTTCAGATGCCATCCCCTTTCCCCATTTCCTTTTCCTAGAAAACCCCTATCCCATGCCCCCTTTTCTTTTTTGCTTTTATACATTTTTAAAAAATGTTAATCAAAGGCTTTATAAGTTTGGTAATGCTCAATCAGAAGTGTAACCCAATACCCAACCTAGATATATCAACTATCTTTGACTGGTGGAGACACGTGAACATCTGCCTCCATGCCCCCCTCTCTTTCTCTCTCTTATCACCTAGCTTCACCCTTCCTGTTAAAATAAAACTTTTCTCTCAAAATGCAATTAGAGCATAGATATTCCTAATTGTACCAGTGAGGTACAAGATAGTCCTGATACCCAGTCCATCATTTTGTTGACTAACCAGAACTTCTGTCATCTGTCCTAACTAAAGCACTTAGTTTTGAACTTGGCTTTTTTTCTTGGCTTTAGAATGAATGTCAGCTGAAAAACCATCCACTCAGATCTTTTCTCTCAAAGTAAATAGCCAGGATTGGCTATGAGACTGTAGGTCTTCAACCCCGTCAGAAATCCAGAATGACTGAGTTAACTGAAGTTATGGGAAGCACTAAGCATAGCTTCTAAAACTTAGCCAATTTATAGAGACCGCTGAACACCTGAAAAGCCCCTATACTACCGAACGTTGGAGCATCAAATCTTCAGCCTTCTGGCCCAGGATCATCTGACAGACCTTAGTGATGCAGGATTATTAAGGGCTGATTACTCTGTCTAGGCAGATATAATTGGTCGACTATTCTGCAAGTGTGTCCTTTTCTAGACAGTAATTTGTCTGTAGATGGAAAGAGGCAATTCTTGCCTAGTGGCTGTCTCACCACAACTGGAGCAACTCCAAAGATGCTCAATTTCTTATTAGAATCCACAACAGGAAGCTGTAGGAGCAGACAGATCTCTAATCAAAATAAACATTAATATAGAAATATTTGTAATGTCAATTCTATGGACTTCTGACGTTTTGAAAACCAACTATCCATGTAAGGTAACTTGGACTGTTGTCTGTTAACTCCTCTCAGCTATTTCTAAATAAAATATGGAAAACACCCTAACAATAAACTCAAAGCCCTGAATTCGCTATAGTCCCTTAACTCATAGGCTAACCGTCCCAAATCAGTTAAAAAAGTTAAAGAAGGACTGGGTCTAAGCCTTGTATTTCTGAATGTGTTATACAGGCCCAATGGCCATGAGAGTATCAATATTCATCTCACTTTTATATCAATAAGAAGCTCATACCAATGAAGACCTTAAATTTGAAATCAAAGTAAATTTTGTACCATTTAAGAAATTATAACTTCATCTTGATATTAATTATACAGATTCCTACCAATAGGTTATGGCTATGCAATAAGTCCTAGCTAATCTTCCCTGTTCCAACAAAACCACTACTTTTTCCTAGAAAGACAGATATTAACCACCTTAGTCCCCAAGTCCAGGGAATAGGGATGCTGACTCTTCTTTAACTTCTTCAAGCTGATTACGGGCGTTGAGATATTAGAAGAGGGGTGGGGGGAAAAGTAAATTGATAAGCCTCTGACGCTGTGTCTTCGCTGCATCCAGATGGAATTCCAGGACATCGGAGGTCTGGGCAGGTCTGCTCAGTATGTTTGATGAGTAGATACACCAAGGCTGTGTATTCTGCAATATACAATTCTCAGAACAAGTATTAGTATCAAGAAAAAAAAATTTTTTCCCTAGAGGGTTGACATTTTTTAAAAGATGTTGGGTCTAGCAACTTTTCTTTTTTTCCCCTTTTAAAAATTGGTTGTAATATTTACATTTCAAATTTTATCCCCTTATCCCAGTCCCCCCACCACCCAGGAACCCCTTATCCCATTCCCCCTCCTTGGGCAGCAGTATCTTCTTAGACCAGTTTAGATGTTCTTCTCATTTATGTACAGTGGTCAAAATAATTAAGTAAATAGTCTGACTAAAATAAAGGAAAAGCATTCTTTTGTGTTTTAAAAAATAGATTAATTCTGTCTGCTACTTTGTAAGGGTTAGTATTTTTGCAACTTGTAATAAAAATTCTTCCATGACTTACAGTAATTTATAGAGCATTAAGTGAAGGCCATTTCTTATTTCTAAGAGAATGTTGTAGTTTTTCTTCTCCCTGCTCTTTATTGCAGAAAAGTTTCACAATGGGAGCTGAACCTTACTTACCACTCTAGTAACTGGACATATCTTTTATTGAAAAGCATGATACAGTCTTTTAATAGGTACTATTATACATCATACCTGAGCCTATAGCTGATGTGGGATACATTTTTAAATATTTGTTTAATTTGAATATAAACCAATATAGACTTGTTCAGTTTTGCTGTGTATTATATTTTGCTACAGTTTTTATCTTGATACATTTATTACCTTACAGTTACTAAATCTTTAGCTTCCTTAACAGAAACTTCTAAAAACTAATAATATATTGATGTTGGGTAGTAAAAGTAAGGTTTTGGTCTGATTACAGTTGTAAATACGTGTTGAAAGTAAGTGTACTAAGTAGTTTCAGGATGAGTGCTCATGCATAATTTGCATTGCTTTTGATCAGAACTCTGCTGTGCCAGAAGACATATTGCCACAGGATTGCCAGTCATCTTGCAGGACTTGGCCAGCCATGATAAAGCTGCTTTGCCATCTAGTGGCAATGTAATGATGTCTCTATGTTAGTGTCTGTTTTCCAAAGATTCTGTTGTTCACCAAACTGCAGGTAGCAAGCTGACCTAATGCTTTGGCATAGTAGTAATGAAAAAGAATTAAAAGGAAAGAGAGAAGGAGGGAGAGAGGCATGGACAGAGGGAGGAAGGGAGGGAAGAAAAAGAAGAAAGAAAAACAGGTGGTAGGAAAATTCTTATTTCCTCACAGGGTTCTTAACTAGAAAAGGCTCAGTATAAATCATATAAACGAACTAGGTGGGGAACACAAAGTAAAACAATATTGTCAGTACTTTGAGAGCAAAAAGATCAAACATGAGAAAAACTCTTGTTTTTTTCTTGAGACTGAAAAGAAAGTAAAAGAAATGTTTTTTCCCAAAATTTACTTTTTAAATTCACATTATATCCCAATTGCAACCCCTCCCTCCTTTCCTCCAAGTCTTGCCCTTGCAAATCTCTTCCCCTGTTTCTCCCCCCCCTTCTCCTCAGAGAAGGTGAAGCGCCCCCCCCCCCCCCCGTACCACTCTACTGTGGGATATCTAGCCCCAGCAAGACTAAACACCTTCTCTCCCCATTAAGGCCCAACAGACAGTACGGCTAGGGGAGTGGCATCTAATGGCAGGCAACAGAGTCAGAGACAGCCCCCACTCCATTTGTTAGGGGACCCATATAAAGACCAAGCTGTACATCTGCTATAAATGTCAGAGGGGCCTTAGTTCCAGCCCCTGCATGCTCTTTGGTTGGTGATTCAGTCTCTGAACTCCCAAGGGCCCAGATTAGTTGACTCTGTAGGTCTTCTTGTGGTGTCCTTGACCCCTCTGACTCCCTAAATTCTATCTACAACTCTTTCACAAGACTCCCTAAGTTCCTCCTAATGTGTGGCTGTGAGTCTCAGCATCTGTTTCCATTCATTGCTGGATGCAGCCTCTCAGGAGACAGTTATGCTAGTTTCCTGTCTGCAATCATAGCAGAGTATCATTAATAGTGTCAGGGGTTGGCTCTCTCCTATGGGATGGATTTCAAGTTTGGATAGTCATTGGTTGGCTATTCCATTAATTGGCATCTCTGGGATCAGCTGGTGACCAAGGATGGGGGAAGTTACAGGGAGTCTATGGTAGTGACCCTAGCTGAAATTCCTACCAGTGGGGGATGCAGAGACTAAAGTAGCTATCTCCTATAGCCAGGCAGTATGGCCAGTGGAAGGAGGGGACATCAACCCATCCACAAAACCTTCAACCCAAAATTTGTTCTGCCCTCAAGATGCACAGGGATAGGAAGGAAGGAAGGAAGGAAGGAAAGAAGGAAGGAAGGAAGGAATCTTAAAAAATATTTCAGAGCAGAAACTGAATTTTTTTTTAAGAAATTTTTTTTTCATTTCTTAATTTTTGTATGTGCATTGGTGTTTTGCCTGCACAAATGTTTGCATGAGGATGTCAAATCCTGGAACTGGAGTAACAGACAGGTGTGAGCTGCCATGTAGGTGCTAGGAATTGAACTGAGATCCTTTAGAAGAGCAGCCAGTGTTCTTAACTGCTGAGCCATCTTTCAGCCCCCCAAAATATTTTCTGCCATCTCTGGGTTAGTGTCTTGGAGGTAACTACTTGATTCCTGTGAATAAGCCCCAGGTTTTGAGATGCCTTTATGTGTGTCATGTGCTCTGCTGTTCTTGAGTCTTCCTGAATCAGCCACACCAGCATCAGCAACAGCTGTTTGGTCCCTCATACAGTGAGATATTCACAAGCTTGCCAGGTCCTTCCTTCCAGTGATCTGCCTTTAATCCTTCCCTGAAACAAGTCTTTAGAAATATTATAATTCTGGAGATGCCCCTTTCCCACTCTCTAGAAGTTGTACATGTTTTTTTCTTTTTTTATTAGATATTTTATTTATTTACATTTTAGATGTCATCCCCTTTCCTCTTTTCCCCTCCCTAGAACCCCCTATCCCATACCCCATATCATTTTAATTACATGAATGTATTAAAGTCAATTCTAAGTTGAGGGTCTAGCAATACAATAGATGCAAATAGTCAAGGAACAAGCAAGACAATAAACACAAATAGTCAAAGAACAAGCAAGGCATTAAACACAATTCTGGGAACATTCCTGTGATCACTGTTTCTAAGGGCTTATCAGGATGACCAAAGTATCTGAGCCTACTTCCCTGTCCTAGCCCAAAGTCATTTTCATGTCTGAAGCCTACTTCCTTGTTCTAACCTAAGATTTAGATTCCTACCTGAAATTACCTCTTTGTTCTAGCCTAATGTCAGATTCCTGCCAAGCAGCCCATTTCTTTGTCCTTGGCCCATGTCAGATTCTTGCCAAGCAACCTCAAAGGCTCTCTGCCTCTCCCCTTTTTTATTTTATTACCAAGATTGAGCCTGTCTTAGGTCATTCTGACAAGAATGCCTTCCTTACCTGTCATGGAATATGTGTTATCCAAAGCAGTGTACTTCTGTCTTAGGTTGGTAAGGCTCTGTGCAGAATCTTACCTGTCTTTGGCTTGCCAGCCTGTTAATTTAATAACTTTGTTTAAGGGTCCATTTTCAGGTTCAGGCCATGTACTTTGGCTGCCAACATGTTGATGTTGTTAGAGACAAGCTTTCACACAATGGGCAGGAATAAAAGTATTTCCAGGACAAATAGGACTAGCATGATCAAGCTATATATGCCATTCTTGAAGCTTGACCAAAATAGAAATACTGACCTTAGGCCATGGGTAATTTTATCAACAGTATCTACCACATCAACGCTCAGCAGAGCAGCATTCTTGAAATTCATAAGCTCACTATGTAACATTAAAACATCCAGAGAGGTGTTAGAATTATGCCAAATACACTGCAAGTGTCATTAAACTTTTTCCTAATTATAATGACTACCACTGTAAATTTTAGAACTAACATGAATCCAATGATATTTGGCATGGCCCTCAAGATGGCTCCTTACCCTTAAATTCTGAATCTCCTTCCAATAATCTAAATGGGATAAAGAGCATCAGTCTGTACCAAATCCTTTTGTATATTCCTATCTAAATCCTTTTGTATATTCAACACATTAGTAACATTTTTTGCTAAATGATTAGCATATGTATATTATCTTAAATCTTAATGAATCAGAAGTTTATTTACAGTATCATTTCTCAGTTTTGTTGAATAGGTTACTAGAAATACCAATTATTAATTGGAAATACCTATGTGTAATTAACATTAAAATATAATTTCTACTATTGTATACAAGAGAGAGAAGAGAGAGTATATGTGTGTTTGAAATTCAGATAGTAGAAATAGTATTTCCCAGAGTTAAATTCACCAAAATTATATAGTGGAAGGCAGAGAATACTGCTTAATTATCAAAGCACAAACAGTAAAAATAAAACAGAAGTTTCCTAGAAATGTAATTTTGAGTGTTAAAGAACAAAGAGCCTGAGCATTGCAGATGGAGCAAGCTCTTCCCTAATGCAGAGGTATAACACTTGAAAATGCAGAGGTGCTAGACAGCTGGTCGCCAGCTTTGCAAGACTGCTGTCCTACAGTCCTGGTCATAGTTTCTGGTCTCAGCCACAGAATGAATTTAAACTTCTCAGCTTGAATAACTAAGGAGGCTTTAAAACCTACAATTCAGAAAACTAAAAGCCCTGAAGCATTTTCTGGATGGACAGGGAGCAAAAGAGGAACTGTTGGGTCTCTACTTCTGCCTTGCATTTGGTATAGAAGGAGAATGTCTGTTGGAAATCCAACTGTTTGCCAGTGAGCACTTAGCAGTTAGACTGGCCATCTGAGGCCAGGGCACTTGTCTTGCCTCTTCTTGTTACTCCCGAAAGTTAAAGGATCAACATAAATGGGGTGGAATTCTTAGTTTTATGGTGAGTGTTGTTTGGTTGTTTTTAATGCTGAATCTTGTACTGTAATTAGAAAAATACTGGTCGAGAGGGCTGATGGCTGAAGTGTTGTTGCCCATGGTCTCCTTTTCTTTTTCAAGGCGGGCTCAGACGGTTGCTCGTGCTTGTCCTTGCTCCAGGCCTCTTGCCTCAGCCACCATAGAAATCCTTAGTCAAGTTCAACCTGTCTGTCTTTCATTTTTCAAATTTCCAGTATCTAATAAATAAGTTAAACTAGTTTGGTTCATTAATGTACATGTTTAAAATTTGACACATAAATATGGGTTATATTTATAAGATAATATAATTTATATTTATATTAGTATAATTTAGTTTTGTTTCATGTGGGCTACTGGGAGTGGAGCCCACAGCCCCCGCATGCTAAGCAAGCACTTTACCGCTGAGATCATTATGGCCAATTTCTTAACAAATATATTAATTTTTCTGCATGGACATTTCAAAGGACTATTGCTGAATCAATAGAAATATCACAAGAATATCAAGATACCAGAAAGATTAGAACAAAATACAGCATTTTAAGTTATTTTTTTGCAATGATTGCCGAAACAAGGTAAAGGGTATATCTCCTATACCCTCACCTAGAGCAACTTTACGTAAAAATATAAATCATATAATGCAAAAGAGGAATGGATTTGTGTTCTTTAAGGAAAAGTTAAAAGTATTGCTTAAATCTTAGCTTTTTTAATGATAAAAACTTAAAAATTTTTTTATTAATTATTTTATTTATTTACATTCCAGTTGTTGTCTCCTCCCAAGGTTCCCCCTCCCACAGTTCCTCATGCCATTCCTCCTCCCCCTTGCCTCTGAGGGCACCTCCCCACCAGACCTCCTTCTTCCCTGGGGCCTCAAGTCTCTTGAGGTTAAGCACACCTCCCACTGAGGGCAGACCAGGCTGATTTCTGCTATATATGTGCCAGGGGCCTGGGACTGGCTCATGTATGCTGCCAGGTTGGTGGCTCAGTCTCTGGGAGTTCTCTGGGGTCTGGATTAGTTGAAACTCCTGGTCTTCTGATGTGGTCACCCTCCCCTTCAGCTTCTTCCATTCTTCCCCTAATTCAACCATAGGGGTCCCCAACTTCAATCCAGTGCTTGGGTGTAAGTGTTTGTATTTGTCTCAGTCAGCTGCTGGTAGGGCCTCTCGGTGGACAGCCATGCCAGGCTCCATCTATAAGAACATCATAGCATCAGAAATAGTGTCAGGCCTTGGTTTACGCTCTCTCCCCTGCCCCTGACCCAATGAGATGGATGCCAAGTTGGGCCAGTCATTGAACTGCCTTTCCTTCAGCCTCTTCTCTATTTTTGTCCCTGCACTTTTTTTTTTTTTTTTTTTTTTGACAAGAACAATTCTGGGTCAGAACTTTTGACTGGAGGTGGACTCTTTGAGCACCCTCTCCCCAATGTTGGGCATTTTGTCTAAGGTTGAGTCCTGAGAGTCTCTCACCTCCCAGGTCTCTGGTACTTTCTAGAAGGTCCCCCTATCTCCCACGCCACTGAGGCTGTTTATTTCCATTCATTCTCCTGCCCCCCTCCATACTGATCCTGTTCCCCTTTTCCCTTTCCTCTCCCCTTTCCAACTCAGGTACCTCCCTCCCTTCCCCCTTCTAAGTGGAATTGATGCATCCTCACTTGGGCCTGTCTGCTTGTTACACTTCTTACAGTCTTGGGTTGTATCCTACATATCTTGTACTTTTTGGCTAATATCATACTATGTGTGTCCTTTTGGGTCTGAGTTACTTCACTCAGGATGATATTTTTAAGTTTCATCCATTTGCCTACAAAATTCATGATGTACTTGTTTTTAATAGATGAATAGTACTCCATTCTGCAAATGAATCACATTATGTGTATTCGTTTTCTGTTGAGGGACATTCTGTTTCCAGCTTCTGGCTATTATAAATAAGGCTGCTATAAACATAGTGGAGCATGTGTCCTTGTTATATGTTGGAGCATCCTTTGGGTATATGCCCTAGAGTGGTATAGCTGGGTCTTCAGGTAGAACTGTTTCCAATTTTCTGAGGAACTGCCAGATTGATTCATAGAGTGATTTTACCAGTTTGCAATCCCACGAGCAATGGAGGAGTGTTCCTCTTTCTTTATTTTTTTTTTTCTTGTCCCAGTCTTTTATTGGTACTCCAAAAGCAGGTAGAAAAAAAAAACCATTGTATAATCATTGACAAATCAAATTCAAAAGAATAACAACATCCCACAAAAATAAAAAATTACAATTGTTTCCCAGAGTTTTAAGCTTTCCCTATTCCCAGCCCTGTGGCCAAAATAATAATAATTGCAAACTTATCATTATTTAAACTTTAACTTTTGACTTATTATACTTCAGAGCTCAGAGCTCCGAGGTCAGCTACTTTCATATTTTGTGAAGCTCTAATGATAAATGACATGGGCAAAGCTCCCAGGCAGTGGTAGAAAGAATCAAGTTAACCCTTAACTCAGTAGTTCTGCTAGCTTTCTGCTTCTGCACATTGCAAATGACTCTCCTAAGAGTCCTAGTGTTTTAACTTAGTTTTACTAGTGTATAGTTTTATGTATTCTATACTTTATTATCTAGCAACCATTCTTTTTTAAATTTTTTTTGTTTTTTATTGGATATTATATTTACATTTCAGATTTTATCCCCTTACCCCATTCCTTGTCTTTAAAAACAAAAGCAAACCAAAAATACCACCAAAACCAACAAATCAACACAGAACAAAATTCAAGACACACACACACAATAAAAAAAACAAGAGCGAGAAAGAAAATCAACAAAAACAAAACAAAAGCATACATACAAATATGGAGTCTGTTTTGTTGCCTAAGTCCTCCCAGGCATGGGGCCTGCCCTAGGGTGTAGTTGCTATATGCCCTGTCACTCCATTGGTGGAAACTGATTTCCCTTTTCTAGCAGGTATAAATTGCAAATAGATTCTTGGTTATGGTTGGGGCTTTGTGTCCATTTCCCCTCCTCTAATGTGCTGGACTTTGGACTGGTTTGAACGTGTGCAGTGTTGTGTGTGTTGTTGCAGTTATATGGTCATTAGTTCCCTTGTATCTGAAAGATGCTATTTCTGTGGAGTCATCTACCACCTCTGGGTCATACAGTCTTTCTGCCTCCTCGTCTGCCTCGTTCCCTGAGCCTTGAGAGGAGGGTTTGATAAAGACATGTGATTTAGGACTTTGTGCTTCGCAGGCTTTCCTTCTGGGCAATTCTTCAGTTGTGGATCTCTTTGTTAATTTTCATCTATTGCAAGAAGTTTTTCTGATGAGGCTCAAGCAGTGTTTTGTTCCATGTGATTAGTAACATGTCATTAGGAGTCATTTCAGTGCTGTGTTCCATTAGGAGAATAATAGCATCAGTTTTTCTCCTAGGCCTATGACCCATCTAGTCTCAGGTTCATGTAACAGTTCCATCATTGAGTGGGCCTCAAATCCAGTCAAAAAGTGGTTACTTCCATAACAGTTGCAGCACTGTGGCAGAGAAGTCACTGTTGTAAGTTGCAAGGTTTGTAGGTGGTTATGTTAGAGTTTTGCTGCTGTTAATAGACACCATGACCAAGGCAATTCTTTTTTTTTTCTTATTTTATTTTATTTACATTTAAGATGCCATCCACTTTCCCTATTTCCCCTCCCTAGAACACCCCTGTCCCATGCCCCCCCTTTCCTTTTTGCTTTTATACATTTTTTTTAAATGTTAATCAAAGGATTTACAAGTTTGGTAATGCTCAATCAGAAGCGTAACCCAATATCCAACCTAGATATAAAAACTATCTTTGACTGGTGGAGACCTGTGAACATCTGCCTCCATGCCCCCTCTCTCTTTCTCTCTCTCATCACCTAGCTTCTCCTCTCCTTGTTCTTCTCTCCTTACTCCATCTCTTCCTCTCAGTACTCCTTCCCACTTAGCTCCTCCTACATATCACTCTTCCTGTTAAAGTAAAACTTTTCTCTCAAAATACAGTTAGAGCATACTTATTCCTAATTGTACCAGTGAGGTACAAGATAGTCCTAATACCCAGTCCATCATTTTGTTGACTAACCCGAACCTCTGTCATCTCTTCTAACTAAAACACTTACTTTTGATCCTGGCTTTTTTTTTTTTTTTTTTTTTTTTTTTTTTTTTTTTTTTTTTTTTTTTTTTTTTATTATGACCAAGGCAACTCTTAAAAGGACAATATTTAGTTGGAACTGGCTTACAGGTTCAGAGTTTCAGTTCATTATTATTAAGGTGGGAATATGGCAGCATCCAGGCAGGCATGGTGCAGGAGGAGCTGAGAGTTCTACAACTTCATCTGAAGGCTGCTAGCAGAATACTGGCTTCCAGGCAGCCAGGATGAGGAACTTAAAGCCAATACTCACAGTAACACAACTACTCCAACAAGGCCACACCTTCTCCAACAGGGCCATACCTTCTAATAGTGCCACTCCCTGAGCTGAGCATATACAAACCATAACAGATGTTGAAATTGGTGATTAGTTTTCTTCTCTAGTAGCATACAAAGTAGCTTGTCACACCATGACTACTAGTCCTGACACTTCTAGTTGGGTACCAGATCAATATTTTCATGTTTGGTGACATAAGTAAGTGTGTGGCTTCAGCAATAGGCCTTACCACCAGTTTATTGAGAGTAATCAAAAGCCTTGCTAATAGTCGGTGATGTTTGGAGGGGTCAAAGTGATCCCTTTGGCCAACAGCTCAACAAGATCCAGCCCATTCCTGACACTGGAGGTTGTATTTGACGGTATAAGATGTCTAGATATGGCATTGTCTCCACAGTATATGGTGACCCTATTTAACTTCCTTTCATATGCATGTGTATTTTAGGAGGCTTCTGTAGTAGCAGGTTTCCGTATGGCTCTTCAGAAGGCTTTCAGTGCTCTGCTTGTCCCCATGCTTCTTCCTTTACCCTGCCTTCTACTCCCCACCAAATCTTCCTATTTGAGTTTCTCCTTTGTCTCTTTATAACACTGTACTATTTCCTCTTTCTAGGAAGATCTCCTCTCCCATGCTCCCTCACTAGCTATCTACCCTCTGTTGTTGTTCATATTGAAACATCTATCTAAAGCTTAAAAGCTAACATCCACATAAGAGAAAATGTATACCCTTGCACTCTATCCCATGCTATAAATTTCAATTATTTTCATAATCTGATATGTAGTAAAGGCAATTGGTCTGCTGTTACCTTACTACCTCACACTGAAAATGTGTGTGTGTGTCTTCTCATGGATATAAATCAACTTAATTGAATTACTAAATTTTAATGAATGTTGTTCAATCATGTATGTATATGTTATGCATATGAGAACAGCACAGTCCTGATCCACAATCCATAAGTCTGTGGGGCACACCTATATGCAATGATTGTGTGGTAATAAAAGCTTCAGAAGTACTCTCATCTGCTTGAAAAGGCCCATAATGTAACTGACCAATTTTGACGTTTAGAATAAATCCATAAATAGTCATCCTGCTTATAACTGCTGTATGGGTAGCTTGTCAAAAACACATCAAAGAAACTAGATTTGTTATTACTTTACAGTTATTTTATTTAAGTGTTGATGAGGATAGAATGTCTAGGATGCATGGAAGATAAACTACGTACTCACGCTGCTAAGCAGAATGTGCCAGCACAGTATGTCATTGTGAGCTAAATTAGTTAGTACTAGTTGGAATTAAAATGTGTTATCAAGAGTGTCTAGTTCACTGTCTGATAGAGATGTTCATGGAAAACAGAAAGGAAACTAAACAAATAAGATGAGGAAATTGGAAGCGAGCTTTAGGTTTATTTATATAT
The DNA here is from genome assembly GCF_011762505.2 of Arvicanthis niloticus. Taxonomy (NCBI): domain Eukaryota; kingdom Metazoa; phylum Chordata; class Mammalia; order Rodentia; family Muridae; genus Arvicanthis; species Arvicanthis niloticus. The sequence goes on from NC_133437.1 coordinate 16,122,895, forward strand.
AACTTATACATCACTACTTTTCTATAGAAAACTCAAGCATCACATGGAATTATAAAAATATGTAAATATTTGTACATAAATTATGACTAAGATAAACTGTCACACTCCACTGATGATTTTCAAAGAAATATTCCCTAGTAATATTTATTATTGGTAGCATATAACTTTAAAAGAGTTAATATATTTAAGTTTAATTTTAAAAACTTACTTATAAGTAAAATATAGAATGAAAGAAAGGATCATATAAAGAGAATTAAATTTGTAAAATAGATATAAAAATAGTATTGTTTTTAAAGGGATATTGTTCTTTGGTTAAACCTCATAGTGAATATACTTTGGATTCATTGCTAGAACTTTAAATAACTATATCCTGATATATTCTTTCTTTTCTAAAATTATGTTTTATAGATTCTAGAATAGTCCTATGTCATAGAGTTATGCTGGACTCAGGACCTGCTTAATGCATTACATTGACCAAACTAGAAAAAAGATTACAGCATTGGCTCCTCAGGACCAAGACGTTAGACACTTAATCATATCATAATTTTAAAGCTATTGAAAACAATTCATATTTTTCCAGAGCATTTTTCATTGGTATCTCATATTTTTTATTTAAATGTTGTAGTATATAAACTACATTTTAAAAATTAACCTTTTTCTTATGTATCTTTTATGGCAAAGACAATATATTTTAAGAAGACAGAATATTTAGTATTAGTACTGAACTGTTGGGTCTTAGTGGTTCATTCTTTACAATATTAGTAGGTATCTTTATTTTTAACAAGAGAAGTGAAATTTTATACAAAGCGGCAAGCTTTGTTCCATCTCCAGTTGATGGTGAGCCTTCCATCAGTGCTGGTCACAACTCAGTTACTCAGTTACCGACTCAACCAAACATTCGCTGGTTTCCTTCTGTACCTCCTCCCTAGAGGGCACTGCCTGCTGCTTTCTTTCCTGGGGATGTCATAAGTTAGCATGTTTTAATGCCCAGTTTTATTATGATGATAACACTCTTCTAATCATACTATGTCCATTTACTACACCCCCCACCTGTGTTCTATTCATGCCAGCGTTTGTCTTATAAGCAAAGTTAAACATGCCCAGGCTATATATATTATAAAACCTCTACTCAGACTGTCTAAGGGAAAAGAGGAAGAGCTTGTTACATTGTTTTGTTTTTTCCAATTGTGCATCTCTTTTAGTCTGAGGAATCAAGACCATATGCTAATTAGTTTTTTATATGTAAATTAACTTTCTTATGGGAGATGCCCCTGCCTTTTCAGCTTTTCTGTTCTGAGTGGTGGCTGGGGGAAAGAAGGCCACATTAAGTAAATGCTCACATGGTTGCTGGGGCCTCGAGGAAATGCTAAGTCACACAGTTTGTTTGTGGCTGGTTGGCTATAAGAATGATAGATGCATGCACTATCTACACTCCTAGTCCAGGGCAGACCCAGAGTCTGGAAGACTAAAATGGCAGCTCAGAAGTTTGATCTTTGGTTTTCTTGTACAATAAGAGGTTGACTTAATGAATTTTAAAAAGTGAAGCCTTCTGCTTTAAAATGTCTCAAAAAAATATACTTAAAAAGATTTTATAGGTCATATTTTATTATAGTGTATCAGAAAGGATGAGGAATAATAGTCTTCCTTTTAGAAAGCAGTTTAAAATTTCTAAATAATTCTTGGTGGAATCTGAAATAATGATCTATTTAAACTTAATGACATTTATTTCTAAATAAATTAAGGTTCCGCGTGACGTAAGTCTACTCTCTGGAAGACCTTTTGGGGCAGTGAGCATACGTATGCTCCTGCCAGGTGTTGTCACGTGCTATTTTGTCATTTCACACTTACTGACTTTTTATAGTTTGTATTTGTTTTCTTTCTACTTTCCAGTAGCCGATTTCCTTCAGGTTTAGTCAGTCTGGGCTGCTATAATGAAATCACTGTAGATTAGGTGATTTAAGCAACAGACTTACTCCTCAGAGTCCTGAAGCCAATAGTCAAAATCAAGGGGTTGGGCTTAGGATAGTTCACTTAGTGGAATGAGGGTTTCTGTGGTATACATGAAGTGAGTTCCATCTGTCAGCACACAGTTAGCCTAGCACAGTGGCAGACACCTCAAACCCCAGCACTCAGGAGGGCCAGGCCTGGGAATCCTAAATTCAAAGTCATCTTCAGCTTCATAGCAACCTTGAGGCTACTCTGAGCTAGGGAGACCCCATCTGCAAAAATAGAACAACCAAAGCAGCCTTGGGCCCAATTCCCTTCTCAGTGAGCAGACAGGCATCTGTTCCTTCACAAGACGGACGGAAAGCAGTCAACCCTCCGTGCCGCCTTTTTAAGACAGCAAACTCCTCAGGAAAGCTCGTCCTCCAGAAAGATTCCCCACAGCCCCATCTTCAATAGCTTTATACTGGGGATTGGGTTTCATCGTGGGAATTCTGTGGAGACACAAACATCCAAAGCACATGTTAATAGTAGGAACAGGCAAAGAGAATTTTGCGTATGAGAGTAGCTTCCCTGTTAGAATGCAAGCCAAACTATCAGGTGCTACAAAGGACTTCATCCCATGTGTGTGGCCCAGTCTGGAAACTTGAAAAACTATGGTCTAGATTTTCAGTCATTGAGGACTCTATATTTGATTCACTGGGGATAACACAATATGGCTTGTAGGAAAGGTACAGATTAAAGGGTTGGTTTTTTTTTTTTGTTTTTTTTTTTTTTTTGTTTTTTTTTTTGAGCTTTCGTTGGTACTTGACATTTGGTGAAGAGAACATTCTATTTGTTCCAAACTAGAGGACTGATGTACAGAACATTCTCTGGAAAATTATTTCTCAGTTTAATTATAAGGTTGTGAGCTTTGATGGATACCAAGGAGAGAGAAGTGATCTTTATCTGCTTTGTCCACTGACAGATCCGACCACCTAGAACCTGTGCCCTTGGGAATACTCAGAAAATTACTTGTCAAATGAGGGATTCCATTTGCTATACCCTTAGATTAGGAGTGCTCCTCTGTCCCCAGCTGACCTTTAAGGCCTCACTCCTCTTCTCCAGCTCCTTGATAAAGATGGCTTGTGCCTTCGAACATGCTTTTGCCTGTAGCCCCTCCCCACTCGCACACACTTCCCATGTCTGCAGCTGTACGCTACACTAACCCCTGAATTTAAAGGCAAAGTAGAAAGGACTTACTTCAGAATCGTGAATCCCTTGTTGTGTAAAGGATTTTAAGCATAATCTGATCCAACTTCTTCATTTTAAGGTTAAGAAAACTTCAGCCCCAGAACTTACAGCTCAAGGCCATCCTGCTAATCAGCACTGCTACAAAAGCTGGCGGCCAAGCTCTTGACTCACACACAGAGTTTTTCCGTATACATTATAAATAACTTTTCCCAGGGATTTGATGTCCTACTTAAATCAAAAAACCAAAATGAAATTTAAAAAAAAAACTGCCTCTGAAATAAAGAATAAGCTTATTTTCAGAGCTAAGGAGTCTTTGAAGAACATGTTTGTCCTAAATTATAAATTCAGAGAGTACCAACATATCTATTAATGCATGCAACTAATATTATCCGTAGATAATCTCTGGCCTAGATCAGTATTTTACCATAGCATAATTTAAATTGACTTACTAGTAGTGAAATACAGTTGATCCAGTGCAAACAGTCTGATACTGCAGTGCTGTGTTTGCATAAGTTAACTCATTAGACAATTAAGATTTAGATGGCTGTAAAGCTATGTTATAGTTAGGTTTTGTCTAAATATTTAGAATGCCAGCACTAATTATTTTAAAGGATACTTTCACTAAAACATTCTTTATAACTTAGATAGAAATATTTTTAAAAATCTAAATGAGTTGGATTTTTCTGTCATGTATATTCTGTGGAAATACTTAGCTATGCGACTTCTTCCATCCATCTCCTGTCCTTTCCCCCTTCCTCTCTCTCAGCCATCCTTCCTTCACCAAAACAGAAAGTGTATTATTTTGGAGGAAGGCATATGAGGAAATAAACTGTCTGAGCCAGAATCTGTTTCTCCCAGCATTCTCTTACAGAGACCCGCCTGTCCCCAGCCACCGCTTACAGCGACACTCGCTCATAGCACCCTCAGGTGACTTCTGTAAGCCAGGTAGAAAAGCACATACAATCTCGTCGAAATCCAGGGCTTCACATTCAGTCTGTCAGAGATCAGATAAAGTATGAGGTCAGCAGCGTAGCTCCTTTCACATCAGGTGAACATACCAGTCTTAAGTACTCTGTTTCCAAAGGCATTTAATAGTTATTTGTGCCAGCCAGCCTTTGGTGTTTAGTGAGACTTTTCACACTTTGGGCCTGTACTCCATTTTCAAGTGATTTTTTTTGTAGGTAGGAATTACTAATAAGCTACTTTTATTTCTTCACATTTCAGTAAGTTGATATTACACGTTGAATTTGTACATATATCATGAAACATCTCTGTAAAGAAAGACAACTATTATAAAACTAATACAGCATCTAATTATCAAATTTAGATAATGTAATTAAACTGATTCCAGAATTTAAAATTGTAATTATGTAAGTACAATTGGATGATTTAGAAAATAAAGAAGAGTATAGCGTGAGTGTTGGAATACTACGCCAGTCAGACATTCTTTACCTACCAACTCGCTTTAGAACAGCTTCTCCGCTGCAGAGGAGAGCTAGCTCTGCTCGCGTCTATGAAAGCTAAGTGCTTTGTAATCAACTTGGTTAAAGTAGGAAAGTTTTAGCAGCTGGAGGTAACTCTTATTACTTCAACAGTCTGCCATGTCTGCCCAATAAAATGGTCCCCTGGGAGCCCAGTGACGCAGAGCGGAGCAAGCTGCCCGTTCAATGTAGCTCGTTTTGTTAGCTCCTTAGACTGCGGCAGGTACTATAGAAATAAATCTGCGTGGCAGGAATTTCTTGAGATTTTATTGTTGCAAACCAAATTTCTTATTTATAAAAAACATAAATGCAGGGTTCACTTATATAAAATATTATAAGCTGGGTATGCAAACCTTTTAATCTACTTACCATTTATTAAACTGATTCTCAGTATATATTAAATATTCTCAATATTTTAATTAATATACAGCCCATTAGAAATAAGTACTTGCTTATTTTATATGTGAAATTTATTCAAGTATTAATATATAAATAGGCAAAATTATTCTGCTAGTTATTAATAGATAATAATAGTAATAAAATTGAAGTTTTGAATAATTTCGTAGCACTTTAGAAATAAACAACCCGAGTCTACGTGCTCAAGTTTTGGCCACTTACTTCCGTAGGCACCGGCTGCAAAGACGCTCCTACATGCTCGGTTCCTGCTGAAGATTTAACCAAACTTAAAAGAGCCTGTGATTCATCCAACAACATAAATTAACCTGAATTTTAAAAGAAGACCATTTTCCTTTTGTTTAAATGTATATATACTTCAGAATATACTACAATCAAAATAGGAAAAGAAGTTTCACCTTTAAAGTTCATAGTTAATCATATAACACACTCATACTGGGAAAAGGCCAGCAAAGTGCTTTGGACTACTGATGGCCCATAGACAACAAAGCTCTTTGCAATCTTGTATAGAATAGCAGTAGAGGGGTGAGTTTGATAATTTTAATTTTTATTGAAAACTGATAATATTTACAGTTTATTAAAAAGTACACACTCAGACTCTATTGTGTATAATGCAATAACCACCAAACCTGATAGCTACAGGGACTAACTTTCCCATTTCCTTATCCTGTTGTTGCCAATTAGATCTCATCATTTTAGAAATTCACATTTTTAATGACTGTGGTTAATCACCTTCGATGTTTTCACATCTCCTGTGGAAAATCTCCAGATATTCTCGAAAATAAAAAGCAGGATGACAGTTTTCTTAGAAGCTTTGTTCTGTTGGAAACATAGGAAATTGAATATATTAATTCTACATTTTTTCAAGTAGTTTGTTTTTAGATTTGTGTTTGCATTGTTCTGATATTTGGTTTGTTTGTCTTTAATAGCCTTTTATGTCACCTCGGTACCCTGGAGGCCCAAGGCCCCCATTGAGGATACCTAATCAGGTAAGACTTATATGCTACTTAAAATTTTTAAAAGATCTTGCAAATATCAGAAGTGTTTCCTTTTGCATGAAATCTACCTTCATCTGTTATCCCCACTAATTGCTACTTCTGGTGATGTATAATCTCCTTGAAGTTTGCTGCTTAGCCAGACTTTGTGATGACTGACTTTTTTGCTAAGTTTTGTTGGAACACAGAAGCACACATCCTTGTGCTTTACCTGTGACTATTTACACACCCTTATGTATTTGAGGAGTCATATTGTATGTGGCTTGCAACCTTGCAATATTTACTATATATGCACAGAAAATGATTGGCTGATTTGTAGGGCTAATTTCAGTAAGTGCTGAACATCCTCTCACTGAAATTTTCAATAGCATGCTTTGGTTTATTTTTCCGTGGTATAAAATTCATATATATTGTGTCTTGTTATGATAGCATGTCAGATATGCAATTAGATGCTTCTTGAAGAGCTAGTCTAAATATTTAATAGTAAATCTTACAATTTTTAATTTCAAGAGTTTTAAGTTTCTAAATGTTTATTCTCATTTAATTTTTAATCGACATCATAAGTTCTTATCTACTAAAAAGAATAAAGCACACTGTCATAGTTTAGTTTTGGGATGTGGGTGGGATGCATGCAGTAGTACCAAAAGAAATGACTAACACTGTGTCATTGCTCCACCATAGTTCAGTTTCATCATAAAATCATTTTAAATTCGCTTTTTTATTCTTTTCTTTTGATTCATACATTTTTCACTATCAAAAATGGAAAAAGAAAGTTGCAAGTTATTCAGGCATATGTACCAAGAGAATTTGGTTCTCCTATCCACAGTCTTAGGAAATCATGATGAGCCAGGCATGTTGCCACATGTCTTTAATGCCAACGCTTGGGAGGTAGAGGCAGGTAGATCTCTGGAGGGAGGTATGAGGCCAGCCTGGTCTACATAGGGAGTTCCATGGCAACCAGAGCTATGTAGAGAAACCTTGTCTGAAATAACCAAAGGGGAATGAGGAAGAGGAAGGAGGAGGAGGAAAAGGAGGAAGGACACTATGAATGCACGCACATGCACACACACACACACACAAGATACTGAGTTAAGTCTCAATGTATAAAAATTAACAAAATACAATACAAATTGAGACAACCTATATTTTTATCAATTGTTTAAATTTTTGTTTTCAACCAAATTTTACCAAATAGCCCAGGTTGACTTCAAAATCTTGATCCTCCTGCCTCAGCAGCCTCCTGAGGCTCAGTTAAGATAGAGTGTGGTGTTTGAAGGTTTATGTAATGACTGGATTTTAAAAGAAGTAATCAGAAATTGAATACAGCAGGCCTTACTGTGAGTGTGTTCCCTCTAGAACGTGACAGCATTCCTGCGGATGTATTCTGAACATCACACTCTTTAACAAGTGGCCCTTCTGCCCCACACACTTTGACTCAATTATATTAATTAATTCAAATGTCTGTTACACAAACAGAATAATTTTCATTTACACTATTTTTAAATAATCACATTAATAGTTCAAATAATACCGTTTTAGGGTGTCCTTATATATATTTAGGAGCATGGCCTATGCAAGCAAAAATTTCAATTTAGCTATTTGTTAATTAAAGCAGAATTGATATAAATTTTTGTTGATTAACTGATCCATTGAGCAACAATATTAACATCTTATATTTATGCTTCATTTGATTGCAGTATAATAAAAATGTTTCTTCTTAGTAGATTATACAAAGTAGAAACAAAAAGTGAAGCATTCCCTTTGGGTGCTTTTGGCTAGTCATTTGGAATATGTAAAAAGTGCTCTTTAATGAACAGGGCCTCTGCATTTATGTATACTAATCATAAGATTATATATTTTAGTTTTCCTGACATAGTTATGGTTCTGGATTAAATCTAAAATGTCTTATACTATTTGTTTATTAATAGGACTGCATATTTGGATTATGCTATGATACTGTTGTGTTGAAAATACAGAAATAGGCAACTGTGTCTCAAATGACAAAACTCAGTTAGCAAAAGTGAGGAGGATAAATATGTGTGAAAGGTTCAGGAAACGAAAATTACATCCTCAGAATATGCATGCTCGCAGCTGTACACTGGAATGGAAGCCGCTCTCAAAAGGTGCGCCATCAGTCACTGAGGCATCCGTAACCTGAAGAGAAGCAGCAACTCTTTATTTCTCACGGGAAACCTGGCTGAACAGAAAAGCCTGTAGTATTTATCCAAAACCGTGAGGAAATCAGAATAGTCTGGAAACATGGATGAGCAGTAACACCAAGACTAAGCTACTGTCTGTGGGTTTTTCTTAAACTCCTTAATTCTCACCATTTTTAAAATACATAGGTGAGTTGAGGTTACATGTATCAGACCCTGTTGTTTATTGTATATGCTAAGGTTAACTTTGATACTCCAAAACATACTGTATCAGAATATAATACCTAAATCTTCATTCATAAGTACCTGTCAAATATCAGATGAGCACTTGAAGAAAGTATTATCCAAACAGTGAAATCATGTACATATTTGAAAAGATGGTGTAGAATAAAATCTGTTGGAGTGCTACTGCGGATATATTAAGAAATCTAAGGGAGAAGGCACAGAAACATGTACATGCAGCATGGTAGCCGTCAGTGTGAGCTGCCTCTCCTGTTACATGCCCTCATCTTGTGAGAAAGAGATTATGGACCACAGACTCATTTCTGAGAGGTAGGGTTAGGAATGACTTTGCTATTGGAAATTTCAGTGTTTCTGCAGTTTTAGTTAAGCAGGTTTTAATTCTACTCGTGATTAGAGAAGACACTAACTATATACATAGAGAAACATAAAATGTTACACTTTGAATAAGACTAACCCTTTTAGATATTTAATGTATAATTCCTGTAATGAGAAGACAGATAAAATGGACACCAAGTATGTTAATCCTAAAAAGATTAATGTTTTCAGATAAGTAAAAATGAGCTGACATTTGAAGCAGAGAGAGAGAGAGAGCTGTTCAGACAGTTGTGACCATGAGTTCACGGTCAGCCAGGGCTGCAGAGTGAGATCTGGATGTGCAAAGGAAAAATGTAGACATTTACTTGCAAATTGAAATTTTGCCATGAATGGAGATGCTTCCATCTCAGACTGCACACCCTTCATAGCATGCCCTCTTACTGAGGAGAGCTCATGGGCTCCTGCTTAGTAGCAGGAAGTGGCTTCTTTGGCCATTTTTTTTATTACAAAACCCCCTTAATGAGAATTACAGTATTCATATTTTAATGATTATTTGAAGCTCAACAAGATCACATTAAAATATTATTTCTTTATGATTTTTAATTTTAATTTATATTGGAACACATGTTTATTCCAACCATTTCTCACCTTGTAAGTCAGATGGCAAAGTTCAGTATGTTTGAGGGGGACAAATTACATTCTCTTCTCAAGAAAAGCTTACACTGTGGATACAGCGTAGGTTACCCAGATCAAGTCATGATCATATTAACATTTCTGGTACAATAAAATGTTACCATTAACATAGAAGTAAACTATCTTTTGTTTTCTTAGATATATTTTTAAGAATGAATTGTGACATATTTAGTTAAAATTTAATAGTATATATAAAATCTGACAGGAAAAACCACTTGAACACATACTTGTTGAGGTTTATAGATATGAGCACTATTCTCAATGAGGTCATAGATCAGCGACTAAACTATTGGTAACCTATGTTATCCTTTGAGACTTTGTATTTAAATCAGCATACAAAGTATTAGATATCTTAAGTCATTGTTAACAAGGAGTGTCTAGTGAACTATCCCTCTCATCTCCCTTCTTCTGCCACGCTGACCCTCCCTTACAGCTCCCACCCAGTCACGTTGCCCCTTTCATGTCCTGTGTGCCCTGCAGCCGCCCTCAGATCCTTAGTACTGATGTTTACCCTCTTTTAGTCTCCTTTATGTTTTTTGAGCCTGACCCGTATTCACTCACACACACACACACATCACATCACATGTTTATATACACATACATTACAGTCCAGGATTCACATATGAGACAGAATATGATTTTTTTTCTTTCTGAATTTGAGTCACCTCAGTTAATATTATACTTTTAAGTCTATCCAGTTTCCTTCAAACTCCATGATTTCACTTTTCTTTACAGCTAAGTAATCCTCCATTGTGTATATGTACTGTTTTTTCTTTATTCATTTACCTGTCAGTCGACTTCTAGGATGGTTCTGTCTCCTTGCGATTATGAACAGAATAATAATAAATATAGATACATAAAAATTTTGTGCTAGGATATGCCTATGAGTAGTATAGCTGAGCCATACAGTAATTATGTTTAATTTGAGTAATTGTGGAGGGAACCTCCACGCTGGAGTCTATAGTGTCTGTGTTGGGTTGCACTCCATCAGAATGAGCCAAGGTTGCTCTTTCATTAGAGCCTCGCCATGGTGTGTCAGATCTCTTGATGATAGCCATTCTGACCAGAGGGAGATGGTCTCCCAGAGCAGTTTAAATTGCTTCCCCTGATGACTAGGGACTTTGAACATTTAAAAAATATTTATTGGCCATTTGTTTTCCTTCTTTTGAGAAATGTTGAATTCACTAGCCCATTTGTTGATAGACAGGAGTTTGGGGTTTGTTTGTTTGTCTTTTTTTTTTTTTTTTTCCTGAGGGACATCATGGTTTAAATTTTGTAGTTCTTTATACATTCTGAATATTAGGCCCCTTTGTCAAACCAAGAGGTGTCCATAGCATTGCTGTTTTATTTCCAGCCCTCCATCCTGTTCCATTTGTTTGCCTTTCCATATGCCTGTGTAAGGCTGCCTGTTTCAAACTGCAGCCAGTTATGCTGTTTCTATTGAGGATTACTTTGGCTACTTATGGTTGTCTTAGTTAGGTTCTCTTTTCCTGTGGTATAAAAACATGACCTAAAGCAGCCTGACAAGGGCTTATTTCCTATTATATGGTCAAGTCATTGCCCATCACTGAGGAAGTCAGAGAAGGAACTTAAGGCAGAAACTGAAGCAGAAGCCCCCAAAGAGTGCTAAGTGACAGGTTGCTCCTCATGGCTTGCTCAGCTTGCTTTCTCATAGCCCCTAGGACCACCAACCTGTCCAGAGGCACAACCACGTAGTAAGCTGGGCCCACCCACATCAATCACCAAGATAATGCACAGACACATGCCACCAGGCCAGTCTGATGGAGGTATTCTCTCAGTTCAGGCTCTACTTTCCAAAATGAGTGTAGTGTGGGTCAAGTTGATGTACAGTACAAGTTGATGTACAGCCAGTACAGTTGACCTTTTGTGAGGGTATCATACTAATACAAGACATTTAACTAGATCCTTTTACTTTCATTTGTTTTCAAAATGGTATAATATTAGTATATAATATAAAACATTACAACTTTTCAAAAGTTCCACAGCCTTTCAAAATTCAAACACTTTAAAAATTCAGTCTCTTTAAAATATCCAAAGTCTTTTTCAATGTTCAAAATTCGTATAAAATACCCAAACTTTCTCTAAAATATCCAAGTATACAATATTCTAATTCTCTTTAAAATTCTAAGGTCTTCCAATTGTAGACTCCTATAAAATAAAAAAATAAGTTATGTGCTTTTTTAATCAAAAAGGGAAGAACCAGGACCCAGTCACAGTCAGACCAAAAAAACCCACCAAAGTGTAACTGTAAGAACGTGCAGGACTCCTGTCCCAATCCTCTGGGCTCCTCTGAAGAGCTTCATCCATGTCCAGAGCTCTGCCACTGTGAGCTCGCTCACACAGCTTGTCCTCCAGCTTCAGGCCGGCTCCATTCTGCAGTGACTGCTCTCCTTGGCAGCTGTCCTATGGCACTCACATCTCCAAAATGTTGGGGTCTCCAGTGCAGTAGGGCTGCCAGTCTATCGGGGACCTCTGATGGCCTCTCCTCAGGAACTCTGACCGAACACGTGATTCCAGGCCTCCACTTCTCTATCCGAGCCCTTTAAGCATGTGGCTTCTACTGAAACTGAGGTTGCACTTTCACCAGTGGCCGCTCCTAATGGCTCTAGCCCTGCCACAGTCAGTGCCAAGTTTCATAACATCTTCATTACTTTCAAGCCAGTGCCATCTAGCAAGCTCTTACAAACTCTAAGTTCCCTTGCCAGCACAGGGTACAATCTTGGCCAGCTCTGGTCCATAGCTTTTGTGTGCTGATCCTGAAGAAACACTTCCCGTAATATTTTGCCTCAGTGATGCTGGTCTCCCCTTATTAATTGCTAATTTATCAGTTCCAGCTAACCAATATTGACTTGGAAATCACAGCAAATTCTTTATTCATGGCTGAGCAGAACCACATATTCTTCATTTAAAATGTCACTCAAATGGCCAGGTGATTTCCTTGGAAAGATCACAAGCCAGGTCTCTACATCAGCTGCACTGCTTTTGGGATCTGGATCAACCAAGTTTCTGCAAAACAGCCTACGGAGCTCTGAGCACTCAGTAGCTTTCCCAGCATAAAGTAATAGGATTCCAGCATAGCCCGTCCCAAAACATGTAGTCAGGCCTGTCATAAACCTAGCGCCAGTGTGATTTTACTTAGGGTTCCTGTTGAGATAAAACCCTGTGACCGAAAACTGTGGGAGGAAACAGTTTAATGAACTTTACTGCTTACAGTCCATCTTCTAGAGGAGTAAGGGCATGAACTCAAACCTAGAAGCTGACTGGCTTGCTCTCCTCACAGATTGTTCAGTCTGCTCTTTATACAGCATCTTGGACCACTAGCCCAGGTGTTTAACTGTTCTAAGTGAGCTGAGCACATAGCAATTGTCAAAAGATACCCCTCGGGCTTGTCTATGGGCCAGTGAAGTGGGAATATTTTCTCAGTTGATGTTACCTCTTCCTAAATGATTTGTTACAGTTCTGTGAAGAATGACATCAGAATCCTAGTGGGAATTGCATTCAATCTGTAGGCGACTACTGGTAGTGAAGTTATTTTCATGATATTAATTCATGGCATTTGCCAATCAGGACCATAGAAATTATTTGTATTTATCTACTGTCTTAGTTAGGGTTTCTATTGCTATGTAGAGGCATTATGACCAAGGCAGTTCTTATAAAGGAAAACATTTAATTGGAGCTGGCTTACAGTTTCAGAGGTTTAATCCATTATCATCATGATATTAGGCATGGCAGTGTCCAGACAGACATGGTACGGGAGAAGGAGCTAAGAGTTATACATCCTGATCTGAAGGCAGCAGAAGCGGACTGTGAGCCGCTCTGGGTATAGCTTGAGCAAGGAGGCCTCAAAGCATGCCCCTTTAGTGACATACTTCGTCCAACAAGGCTACACCTCCTACTAGTGCCAAACCCATGGGCCAAGCACTCAAACACATGAGTCTGTGGAGGCCATTCCTGTTCAAACTACCACATCTAGTATATTTTTTCTTTCATTTTTTCCAGCATTTTGAACTTTTCAGTGTGAAGGTCTTTTATTTTCTTTCATAGGTTTATTTTAGCTCCTATTTGGAGCTATCATGAATAAGATATTTCTAATTTCTATATTTGGGCATTCATGGTCATACATACGCAGGCTGGTGATTATTGATTTTGTGTCCTAACACTTTACTTAAAATGTTTCTTAGATCTGAGAGTTTCCTAATTGAGTCTGTAGGCTATTTTAAGTATGGATAGGACTAGTTTAACGTATCACTTTCTTATTTTTGTTCCTTGTGTATCTCCTTCTTATCTAATCTTATAGCTAAGACATAGAGCACTACATAGAATATGAGAGTGAAAGTGTCCCTTCCTGTTTTCAGGGGAAATAATATCAGTGATTTTCCCTTTCGTATAATATTGGTTAGAAGTTCATTATAAGTAGCCTTAATGTAGGTCTCTTGCATCTTTTTGTCAGTTTAGCTAAGGCTTTTCAGTGTTACTGACTTTTTCCAAGGACTGCCATCTTTGATTTTGCCTGTTCTTTTAATCTCCAATCCATTTCTTTGAATCTTTACTATTTCTTGCCATCTACTGGGTTTGGGATTGGCTTCTTATTCTTCTAGAATTTTGAGTACATCATTAGGATATTTGAGATGTCTCATTTTTTTTTTAAATATAAGCCCCTATATCTAAAACTTCCCTTTAGGACTGCCTTGGCTGTATACCAAGAGATAATATACTGTAAGAATTTTTATTTCCTCTCAGATTTCTTCAGTGATCAGTTATTCATTGTATCAGTATCAATAAGTAGATAATTCTGAAGTCCATTGTTCAGTCTCTTAAGTATGTCTGTATTATGTGTCGTGTTTCTTGCTGTTGCTGTCAGTATCTTCCACTACACAAGGGTGTCCTCAGGCAACACCAGAGCCACACTGAGATAGCGGGAAGTGTACTTAGAAGATGAATTATATTGGGCAAATAAATATACTAATTTGTTGCGTAAGAAAATCTTTGTCAATAATATTAAAGGCCACATTTCCTTTTCTGTTTTTTTTTTCCTTTTTTTTATTGGATATTTTATTTACAATTCAGGTGTTATCCCCTTACTCCATTCCCCCCTCCCCGATGCCCAGGAACCCCCTATGCCATCCCCCCTCCTCCTGCTTTTATGAGAATGTGCCCCCACCTACCCCTCACTCCCACCTCCCCACCCTCGAATTCCCCCACACACGGCGTTCAGCCTTCATAGGACCAAGGATCTCCTCTCCCACCTATGCCCGACAAGGCCATCCTCGCCTACATATACAGCTGGAGCCATGGGTCCCTCCCTAAGTGCTCCCAGGCTGGTGGTTTAGACCCTGGGAGCTCTGGTTGGTTGGTATTGTTGCTCTCCTCATGGGCCCTCAAACCCTTTCAGCTCCTTCAGTCTTCTCTCTAACTCCTCCATTGGGAACCCTTGATCAGATCAATGGTTATTAGCTGTGAGCATCTGCCTCTGTATATGTCAAGCTCTGGCAGACCTCTAAGGAGACAGCTATATCAGGCTCCTGTCAGCATGCACTTCCTGACATCCACACCAAACAAGACCACACTTCTTACTGTTGGATGAGATACTGACAATCCTAGACAAGAGGCAAAAAAATAATCCAAGGTCTCAGCTTTGAGTTTGACTGTTGCATGTATAGTATACAGTGAATTTGCTGCATACGTATGTCCAGAGTATGAATTTATTGTGCACATACATAGATTGTTTTAAAGCTCTTTGGTGTGTCTAAAGACAGCATAACTCCTCCGCTCCCCAAGACATTGGTCAGATCATGATGCTTAAATGCTGTGCTTATCAAAAGAATCAAGATCCCTTAGAGAAGGGGCTGCTCCAAGAAATAGGCCAAAATACAGAGCATCTTACACCAGCAAGTAAAAAGTACCCAATACATGAACTCAGATCCACAGTGCCCACAGAAAGCAGGCAGAGCTTTAGTTTTAACAAGAGACTTTGTCTCAAAATATAAGGTGGAGAGCAATTGAAGAAGACACCTGATATCAACCTCTAACTCCATACACACAGGAACACACATCCACCATACAACCACTCACACAAATACACATGCACACATGAACACATACACACATATACCAAACACACAAAAGGAATAGACGATTGACGGACTATATATAACCCGTTGAATAAGATTGGGATTCTAAGTAGTAAATAAGTAGATGAATGTGCACAGCTCCCTTCCACCAAGTGCCAGCTACTAAACAGAAAGGCAGCGGTGGGTAGGGGGTTCGTTGTAGAATTATCTTGGTGCTTAGGCATTAGTAGTGAAGCTAACAAAGGAGTGAGGGATAAGGAATGAGATGCTGGCAAGATTCTATTAGTTCTGATAATAAAACTATCAGTTGCAAGGGCTGGGGATGAAGATCTTATGATATAGGGATTTGGCAGGTAATGAGCATTCATATGAGATAGGCTAGGATCAAAGGTTAAGGGTGAGTTGGCATTTTGTACCCTCAGACATGGTACTCAAAGCATCATAGTCTCCTTGCGATACTCTCTCCTACTGAGAAATTAGGATCTGAGTCCAGAACATCAGAGTTGCCATGTAAAATGCAAGGCTTATTCTCCTTACAACCATTGATGGGTGACATATAATGCTGGTATTAGAGTCATCCACAAAACACAAGGCTTATTCTCCTTACACATTGAGGGAATGATGGATGGGGTGGCATGGATAGGAAAAATGCCAGTTGTTCCTGCTTAGAAAAGCAGAGTCATGGCAGCTAAAGGTAGCACATTTTTCATGCTGTCCTTGTATTGGAAAGAAATGAAAGAAATGTTAAAACTTAGGCTAGCTTTGTGGCCTGGATGGAGGTACTGCTGCATCTGGATGATTTCCTGACTTGAATATTCAGATGCTGAGTCTTGACATCCACATTTGCTCTCAAAAAGTCTCAAAGAAGGTTTATGATGTGGGGGATGGCAGTGCAGAGGTTACCGTTGACCTCTGAGGACTCTGGGCTGGCGTATATGAGAATGTTTTATAAGTGAACTTATGCAGTTGTAAAATTTATCCCAAGTGTCAGTAAGAAGTTGATCCCAAACAGATCTCAAAGATGTCAGTTCTTAAAAGGAGAGATGATTTTAGTTTAGTTTTGTCTTTTTTAATACTTGGCATTTAATATCACTAATTAAAAGCATGAATAGGTAAAAACTCTTAAGTTTGGTATAGGTAGAAGTTAGTATGTGAGTGCACAGTGTTTAACACAGGGTGACACCAATAGGCAGGCTTCTGTGGACAGGGCAGAGTTGAGATGACCCTAAGCAAAGAACCATGGGCAACTAAGGAATGCTGAGAGTGGGAGACAGGGTTCCCTAGGAAGAGCACACCAATCAGTTCTCCAAAACCAATGGTCAGCACTGAAAACGTACTTACAGGTGACACTATGCAAACTGAGCAGCTTATATTTATATATTTAGGAATGTGTAATTTAGGAATAACTACATCCATATATGTACATATACACATACACACACCATACATGTACATATACATCATATGTGTACATCACATACATATATGTCGAGTGTAATTTCTGAATCAATTGTATATGCATATATGTATGGTGTCTGTGTGTGTAAAACAATTATTGAAAATAGAGACCATAAATTAGAAAGAGAGCAAGGAGGGAAATATGGGAGAGCTTGGAGGGAGGAAAGGGAGAAGAAAATGATGTAATTATAGTATATTTTTAAAAAAACACATAAGAAATCATTTTTAAAGAAATAATTTTTAAATGGATTTGGACTACCCTTATAAGTGTATGCTCAGTAACTGTATAGTGGGTGTACTTTCAAACAACAACAAAAGCAAACCCAGGAATTAAGACAATGACAGGAAACTAGATGCCATGACAACAGTTAAGGAGGTTCCACATTTGGGTGCATAGTTGTTAGATTTCTTTTTAAAATATTTCAATATTTAATTTAGTTAGATTTGCTAGTTAAGTTTAATTAGACGATCTTTGTTAAAAAGATATTTCAGTATCCTTAATAAATTAAATTAAAATTTGAAGATGGCATTGTACATGTAAGGAAGAAGTAGGATGGCTTATTGTAGACTTGTTTCCAAAATATTTGTGTACAAGACTGAATAAAGCAGAATTTCTCCTCCCTCTTGTTCTCCTCTTTCTTTCTTTCTTTCTTTCTTTCTTTCTTTCTTTCTTTTTTTTTTTTTGAGACAATATTTTTCTGTGTAGCCTTGCTATTCGTGAACTCACTCTGTAGACCAGGCTGGCCTTGAACTCAGAGATTGCCTGCATTTGTCTCCCACAACACCTGGCTCTTATTTATCCATCCATCCATCCATCCATCCATCCATCCATCCATCCATCCATCCATCCAAGACAAGGTCTCTTTAGGCTGTCCTAAAACTAGCTCTGCATAGCAGGCTGGCCGTGAACTCACAGAAATCTGCCTAAAGGTTTGCTGCACCACCATCAGCCAAAAACAGAATTTCTTTTACAACAGAAATCTTGTATTAAAGCTGTACAAGGGTAGAGTTTATAAAATGAATGGGAAATTGAAAGATCCTGGGAGAGACTCATTTGACTTGCATTATGTAGTTTCAGAATCTTCAAGGGAAAAATGTTAAAGCACATGTCTTATGAATACAGTATTACTTTTTCTTTTTCTAAATTGCTAGGCACTTGGAGGTGTCCCAGGAAGTCAGCCATTACTCCCCAGTGGAATGGACCCAACGCGACAACAAGGTGATTAAAGTAAAAGTGAAACTGATCTGCTGAATTAGTGAGGACATTCATTAACTTCTTTGATATAAATATTCCATGAGTTTATCAGCTCTATTTTCACAGCAACATGACTAAATGGTTCGTATTTCCAGCTAACTCTAAATTATGGACAATACCAGAGCAGAGGTGCTGGCATAAGAGACAGATTACTAAAACCTGTGTATCATGTCTGACAAGTAGGATGTTAAGTGATTATGGTCATCAGCCCCTTTCCTTTTCAGATGAGGACTCAGTGATGTAGAAGGGAGCATACAGAGTAACAGTGACGTCATTCGTTCAACAGTCCCAGTAACCCACTCCTTCCTTGGAGATGTTCAGGTGCCATGGATAGCTGAGGCTGTATTCCAGAAAATAATTATCCTAAAGAAAGAGGAGCAAAGGCTGTAAAAAGAAGTAATTCAATGTAGAGAAGGAAGAAAATTTTAGCTAAGAAACCAATAAAGAGTAGGTGATAGTCGGAGCTAGAAATGATGGTTACAAAAGCCAAGATAAGCTGGTGCGAGGCTCAGATACGGGATGGGTCTGCGTAGAAGGGGGACCGGCCTCTAGCTTAATGCGCATAGCTCTTCTGTTGCTAATCACTCCATCCTTCCTTTAGGACATCCAAATATGGGTGGACCAATGCAGAGAATGACTCCCCCGAGAGGAATGGTGCCCTTAGGACCACAGGTAAATATCATCATGCCGGAAGTGAGATGCTGGGCTGTTGCCTCCTGATAAGATGGTCTTGTTTGCTGGATTTTAGCATATGTACTGGAGTGTTGACAGACCTCGAGGCTGATGGCATTGGGCACATAGATCTCATGTAAAATCCTGAAAAAAAAAAAAGGCGCACTGAAAGAAAACATATGAATACTTCCTTTGCAAAAATCAGATAGTAGTTTATTTTTTCTATTTGTAGTAGCAGTATTTTTTAATCCATTTGTATTAATAAAGAGGAATAAAGTACCTTGGTATAAATTTACCTCAGAAACCATAAATACTAACAATAACCCTAAAAAGTTACACCATACAAAAAGGGATTAAAGAAAATTAGTTATAAATACCATGCATTTGAACCAAAGCAAGTGCTCACGGCAGGATAGGAGAGAACGCTGATGTAAGAGCATTTGGAATGGCAGGAGTCTTAGGACACAGTCACTGCGTATCAGACATGTCAGGTAAAATGTGTTCATCAGAGAAGATAAGCTGCATTTCCTGAAAATTCCTACAACAGACATTACCATGCAGCTGCCTCCAGGGTGGACTGCCCCTCTCTTTATATCTGTAGTATAGAAACAGGCTCTGGAATGGTGTTTGTAGCCTTATGCAAAGATGGACACACACACACACACACACACACACACTTGTTTTGTTTGAGACAGGGTCTCACTATGCACATTGGCTGGCCTGGAACTCCTTCTTTAGACCAGACTGACCTTCAACTTACAGAGATCCTGCTGTCTCTCCCTAGAGTGCTAGGATAAAAGCTTGTGCTACTGATAAGTCCCCATAATTTTTCCATAAATATCACTTGTGTGGTTTTTGACCTTAAGGTATGTGTAGTAAAGAGAGATAGTCATTTCTGGGAAAAACTTAAGTGTGAAGCAAAGCAATACACTTAGCATAATGGATCTTGAGTCCTGTGAGGTAAGAAAGCACACAGACCATAGTGGCAGTGTGGTTAGTGTATACTGTGTGGCTGAAGACAGAGACACTTACCCAAGTCAAGGCAGCAGCAGCAAGTGATTTTAAATATAGTTTCAGCAGAAAAGCAAAATTATTTATTTCATCAGAAAAAATATCTCCTGATACTATATTTGAAATAACTTTCTCCTTTGTTCTATGAGTTATGTAGCTGACCTGTGTCCTTAAAATCAGCAAGTTCCATGGGATTAATGGAAAGAGTCACTTAAATTACACAGATATTTCGGTTTTCTTTAGAATTTTGAAGTGTAAGTAAGCTACATACAACATTTAAAAATCAGATAGTTGGGGTAGGTAAATGAGGGTGTATAACTCACAGGTAAAGTAAACAGATTCAATACATATAAATACAACCTAAAATGCGGGATTCAGCTTGCTACAGGATAAAAATTCCTAATGATTACACTGTCCAATCAAGGAGACATGTTAAAGTCTCAAGCAGACAGTCTGAGTGCCGTTTTGTGAGGAACATTGCGTTAGAAGAGAGATTAGACCAGATGGACTAGTAAAATGCTGTCAGCTTTAACTGAGCTCATCCAATTCTGCCTCTGTTACACCACTCGGAAAGCCTTTTGTTATTCTTTCTCTTCTTTTTGATTACTTTGTGATTTAGAATATTATTCACAAAATGAAAATATTTTATATCTCTAAATCATGTATTATATTGGATAATCTCTTGCTTCCTATGACAACTCAGTTTAATTAGCTCATCATTTATTGAAGGCCTACTGTGTATCAGATATTTGACTTGACTGTTGAGTATAAAAACCTTAATGAAATAGGATTTCTGTTTTCAAGGCGCATACCATTGAGCAGGAAATACAGCTGCATTTAGAAAGGCTATGGTCTCATATTAAAAGCCTAGCAAACAAAGCTTGTCCCATATGTAATTATTCAGGAAGTCGTCACATGAGCAGAGAAGTGGTACTTTAGAGTTGAGGAAACTGGGGTTTGAGTGGAGAAGGGTTTAGTTACATTTTATTAGCATCTATAAAAAAATTAACAGCTATAGTTTTTAAGTAGTAAGTGCCATGTTTTAATTCATTGAACACTCTGGTAATTTATAATCTCATTTTATCCTACCAAAAGTCTACATGGAAATTAATATTATTGCCATACAGGTAAGGAAATAGGTTAAGAATCAGTTGTTCATATAAAAGGGATGCTACTATGATACACACCTGTATTTCCTGGACTCGAGAGGCTGAAGCGGGACAGTCTTAAGCCCAAGGCCATCTGGACTGCGTAGGAAGACCCTGTCTCACAAAGGCAAAGTGTTGGAGAGTCCACCATGCTGTATCAGTAGAGATGCAAGCTAATGTATTTCTATGCCCAGAGCTCCAAGGAACGTCCATGGAATGTTTGATTTCCTACAACTCAGAGATAAGGAGAGAGGCTCAGACTTTTTTGTGACGTGTCCAGGCCTCACTCTGCCACACACATGTGGCTCCAATCCTTTGCTAACTATTTCCATGCTTGGCCCAAATTAGCTGCCTTTACCTGAAGACGGGTATGGTTAGAAATGGTTCTGCTGCTTACACACCTGAGTGTAAACAGCATTCCCTTACAGTGAAAGCAGGCAGGCGGGCAGCTGGGTGATGCCATTGATCAGGAGTGCCATTCTATCTAGCGTTAACGAACTTTCTCATTGATTCATTCCCTGTCCTCTTAACACCTCCTCCAGAGTGTTCCTGCCAGATGAGTTGACATGGTTATGAAAGAGTAACTTCTTTAATTTGGAAACATCCAGTAGGCTAGAGATAAAACTAGGAGAAGTTGAAAATGTAGAAAATGAAAGCAGACAGCGTAGGCTGGGGCTAGGTTGTGGAGAACTTGTGGGGACACATTGAGGAGTTTGGGCTTGACAGATAATCTGGGTCATTGTAACTTTTAAGTTCATGGGTAACACTGTGATTTAGAAAAAATTGCCCGTGGAAGTATACAGAATATATTTTGGAGAAAACCCAGCTAAGACAAAGCAGCCTTCCCACGGAAGCGGAACACACGCAGGCTCTCAGTACTGCAGTCAGACTCGGCAGATGACCAATAGGACATTTTTAAAAAGGAAAAGCCATCAAAGAATTTCTGGAAACTTCTAGCATGAACTGTTATGTAGTAGGTGATACCAAAGACCCATGAAAGAGTAAACATAAGGAACTTGAGCCATAGCAGATGACAGTGTGTTCTGTGTACACTGCACACAGGCAGCAGCCAGGCAGACCAGCACTGTCAACCTGAGCATCGTCTAGGGACTTAGTGAGACAGGATAAAGTAGATTTGACATCCTGAGGAATAAGCAGTGTTTGAACAGATTGTAAGAGATAAGATTACCTATGAATGTGCATTCATTGAAAATAATGCTACAGCTAAAACTTGAGGAAAGGCAGCATTTAAACTGTGATCAAAACTGAATAAACCAGCAGTGTAGCTGGAATAGAACAGTCAAGAGAGGAGAGATTAGCATCAGGAACCAAGTGTGAAAGTCATTGACTGTGTCAAATGTATTAACATGATAACCAGAAAAGTCACATTCGGCCTTTACTGTTAACTAAAGTAAGCTAACATGAAATATGATGTGCATATAAAAGCCTCTGAACTGCCTTCCTCTCCTTTAATGCACACAGGAGGTACTGCCTAAGATTTATTGGGTCAAATAAGTCATGTGTGAATATTTTCAGTATGCTTTAGTTCTCAGATAGTTTGGTGTTTGTAAAGAGGGCATTTCATGTTGGATATCTTACACTGAGTAGAAGCTTATATTCAACATTCTTGGGTTGGGTTTACCTGTTGTATTTCTTTTCAGACTTAATGAAATTGCTCTTATCTAATAGTTTCAAACCTGTTGAATTAATAATTTATCTGAAAACAAAATTTTTGACTTAATGAGATGTTTATTTGAAAAAAGTAACTAATGTACAGATAATTAATAAAGATATGCTAAATGTTATAAGTTTGACTATACCTTGATCATTCAACATGATCCAATGATTTTCTATACTCATAGAACTTTTAAATGGCATTTACCAAAGTAGTTGTGTTAAAATAGAAGCAAAAATACAAGAGTGGACCCTTCAGAGAATGAATTACACAGGCCTTATCCAGTCAGGACTTGTGTAGGGAAGTCATTAACCTGCTCTCCTTTCTTTCCCCCCTCCTCTTTGGTTTTGTTTTTTTGTTTTGTGGTAGTCTGACCCTTGGTTATCATTACAGAACTATGGAGGTGCAATGAGACCCCCACTGAATGCTTTAGGTGGCCCTGGGATGCCTGGAATGAACATGTAAGAAAATGCTTATTACTCTGTTTAGTGACTGTTCTCTGTCTTCTGAAATTACATGAGTTTGTGGAGCAGCTTGAGGTACCAGTGTCTTTACTGTATGGAAGTGACCTAAACATGAGAGTGGTTTTTGCTTCATTTTCATGACTTACTATCATGTTTTCTCTTCCAATGTAACTTTCAATTGTTTTTGTATTTTAGGTACCATAATTCACAACATTCAGCCTGTTGCTTTTTAATAATTATACATAGATTCATATAGAATCTATATAAACACTATATAGAGATGCAGACACCTGAACCATGTACTAACTACAGAAGTTGATACTTGAAAATTTTTATTTATGTTAATAAGTTCATTGTGGTAGCTGACAGTACAGTTAGTAAGTCTCATAAACATATGTCTGCATTTGTGTTATGGGGGCCACTTTCAGCACAAAAAAAATTTGTGTTGATATCCTCTGTGTTGAAGAACTATTCACAACACGGGGCTGATTCTCTGTGAAAATCCAAGGTGTATGCACCTATGTGAGGATCAAACTGAATATGTTTGCTTACTGCAATATCCTTTCCAGTCCAAAAAGAGTAGTTTGTGTCTGCTGCAATGTAATCTGCTAAGGAATTTTTATTTCTTTTCCATTCTCCAGTCTTTCCTCAAAGGCCCGTATACAGTAGATCTTGTTAATGATTTTTATGAATTCACCAGAGGACCACCGAGGTGATGTAACCTAAGGACACACATCATAAGTGACTAGTGTGTTCCATGCAGGTTATGAGCTTCTCCTCAACTTCACTTCCCAGCTGCCTGCTTTTGGCTCCTTATATATGAAATGAAACAACCCTGCTGTCATCTGGTGGCATGAAAACATACTGTGAAATAAGCTCTTTTGATGTATGCAGGGTTTTTTAAGCTTCTGAAACCATTTTCATAGGATGCAATTTTTACTAAAACTGAAAATAGGTTAATAAGTGGATACCAGGCAGACTCAAAACTAATAGAACAGGGAGAAAAGTAGGTCAAATTTCCCTATAACATCCTTTCACTTTTGTAATAAAAATGGGTAGACTGAGAGTCTGGCTCTTGTTGCACTCCTCAAAGGCTTGCCCTTTCATTAGTGGTTGCTATAGAAGGGTTGTATGATATTTCTGCTTATGTCAAAGCTGGAGCTCTTGCCTGTAGGCCAGAGAAATATATCAAACTTTAGTTAGATTTTCAAGTTAAAAGTTGATATATTTTAATACAATTTGAATATTATGATCATCCAGGTTGTTGCAACTGATAAGAACATATCTAATACAGTTTGGTATAGTACTTGGCTTTCTAATTAGCTGCTTAGCCAACTTAAGATAAACCTGGATTTGCTGGTACATAGTAAAACTTTATTTTCATATGACTTGAGAGACTCAAATAATTATTTTAAATGATCTAGTTTCTCTCCATACATTTGCTTATGTATTCACATGTGAATATTCTTTAATTCCATGTACTGTGAAAACAAAATATGGCTGAAAATCTTAGTAGGACTTTTTGGGGCTATTCGGACTTCTTAAGTAGTCTTGATAGTGAAATAATTTCTCTTATGTAAGGTTGCATAGCTCTTAAAGAGAAGGAAGTCTTACAAGCTTATTCCCATTTGTTGTTACTATTCCTATTTATTTTTGAAGTCTTCTGTTTTATTTTCTTCAATTTTAGTAAACTAGGATTCTCTCAGAGACAATGAAAAAATACATACATATTTAGGCATAATAAGTATTTTTCTCTAGCATGGAAACTTTGTAATTAATGAAGTTCTAATCAGAGAGAGTAATCATTGCATTGCTTTTAATCTCCCAGAAAATCAAAGATGGACTAAAACAGAGAACTACAAGGTATTTTCATTATACTTGGAAATTGAATTAAAATTCACATCATTACTTACAGTCTTTAAAAATGTGACAGCCCCCCCCCCCAATTTTTCAAATGGAATCTAAGGCTTTCTTCTACCATTTTAAAAGAAAACCAATAAAGAACACCCTGTTGGACACTTAAAAATTGGAAGATAAGGCATGGTGTTCCCTCCTTGCCACTCCTCATTTACTATGACCATATGACTGTGAAAAGGCCAGCCTGGGCACCCAAGGACAAAATGCTGTATTCCAGCCTGCCATAGCTTTCAGCTGCAGAACTGAAAATGTGACTTCAACAAAAAATTTTTTCAATAAAAAATGTGACTTCATTAATGGATGTTCATAAACTGAAAATTGGTCATCTGGAAAAAGGCTTGCAGTGGTAGGAACTAGAGCATAGGACAAACCCTCAGCTCACTGACATGCAAAGTAGCCTTTCGACATTTCTCTAACAGTAACACATTCACAAGTCAACACCCAACATTAAGTGGCTTAAAGTAACATTTACAAACTATGGCCAAAACGTCAGTATTTTTAAGTGCATCACAGATGATTCTTGAAAAGAAGTGTAAGTCGCAGGGTCCTTGTGGGTTGAGTAGCTGGACAGGCTTCCGGGCGCCAGGCCTGCTCCTTGTGTGGGAGCATTGCTCCTTCAGCCTTGCAGCCCTGCCGTTTATAGAACAAGGTACTGCAAGGATCCAAAGGGTTAAGTGAGTGACTTTCATAAGATCATTATATTCTTGGTAGTCATGATTTCCACGGTCCATCAGAATAGACACTTACCAAGAACATGCTCTCCTTTTACATCTCCTTTTTCTCCTTGTTTTTAAACCAGGCTCATCTGCCTGACTTCCATTCACAATAATGTTTGTGAACCACTTGTTTACACCAGCTTCTTGATAGACCTGGTGGCTTCAGAGCAAGTGGAGATTACGTGCTTATTTAAAACCACAAGTGTTTAATTCAGCACTATCTGTGGGATTTTTTAATGTGTTTGTATGAGTTCATATGCAATTTCCTATGAAATTTAATATGAAATGCGGTATTCTGGGACGAGATTAATACAAGCAATGAAATGATGCTCTTTAAAATAAATATAACATTGAACTGATGTTGTTTAAAAAAAATTTTCTTTTGAGAAAGGATTTCTCTGTGTAGCCCTGGCTGTCCAGGAACTCACTTTGTAGACCAGGCTGGCCCCAAACTTACAGAAATCCACCTGCTTCTGCCTTCTAAATGCTGGAAGTCTTGGATGGATATACACCATTGTACCTGGCAATTTTTTTTCTTTAAAGAAAGAATTTATATTATTTAATTAAAATTCTGACTTTTAATTTAGCTTCTAATTCAGTATTAGACATATTTTAACACCAATATTCTTTTCAAAAACATTTTTTATTTTTTTTAAAAAAAGATTTATTTATTTTCTATATATAAATACACTGCAGCTGTCTTCAGACACACCAGAAGAGGGTATCAGATTCCATCACAGATGGTTGTGAGCCACCATGTGGTTGCTGGGAATTGAACTTAGGACCTCTAAAAGAGCAGCCAGTGCTCTTATAACCACTGAGCCATCTTTCCAGCCCTATTAGACTTATTTTAAGTTAAATATTTTATATATCTTATTCATAAGTTCTTTTTTTTTTTAAAAAAAAAAAATGCATTGACTTTGATGCACATGCCACCGCATGTGTGTGGAGGTCAGAGGTGGGGCCTGGGGAGCAGAGCTCAGGCCAGGAGAAGGCTCGGCAGCAAGCACCTTTACCTGCTGAGCCTGCTGTGAGCCTGCTTCAGACAGTTCTTAATTGCTCATATTCCAAGATAAGAGATCACAAACTAAATGTCATCATGATACTAAACTGTTCTGTGATTTAATATTTTCTAGAATGTTTCAAGACAAGTATTTCCCAATTTCTGCATTACATTATATTTTGCATCAGACAAACTATGTGGCCACATTCTCCTAATCAAATGTTTTACTTGATCAACGTGCATCCTGTTTTTTATCATGTTATGTCTGTCGGGACACAGAATCCTATATGTAAAACACCTTGCAGAAGTGTTCAGTAATCAATTGTAAACCTGTCACACCTTTGTCCTTATCATCGGTGTCACCTGAGGAGAGATTCCACATGGAGCATTTGTAACAGAGCCTAAGGAGGGATTTAAACCACTTCCCTCTATTTATACCCCTAGGGAATACCAAACTCCAACTAAAGTAGTTGTAAGGATTCCAAGCAAACGCCACTAATATAATAGGTAACTTGGACAGTGTTTTTATTTAATGTTTATTATTTTAGATTTAAGATTCCTAGATTCAAAGTACTGTTTTACTAATCATTTTGTTTACATTTCAATTGTTAATCCCCCTTCTCTGTCCTCCCTCTACAACCCTCCACCTCATCCCCTCTCCTTTGCCTCTAAGAGGGTGCTCCCCCACCTATCCACCCTTGCCCGCCTCACCCCTTTTAGCACTCCCCTTTTCTGGGACATCAAACCTCCACAGGACTAAGGGTCCCCCCCCCCCCACTGATTCCCGATGAGGCCATCCTCTGCTACATGTGTATCAGGAGCCATGGACCAGCCCATGTATACTCTTTGGTTGGTGGTTTAGTCCTAGGAATTCTGAGGGGTCCGGTTAATTGATATTGTTGTTCTTCCTATGGGTTTGAAAACCCCTTCAGCTCCTTCAGTCCTTCCCTTAACTCTTCCATTGGGATTCCCAGGCTCAGTCCAGTGGTTGGCTGTAAGTATCTGTATCTGTCTAAGTCAGGTGCTGGCAGAGCCCTTCAGAGGAGGCTGAAGGAAAGGACATTCAAAAAATGTTTTAAAAAACAGAGTATTCCACTGCCTTAGTGACTAATGACTAGAAAGAAAATTTTCAGTAACCTAATAAAAGACGGAAAGTTGAAAATAGTCTACATTTCATACAACAATATTTATTCAAATGCACTTAATGCTACAGCCTGGGTATATGAATTTGATTTAATTAACTGGTCATTAATTTTGTCTATAGGGTATAAAATATAAAACATTCTCTTGAATTCTAAAATACATCAGTATATTGGCATAGATTCTCTCCTTTCATTTTAAGACTTTCTCTCTCTACTATCTTCAACTAAGATTATGAATTTTTATATCAATAACATTGATAGAGCTGTAATCTAAATTTATATATTATTTCATGTTATATATTATAATAACAAATTTATAGAGCTATAATATAGAGCATGCTCATTTAAATCCTCCATCTTCCTCTGGCAGGTGACGGTACCAATGGCTTAGTAACACAGTTGAGCCATTTTATGACAGTGAGACTAATAGCAGACTCAGTGCTCCCAGGACTAAGTCACCATTACTGATAAAGGATACATTACCATATTAGACTATTTCATGGAAGGAGGCAAGTTTACATAGTGCTTACTTGTAATTTAAGAGTGTCATTTATGTAGATATTTTACAAATGGTTTCATTTGAATGATACACAGGTGGCTCATACTGATGTCTTGAATTATTTTTATCTGTATTTGATTCCTTTTGCTCTAAAACTGCTAAAAATTATATAGGAGCATATCTAGACTAGTATAGGTGGCTTCCATTCTTGTTTATAAAAATCAACAATATTGAACTAACTATACATGAAACTTTGTGGGATAGTATTTTTCTGCATTCAAGGAAACCCCATTAAGAAGAGTAGAGTGATAGTGGAGCCTGGCTCTCATGGAGCGCGGTAACCAGGTTACAAACAGTGCTGTCTGCTGGGGTGCCACCGAGGCTCAGGGTGAATTAATCTCTCATATCATTTTGTAGGGGTCCAGGTGGTGGCAGACCTTGGCCAAACCCAACAAATGCCAATTCAGTGAGTATACATCTTTTGCACTTTGTAATGTTTAGCAGTGAAATGCTTACTGCTTTTGAGAGCTGCTCCAAAGCGGTCTGCTGTAGTTCGCATTTAAAGTAGCTGCTCAAAAAGCAATTTTTGTTTATATTCTTTTAGAAAAAAGTGTATCTTATTTTTGAAATTATGTATTTTTTAATTTCCTTATGCAAACATGTGTTTTATTTCACCTTTTTGGAATTTCAGTCAGAATTTTGAAAGTAAAGGTAGAGGTGGTGAGCATGCTACAGTTGTCTGTGTAGCAGTCTGTGCCAGCCATCGGCTTGCTCCTATAGCGCCCGTAAGATCACCGAGCTGCCAGGTAAGATGAGGCTCAGGACAGGAGGCTGAGTTCCTGGTCGCGCTGCGTCTCTCACGCCCAGCAGACACACGTCCATGTAGTACTATTGCCTAGTGCCTGGCAGCTAAGGCACCATTGCTGCACATCTGTGTTTCTGACATCCTGGGAGTTGTGCTTATGTTTTCGTGACAGTGGTTTAATGCATTTTTTTTTCTCTCCGTGAGATTACAGACATGTATGTGCACAGGTTGGAAAATTAGGCTATTGGGTTTTAAAGAGAATGATTTTAGTTTTATGATCCTGGAGCAGGTATTTTTCATCTTTGAAATCATAAGCATTTCAGTGTGTGACACAAGCCTGCTGTATAGTGTAGTGTAGTGTACACACGTGCACAGATAGCCGAGCTAAGGGTGAGTGGCGGCCAGGCAGCCTGAGTGTCACCTGTGTAGTCCCTCAGTGCTGACCAAGAGGGGATGCACCTTGCTGGCTGTCCACCGGTACTTCTGTTCACTGGCAGGTGCCTGAATGCTAAATAAGTCTGAAGCACAGCCAACATTTACGATTAAGTCAAAACTTCAAAACAGTGACAAACAGTGTGTGAGGTGAGGGAAAGTCATCCCTAATGCTCTGCTGCTGGAGAGAGAAGCCATCTTCTTCCTAGGCAAGTGACTCAGTCATTCTTTAGAGAAAATAGTAACTTGTATAATCTTATTTTAGTCAGGACATTTACTAATTATTTTGGGTAAAGAGAAAGATGTTTCCACTTGGGCCTTCAGTGAACTGTTCAATAAGTCTTTCTCAAATATTGTTTTGCTAGATTGCATTTCGATGTGAGTAGCCTCTCTCCTGGGATTTCAGTTGCCTCTGTGCCAGAGGAGAATTCTCTATTCATTTGCCTCTTGTTCTTTGCCTTAGCCACTTTATTTAGGATTTCACTTTGAAATGGCATCTAAGATGCAGCCCCAAATACAATTCATTAATCCCATTAAAATACCTATTATGTGCAGAAAAAAATGCCATTTTCATTTTGTGTCTGGGTAATACTGAAATCTCTGACAGTCTTCCTAGTACTAGAACCTGGAAGGAATTCCTCTTACCTTCATGTTCGATGAAACCACATAGAAAACTGAGGCTGGCACTCTCCCTTAAGCTTAGATTGCAGCAGTCCATTACAGACAGAGAAGCTTCCATAACTAACAGCACCTTCTGATACATACCTGAGAGTGTAGCCCAAAGCCACTGAGGAACATGGCGCATTTGGGGAGGTGGTAGAGAAATAGCTTTGTTGTACCTGGTAGTGGATTATCCAAGTAAAGTATATGTAATAGAGTTGGAGAGAAGCAATTCCCACATTCTGATGAACTCAGATGCGAGGGCCCCATGCCTTCAGGGTTCATTGAGCACCAGGGGTGGAGAATGTATTAGTCAGATCAGTGGCTCTAAGTTATCTTCGACCCCAAGCAATACTAGGAACTAGAGTAGAAATGTGTACACTAAGCTGCCCTGTGATCAGTCTGGAGTGGGCGTTTGGCCAGCACAATTGCAGGTGTGTAAAAATCTCAGCACTGGCCATGTCTGTTTGCGTTGATTGGATAAACTATTTTTGTGCAGTGTCTGTTACACTAAAACTACTGTTTTTCCTCTGCTAATATCCGTGTTGAAGCTACCTGAAACTGTAGTAGATAATCTCTTTCTCCCTTCTCCTTAGCAGCCATTTTTATATCTATTGATGATGCTTATCTGACTTTTTTCCCACTGTGTTGGCCACCAAATGAATATATTTTTTGTTTTCTCTTTATTAGTTGACTTTTTGCTAGAGCAGAGATTTGTTCATTATGAAAATTCCCAGTTTATTTATCTTTTGTGATAGTTATTCACACATATAAATCGTACAAATTAGTAATAATCTCTGTTCTCACATGCATTTGTTCATCACCTATCCTCCCTTCAAACCTGCATCTCGCCCTTTTCGTTCTGCCTCCGCCCTTCCCAGTCCTTACTATTTCTAAAAACCCTGACTTAAGTCTGACACAGGTTCCACAAGTTCAAAAACCGTGCTCTCTTTTTTGTTACCCCTGTTCCTTTAGATAACATGAAGGAAGGCTGTGTGTCGGCCCAGATGGGTATGTTTATAGCTCCCAGTGAACACAAAACAATGTCCCTTACCACTTACAGAAGGGAATTGAAAGTAACCATTCTCTGAACTCGTCATGTGCTCCTTCATGAAGCAGACAAATGGAGAAAACGTGGGCTGACCTAGGATGTGTCACTACTCCAGGGCCCACACGACCCACGTTAAGTCAAACTAAGGGAAGTACCATTAAGTGGAAAGGATGGAAGGGGTTGTTACAACACCAGGTCTTTTGTACAGCATTATACTAATCGGTTTACTGATTTGACAGGGGGAAAAAATGAGCTAAGTCTTTTAAGGAAAAGAAGTGATTAACCTAAGGAAAATACAGTACAAATTGTTTTTAATTTTAAAAAAGGCACTAAAACCTGGTTCCTACTTTCCATGCGTGGCATGATGCATGATGCTGACCCCACCACCAGTATCCACCAGGACATTGAATACTTTCCTACTGGAGAAAGGTATAACTGGAGTGATACTAGTCATTTTAAAAGCAGACACACTGCTTTTGCCCTTATTCATACCACCACAATCATGAGTATTACAGTGCAGAATTCCTGTCTAGCTTAGTCATGCAACATATGTGACCCTTAATTTTCATATAAGCTTTTCGTAGTTAAACCCTGTCTAGCTCTATGATCTTACTTATTTCTGTCTTATTTTAACATATTTTATGTATATTTATGTAATACTTATATTTATATAATAAATACATATACAGCATTGTTTGCTGCACACGTTCATGTGCATATGCATGCTTGCCAGAGTGTATGTAAGAGCACTGCATGTGTACAGGAGCCCATGGAGTTCAAAAGCGCCCATAGGAACCCTTGGAACTGGAGTTATGGCACCGTTTGTCATTGAATGTAAAACAGTTCTCAATTCTCCAATCCTGTTTAGTGTGGTCGGCATTACCTGCAGCTCCCTTTGCCATGTCTTGGCTGAGATTTGCAGTGGTCTAGTTGATTCACTTTGCTTGGATCCCGCAGAGTCACATTATTAAAGCATGCATTTGAACACTATAAAACCTCTTATTTATTATAGCATGCATTCATCCCTGGTCCAGTCATGTGGCCTTATCACTTATTATACAGCCCGAAAGTCCTGTAGTGTAACAGCCCTGTAAAATAAAATTCATAGCATCCCCCAACTATACTGTGCACTCTTTCATTCCCTTTCCTTCCTTCAGTTTTCCTCAACTTTCCTCATGTAGACCTTCTTCCTGTGTACCCAGGTTTCCAGCTCAGGAACATGCCCACTACACCCACATGGTATTTCTCCCTTTTGATGTAATGTATGTTTTCATGCTATGCTTTAAGATGCTTCTGGCAACTTTCAAACATGCAGGTTTAGTTATGTGCTAGGGTAGGAGCCCAGGTACTGAATTATGATCAGAATACTGAAGAATATAATTTAGAAATGGTATATGTAAGCTAAAATGGAAGCCTTTGTCTAGACCAAGATGGAAATGAATGGATCAGCTAGATGAGATAAGAGTTTTTAAAGTATTTAGAAACAATGTTTCTATCTGACCCTGAAGGAGGGTGAGGACTTGGGGGATGGAGAGGCCGTGGGTGCTGTCCTTTCTGTTTGCCTTTTCTCTCCAGGATACTAGGTGTCATCTATAATCTGTAAGCACTGGCATGCTACCCTGAAGTGATGCTTGTGCTGCTGTATGGCAGGAGGGATGGGTATCCACTCAGGATGGTGTGAGCTCTGGAGGCCGGCTCACAAGAATAAAACAAGCCCAAAGTTCAGAATTTGTTTTTTATTTATGAAATGTCATGAGCTGTGTGTTGAAACCATTTGCTAACTTGGAATCTGACAATGGGGATAGTTATACCAAAGAAGTGGATAAATAGAGCTCAAGAATTTTTCTTCCTCCTAAAAGTGACAAGGTTTATGTGCACATCTCTTACACACCAGGACTCCTGCAAAGGCTGAGAACCAGACGATGTGAAGATGTCGGTGCAGAGCAGTCACGTGCTGCAGTGTGCTTGTACTTGTGATCTTACCATCCTTGCTCCTTGCCTTCCTCTAGTGAATCTCGGTGTAAACAGAAGGCAACTAGCAGGTGCTCAAAGAAATAGGAACCGGTTTCCTAGTTGTTAGAAGAATAGATACAAGAGATTTGAGAGGTGAATAAACTGCAGGCTATAGGAGAATGCAGAGGTAGTTTAGTTATAAACTAGCAAAGAAATAATTGACTAAGAACAAGAAGTGTAATGAAAAATAATCTGACATGAATACAGGATAAGTTTTAAAGCATGAATAGCAAGAAAGATGTCAGGCAAAGGATTTGTCCAGATCTCAGTACAAAGGTTCTGAACTCTCAAAAAGCGAAGAGAAATAGTGATGCTTCATAAAAAGAGCTAAAAGATGATGATTAGATTGTATCTTGCAAGTTCGTAAGAAAGGTGTTAAACAAATCAGCAAAGGAAAACACAACCAGAGCTCTAGACATGGGGAGATGAAATTCATTCTAGGAACTGATAGCATGTTAGCGCTGCAAAGGGGCAAGTGTTTATATTTAAAAACAATGTAATTAAAGAGTTTGGGTAGATCGTGAACCGAAAGAGGCACAAGAAACCAAAGTCAAGTATTTGCCAAATTAAGTCCAAGTTCAATGCTGTGAGAAGCATTGGTACTTAGGGCAAGTTAGCCCCTTCCGCTGACTACTGACTGAGCCCTCCAGTAGCCCTGTGGTCTTTTGGGGTCACCCACACAGACAACCAAATAGAGGCTCTGGCAAGTGCAGTCTATGCTTACAAACAGCAAGGGCACCAAAAGGAAAAGGCCTTTTCAAATAGCTGATTGTTAAATAGTTCCAAAAGTCATCAAATATTTTAAAGGGAAATTGTGGTTTCTCTACTTTCTTATTTATGATTTCACACAGTGTGCTATATGGGAGGTTAGGGGCCATTCCGAGTACAGGATTCATTTCACCACGCAGAGAATCTTATTCTGGCCTTGACTGTCTTGTTCCAGGGAGCACATCATTGTCTTTGCTCAGAATAAAGCATATGGGCTGTATCATGTCAGGGAGCCAGTGGGCGTGTTGAGAAGGAAATGTTGAACTTTACCTATTGACACCTGCACTTAGGGGGTTATTTTAGGGTACAATTTAATTCTTCACTTGTGTCATCAGAGTGTTGGTGATGAAAACCTCATATCCAGAAAACAGCCTCTTGTTTGGACCTGATCCTCATCAATTATCAGTCTTTGGACATCAAATTCCTTTGCATTTATTGCATTAATATTAATTGAGGGAGGAATGTGAGAATTCACACGTACTGCATAAACGTAGCAGTAAGTTTTATCTGCACAGGATACTAATCTGAGATTCCCTGGTTTTAGCTGTACGAGTATATATATCTTTCTATTTATAGAACATCTCATTAGTTCACTCAGTGGATACAACTGACCTAAGCCAATATAATTTGAAGCTATCGTTTTGAATTCCTCTTGACTGAAATCTACATTTTCTTGTGAGTTCAATATAATATTGTAGTTGCTTGGATTTTTTTTGGCAGTCATGCAGATATAAATTCTTTTGTGTTTTATTATACTTTATGATGCATTTTAAACTATATCAAAGAGAAGTCAACTAA
This sequence comes from Arvicanthis niloticus, assembly GCF_011762505.2. Lineage (NCBI taxonomy): Eukaryota > Metazoa > Chordata > Mammalia > Rodentia > Muridae > Arvicanthis > Arvicanthis niloticus. Next base: position 16,157,948 of record NC_133437.1, read on the forward strand.
TTTAATTCAATCTCATGTGATCACGTGAATCAAAATATTTGTCTCTGTCCTGCTCATGTTCCAGATACCCTACTCCTCGGCGTCTCCTGGGAATTATGTAGTAAGTACATTTGGGTTTGTTTGCTCATAAGAATTGATGTTACATTTTATTTGAGCAGTGAAATTGTTGCCCAGATGTTAAGAAGAGCCCTGTGTATTGACCAAGAAGTGAACATCTTGAGTTGTTTCATATGCCAACCACAATACATATGTTGATGTTCATTAGGGAAACAGTTATCAGTCTGGCTGGAATTGCCTCCAGTGTTCTGCTTTACTTTGGCATGTGTTTCTGGAAGCTACTGTGTACTCTATCAAGTCATGAAGAGAGCCATTCCCAGCTATACAATGATATGCTTGAATTTGCAGTTCTCCGCAAGAACAGTGCACACACCCCTCCCCAGGCCCACTCACCACACATAAAGGCTAAAGAAACATAAAACTTCATCCCAACAACAAAGTGAATTAGACTGCAGAATAAAGAGATAATTTGGAAGGATCTTCTAGGTTTTTTTCTATTCCTAGAGATTAAAAAAAATATTTCCTCATTACCATCTATTACATGTTAACTTTTCTCAGTTATTGATGTAAACCTGAAGCCAAATTACTAGGTTTTGGACCACCTCTTTAAAGTCAGAATGACCCTTTGGCCATCACCCCTTTTATGTTCCCTGTTACATTTAAAGGACACCATAATGGATAGTTTATTTTAGAGAATTTAAGAGAAAATATTATTAACAGAGAAGTGAAGATGAAATGATAAAATAGGAAGCCTTCCCAAGGGTAATTTCCAGAGGCTATGTGCAGCGAGAATGTTGTAACTAGGAACGCACAGAAGAGAGTCAGTGAGCAGTCTGGCTCCTACAGAGATGCTCCTGTATTACCATAGAGAAAAGCACTGGGCCTGGAGTCTCAGTGCTCAGTGTTTCTCTAAGCTACCCAAGCCACAGTGCAATTGTTGATACCATTTGTATGAAAGAATAGAAAAGGAAGAAGGGAGGGAGAGAGGGAAGGAAGGAAGGAAGAGAAAAGGAAAAAATAGGTTAAAACTCTCTTAAAGTCACTTAATAAGCCTGGATAAAGTTTTATTAAATTATATACATTTATGTTTTTAAAAACTTTATATTGTTTACTTAGTAGGAAATGCATATATTATTTGAAGTGTCTGCTAGGCTGTGTGTATAGAGTTACAGTAAATATTTAAGTCTCCTGAGAACTGATTTTATCATTATGCGTAGGGTTCCTGAACAATTCAAAAACTCATTGCCTAAACTAAGCATTTAGTTGTCAGAATGAACTGCAGCCTCGTGCCTGGTGCAGTTGGGTATGGAGCTGCAGCCTCGGGAGCAGTGGTTAGGGTGAGGAGCATGTCTCATGTCCCACTGAAGTGCTGCTGCTGTATCATGGTGACCTAAGGCTGACGGAACAGAAACAGCAGGAGTGGGTGCTAAACGGGTATCTCTTAGATACTCTGTGTGTGATTGTCTTCATAGTTTTAGTAAGTGCCAGTGACACAAAATGTAAGAAAATTATAGCAGACAAAGTACACAGGAATTATTCGTATCTTGTTGATTTGTAAAGGCCCTATTAAGTAGTTTCTCCGTAACCTCATTATAGGTGATGTGATTAAGTCATGAATAATAAACCAGTGTTACGGGCTCATTGTTTTTGGAAACTTGTCAAAACAGTTTCAACATAGTTAAGCTAAATTACGTTTTGCATAATATTGAGATGATTGTGCATCAAGAAAATAAATTACAGAGGAAATACAGTTGCTTTGTTTTTAAATTTGGATTATTATAGAGATAAGTACAACCTTTTTCTGCCTTTCCTTATGTTGTTTAATGAAATGCTTTATTTTTCCTGAAATTTTGTGTAATTCTTTAGGGTCCTCCAGGAGGTGGAGGGCCACCAGGAACACCCATCATGCCTAGTCCAGCAGGTACTGTAATTCAAGCCAGCTCCATGGATATTTGCCTCCTAGGATAAAACCACAGAGTGTAGACATTGTTAATAAACTTGGGAACGTTCATTGTCTCAGCATGATTAAAGCAGTAGGGGAGCAAGCAGGAAGACATCTATTCTTAAACAGCTTTGCTGCTGTGAGATTTAGAGGATTGCTCTTGTATGAGTAACCGAGTTAGCATGAGCAGTGTGTTGAGTTATATGATTCGCCCAGTTATTGAGCTTTAATACTAAAAATTCCTTTAAACTGAAAAGAATCCATATCCCCTCAACTCAGAAAAACAGTCTACAGGAGTAAAACATTAAAAGACATTGACCCCTTAGGTTAGCAAACTGGCCCTGCCCACATATCTGTCATCTTACTAAGAATGGATGTGGTCACAGTACTGCTTACTCTACATGTCTATAGGAATTTATTAGTTAACAAATTTGCTAAGTAGTAGTGAAAGGTTTTTAATCTTCTAAAATAAGACATTCTTCAGTATATCTATCCATAATAATTTAACATAATCCTTTCAAATAGCATTGGCATTTCCTTTCTTCCTCTTGAGAATTTCATACACAGTATTGAGCACGTTTGAAAACTAATAATTGGAATTTAAATTGTCAAAGTTCTATCACATTATATAGAATATGCATCAATGGCTATTAGATGGTTCTTACGAGTTGACTCTATAGCCCTAATACTATAAATGATTGGAGATATAATCCAGGATTTCTATATGAGGATGCTTACTGTATGGCTCACTGTAAAGTCAAATTTTTCTGTATATTCTAAGATATACAGAAGTTTAAAAGTCTATTAATAATAATGCCAGTAAATAATATCCTGTTTTATATTTTTTATTTAAAAACAAATTTGGTAATACAAAATGTTCCCTTGCTTTACTGGTTTTTCTCTATCCATAAATATGTCATCATCTCTTACTTCAAACTGTCAACATTGAATATGAAGCAGAATCCATCCAAGATGAAATTATATGAACTGATCTCCTCCCTTGCATTTCATTCTTGTTTTGTGAAGTTAATGTGTAATTTATGAAAGTAGCGTAGGATTGGTGTTCATGTCACTGTAGACTAGAGCCTAGCTTCAAGCAACACAAAGAATTCCGGATAAAACCACCTTTCCACCTTGCAGACTTGTTTGAACACTTTTGTAGACTAGTCCTTTAACAGTGAGCTGGTACTCAGCCCTAAGATACACTTTATTGTAAGACTCATCCATGAATCAGAAGGAACCAGGCATTGCCTAGGAAACCATCCTTACTCCTCTTGATGATTTTCTATCATTTGGATGAAATTATATTTTAGTTAGTCTTAAAGTGATAAATTCATTTCTTGCATATTTAAATTTGTAATCCATTTTTTCTTTCACCAAAAGTAAAGATAAAATCAATTTAAAGTTCTCATATATGATAAAAGTTCTTAAATGTGATAGAACTCCTTAGACAAATTAAATGCAGTAAATGTAATTTGTTTTCTGAGGCATACAGCTAAGTAAGACATTGTCCCTTTCCTTCTGGTGAACTCTTGATGGCCAGTTGTGAACAGAAGAGAATGCTAGTGGAGCATTAACTGACACAAGCAGCTACACTGCATTGTCTGGAGAGCACATAGGCTCAGACACCTCAGGGGGAAACTCCTATTATCAATGGCATTTGAGGGGCTGCTGAGATGGCTCTTCCAGAGGTCCCGAGTTCAGTTTTCACAACCACGGGGTAACTCAAAACCACCTATAAAGAAATCTGATGCCCTCTTCTGGCATGCAGGTGTACTTGCAGGCAGACCACTCATATTTTTAAAAACCACAAATAATATTTTTAAGAAGAGAGAAAGAAAAGAAATAGCATTTGAAATGAGTCTTGGTTTCTAGCTGAACATACTGGTACGCACCTTCAGTCCCAGCACTCGGGAGGCAGAGGCAAGTGGATCTTTATGAATTCAAGGCCATCCAGGTCCACGTGGTGAGTTCCAGGACAGCCAGGTAGACATAGTGGAACCCTGTCTCAAAGGTAAATCTAATGCTGAGACTCAGAGATCACTGTTAATAAATGTGAAAAAGACCCACTCACTCTTAAGTGAGACACCCTGAAGTCACAAGCCAGTTAATGTCTAATGAGTAGTCGCACAAAGGAAGCAGAAGCAGTTAGGTGTCTCTATCTGTGGTCACTACTGTGAGAAAGCATATTATTTTACCCTCTTGATCAATACAAAATACAGTTTTCAAACATTTTATCATTTTCAAAATAAAGATCTACTTACTATTCCACAGCTAAGTAAATATAAATTATAATTGTAAGAAAATAGAAAACTGTGGTTCATAACTAAGTACTTCTTCAATGCAAAGTAATTCACTTTCACTCTAGGTTTACTTCAAATATATATGTGGAGATTTAATTAGAATTAGCTAGTAGGCATGAAGTGTAAGTTTTAGAATAGTGTAAAAGCTTGCATATATTTATATAGAATACATTGCAGTATTTTAATAAAAGGACTAAGAAAGGTTATCAAAAAGTTGTGGACATTTAAGTGTGTCATTCATGTCTATAACTTAGTACTCAGGAGACTGAGACAGGAGGATTATTCTGAACTCAGAGTCACCTAGACCACCAAGTGAGTTCCAGGCCAGCCTAAGCCATAGTACAAGAGTGTCTCTAAAAGGAGAGAAAAACATAGTAGAGGAATCTGGTTTTGACTTCAAACAAGATAGTTTCTCTTTCTAGTCTTATTGTAATATCACTTTCAAATTAAGTCAGTATATTCTTCCAGTTTTATCCTAAAATTCAATTTTTTATAGGAAATCTAAGAAAATTCTGGAAATTAAAAAGCTACTAAATTTGAAGTTTTAAAATTGTCTGATATGTATATATATCATTGTTTATGGAGTAAAAATTAATCCATATTTTGTGAAAGAAAATATTGCAGTGTTTGTTTTTAAAGTAATACTCAATTGACCTAAATTACTGACATAATTATACATTTCACTGTCTTTGTAATTTATGACTATAGAACACTAAAGTGGGTGAGAAATGACTGCCAAGCATTTGATTCCAAACATCAGTAATGCCTAGGTCAGGTGCACATCCAGCTGTCCGTGTCTGTGTGCGCCAGGCTCACCTTTGGTTATTGCTTTGCTATGGCTTTGGTAGAGATATTAATTAAGCCATGTTTTGTTTCAGATTCAACTAATTCTGGAGACAACATGTATACTTTAATGAATGCAGTACCTCCTGGGCCTAACAGACCTAATGTAAATATAAGTTTTAAATGTATTTGATTTACAGTATAGTGATGATCCAAATAAATATAAATGTTATGCTTATATATAAGTACACAGGGTAGATAAAATTGAAAAAGCCAACAAATACATTTTTGTGTTAAGGTAATTAAAATTTGCATGCCTCTAGTCTTAGAATCTTCTAACATTACTTATTAACATTACAGAGATTGCCCTGGTTTATCTCTAGTTTTGCAGACTCCACCTCCACCACTCTGTTTATCCACACTGTAGTCAATACTGCAATCCATATGTGATGGAATAGGACTTCAGCTTGGGAGCATTAAAAGAAAGTGCTGACTTCAGTAGGTGCTTACCTTCAAGTCTGAGATGATGACAAATGACCCACCTGCCTTCAGATTAGGCATGGACTCATTCTAGAGGAGCCACGGAGAAGGAAAGGCACTGACCTGGACCTTCCCAGCACAGCTCTCCCCCAGCATGTGTGTTCACAGCTACTTCCTGCTAAGATTTTACTTGAAAAGAAACAGCCGCAGTGCTTTGAAGGTGTGACTAGAGCTGCTGCAGAGTGTCTGCACTAAGCTGACGTGACACACATGACTGAGGAGAGTTAGTGATGGTCCACTCTCAGTAGGGAAATGTGTTTAACCTCCAGGATGAAAGCGTTCCCTGTGCCCATTCAAACAGTGCTATATTCCCTTCTGAGAAGAGTTGATACTGGCATCATGGTCCAACATAAACGTTCCAATAGTATCTGCAGCTTCTCAAGAACTATACCAAGAGAATAAGAGGAAATGTCTCTCAAGGAGAGAACACTGATCTTCTCATCAGTATATGCTTTCCATATTTTTTTCCTTGAGAGAAAAAAAGGACAGAAAAGATTAGGCTTAGCATTGGAACAGAGATGCGAGCGATGGGGAAGATGGTGAAAGAGTTTGAGGTCTGCAAATGTATCCTGGAGCCTGCAAACCTAGAGATAAGCCAGGACAATCTCTGTAATGTTAAACATCATTTTCCATGTGGTCACAATCACTTTCTTCATTTTTAAAAACAGTTTCCAATGGGCCCTGGATCAGATGGTCCCATGGGTGGATTAGGAGGAATGGAATCCCATCACATGAACGGCTCTTTAGGTAAGGCTCTGCTTTTACATTGGATGGATAGAATGAATATGTTAGATGTATAGAATGAATGACTCTTGAGGTAGGGCTCAGCTTTTACATTAGATGGATAGAATAACTTCAAAATAAAATGTTAATTTCACTCCATGGATATTATGGTCTGTAAAGCTCTTCCATGTCATCAGAATGGAGGTGTAATCCAGAGTTGGTTATGAGAACTGGAGAACATTTGAAAGTCAGGAGTGTGAGAGTTGTTCTGTGCAGTTTGCCCCATGGGTACCAATACCAACCTATAAAAGCGTAAGTGTCTTGTGACCAAAGGAGCGCTGTTCTGCTCAGCATGTGCAGTGCTGCCTAGAGCCGAGGGTTTCCCTGCCCTTCCCACAGGGGGTCTGTGAACACAATATCAGAGAAACCAGTTCTTATGATAATTCCTTAGTTTTGTTGTGTATTTTAATGTTTGCCTCATTTTAAACTAAAGTTAGTAACCAGCTTTGATAATGCTAATAACTCCCTTCCGAGCCCATGATCTGCACCTGCCTTTGGGATAGAGCCAAGCTCCAGTATACCAGTAGTTAACAGCATGCTTCATGTGCAGTGCATTGTTAGCACATGGAGCCACGTATCTGTAAGGTGATCAGAGTATTTACACTGATGAGATGTAGAGAAAAGTGAAACAAACTGACTGGCTCTCCTAACACACGGTGCTCCTGGGTGGAAGGTACAAAGACGGTATGCTTGAGCTCATGTGCTGTCTAGAAGCTGACAGCGGGCCTTCCGCGGCTGCCTGTGCTGTGCTATGTAGTACTGCTCCTCTGGGACCTGCTTCCCATACTGAAGGTCAGCATCGTGCCCCTCGAGTCTCTGAACATCTGTATTAAGTTATTTCAGACATTATCTGCAATACATTGATAGGCTTCTGTGCTTTTAAGGACCCATACTCTTCCTAGACTTCAAAGTTTGGGTTCATTTTATTTTTGTTGATATGAAGGGTCTGATTATGGTTGCCAATAGACACTTATAACTATTTAATTTTTAAGTTAGAATTTAACATTAAAATCCCCAGGCACACTGCCACAAACCTGTGTATAGCAGGCACACATAATTTTACTGGTTACCATAATGAACATCACAGAGACACATAGCCATCTTCTCATAATGTCTCATTGGACAACACTGTTACAGGATTGGATTTTTCAGTGGATTGCAAAACATGATGCTCTGGATCAGTCCAGCTGGAGAACTAGTGAAAAAGAGAGTGTGTGGCCACAGTTAGAAGGCTTCGGTTACATTGTTACTAGATTCAGACATCCAGAGGATTTTCACAGTGGCTGACAACTAGTTTGTTACTTTCTGCAGTGAACATTGTTGTATTAATTATTAACATGTAACAGTATAGCATGAGTACATTGGGTGTGTAACAGTATTGGACCTTTTTACTCACAAATAAGTCATGCTAACCCTTCCTGTTAATTATGCTGGTCAGTAAATGCTGTTATTAAAATGTTACAACATTTTACACTAAGATTAACTGTTAAGAATAAAATAGTTCAAAATAAAACTGATACTGTGACATGACAAAGTTAGGATTACTAATTATTTAGTATATATTTCCATTGCCTATGTCTCTCAAGAATCAAAATTAATATGTAGCATATCTTTAAGATATGTTTAGTCTCTATTGTGTATATAGAGTACTATCTATTTTTTAATATTAATGAAATGTTTTTAAATATTTGGTTTAGAATATGATTTAGAATATTATCCAATACTCCTAGAAATGTCTGTCTTAAATTTTATCATTAAAATATTTAGATCTCTATATATTATGTAAACATTTAAATGTTTTAATTATGCATGTAGATGGTCTCTCTAATGGTCTCCAAGGGGTCTGTAGCTCTGCCTTTGCTCTTGCCGTTAGGATCCAGGTGATGGGAAGTAGCAGGGCCTCTGGGCTGTCAGAGGTAGCTACTCCCCTCCAGTAGTTTCCATTATATATGCTGTCTCACCTAATGATGGTATCTTTTCACACTTTGCTTCAGGCTCAGGAGATATGGACAGTATTTCCAAGGTGAGTAATGTGTGTTCTCGGTTTCATCTCCATTTGATTCCACCTGCAGCTGTAGCATTACTAAATGAGTTTCATTAATGTTGTTCTTCAATATAAATTTTGAACATAGAAGTTCAGATATGATCACTTAGCAATTAAAATATGGATATATGTAATCTTTGAGAAAGAAAATGTGATAACCCACTTAATCATGTTCTGATGCTGCATAGTGAGCTACACTGACAGTTTGGATGATCCTTTGAATAGCTGTAAAAATTTGCAAAGTATCTACAGCAGTGTGACAGACACTGTGGAGTCGTTGGCTGTATGTGGAATAAGGACACTGTATTTGTATGTCCACTTGGTCTTGCAGGCCTTTATTACACAGCGCTGGCATTCAGTCATTCTGCTAGTCTTCAGAACGGTAGGAGAGGAATTAGAAAGAAATTACATTGATTCATATGGAAAAGTTAATGTGTCTGCATTATCCTCCTTCAATTATTTGAATACATAAAATGAATCTTTTTGTAAGATGATTTACATATTTTTAAAGAATAACTTCTAAATAGATCATAAAGAAATTAAAGTAGTTCTCTGAGAGTCAAATATGTTTAACATGTTTGATGAGAGTTAAAATTAGCTAACACTAAAATGACTCCCTTTCAAAGTTTGCTTTAGATCTGTAAGTAGAGAAACTGACTAAAGGACAGCTATTCTTTTATTCCACCAATATTTGTATAATAATATAAAGTTCCTGGCACCACAAAAAATAAAATAAGATTAACTGAGCTGTAAAACAGTTTAATCTAAGACTTCAGGCCTAAAACATTTTAAACTGCAACTTTGACATTGGAGCTGGAGAGTCTGGCTGCCTAGTTGTGCAGTTTCTATGGAAACTTGGATGAATGTGTTTATAGCAAATACTGACTTATCTCTGTTAGAAATACTATCCATAAAGTCTTTTTTGAAAATAAGAGTTCGAAAACAAACATCATCTCTCCGTCTTCCAGTGATTTCCGCTCACCCAGGGATATGTTCATTGGGTAAAGAACTGTGTGCCAGAGTATCATGCAGAGCTCTGACTGCAGAGATAGCACACACAAGACCACACCCCCAAGAAGCTCCATGGAACCGAGCACACCAAACTGGAAAAACGTTTCAAAAGTTTGGGTCAAGTTTTGAGAATAGAAGAAACAATAAATTGCTAATTAAGAGATTATTTTAAAAATTACTTAAAAGATAAAAATTGAAGTCTCTGGCCAGCAAAATGACTCAGCAGGTAAAGGCACTTGAAATGCAAGTCTAGAAACATGATTTCAGCCCCAGACCTCAAGTGAAGGCAGAATGAGAGAGGTGAATCCTTGAGGTTGTGTCTGATCAATTCCTGCATGCATCACACGCACGCACACATACACACACACGCGCACGCATGCAAAAAAGAAAAAAAAAAAAAACCTCTAAAAATTAAGTAGAGACCACAGACTTTAAGAGAGGTAAACATTCTAACCAGAGGAAATTTATGTGTGATGCTTTTTACATTTATAATGTGAATTTCTTCCAAACTTAGAGAAAGGGTAAGGGGAAATGTAATAGACTCTCTTGACTCTAGGATCAGTAAAATATGAACTATATTTTAAAGTTGAATCTTAGATTAGAAATACACAGTAACGTGCCAATACACTGAAATTTAAAAAAAAAAAAAAAAAAAAGACAACTGTCCCCAGCATGATTAAAACAGCTAAAGCAGCCTTTTCCCGAGCTCTGTCACTCTCCCCTCCCGGATGATGTGTCCAGTTGGTTGGCCTTCCTGGTCATTGTCAGCGCCTTCTCTGCATGGTAAGCTGTCCTCAGTGGTGAGTTCTCCTGGAGACACTGCCCACACATGTGGGCACAGTTAAATGAGCATCTCAGTCTCCATGCCATTGTGCTCATCACCTGTCCCGACTGGCTTGGAATTCCAGTCTCAGAGGCCAGGTGCCCTTTAGGCTGCGTCTTCCTCTGGTCAGCGTGCAGTCCAGTCTCCTTAACCCTCCGTACTGAGGAGCTCATGCGTTTCCCGACATTCTACAGAGAATACTTCCAGAAAAACAAAACAACATATTTCCCTTATCATTTTAAACTTTTCCAATATGTCCCAGTGGCAGAAGCAAGAGGTTTTAAAGACCTGATACTGCCTTGACTTGTGTAGTATTCATTTAAAATTCCTTTCAGCATATTTATATACTCTCTACCTTAACAACAGAAATAAAAACATGAGTTTGAGCCCCCATGCTATGAAGACATTGCACAGAAAATAGAAATAGTAAAATGGGCGTGTTGTTTTTAACTGTAGATAACAAATCAATACCTTGAGGTCTAGGGTTGTAGCTAAATGGTAGAGCATTTGCCTAATATGTGCAAGGCTAAAGATTCAAGTACCAGCACTAAAATACTAATCAATTAGCTGATTAATTAAAATAAGACCAACCTGCTTAAAGTTCACTAAACTTTTAGAATAAAAAAGAAATACGTGAAAAAAGCACAGCAGAGATCTAATCACCCAATGTAAGAGAAAGTCTGCACAAGTGTCTAAGTTACTTTCCCATGACTGTGACAGTCACCGCAAACAAGGTAACATATGGAAGAAAATGTTTAACTTGGGACCCATTGTTCCAAAGGGATAGAGTCTACGGCCACGCCGTGGGGCAGTGTGGTAGCAGCCAGGCAGGCATGGCACTGGAGCTGTTCCTGGCATGGACTTAAAGCCCCCCCTCCCCCCCCCCCCCCAGTGATACACCTCCTCTAACAAGGTCACACCTTCTATTTATAGACCTTCCACCAACTGGGAACCAAGTACTCAAATATATGAGCCTATGGGAACCATTCTGAGTCAGACCACCACAGCGAGCAATGCCAGTCCTGTTGTCAAAGCACAGTTCAATATTTAACTAACAGCTCTAGTAACTAGTGAATCCAAAATAATGCATTTAGTAAAAATTTTTAAATGAAATAAAGTTTTCATGTTTACTCCAAGGTATAGTTGCCTTTCTTTATTCGTGGGTAACTAACATTTTCAGAGGAAAAACTTACCAGAAATGACGGCATTCTTTTACCGCTGCGGAAATCTGTTTCTGAGGCATATAGGGCTCCTACATTCCTGGGCTTCAGAGGAGCCTCACTCTCAGATCCTACCTGCAGGGGGCTCAGTGAGACAAGTTAGGAGTTGTATTCATGCCAGCCATCTGCCTGCCTCTGCTTACAGATTGGCCATATTTTTAAAGCATGTGTCTTTTAGAAACTCATTCATAAAACTTTGATGTTTGTAATAGAACTTGTTGAGGTAAATCAAAATGTTTTAAGTATTTTTTTAATTCCAAATCAAAATATAAGCCATATGGTTCAGAGCAAAATAATCTAACAATCTTTCTTCCATTTAAAAATAAGTGTTTTGTCCTGAATTTTTTTAAACTCAATCAATTGTAACTTGAAATACTCCCTTGAGTGTCCATTGCAGGGCTGTATAAACATGACTTGTATGTCATTCTCCATTTCCTATTGGCGTGGCTGTTATGCACAGTTTAAAGTACACTGTAATGATGAGGCAAGCAGACGTACACAGGGTTTTACAAAGCCCCGCTAACTCCGGGTGGATTGCTAATAGTAGTTGCTTTGTCTTGGAGAAACTGCATAGGAACTTCCTGTTAAACTAATGGTAAGGTGTGTCTACAGCAGTCTGCCGATCATTCTTTCCTAAAAGCACAGTTTTCTAGTCCTAAGGTGTCTGTCTCTTTCTTAACGACCTTCCTTTTTTCCTTCTGACTCACATAAAAATAATTGAAATAGTATTATCTCTAATGTGCACAGAGAATTAAAGGGAAATACCTATTAAAGCAATGACCTTTCAAATTTGATTAGTAAAATGACTAAGGGAGTTAGCCTCCACCATGCCTTGTCTGTGAGTAGGCTCTCATCAGCCTCCTGCTGGGAAACTGCTTTATTTTTAACTCTCTACAGTTCTTGAAAGGCTGTGAGCTGGTGGGGTAAAGAATTGAATAAACATTGATTCTGGGAGTAAGAAAACAGTTACCATTGATTATTTCAGAGTTTTGCTTGTTTTCAAACTTTGATTTGCAAAAGTGCTAACACTTGTTCCAGTGCATAGTGTGGTCTAGAGTGTGAGGAAGAAGCCAGTTGGCATCACGTTTTGTCCTCAGTGCTGCTGCTATACGTTCTGTGTTACAAACACTACAGTGCAGGAGGTAATGAACGTCTTCAACAGTGACGTCTTTTCTGAATCTTGTTTACAGAATTCTCCCAATAATATGAGCCTGAGTAACCAGCCGGGCACTCCAAGGGATGACGGTGAAATGGGGGGAAATTTCTTAAACCCTTTTCAGAGTGAGAGTGTAAGTATCTCTTTGACCATGTTGCTATGCACAGGTAATCTTGAGCTCTCGTACCAGAATAAATGTTCAAAACTTTCTTTATTATTGATGTTTATAAAGTGTAAAAGTCAGAAGGCTCTTCAAATGCAATTTTATGAAAAAGGGTTCTAAGGGACCTTTTTATTTAGTGCAGTTACCAAAACCACAATACTGATTTTCTGGAAGAGAACATCCATTGTCATGAATCAAACGGAAAGCAGATTACCTCTTTAATGTGTCCTACCTTCGAGCAAAATGTGTAGGTCACTGCAACATCAGGTCAATTCTTGATTTTGTCATAGTAAGACTGTAACAATAATCTACATGTGCTGTGGCTTTGATGAGGTAAAGGTCACATTAGTGGTCTGTCAGCCTGAGCTTGAAGCCTGTGGCATTTTAAAAGTGCTATTATAGGGCTATACCTTCTCTCCATAGGTTATACAGGACAGAAAGGGAACTTTGAAAGTGCGTTTGTTTACTTGGCAGTCAGCTTATAATCATTTGTATGTGCCGGGCAGTATACTAGACCCTGGGAGGACCACAGAGACAAGATGCGCCCTTCTCAAAGAGTTATTATGCAACATTTAACTCTTACTTCACTCCAAGTTTCCTAGAGCTCCCTTAAAACCCAATGGACTCAGAATTTTTGGGAGTCAGGCTGTGGGTAGGGGAATGAAAAGGGCTAGGGAGGGATTTCAGGGGCTGCTCTGTGCTGGGACTACCAAGCTGGATTATAGAACAGAATGTTGCAGAGCCCAAGTGAGCTTTATCAGTATATGACCCGTGGATCTGTCAGACTACAAAAGGCACTGCTTGCTACCATGCTGCCTGACTCAGGCTTTGCAGGAGCTGCCACTACCGGAGGTTGACCCATGGCTAACAGCAGCCTACTTTAGTGCAGAGTGATGCCCAGCATGGAGTTCAGGGTTTGATGTTCTGTCAGTTCTTTTGCTTCTTGGTCTCAACCTATAGTTTCCACTGAAAATGAGCCTGTCCCTAAATATAGGCTATAAAAAAGGTTTTTTTCCTGCTTTTTAATTTGCTTTATTTATATGATTGGTGAGGGCAAAGAAGGTAGATAAAATTACATGAGATTGCATAGCCATTGGTGAGTACGCAGGAAAAATCAGGAGGTAGCACAGTTTCAACCACACATGATCTCTGGTTCACCTCAGGAATGAGGACAAGTTAGTCATTTTCAGTGTTCACTTTATCTAATAAAACACATGTATCTCCTCTTGTTTGATTCTTCTAGCAGTAACATAATATAATTTAATGAGGCATGTGCAAGTCAATTCAGTTCACTTGTTGTGCTGTATGCAACGGTTTAGATTAAGAAACAAAGTGTTCCAAAGTGAGGAGGATGGTGTGTATGTCAGTCAGGAATACAGTTGCACTAGCAGATGTTCACAGGGGTGGATCATCTGTCAAACTAATACATATGCATTCTATAGTACACGGTTGACAGCAAAGAGCTGAAATAAACTGTGGACTCACAATGGAGCCTTATGTAATAGAATACCACTCCATTCAACAACTCTGACCAAACTAGAGGACAGCATGGTAAGTGACATAAAAGGCACAAAAAGCCAGCACTGAGTGGCTCACTCACATGGAATCTGCTCAGATGCTGGTCACGATAGGCTCCTTAAACGTTCCACTTGCAACCTTAGTCATGTAGGTGGAAAACAGACACATATCAAGCACTTACTAGTAATCATAAAGAAATGCATTTGAAAATAATTCTTTGATGTGCATTCTTTACAATTTATTAAATACAAGATCTAGTGAAATGAATAATGAATGTTCATGTGTGTGTGTGTGACAGAGAGAGAGAGAGATTGAATGAATGAATGTATGAATGTGTGTGTGTGTTTTTTGTGTAGTTCTGGCTTGCCTGAAATTTCCATGTGGACTAGGCTGGCCTTGAACTAACAGAAGTCTGTCTTTGCCTCCCAAGTGCTGTCTCATGTGTTTTTATACAAAGAAGCTTTGGCCGAATGTTTGTTACTACAGAACATAGGAAATCTTATTTTTTTCAGAGTTGAATGGATTTTATTTTATCATCATCAACATAGAAATGTATTTCACATACATAAAATGTGATAAAAGATAGCTAGTATATGTTTAGGGCCATCTCATAAATTGTTGGAAATCTGTCAAAATCAAGAAAAAGTTCATTTAATCAATTTTTTTAAAGCAAGCTAAGCTCACCAACTCAGACAAATTTTTTTAAATTAGACAGTCTCACATGGTGATTACTTACATGCTAGTGAATGACTGGAGGAAAATATTAAGTTTTTGCTTTCCATAATTAAGTTATTATGTGTATAAAAGCATAAAGCTTGTGTATGGACAAAAACAGTTTAAAACATACAGCGCTGCCCTGCACTGGGCTGCTGTGGAGTCAGTGCACTGAAAAGTCTTCATGGCTACCAAGCCAGAGCTGTAGGAAGCCTCGTGGTGCACCCTGCCTGAGTGCTGCCGGGTTACTGGAATTCATTACGCATTTGCTTTTGAATTTGCATTAATTTTTGGATATCAGAGAAGATTTTACTCTTGGTAAATCCCCCTATGTTTGGGTGCATGGCCCCACCTGGAGTCACAACCACAGTCTGAAGCTGAGTTATAAGAAGCCGGAACCCAGTGGGATGGGTCAGGAAAGGCAGGGCTGTGGACAGGCACACAAGAAAGGAGCTACAGAGTGCAGAGACAGTGATAATGTACAATACAGTTTTCAAAGGCCAAAAGGAAGAACTTTATTGTTTGCACTACAGAAAAACAGCATTTCTTAAGGATCTAGGTGTGGTTAGCCCCATTTGAACATTCTACAGTATAGCATCAAAATATCACATGGTAATATAAGTAACTGTTGTGTCACTTTTTAAATTAAAATATTTTTAAATAAATGTTGGGATTAGTATAAATCGGGTATTTCTAAGATAAGAGGAATTATTAATTAGGGATTAAAAGTTAACCTTTGAAATTAGTTCCACATGACTTTAAGGGCATAGACAAGAGGCATCCTCTCCTTGCCCTCCCATATTTATCAGAGCTACTGTTCTTGACCCTTAGAGGACAATAATTCAGAAAGCCCTTCAAGGGGAGCAGAGAATCAGAAAGCAGAGCTGTAAGCAGAGTAATCCCAACCTCACCATTAAATCCCAGCAAACTGTGTCGAGCAGAAGAGCCAGTCGGCCTGGGTGAATGCACGCTTAGAGTGGGAGGAGCTGAGAGCCGCTGGAGCAGTTTCCTCATCTGGCCAAGCGTGACAAGGAGCCCTGAACTCAGAAGGAGCTTCATTGTCAAGTAAAACTACAGGGTGGAGTTAAAAACAAGGCTTTCTGATGCTACTTCTTCCCTCTCCTGCCCCAGCAAGAGAGTTCGCTAAAGGAAAAAGAGCTGATAGCAGCCAGAGACACTGTATCCCCTTCCAGGTGGCATGGGGCAAGGGCGATTGATAGCCCCTGCAGTCTAGAGAAGTGTGCTCAGCCCTGCTGGCCACATGGTCCTCTGGTCTGGTAGTAAAGAGAGTTCACTTACTGCAGCTGGTGTCTTTGTTATGTGTGGCTTGCTTTATATTACCATGTTTTTTATTGTGTAAGAATGTCATGTATGCACATGATGTTTGATCAAATCTGTCTCCCCAATCCCTCCCCTCCTATTCTTTCTTGTCATCCACTCCTGCTTCTCCCTGCCAGTTCCATGTGCTCTGTTGTGGAGTCCATTGAGTGCACTTCGTATTGCCTGTATGTGAATGTCACCACACTTTTTTGTTTATATATTTTAAAGCATACCAAGCAGGGAACAGAGAGGGGAAGATAGACAAGATTCTGTGCTGCCAAGCACAGGATTTAAGGACACGATAGAATGAGCTATCTCCAATGACTTTATTTGTTCTGTAACTGAGAAAATGCAGAACTATTTAGTGAACTCAAAAATCCCAGTTTGAATGTTCAAGGTCTGGATTTTAAAGCATAGAACTGGAGGCTTGTGTACTTAGCAGTCTACCCTTGGAGACTGCCACTCTTGCCCTAGAGATTAAACCAAAAGGCCAGAGAAAAAGGAAACAACTGTTAAGTGCTTGCTGTATACTCGATAGTAACCCATTCTTTACTGACATGCTACTTGATTTAATTACATCAAGACAGACATGCTAAAATCCACTGCAAACATGATTGGCAGGGCCAAATGAGCAAAACAAGACTCTTTCAAGACACAGAGCTACCCCCTAGTGTTTACATGTTATAAATACTTGTTTCAGATGGTACAGATACAGAAACAAATGAAAAGAAAGCAGTTGGATTAATTTGGAAGAATGTTCCCCTATGGCCTTAGTCTATAATCAGATTAGCAGGTGTGGATTAGGACCACAGTATTCAATAGTGACATGCTGACACCTGTCCTGTCCACTGCTGCTGTTGTCGGGAAACCATGGAAGCCCAAGTTTAAGTGGTCACGTAAACATTAAGTTATTTCATGTTATATTCAGAGTAGCATAACTACTCCTTATTTCTCCTTAAGAAAACAAAATATTTATAGAGACTGAGACTTAGAAAGTGGTGTGATGGAAAGTATCCTTCAAGCAGATTTAATGAGTATGTCTAATGGACTCTGCAGAACATTAATTAGGTGATAGGGAAAAGACGCTACAAGTTCATACTAGGACCTGCTATCTCAAAGTTTACTTTAAAAAACAGATAAATAGGCATATGTTTAAAATAATAGCTTTGGTTCTACTTTTTGTCCCCTTAAGCCAAACGAGAGCACTGTCAATAGCTTCAGGGCCATTTTATCCTCTGAGGAGAGCCAGACTGACTGAATAGTTGCAGACATCACAGAATCATGGTATAAAACTCCAGTGTGTCACGTATTGATGCAATAGCACAACACAGACACTGACGTGAGGCCACACCATGCACCAGGAAGACTGTGTCTCTCAACATAGCGGCCTGTTCAGCACTCCTCCTTTCTTCTGGGAAATGTGGGCCACTTCCTCGGTTCTCTGAAGAAGGTGTTCATGGAAATGCTTTTTTTTGCTTGCATTCTGGGGACTTTCCTAGAATTTTACAATTCCCTTCAGCATCATTTTTTTTGAAACGGGTTCAGCATTAGAAACTGGCAGTGAGCAGTCTACAGCCTTACAGGAGCATATGACACATGCCCAGCGATGTCCTATCAGGAGTGCATCCTGTCGGCCTGTGCCAGAGAAGGTGACATGTCATTCTGCAGTTGTGTGTGCTACTCAGTAGTTATACCTGACTAGGTTTTAGTAAACTCTGAGATTGAGTTCTTGGAGCTGATCTGACCCTTGGTTTCTATACACCTAATATTATTCCCTCAGTTTCTTTCATGGGCAAAGTGACTTCTTCTAACTTCCTGATATATCAACAATGTTTTTCTTTTCTGTAAGTTTTCTCAAGACATTTTATATACCACATTTAACAAGGACTTGTGTAAAGGGATTATAGTAGCTAATAAACGCTTGACACAGTGTGGGCATGTGCATCATTAGGTGACATATATTAGAATGAAAAGTATCCTAGAATGTTATCTAATGGCATGTGATATATGAGTGGGCTGGAATGACACTTAGGGAAAAAGGAACCTGGGACACCGAAAATCCAGATTGCCCAAGGCTGTACATTCAGTGGAAGATTCCTGGAGTTTTACCCAGAAATTTCTGGTAGCATTTCCCATGAGGCTCGCGGGGAGCCATCCTACCTCCCGGCCTCAGTCATTGACACAGCACCACTCCACAAAGCAGTTGATTTGAAATAATGCTGGTGCCCATTTTGCTATAAAGATACACCCTCATTTTTTCTTATTGTTTATTCTTATCTCTGAATATCACTGTGTTCTATACTTATATATAGCATATAACTAGTGTGAGATTATATATATATATATATATATATATATATATATATATATATATATATATATATATGGTGTGTGTGTGTGTGTGTGTGTGTGTGTGTGTGTGAGAGAGAGAGAGAGAGATTGATATTTAGTACCAAGCTATGAGTAAGAAATTACAGCATGCTGAAGTCACTGGTGATGTGAAACTGTGTGTCACGTTGCCATGGAGTTGGGTGTGTTCCCATTTCAGCACAGGGAATTCCTTATATATGATGGAGGTGGTGGTTTTATTTTGACTTCCTTTTTTTTTTTTTCTGAGTTGAATGCATTTTTTATTCATTGAGATTATAATACAATTACATCATTTCCCCCTGCCCTTTCTTCTTATTGCCCAGTGTTCCCTACTATCCAACATAGGAATCAGTTAAACTACTTACCTTAGCTTCTGCCTTCTACTAAAACAGAAGTCAAGGCTATTCAGTGACAACTAGACTCTCCTTGGTGTGGCCAGGGTTCAACACTGAACGGCCTGGCACCCTATGGCCCAGCACCTTCCCAGCCTCATCCTGCTTCTCTGTGGTGCTCCACATTTACTCAGACAGCGCATTTGGTTTAGAGGACTGTCAGCTGTCTCACGTGTGCTCGCCTGGGGAGCCCTTCACACTGCAGTTCATCTGAGCCTCTGCTGGTGCCTGTAGTCCATTCCAGCTTGCTGGGATTCCTCCACTTTCCCCTTTCTGCCAACTTTCTAAGAGGTATGTCCCACTGACCACATAGCCACGGGTCTTTATTGGATTCTCCAGTCTGGAGCCTGTCCTTTAGACTTTACCCATCTCTCATCCCGAGACACTGTCCTTAGTAGAACATTAAAAGACACTGCCCTTTGAAGTGCTTTTTCGCAGATTTTCCATCAAACATTAAAATATTGCAAAGTCCACGTTTATTTTAATTTAGAAGCCATTTTCATTCCGAGACTGTTACCATTTGCAAGAGGTTCCGTCTCTAATCAGATGATCTAGAACTGTGTTGTGCTCAGTGGTGGCCTTAGTCACTTGTCAGTCAACCTCATCATACTGTTATGCTGAGTTTTGTGCATTGGACTGATGTTGGAGTCTTTGCCGTGTATGTGTGTCTGTGTGTGTGTCTGTGTCTGTGTCTGTGTCTGTGTGTCTGTGTGTGTGTGTGTGTGTGTGTGTGTGTGTGTGTGTCTGTGTGTGTGTGTGTGGCCTCTGTGCAAACACACTGGAGCATCTGGTGTTCTCAGAGACTCGGTGGAGCTGGCAGTTGCTCATGCCTCCTTACGTAACTGTTCACTGAGCACGTGCTGTGTGTCAAATCAAGTATATAGTTGAAGGAGTTTATATTGAATCCTCCCCAAACTCCTTGATATTGTTAGAAAGGCTTTTATAAAGGGGAGAAAACTGAAAGAGAATTCAGGGAGTCTCCCCCACCCCCGACTTGGCTATATATAGCAATGACAAGGCCTCATTCTCTTCACTATGACCCATCCTTGAAGTAAAGTTGCCCAGATTGTTACAGCTGTCTTCAAAACCCTCATCTGGCTTGGAAGGAGAGTCTGAGGACTAGATAATTATCTAGGTCCTGGGAAAGAATCAGGCTTTGTAGAGGAAATAATTTAAAATTTTAAACTAAGTAAAGCCATGTAGACTGGCTCATTATGGTTCCTTATTTTCCTGAGGTTAAAGGCGTGTGCATAAATGTTCGTAGGAACTCACATCCATCACTTGCCTCTGTACCAGGTAGACCCATCTGAGGTCACTTTTAACCACTGGATCCTCTGTCCTTGTAGTACTCCCCCAGCATGACCATGAGTGTGTGATCCATTACCGAGCCTCCTCATGAAAACCATCGTGAGTCAGCCCATCACAGAAGTACTAGGGAAGAAAACTACTCATCGTGTACAGTTAGACAAAGGAATCTCAGACACCAGACCACCTTTTTGTTCCTGCTCTCTCCCCTATTGTGAGAAGAAAGCGGGTCCCAGTGTGATTCAAGCAACTGTACGGAGCGGCACGCTAGCATCGCCCCAGCTGAACTGCGATGATTATCTGTGTGTATGTGTGGGGAAGAGAATGCATCGTGTATGCAGACCTGTATGCACATATACGCATACGCGCATTGACCCACAGGACATTGTAAGATATTATCACATGACATCTTAAGTAGAAGTAAGTAGGGACTTTTATTCCATCCTTTTTTTCACGTTTACATTTTAATTATTAAAGGTTGCTCCTGCCCTTCCCGAACTATTTTGTGCTGTGTACATCACTGCTTTATATAAGTTATTTTTTAAGGTGAACTCAGATGTTATGGTTTTGTAAATGTCTGCAATCATGGATAGGAATAAAATTGCTTATTTGAGAGCTTTCATTCACTGTGTCTGAAGCAAGTTGCCTGTGAGCCCCAGAGTGTTCCAAGTAGGGACAGCGTCTTCATCCTCACGTCCAGCCAGGCATTCAGTTACCTCTGTGCAAAGCAGTGTGGTGCTTTGTAAGGAAAACGCTTCAACAGAAGATCAGCCAGGGCCTCACATGATACACTTCTGCATTAACCGCTTTAAATTGAGTTCTTTCTTGATTTGTTTGTCTTAGATGATGCAGAAATCATTAGCTAACTCAAATTACCTAGACCATAGCAATAAAGTGATGACGTGGCTTATCATACTTTTAGCACACATTCTTAAACACGATAAGATCAAAAGTGATAACAAAACCACTTGTCTAAATTTACAGCTTCTCCTAGGGATCTAGAAGTAAATTTGTAATAATATATAGTGAGAAATGGTATTGTATTTTTATTCGGATTTTCTATGATCATTTCCACAGACACATGAAAACAGACAGACACACTGGCATGATTCAGGGTTTCAGCCCAGAGAGCAGAGAATGAAAACACTAGAGGATTCTTCAGTGTTTCTGGGTTTTCCCACCCAGTAGCTTGCTTGCTGCAGCAAAACTGATGGATACCTGTCTGTTCTAGTGTCCCTGCTCTCAGGTGGCAGTGTACATGCCTTGTCCCCTTTGTTCTGGGGTCAGAGGGCTTGCACTGGGAGGCAGATAACTTGTATCAGTGTAACTTGTATTGACTACAGCTGGCTAGATCTCCATTGTGTGTCTGACAGTTCAGAAGGCAGTAAAGAAACAGTTTTAATTCTCTCCCTTATGAAAGCGCCTTGCTGCACGACACTTCCCAGATCTTTGGGATTATGCTTAATCCTATATCCAAACACCAAATCCCGATAGGAAAAGCATAGAGTTTATTTTATACTCTAAAAGATACCTCTGGGGTCCTTTCTGTTCTAATTGAGATACAGATAACCACTGATCTCCACCCTGCTAGAGGGTACTGC
The DNA here is from genome assembly GCF_011762505.2 of Arvicanthis niloticus. Classification (NCBI taxonomy): domain Eukaryota; kingdom Metazoa; phylum Chordata; class Mammalia; order Rodentia; family Muridae; genus Arvicanthis; species Arvicanthis niloticus. Next base: position 16,179,993 of record NC_133437.1, read on the forward strand.
CCCGTGTTACGGGAGCGGACTTGTCCCTTTCCTTTGGGATTGTAACTTAAGTGAGAATGTTGACAGTGTTTGCCTGCTCTTGGTTCTAGACAATTGATTTCTCTCAAAACCACATTGATTCATTCTTCCTGAAAATGGAAAACGTTGGCTGGGTAGTCCAGGGATGCTGGGAGCATAGAGGATAAAAAAGATGAATTAGCTTTACACTGCAGATCTAGATGAAGCACATGAGTCATAGTTTATACCACAGCGTCAGCCTACAACTGTACCAGAGAGCACTCTTGTACTAGCAGGCTACCGGAACCTGCCGCAGGCAGTTCACACAGGAAGTCTTTACCCTCAAGTGGAGCTGATTTGGAGATGACACTTGGTACATTCACCTGAATCACTAGGAACAGTGGCAGCTTCTCTCTATACAATTGTACAGTTCAACTGTTTCCAGGAAAGCTCGGTCTTACGGTGCTGGACCTCTGCTCACTCTGCTCTCCGTCACCGCCAGCCCTCATTTCTGTCACTTGTCCTGAGAAGGGGAGCAAATGATTCCTACCACACACAAAGCTCATGAACCTAATTCTATTTGCCCTTATTTGGGAATAGTTCTAGAATATGAACGGCACAAATGGCATTTTAATAATGATGCAAGCATCGTGTGCTACTGTTTTGTTTTTAGAAATATTAAGATGGATTTGGTTTTGCTTTTCTTCTCTTGGAACTCAGTTTAAGAGATACCCGTTTCCAATTTGCAAATTCCTGAAAAACTGAAAAATTATTTTTAAGACAAAACTACATTCACAAACAGGAAAATTTAATAATTTTAATAATTAATTTTTATAGCCAGGTAAGCTTGTTACCTGAAGGGTAAACATTATAACTGTATTGATTATGTTTTAGATCTTAATTATTTAACCTTTATTGTTTTTCTGGTAAGAAAAACCAACATTTTCTTACGCTTTCTACCACCGTTGGCACGTTCAGGTTGTCTGAATGTGTATGCTGCCAGCCAGAGGTCGTGGTTTGCATACTTCAGCCCATAATAACGGAATCAGTGGTACTCACATATACTGGACACTACATGCACCCATGAGATGTGAGAATGGGCAGCAGGTGTGGGCATGAATCCTATTACTCCTCCCTTCCCTCCCTGTCACAGCGATATTTGAAAGCTTGTGTCAGTCTAAGTCCTGAATGGCTCTTAACCACCTGACTTTCTTACTTGGAAGATGCCCAGTGTAAAAAAGGCGTTCAGTACACTGATCTCCTAACAACACAAACCTGACACACCTGTCCCTACAGAAACTAAATAGAGAAAAATTTTGTTCCCCTTCCGCCAAGGAAAGTGCTCAGACACACCTGTCCCTACAGAAACTAAATAGAGAAATTTTCTTTCATTTCTCTTTTCATGATTCTGTAAGGCATCTGAACTGCATTGCATTTGAAAGGACCATTCAGGTAAACTGTCTTCAGCTTTGAAGACAGCAGGTGGAATCAGAAAGTTCATCTTGGCATGTGAGTAGCCCCACAGCTGCCTGCATCGTTCCCCACATCATTCTGGGGCGGTACACTCAGCAACCTGGGACTGCAGTTCTCAGTTCTCCAGACCCAGGTTAGCTTGTGGCCTGGTTTCTCCATGCTTGCCTTCCATCCCAGGAGATGAGATGCATGGGTTGAATATCTTTCCCTTCTCGGCCTCCCAGATTTCCTCTCTGCACAGTCTATAGCACTGGTGGTAGTTTTCCTGGGGAAAACAATTTCAATTTTCATTCCTTGATTATTACTGTTCGTCAGCAGCAGTATCCAGGTCACAGCTTTGCGACATCTGAATGTTCTCCTGGCACTGTTTCCTGTTGTGTTTTGTGTGCTGGAGTTCTCCTTTCTCTGAGACATTAACTGAGACAAGAAGCCCACAAATTTGTGGTATAGAGAGGGACGATTGGTGCAATGAGACCATTGTCACGTCTTTACCAAATGCCAATCAGTCTTCTGTAGTTTTTCCTTCTTGGTGTATTAAATTTCTCTGATATGAGAAGCAAAAGCCCACGCTTGCTTAAAACAATGTTTCTGATCTTAAGCATTTATAACAGTCTCCCTCGAACTGAGAAATATGTCTTGAGAAATACAGGAAAAGTAAGAGTGGTGAACTGTTGTTAATACCACCTCAATTCTGCATACTACATGTGTGTATATCTGTGTGCATGTGTTGGGACATGGCAGCATAAATTTTGCTCATAAACCCCACTTCTATTGAGATCATATTATTTTATACAGCACTGTTGATAAGTAGTAAACAGTTTTTTCTTTTGACATTTTATTTCAGTGCTGAGATATCTGATAAAAGTTATTTGGGATGGCAAGAGAGGAGTACACCACTATTCTGTATATTGAATTATATATAAGCAGGAGTAGTTTCCCAGGCCCAGATTTAGCTTCTCAGCATTGGACTTCATACTGAGCTTGTCAGAAATCGTGCAGTAATTATAGCTTCCTGATGTACATTTGCTTATAAAAAGATGAATTGACATCACCTAAAGCATTAACTTTACCTATGAACCATAATTCAGTTTAGATGACCTAATGATAAACACACACCTGAGACTTTCAATTACTTCTCTAGACTCTATTATGAAGAGAGATATTCAGCTGACTGCCTCTGTTGAGTTTCCCCTGGTAACTTACAGAAGTTGTTTTCTTGAGTAAAAGAATCGTTTCTGTAAGGAGTTTAACTTTAAATGTGAATGTTTCTGCTGTATACACTTTTAAAATGAAATGCAGCCCTAAAATGAAATATATAAATGTTACAGCATTCAATGTGGGACTGGGCATTTTCATGTATGCGTTCACTGGGTATCATTAGGATGCTTGCATCACTTTGACTGTGTCACTGGAATCTTATGATCCGCTTCTAAAATACTTAGTGTTTCATTTCTAAAGCAAGATGGGCTGTTACTATGGCAAAGGTAAGTGTTAATATTCCTTAAAAAAACTATAAATATTTGTTCCCAGATACTACATTTCACTCTCTCCTTTGTGATAATTGACCCCAGTGTATCGCCTGAGGGTGAGGTGTGGGTCCTTTACAGGAGTCTACACAGTCTACACCGTATGCTGTAAACTAAGTTCCTATGTGTCTTTGTAACATTGTTGATTAAATGTGATTAACCATCTATTTGAAAACAGCACCTCAGATAATCTGCCCATCTTACATGATTTGAGTAGAGATCTAAATTTTTTGCAAATCTTTAGAGATTTTCTTGACAGAAAATACTGATTGAAGTTTGTGTATGGATTTAGATCAAACTTCATAAATACTTACTCTCCTTGCATTAAGACAGTTAACAACATATAAATTATCCCTTAGGCTAATGATTGGAAGGACATGTTATTGTTTCAGATGTAAAGATGGAGAAATCTTTATACATAGAATTCTTTATCCATGGCAGCCATATGATTATTGAATTGTTTATCTAATTGTGATTTTAAAGAATTTGAAATGTTTTCTTACTACATGTGTTAAATTGTTACAATGTCTTCCTGGAAAATAGAGTTATTTGTAAGGTTTTTATAAATGCACAATTTATGTATAAATATAATTGAAATCTGGGGTGACTCGGTAATTACTCTTCTTAATTCAGTAATGGCCACCAGATAATTGGCACATTTGTAAACTTAGCACCTGTGTGTATATATGTGTGTGCACATGCACATTGTTACATTTATTCTCAAGTGAATTTATCACTTAATGTTTTTGTAAAAGTACTTGAGCTGTTTGTGTAATGGAAAAAGTCACCATAAAGATGTACATAAATGCCCCTTAATTTGGCACGTCTTCATATTTAATTTATAAAAATACAGCTTTTGGTTTACAGTTTCTACCCTTTGATTTCTATCCTTTACTTCGATACTTATTGGAAAAGTAAAGGAAATTGTTTGTATGAAGACAGCACAATGTTTCCTGAGAAGTCAGACTGTAATGTGGACATCTGTGCACAGAAGTAAGTCGGACATTATACCCTAAATAAAATTCAGGAATCTGTAGAGGCAAAGGATTTATATGCACTTAAGAAATGGTTGAGTGAGTGGTTCTGTGTGGTCAGATAACAACCTTGCTTCCAAATATTATTACCAAATAGCTCATAAGGAATAAGGTTTTAGTATTTTATTTCAAGTAAACTTAGGCACCGTGTCAAAAACACAGGCATTTGTTCACATAATCCATACAATACTTTCATCTCGATGGTGAACTGTGCAGATGGTGACTTCAGTTCACCATAGACCTCTACCTGAAAGGTTGTAAAGTCAGTTTCTTATACTGAGAAGGAGAAGACCACTCCTAATTGTATTGAGAATTTATCCTTGGAAAGCAGTGGAAATACATAACTGAACCACATTTGTTATGGCTTTGATCCAAATGGGATATTTCAGTTTAGTGATGTGCACATACTAGAGAAAGTAGTATAAACCTCAGACAGGATGAATCAAAGCTTTCCTCATGAAGCTTGTCTGCTGATTTTTATTTTAACCCCAAAGTGTCTGGGGGTCTGGAGACTGAAGGGCAGACAGAAGGCAACTGACAGGCCCTTGACTTCGAAACAGGTGGAAGTCAGGTAGGCAAGAACTGGTCAAGAGTTTGTGATTTAAACTGTTTCTACAGATTGTCTACAGATGGTTGTTAACAGTAGAAGAAGCATCGTGTAGGGTCAGAGTTATCATTGCACAGATATGTCACAGCAGACAGAATGTTACTAATTGTGAATGAGGTAGCACACAGTGAAGTTTTGAAGGGCAAGAGGGGAAGCAAGCATGCACATGTATACACTGGCCCTAGAGCATCTGCATCAGGAAGTGTGTGTGCCCATGGTTTAATGTACATAAAAATGAAAAATCTTTACATCAAAAACAGGATAACGATTACATTCATGAGTTTTATTTCCAGCACAGTTTGATAAGAATATATTATAGCTTTTAGAAAGCTCTGTAGTCAGAAGACAATATGCATAAAAATGTAGTTTGCAGATCTTTAAAAAAAACCTTTCACGTTTGGGGCTCTGCTTGGCAATAGCTGTAAGTCTGGAAAAGAGCAGCCTCATAGTTTCACCCGAAACGTGTTTGCAGCCACAACTTTTTCTGAGAATATGGATGGAACTCTTAATGCATGATAAGACATGAAAAGGTTACTTTTAAGCATGCTTTCAATATAGGTATCCTCACATGTTGTAGGACTGGTATCAATAGCATAGAGAAAGCCAGGATCATTGACATATGTGTATGTGTGTGTATGTATGTATGTATGCATGCATGCATGCATGCATAGTTTTTCAGGTAAATGACTTATAAATTGAAAAATCAAATGTATCCACTATACCTTCTTTTTTTTTTTCACTGTTCTCACCATTTTGTTAGCCATTATTCACCAGGACTAAAGGGATTCATACATACTTAATGGCCTCAAGACTGTTTTACAGCACACATGTGTCAAGCATTGCGTGTAATGTTGGCTGTGGGAACTCAAACCTGCTGTCACAACAGGCACTTGCCAGTTGGGTCTTAAATATTTACTTCATTTTCATTTAGAGCACTTACCTACACACAATTCTTCATTCACTAAACTCTCGGAGAGCTGAACAGAAGTTTATGGGGAAAAGATACTACTAAATAGATAATACACTCGCTATATATATAAAAGCATTCAGTGCAAATGAAAGCAGTGGCAACTACATGAGAGCCAGTGCTAAAAAAAAAAAAAAAAAAAAAAAAAAGTGGAAATGCACAATTGTGTGTAACAGTTTTTAAAACATTTGTTGACCAAATAACCAAATCAAAACTAGTGCTTTATACAAAAGATAGATGGTTAAATTCACCATCAGGTTTTCTAAAATAATTATCTCCATAAAAGCAGATTGTAACAAAGTTCTCAATACTCAGTCGTCTTTGAAGCTTAAAATTGAATAAATTTTACAGAAATATTTTAAATGTCAGTCTTTCCACACGTCCCTATTAAAATGTATAATGTGTTGAGGACGTTTACTTGCAGGATTTCTCGGTCCTACTGAAGCTCAGTGTAACTGTAAAATGTCCACAGTCCAGGCTTTGGAGAGCCTGTGACCATGAGTGTTTCTAGACTCTTAAATCAGCCTTCAGGGGAAGTGTTCTGGGAAGAACAGGAGCTGTCTTACATTGCATCTCTTTTCAGGTTACCTTAAACCTTCTGGAGAAATGTACTTACTGCTACAGCTGTGCATTCTAGAGAGATTTGCATGGTGTGTCCGTGTGAGATAGTTCCTAAACTGTGCCTTTGCAGTAAATGACATTTCCTCCCCTTTATGTAACTGCAAAGGCTGGTATTGTTTTGCTCTGGCAGTAGGCATTTCAGAAAACCTGAAATCAGGTTATAAATGTAGGTTCTGAAAGGCTTTCCTGTTCATTTCAACCTTCTTAAAACACATAAAGTTGTGGTTTACTCGGCAGCATTGTCTCTTATCAGCTTTCCTATGAGCTGAGCTCTTGATACTGGGCCCCAAACTTCATTTTCTGCTTGCCACTTGGGAATACAGACAGCACCAGAAGAGAAGAAGCTTCTCCAGCTGAAGAATCTTTCCCTCTCAAATATCAGAAGTAGATCTTCTTGCACCTAAGTAGGACACTGGCATCCACAAAGATGACCAGCTACTCGAGAAACTGCCACAGACTCTCAGCTCAGACATGAGACTCTGCCTGCACCCACCTTTCCTGGGTGATGGATGCACTTCCTGCTGAAGAGGAAAATTGGTACTACTGCCTTCTCCGTCGTAATTTTTACTATAGCCCCAAACTTCATGATTTAAACTTTTCAAATACAATCAGTAGCAACTAAAACACTTCGTCTGCATCCAGAAGAAAAGCCTTGAAGGTAACGGGATTGTGAAAGTAGGCTCTGAAGGGAGACTTTAAAACCGCCTAATAATGATCTGCGGAGAGAAAACAGATTCGTGATGATTTGTGAGTCTCAGTGCATAAACTCTGCTTTCCTTCACAAACTGAACTTTCACTCCTGCGTTTGTTTAAAGGATGATAGTTGACTTACAAATCCAGAATGTGTCCTAAGTTCAGGATGGCCATTAACTATTGTCTCCAGGTTTTCCTTCTCCATGATGCCGTTAAAGAGTATATTAAACCTCCTTCAGACTCAACTATGAGGCAGATGTGGGGAGACCTTCTTTGGGACTTGGTCATATGAGGAATTGATTGAAAAGCATAGACTGTGCCATTTGAAATGCAAACAATTACAAAGTTAGTTTTCTGTTTGAATGTCTGAATGCCTTTGATCCTTTGAGTCACAGCACTGAGCAGTTACGGCTGCCGTGTGGGTTCCTTTGCTCTCTACAATCCAGGAGGATGAACCAGAAGATGAGGGATGTTGCTGCAGAGGACCAAGAGTGCCACTGTGCTTGCACGGCTGGCTCCACCGTTGTTATTTAAAGACTTGTATTTATTTTGCCCAACTTGAGTAAGTCTGTTTCCTGCAGCCAGCATTTCTGCAGCCTCCCAACGATTCCTCCTCAAGCCACATTTCCAGCCAGAGAGGCTACATGAACCCCAAAGGGACCAATGCTCATTTTCTTTTTACTATTAGAACATTACATAGGAAAGTCTTACTGGTCAGGGAACAAATTAGTTATCCAATAATGCATTATCTCGGTTAACTGAACTCTAATGCAGTAGAAATGTACATTTTGTGGGTGCAAGTTTCTTCCCTCCCCACCTCCCTCTCTCTACCCACCTCTTATTTCTTCTTAGAGTCTTGATTTCTGTAGTACCTGCAGTTGATTTTGTTGTTTTTGTTAAATCTAGCAGTTTTATGTTTTTCATTAATCTATTCACTTCCCATCCTAATCGTAGCCCCCCTCCCTCCTCCCAGTCCCACCCTCACAAGCCCCCCTCTCATTCACTCCCTCCCCTTCTCCACAGAGAAGGGGAAGCCTCCTGTTAGGTGCCAGGACAAGGCACAGTAGGACGAGGTGAATCCTCTCCCACTGAGGCCCAACCAGCAGTGCAGGTAGCGGAAGTGGATCCAATGGTGGGCTTCAGAGTCAGAGACAGATCACTCCTGGCTCCAATTGTTAGGGGACCCACATGAAGACCAAGTTGCACATCTGCTATATATGTGTAGGGGACCTAAGTCCAGCTCCTGCATGCTCTTTGGTTGGTTGTTTAGTCTGTGAGCCTCCCTGGTCCCAGTACAGTCCCTGACCCCTCCAACTCCCTCAATCCAGTCCCCCACTCTTCACAAGACTCCCCGAACTCGGCCTGATGTATGGCTGTGGATCTCCGCATCTGTTTCCATCAGCTGCCTGGTGAAACCCCCAGTAGACAGGTATGCTAGGTTCGTGCTAGGTTCATAGCAGAATACGATGAACAGTAGCAGGGCTTAGCCCTCTCTCGTGGATGGGTCTCATGTTGGGCCAGCCATTGGGTGGCCATTCAGTCCTGCTCCACCTTTATCTGTAAGCAGCTTGTAAGCAGCACAAATTTGAGGTCTGAGGTTCTGTGGATGGGTTGATGTCCCCCACCCTCAAATGGAAGCCCTGCCTAGATACAGGAGGCGGCACGTCAGTCTCCATATACCCAGCTCCTAGAAGTCTCAATTAGAGTCACTCCCATAGACTCCCAGGAGCCTCCCTCACCCCGGGTCTATGGTTAGTACCAGAGATGCCCCCCACCAATTTCTATTCTCTCTCCCTGTCCTCTCCTGCCCCCAACGCCTGATCACCACCCCCATCCCCTACTCATCCCTCTCCCACCCAGTTCTCTCCTCCACCCACCTCTGATATCCATTTTATTTCCCCTTCTGAGTGAGAATCAAGCATCCTCCCTTGAGCCTTCCTTATTACTTAGTTTCTTTGGGTCTGTAACTAAAGGTAGAAGGGTTGTTCTGCAATTTACGGTTAATATCATAAAGTAGATACCATATGTGTCTTTCTGGGACTGGGCTACCCCATTCTGGATGATATTTTCTGGTTCTACCCATTTGCCTGCACAATTCATGATGTCCTTGTTGAATAGTACTCCATTGTGTAGGTGTACCACATTTTCTGTATCCATTCTTCAGCTGAGGGACCTCTAGGTTGTTTCCCATTTCTGGCTATTACAAATAAAGCTGCTATGAACATATCTGAGCAAGCATCCCTGTGGTGGTATAGTGAGGCGTGTTTTGGGCGTATGCTCAGGATTGGTATAGCTGGATCTTGGGGTAGAACTATTCCCAATTTTCTGAGAAACTACCAAGTTAATTTTCAAAGTGGTTGTACAAGTTTGCAATTGCACCAGCAATGAAGGAGTAGGAGTGTTCCTCTTGCTCCACATTCTTGCCAGCATGTGTTGTCCCTTGAGTTTTTGATCATAGCCATTCTGAGTATAAGATGCAACCTCAGAATCCTTTTGATTTGCATTTCCCTGATGACCAAAGATGGTGGACATTTCTTTCAGTGCTTCTTGACCGTTCGAGACTCTTTTGTTGAGAATTCTCTGAGTTTGTTGATTGGAATAATGTCCTTCTGCCTTTTAGTTAGTTTGGCTAAGGTTTTGTCTATCTTGTTGATTTTCTCAAACAACAACAACAAAACTCTTGGTTTTGCCGATTCTTTGTATTGTTTTCTTTGTTTCTAATTTATTTCAGCCCTGAGTTTGATTATATCTTTCCATCTACTCCTCCTGGTTGTATTTGTTTCTTTTTTTGTTTTAGAGTGTTCAGGTGTGCTGCTAAGTTGCTAGCATGAGATCCCGCTAATTTATTTATGAAGGTACTTAGCACTATGAACTTTCCTCTTAGCACCGCTTTCCTTGTGTCCTATAAGGCTGGGTATTTTGTGCAGTCATTTTCATTGAATTCTAGAAAGTCTGTTTCTTTATGTCTTCCGTGACTTAGTGGTCACTGAGAGGAGTTTGTCCAGTTTGCATGGGTTTATAGGCTTTCTGTTTTGTGGTGGTGGTGGTTAAAGCCCAGCTTTAATCCATGGTGGTCTGATAAGATCCAGAGGGTTATTTCAATTTTGCCTTATCTGTTGATGCTTGCTTTGTGACTTACTATACTGTCAGTTTTGGAGAAGGTTTCTGTGAGGTGCTGAGAAGAAGGTATACTCTTTTGTGTTTGGGTACAATGTTCTGTAGATTTCTGTTAGGTTCATTTGATTCATAACCTCTGTTTCATTATTTCTGTGTTTAGTTTCTATCTTGATGACTTTGTCTATTTGTGAGAGTGAAATGTTGAAGTTTCCTGCTATTAATGTATGGGCTTCAATGTGTGATTTAAGCTTTAGCAAGGTTTCTTTTATGAATGTGGGTGCCCAGAGGCAGGCGGATTTCTGAGTTCGAGGCCAGCCTGGTCTACAGAGTGAGTTCCAGGACAGCCAGGGCTACACAGAGAAACCCTGTCTCAAAAAAACCAAAAAAAAAAAAAAAAAAACACCAAAAAGAATGAATGTGGGTGCCCTTGTATTTGGAACATAGATGTTTAGAATTGAGACGTCATCTTGGTGGATTTTTCCTTTGATGAGAATGAATTTGTCTTGATTAATTTTGGTTTAAAGTCTATTTTATCATATATTAGAATGGCCACTCCAGCTTGCTTCTTGGGTCTATTTGCTTAGGAAATATTTTTTCATCCCTTTACTCTGAGGTAATATCTATCTTGCTGAGGTGTGTTTCTTGTATGCAGCAGAATGATGTATCCTGTTTTTGCACCCAGTTAGCCTGTGTCTTTTCATTGGGGAACTGAGTCCATTGATTATGAGAGATAGTAATGACCAGCAATTATTAAATTCTGTTATTTTGATTGTGGTGGTGGAGGTGGTTGTGAGGTGTGTGTGTGTGTGTGTGTGTGTGTGTGTGTGTGTGTATTTGTATTTGTATCCCTTCCTTTGGTTTGCTGATGGTGGGTTGTTATTTATTTCCTGTGTTTTCTTGAGTAGTTAGCCTCCTTGTGTTAAAGTTTTCCTTCTAGTACCTTCTGAAGGGCTGGATTTATGTATAGATATTGTTTAAATTTGGTTTTGTCATGAAAATCTTGTTTTCTCCATCTATGGTGATTGAAAGTTTTGCTGTGTATAGCAGTTTGGGTTGACAACTGTGGTCTCTTAAGAGTCTGCAAGATACTTGCCCAGGCCCTTCTGGCTTTTAGAGTCTCTGTTGAGAAGTCAAGTGTAATTCTAATAGGTCTGCCTTTACTTGGACTTTTTCCCTTGCAACTTTTAATATTCTTTCTTTATTCTGTACGTTTAGTGTTTTAATTACTATGTAGTGGAAGGATTTTCTGTTCTGGTCAAATCAATTTGATATTCTGTAAGCTGCTTGTATGTATATAGGAATATCTTTCTTTAGATTGGGGATATTTTCTTCTATGATTTTTGTTGAAAGTATTTTCTGGACCTTGTAGCTGGGAATCTTCTTTTATTCCTATTATTCTTAGGTTTGGTCTTTTCATACTGTCCCAGATTTCTTGAATATTTTGTGTCATGAACTTTTTAAATTTAGCATTTTTTGACCAATGTATCCATTTCTTTAATTGTATTTTTTATGCTTAAGATTCTCTCTTCCATCTCTTGTATTCTGCTGGTGAAGCTTGCATCTGTAGTTTCTGTTCTCTTCCCTGGATTTTCTATCTCCAGGATTCCCTCAGTTTGTGTTTCTTTATTGCTTCTGTTTCCATTTTCAGTTCTTGGACATATTTATTGATTTCCTTCTTCTGTTTGATGGTATTTTCCTGTATTTTTTTAAGGGAAGTATTCATTTCCTCTTTAAAGGTCTCTGTCATCTTTATGAGATTGGATTTAAGGTCATCTTCTTGTGCTTCGGCTGTTTTAGGATGTCCAGGGCTTTCTGTAGCAGAATAACTGAGCTTTGGTAGCGTCAGTATTGCCCTTGGTTCTCGCTAATTGTGTTTTTTTTTTTAATTGAATATTATATTTACATTTCAGATTTTATCCCCTTAGCCCATTCCATCCCTACCCTGCCAAGAACCCCCATCCCATCCCCCCTCCTCCTACTTCTATGAGGATGTGCCCCCACCTACCCCTCACTCCCACCTCCCCACCCTCGAATTCCCCCCCACTCAGTGTCCAGCCTTCATGGGACCAAGGATCTCCTCTTCCACCTATGCCTGACAAGGCCATCCTCCCCTACATATACAGATAGAGTCATGGGTCCCTCCCTATGTGCTCCCAGGCTGGTGGTTTAGACCCTGGGGAGCTCTGGTTGGTTGGTATTGTTGCTCTCCTCATGGGGCCACAAACCCTTTCAGCTCCTTCAGTCTTCTCTCTAACTCCTCCATTGGGAACCCCTTGATCAGATCAATGGTTAGCTGTGAGCATCTGCCTCTGTATATGTCAAGCTCTGGCAGACCTCTAAGGAGACAGCTATATCAGGCTCCTGTCAGCATGCACTTCCTGACATCCACATCAGCGTCTACCTTTGGCACATGGGATGGATACCCAGGTGGAATGGTCTCCAGACAGCCCCTCCTTTTCAGCTGATTGTGTTTTTATGCTGCCCTTTAGCCAGCTGTTTGTCCCTGGTGTTGGCTGGATGTTTCAGATGTCAACAGGACTCCTTGGGGGAGATGGGCGGAGTCATGAGCCTGACAGTGGATCTCAGGGAACAGCTCACTTCTGCTGGCTGTGCCCCAGGTGAACCCTCTGCTGGCTGTGCCCTTAGTGGACCCAGCAGGCAGGGGATTCCCTGGGGAGGGATATAAGCAGATGCTCCTGGGGCCCTGCAAGGCTCCTCAGGAAAGCAGGGAGAACTATGGGCCAGAAGAGGACAGCATTCGGCTCACCTCTGTTGGCCATGCCCCAAGTGGACCTGACTAGCCTGAAGTTGGTTCTCCAACTGAGGTGTGATATAGAATTATAGAGGAGGTAATTCATATTTGTGATTTATTACCTGGCTCTTGAATTCATTATTTCTTTACAATGTGATGTAGGCACTAATGCACATGAAATTCTGTCTTTATTTGAAATATTTGTAAGACAAAAGCCAAGTCAGTACAGGTCTTAGTTTGTTGGGACAAGCTCTGGTGTCATCTCATAATTACTCCAGTCTTTCCTGCACTGAATTATTATATTTTATCAAATGCATGCCATTTCTCCATCATCTCCAAACATTCTTAGATTGTTTTCTCTGGGGATAACTCTAACCTCATCCCTGCCACCAGATCTCTGAATGTTTGTAATCAAGCCAGGTGACAGCAGTCTTTAATGCCTTCCTGCTCAGACAGCTCCCCACTGGTCCCCAGGGGCCCATTAAGGAGCAGTGTTAGTAAACACCTGTCACATCTCTTGTATCCTGAGGCAGCAGGTGGCTCCTCTGAGCAGTGACACACAGGTGCTCAGCTCACTTGACAAAGGCAGCCACTGTGCCTCCTGGACAGCACTCCCTTCTCTATAGCTTCCACAGGCCTGTGGGAAATTTTACTTCTGACTTACTATCTTTCATCAGCATATTATTAGGAATTATATAGGTTGTGTATTGGATTTTTTTTAAAAAATATATATATATTTTACCAAGCTATCTGGTTTTAGCAGTTTTTAAGGGAAGAAAGTGTTTTATAACAAAAATAAAAAGAATGACCTCATTTTAGATTCACCCTTGTAGAGGCCAGTTTACCCAGTTCTTACTAAATTGTTAATTTTTTTGCCATGTACAACATATCTGCTAATAATTTGTATATTAATTTCATAAGCGTGTGGCAATATTATCTGTTAAATTTTCAATAATCAGTGTGTTGAAATGATGGAAGTTGGCAGGAACGCACATGGCTCTTTATCTTTAACCATTGGCCTTTCGGGTAAATCGTGGTTCACGTTCATCTTTTCAAGCAGCAGTGCCTATATATCGCTCACAGTGAGTGAGTCCAAGTGTCCCAAAGGCCTGCCGACAGAAGCACATGAATCCTCTGTAGCCTGTGCGCCTACTTGACTTGAGTTGTTTCCATAAACACAATCCATCCAGGCATGTCAATTCAGGGTTTCCATCCAGATACTTTAATTTATTCAGTTTATTGTCACGACTAATGGGTGAGAGGTCGTGGGGCCAAATTCAAAGTTGAATTTTTAAATTGAATTCTCTTTTTTTTTCTTTTTAAAATTTTAATTTAATTTAATTTTGTATGTGTGTGTGTATGCACACGAGCATGTATGTTCATGTCTATTTCCAAGGCAGTCAGATTTATGCAGAATCCTATGGAGCTGGAGTTACAGGCAGCAACCAGATGTGGGTCCTCTGCATGAGCAATGCTGCTGAGACATCTCTCCAGCCCATAAATTATTCTAAACATCATCGCTTAAGCATTAGTGAATAGGAGCTTGCTTCAGAGATAGGTCTTGGAGAAATGTCTCATTTGGACGGAACATAGGGTCCCCAGCACCTTCATAAATCCCAGGTAGGGATGGCCACCCTCGTAAAATCTCAGCACTTAGAAAGTGGAAATGAGATCTCTGGAATAAGCCACATACCCAGATTAGCCAAATTATCTCTAGGTCCAAGTGAGAGGTCTTCCCCTCAAAATATAGAGAGTGATCAAGGAAGACTCCTGACAGACGCCTGGCCTCCAAATGCACGCTCATGTTCATGCTCACAGATGCATAAGAATTCATGCATGCATGCACACACGTCACACAAATCCAAAATATAGAATAAAACCAATAAATCCTCGTCACCCATGACAAGGAGGAATGTCAGAGAATAGCCTCAGCACTGCCCCTAGTCATCATGTCAGTTCTTGGTCCCAGACAGGGTTCTTACTGAACTCCACTTTGTTCCATTCTAAAACAAGAATATTGATTTTGAAAATCTCTCAAGCACAAAAACTCGAAGATGTAGCAGTGACGAAGCATCTCTTCCTCCTGTTCATCTCACTTGATCACAATCACAGCAGTTCTGTGTCAGATGCTGTTCATGTCGAAGGAGGATGCTATAAATATCTCCCACGGTGAACAGGAAAGATCATTCGATCTTCTTTGGCCTAGTAATAATAAGTGTTGAGGCCCATTGTTTTGTGAAAATTTCCTGCAATTGTTGACATTACTATTCTATATCATTAATTAGTTCTCGTTAAAAGTTCCAGAGAAGTCAGAGCGGGGTAGGGGATAAAGAGATAGAACTAGTCTAAATTTAGCAGATTTCTCAGACAGAAGACAGCATGAGGTTCCTAAAGAAAGAAAGATGTATGTAAGAGGTAATGACAGACATGATTACAGTTATCCTTGGCCCAAATGGGTTAAATCAAGTCAATATTTACCAAGACGTGATCAAAGTCATACTCTGCCCAAATGAGTTAAGTCCAGTCAGTACTTACCAACAAATTTCACAAAATGCTTAGTCTATGGGTTGAATTTTTGTCCCCTTGATCCCATTCTTAGTTTTACTATGTGTAGTAAAGTAAAACTAAACTGAAAAGGTTTTATCTAGGCTCCAAAACTCTGACTTCATGTGTAGTTAATTGCATTTCAAGGATGGGATTATTAAAATATCAAATACAGTTTATAAAACCATGCTGTTTGGGTGAAGATGCTCTGCTTCTTTGGTTTTTAAGAACTGTCAGTGTCCTCCAGGAGGAAGATGGTCGCCATACTGCCAGTACTGCGATAGCAAGGAGATTTTAATGCCTTTGAATTCAAATTTAGAAAAGAAAAAAAAAAAGGGAGGTTGCAGGAAAGAATTTAATGAGAATGTCTTGATTAAAATGCCAAATGCCTAGAAAAGCGATTACTGGTTAAACACCAGACTTTATACCCTGATAATTTGGAACTAGGGGAAGGAGAGGTGGTGCTTGCCAGGTGGCAGGAGAGATTCTGAAAGTGACTCTTGGGTAGTCGTTCTCTCCAGTGCTTGTTAGTCTGTGCTTTGTGATGGACAGTTTCTCTTATATAGCTGTGCAACTTGTTCTGAAGCAGAGTTAGGCTTCTACACTCCAAATATGTACAAGTTTATCACATAGATTTGTGTTAGTTTAACGGTATAATTGTGCTATAACTATGAGAGAGAAAGTGTTTGGAATCAAGAAAATCTTTAAATGTGTTATTGCTTTCAAAGATTCTTTCAAAGGGTATGACCATGTTCCTTTTTTATTCATGATTAATAGATAAACAGATGATAGATAGATAGATAGATAGATAGATAGATAGATAGATAAATAGATAGATAAATGATGATAAATAGATGGTAGATAGATAGATGATAAATAGATGATAGATAGATGATGATAAATAGATGATAGATAGATAGATAGATGGATAGATAGATTATGATAGATGATAGATAGATAGATAGATAGATAGATAGATAGATAGATAGATTAATCATGGATAAGCTTACCTGTTTCAACAAGTCTTGTGACTAACCATTTTGAAAATAATTTAGAGCAAGGATATTTTGTTTACATTTTTTAAAAAATATGATAATTTTCTGCAATTAAAATTACATAGGAATTACACAAAATAAATACAAATCATGTATCACATATATAGCATGATAAATGTTTCTATAAATGTTAATAATAAATAAAAACTTTTGTACACTTCAAAATATTGAAAGAAAACATTTTAGAATCATTATAAGTTAAATATTTATGACCTAGACCAAGTCCCAAATTACACACACATATTTTTCCTTAAAGGCATAAGTAAAGTTCTCTCTTCTAAGATAAAGAAATCAAGAGTTTTGCTCTGTACCTCAGCTTATGAGGTACACCGTCTAACCAAGAAGTTACAGCTTTAGGTATTTTTTTAAAAAATAAAAAGCCTTCTGGAAAGGGGAACCTGATCTGGGTGAGGGAAAAGGACTGAAGCCCTGAGGGCCAGCAGAAAGAATAGAAACAGGCAACCTCAGGAGGTAGGAGGTGGTGGGGGGACCCTCCAGAATGCACCAGAGACCTTGGAGGTTAAGAGACTCTCAGGACTCAAAGGGAGGGACCTTAGATGAAATGCTGGACAGTAGGGAGAGGGAACTTATAAAGCCCACCTCGAGCAGGAAGACAGAGCATCAAATGAGGGAGGGGTTGCCATCCCATAGTCAAAACTCTGACCCATAATTATTCCTGTTTGAAAGATCTGTAGGCACACCTTTAATCCCAGCACTTGGGAGGCAGAGGCAGGCGGATTTCTGAGTTCGAGGCCAGCCTGGTCTACAGAGTGAGTTCCAGGACAGCCAGGGCTACACAGAGAAACCCTGTCTCGAAAAACCAAAAAAAAAAAAAAAAAAAAAAAAAAAAAAAAAAAAAAAAAAAAAAAAGAACTGTAGGGATGGAAATAGAGAGGAGCCTGAGGCAAAGAAGGTCCAGTGACAGGCCCAAAGTGGGATCCAGCTCAAGGGGAGGTCCCAAGGCCTGACACTATTACTGAGGCTATGGAGCGCTCACAAAAAGGGACCTATCATGACTGTCCTCGGAAAGACCCAACAAGCAGCTGAAAGATTCAGCTGCAGATTTTGCACCCAACCAATGGACAGAAGCTGCTGACCCCTGTGGTTGAATTAGGGAAAGGCTGAAAGAAGCTGAGGAGGGGGGTGACCCTGTAGGAGGACCAGCAGACTCATTTAATCTGTACCCCTGAGATCTCTCAAACACTGGACCAAAAAGCACGTACCAGCTAATATGAGGCCCCCAACACATACAGCACAGGACTGCCGGGTCTGTGTTCAATCAGAGAAGATGCACCTAACCCTCAAGAGACTGGAGGCCCCAGGAAGTTTAGAGGTCAGGTGGAGTGTGGAGACAGGGGGGTAGGTTGGAGGTATGGGATGTGGAACAGTCGCAGGGTGGAGGGAGGGAATAAAATCTGGAGTGTAAAAAAATAATAATTTAAAAAAACTGGCATTTTTTTAGTACTAGATCTTAAGAATATTTTCTAAGAATCATAATATATGTTGATTTCGCTTTTAAGAACTATGTCTAGTCAGCTTAAGTTTTTATATTAAAATCTGTTGTAGAACAACCAACTTCATTAGAAGTCTCTAAGATTCTTAGTTTTTAATACTTTGCTCTTATTTAAGGCAGAAGAGCAGAAAATTAGCTGTTAGAGAGACCCTGGTCACTCCGTCCTTTCTAGACGAATATTCCAGGTACAGGCCAGATGGCACTAACTGGCCTGTACACCTGTATTCTGTGCATCAAGTGCCAACCTGCAGTGGGCCACAGCACTTGAGAAAGCTACAAGTTTTGTTGGTGGTGTTGGTTTTAGACTTTTTAAAATTAAAATATTATTCCATCAAACCAGGCATGATACACACACACACACACACAGACACACACACACTCCGGCCCATTCCTTTTCTTCCCCCAGAGCCTCCCATGTCACCTTTCCCTCGAATTTCTGGCTTCTTTTCTTTATTATTACATATTTATGGAAAATATAAATACAACCTGCAGCGTGTGTGTGGTGTTCCCTCTATGTACACAATTTTAGGGCTGACCACTTGGTATTTCAGCTGCTTTCCCCTGAGGTAGGTCATTTCTCCTGTTCTCAGAATCCCTTAGTTGCCTATAGTTCTTTATCAAGGGGTGGCACCCGGGAGATTTCCCACTTCCATTTAGCATGTCTGTTTGTGTTGTCCTTGTTTGGGTCTTGTTTGGGCAGCCATCTTGTTGAGTTACCACGGGTAAAGTTTCTCTGTTATTTTGAGGAGATCCATTTCCTGGCAGATCTCCCGGTCCTCTGGTGGTTACACTCAGTCTTCTCCTTCTTTGGAAATAGTCCCTGAGTCTTCGGTGCATGAGTTGTGGTCCAGATGCATCCACTGGATTAGACTACCTATGATTAACCCTGAGAGTTGTTCTGTTCATTTTGACCACTTGTGGTTTTCTTTAATAATTTCTGTCGGTTGCAAAAAGTATCTCCTTCAGTGAAGGCTGCAAGCATATTTATGGGTATAAGGATAAGTAATCAGAGTGCAGTTAGAAATTATGCTGGTTTAGTAGAAAGCTATAGTTTAAAAAAAAAAAAAAAAAAAAAAAAAATACAAGCAACAACAAAACCCAACTTCTGTGTAGCCCCCTAGCATTGGGAAAACCAGTCTAACTTGTCTGATGTTTGCATTGTTGCCTTCTAAGCCCAAGCATCTACTCCCCAGAGAGCTCAACAATGATCCTCAACTGCAGTCAAGCCCAACCAACCCCTGGCTGTTTTCCCCATAACAATTAGTACTCTATTAAATATCTCCTTGGTTTGTCTATGCATGCACCTTCAGGTCTCCCTCACTACAAAGTGGACTCTCTGAGAATGCTTTGCTCACTGCTGAGATCAACATCTGCTATTACATTATTAATATTAATTAATTAATTAATTAATTATAAAATTAGTGAGTCTAACAGAGGTTCTGGTTAGTCAACAAAATGATGGACTGGGTATTAGGTCTATCTTGTACCTTACTGACACAAATTGATATAGTTATGCTCTAATTGTATTTTGAGGGAAAAGTTTTATTTTAACAGGAAGGGTGATATGTAGGAGGAGCTAAGGTGGGAGAATAAGGAAAGAGGAGAAGGAGAGGAGCTAGGTGATGAGAGAGAGGGTTAGAGGCAGATGTTCTTATGTCTCCACCAGTCAAAGATAGTTGGTATATCTAGGTTGGGTGTTGGATTACACTTCTGATTGTATGGGCATCTTATTATTGAGCATTACCAAACTTATAAAGCCTTTGATTAACATTTAAAAAATTGTATAAAAGCAAAAAGGAGAAGGAGGGATGGGATAGGGGTTTTCTAGGGAGGGGAAATAGGGAAAGGGGATGACATCTGAAATGTAAATAAAATATAAATAAATAAATAAATAGAATGAGTGAGTCTAAATTACCAAAAACAATCTATTGGTTAGAGTTATGGAAACAGTCGGCTCTCATTTGCATCCTTGTATAGTTGGAGTGTGGAGACTGGACGTGGGTAGACCTCTGTGGTTGGTTAGATTTACACCCCTGTTTTCCAAGTATCTGCCTTTGGGTATAAACTTTGAAGTGGCAATGCATAGCACACGGGCCTCTATCATGGGTCTCCATATACACTACAGGCACACACACCTAAACCCATTGAAGTGGCCATGGTACACTGCAGCCCTTGGAATCTGGCACTTGGCACAGTTGTGGTGCCACCTTTGACCCTGAGTATCCACTCTGATTCAGACACCTGCCTATGCCCCTAATCAGTGCTTTTGCATTGTTTGCTCTGTGTCTCAACCAGCAGAAAACTGTCTTGTTTTTAGTAAGTTTGTAAGTGTGGTCAGTGTCAGAGGAAAAAAAGTGTGGGGTAGAGGATGGGGATGAATCAGAGAGGGTCTCAGATGGGAGAGAAAAGGTGTGGAGGGAGGAGCAGAGATGGCACACAGTGGTTCAGCCAGAATACTTCCCAGTAAGGGTGACTGTTCTCTTTTTCCCTTTCCTGTTCCTCCCCTCCCTCCCCTTCCCTCCCTCCATCCCCTCCCTCCCTCCCCTTCCCTCCCTCCATCCCCTCCCTCCCTCCCCTTCCCTCCCTCCATCCCCTCCCTCCCTCCCCTCCCCTTCCCTCTTCTTGGCTCTTTTCATTCTTTCTTTACTTCAATTCCTGAGCAAGAAGATTCTTGGAAATTCTGACAGCGTTTGTTATAGCAGCACATCCCAGATACTCAACTTCCTACAACAGAAAGCGCTTACTAAACATCACTAGCCTGTCAACTAAGCAGACTATGTAAAGCTAATTAATTCAGTTGTTCTTTATATTTCGCCAACTTTCTACTTTGTCACTTGTGAATGTGTATTTTTAAGATTTTTTTGAGATGAGAGGATGGAATATATTTTATTTAACAATTTGCTCACTTTGTTTATAATTTTAAGCATCTAGACATATGGCGTGTGGGCCCTCATTTGGATCTCACTGTGGATCCACAGTTTCTAAGAACAGGCCTTCAAGGAAGAGAATGGATCCTTACCTTACTCTCTGGGCTGCTTACTTTTACCAACACTCACAAACTTGACAGCTTACAATAATTTATGAATTAAGTTTTTTTTTTTAAACAATGTGTCAGAAATAAAATAGCCTAGGTCAGTAATGCTCGCTGGAGTTCTCTCATGCATTTCAAGCAGATTCCTGCTATCTGAACCCTTTCTCAAGGTTCAGCTGGTCCAGAAAGATCAGCTCAGACATAGGCAATAGATACTAGCTATCAGCTACCGCTGACCAGAGGCCTCCCATATGCCCCTTCAGCAGAGCGCTGCTGGTTAACTCAACCTGCAAAAAGAGAGAGAGAGCTCAAGAGAAGCTGGCCAATGTAACCAGCCTTTTATCATCATGCCTTGGACATAACTTGATATCAGTTTCAATAAATTCCGACTTAAAGCTGGCCAGCTGTCTTAGTTAGGGTTTTACTGCTGTGAACAGACACCATGACCAAAGCAACTCTTATAAGGAAAACATTTAGTTGGGGCTAGCTTGCAGGTTCAGAGATCCAGTCCATTATCATCAAGGTGGGAGCATGACAGCGTCCAGGCAGGCATGGTGCGGGAAGAGCTGAGAGTTCTACATCTTCATCTGAAGACTGCTAGCAGAATACTGCCTACCAGGCAGCTAGGATGAGGGTCTTAAAGCCCACACCCACAGTGACACACCTACTCCAACAAGGCCACACCTTCTAATAGTGCCACTGCCTGCAAGCATATTCAAAAGCATATTCAAAACATCACACCAACCCAGACCATCATAATCCTCGTCTGTCTGCATAGTCCTGCAGCAACCTCACCAAGACTTCCCCAGAGTAACACATGCTTTCTGGTCCACAGTCCATCAGAAATGTCAGGAGGCAAATTATTCAAGTGTACTCATACAGTTATTGTTGATCTCACCCTGGGTCTAATTAATGTAGATCCAAGGGATGTGTCTAGTCCCAGGAAGATGGAAGCCAAACAAAACCGATGAGAATCAGCTCTGAATAACCAACTTGAGGCTTTGCCAGTAAGACAAAAAGGAATGGCCGACTTTGATATTACAATCATACACACAGAGAAATGGGTGAGAGTTGGGGAGAGCCTAGATTCTTCATATGAATCAAGACATAATACTTGTCTTTCTGAGCCTGGCTTATCTCACTTAACACAGTGGTCTCGAGTTTCAGGCATTTTTCTGCAGATGTGCTTTTTTATAGACAAACAAAGCTGCATTGTGTGCATACCACATTTCCTTTGTCCCTCATCTGTGGATGGGCTTCTAAGCTGATTCTATATCTCGGCTACTGTGTAGTAATTAATATGCAGCAAATATAACACATCACTACTGTTTGCTGACTCAAGCTCCTTTGGCTGAATGCCCAAGGGTGTTAGCGCTGAATTATATAGTGGTTCTACTTTTAAACTTTGAGGCACCTCATGCTGATTTTATAGTGGTTGAACCAGTTTATGCTCCACCAGCACAGCGTTAAAAGAACCTTCCTTACATCCTCAATGACATTTCTTGCTGCTTTGTTTTGGTTTTCCCTTTGCAATGGCCATCCTGAATGGTATGAAACAGAATCCCAAAATAACTGTAATGTTCACTTTAACGATGACTGAAAATAATTAAGGTTTTTTTATGTATTTATTATTCATACCTCTTCTTTGGAGAGCTGTCTGTTCAGTTCATTTACCTGCTTGTTGATTTGATGATTTAGGTTGACGTTGCTTATCTTTCTGAGTTCTTTATAGATTCTAGATGTTAATCCTTGCACCAGATGTATAATTGATGAAGATTTTTTTTTTCTCTCAGGTTAACTTTGCATCCTACTTTGCTGAATGTTTATATAGTATTGGAGATGTTTCTGATTGAGTGGAGTCATATCTGCAAATAGGGATAAATTGGCATTTTCATTTCCTGCTTTTATCCTTTCTTTCTCTGCCTTATTACTCTAGCTAAGACATCAAGCACAAGACTGAGTAGTGATGAAGACTGTGGAAACTATTCTATTATTCCTTACCTTAGAGAAAATGCTTTCAGTTCCATTGCTATAATGTTAACTATCAAGTTTTGTCTTTATTATGTTGACATATGTTCCTCCTAGTGCCAGTTTCTTTGGGGCTTTTATAATAACAGGATCTTGAATTTTCCCATTTTTTCTGCATCTATTGAGATGATCATGTGATTTCTGTTCCTGCTTCTATTTCAGTGCTGAATTGCATTTGATGGCTTGCATATATTGAACCATCTTTGCATCTTTGGAATGAATCCAACTTGATCATGTTATATGATCTTAATGTGTTGCTGAATTCATTTTGCAATATTGTATTAAGAACTCAATGTTCTATAATCATCATGGAAACTGGGCTATAATTGTTGCATTTATTTGTTTGTTATATCCTTATCTAGTTTTAATATCAAGGTAATGATAGTAGCATTGAATGGTATTCTTTTCTCTCTGTGTAATGGATTCTTCTGAAAAGCATTGATGTTACCTCTTCTTTAAAAGTCTAATAACATTCAGCAGTGACTCTGCCTGACCCTGTAATTCTTTGTTGGGAGATTATTACTGCCTCAATCTCATTCCTTATATATTTACATTACTTATGTTTCCTTTTATTTTCTAGTCATGTATCTCTTAAGCATTTATTCATTACATTTCTTCTATGTTTTCTACCTTGTTGAAACACAGGTTTTTGAAGTAGTCTTTAATGGCCTTTTGAGTTTGCTGATGTTTAGTTTCCCAAAGAACTAAGTTTTTGTTTCATTAATTCTTTGTATTCGTTCAGTCTTGGTTTCATTAATTTGGTCCCCCATCTTTATTATTTCTTACCGTCTACTGCTTTTAGATTTGACATACTCTTTTTTGAAATCTGGGGTTTTTTTTGTGGTTTTATGAATATATTAATAGATATAAGATACCTAAGATACTACCCAGGTTAGAGCTTCTGGGAGCTCCAGCTTTCTTCTCTGGAGCTCCCAGAAGCTCTAACCTGGGCAGTATCTTAGGTAAGGAGACAGAAACACCCGCCCCAAACAGGGAGTAACTGGGACCCACTAGGACCCAGGAAGTCACTCCTGGCCTGGAGCACTGGTTCCTTCCGGTCTGGACCTGAGCACTGAGCAGATCCTGGGCCCCAGATCTAACCCCAGTAGTAACACCCATCCCACACAGTTCTGATACAAAGAAGATAATAGGAAAGACAGGTTCCAGTCAGAGACAGGGCAGGTAGCACTAAGAAGATCCAGATGGTGAAAAGCAAGCACAAGAACATAAGCATCAGCAACCCAGGGTACTTGGCATCATTAGAACCTAGTTCTCCCACACAAGAAAGTCCTGAATTTCCCATATCACTAGGAAAGCAAGATTCAGATTTAAAATCACTTTTAATGATGATGATAGAGGACTTTAAGAAGGGCTTAAATAACACTCTCAAAGAATTTGAGAACACAGGTAAACAGGTAGAAGCCCTTAAAGAGGAAACACAAAAATCCCTTAAAGAATTACAAGAGAACACAACCAAACAGGTGAAGGAATTGAACAAAATCATCCAGAAGATAAAAATGGAAGTAGAAACAATCAAGAAATCACAAAGGGAGATTATCCTGGAGATAGAAAACCTAGGAAAGAAATCAGGAGTCATAGACACAAGCATCACCAACAGAATACAAGAGATAGAAGAGAGAATCTCAGGTGCAGAAGATACCATAGAAAATATTGACACAACTGTCAAAGAAAATGCAAAATGCAAAAAGTTCTTAACACAAAACATCCAGGAAATACAGGACACAATGAGAAGACCAAACCTAAGGATAATAGGTATAGATGAGAGTGAAGATTCCCAACTTAAAGGGCCAATAAATATCTTCAACAAAATTATAGAAGGAAACTTCTATAACCTAAAGAATGAGATGCCCATAAACATACAAGAAGCCTATAGAATGCCAAATAGACTAGTCCAGAAAAGAAATACTTCCCGTCACATAATAATCAAAACACCAAGTGCACAAAACAAAGAAAGAATATTAAATGCAGTAAGGGAAAAAGGCCAAGTAACATATAAAGGCAGACCTATCAGAATTACACCAGACTTCTCAAAAGATACTATAAAAGCTAGATGATGCTGGACAGATGTCATACAGACCCTAAGGGAACACACACACACACACTATACCCAGCAAAACTCTCAATTACCATAGATGGAGAAACCAAGATATTCTATGACAAAACCAAATTTACACAATATCTTTCCACAAACCCAGCATTTCAAAAGATAATAGCAGGAAAACTCCAATACAAGGAGAGAAATTGTACCCTAGAAAGAGCAAGAAAGTAATCCTCTTCCAACAAATCCAAAAGAAGGTAGCCACACAAAGATAATTCCACCTCTAATAACAAAAATAACAGGAAGCAACAATCACTGTTCTTTAACATCTCTTAACATCGATGGACTCAACTCCCCAATTAAAAGACATAGGCTAACACGGACTGTATACGTAAACAGGACCCAGCATTTTGCTGCATACAGGAAGCCCACCTCAGTGACAAAGACAGACTCTACCTTAGAGAAAAAGTCTGGAACACAATTTTTCAAGCAAATGGTCCTAAGAAACAAGCTGGAGTAGCCATTCTAAAATCTCCAGCCCGAGAACACAAAGGGAGGCACTCATGGCTCTACCTGTATAGGTAGTTGAGAGTGGCCTTGCCAGGCATCAGTGGAAGTGGTGCCTGAAAGTTTGGATTCCCTAGTGTTGGGGAATTTGAGAGCAGGGAGGCGGAAATGGGGGGATGGTGGGATCACACCCTCATAGTAATAGGAGGTGGAGGGGATGGGGTAAGGGGTTAGGCATCAGTGGAAGTGGAGGGCCTTGGTGCCTGAAAGTTTGGATTCCCTAGTGTTGGAGAAGTTGAGAGCAGGGAGGTAGGAATGGGAGGATGGTGGGAGCACACCCTCATAGAAACTCCCAGAATTATATGGATTAGACATGACAGAGGCAGGCCGCCAGAAGACTAGATTCCAGAGTTCAAACAAAAAGTTATCTTGATACTAAAATTTGTTTTGAGAATTGTATATTGCAGAATACACAGCCTTGGTGTATCTACTCATCAAGCAAGCTGAGCAGACCTGCTCGAACCTCTGATGTCCTGGAATTCCATCTGGATGCAGTGAAGACACATTGTCAGAGGCTTATCAATTTATTCTTCCCCCACCCCTTTTCTAATATCTCAACTCCCTTAATCAGCTTGAAGAAGTTAAAGAAGAGTCAGCGCCCCTATTCCCTGGGCTTGGGAACTGAGGTGGTTAATATTGGTCTGTCTTTCTAGGGAAAAGTAGTGGTTTTGTTGGAACAAGGGAGGATTAGCTAGGATTTATTGCATAGCCATAACCTATTGGTAGAAATCTGTATAATTGTTATTAAGATGAAGTTATAATTTCTTAAATGGTATAAAATTTACTTTGATTTCAAATTTAAGGTTTTCATTGGTACGAGTTTCTTATTGATATAAAACTGAGATTAATATTGCTACTCTCATAGGCATTGTGCCTATATAACACATTTAGGAATACAAGGCTTAGACCCAGTTCTTCTTTAACTTTTTTAAATGATTTGAGATGATTAGCCTGTGAGTTAAGGGTCTATAACAAATTCATGGCTCTGAGTTTATTGTTAGGGTATTTTCTATATTTTATTTAGAAATAGCTGAGAGGAGTTAACAGACAACAGTCCAGGTTTCCTTACATAGATAGTTGGTTTTCAAAACATCAGAAGTCCATAGAATTGACGTTACAAACATTTCTGTATTAATGTTCATTTTGATTAGAGACCTGTCTGCTCCTGACAGCTCCCTGTCTTGGATTCTAAGAAGAAATTGAACATCTTTGGCATTACTCCAGTTGTTGTGAGACAGCCACTAGGCAAGAATTGCCTCTTTTTATCTACAGACAAATTACTGTCCAGAAAAGGACACACTTGCAGAATAGTCAACTGATTATATCTGCCAAGACAGAGTAATCAGCCCTTAATAATTCGGCATCACTAGGTCTGTCAGATGATTCTGGGCCAGAAGGCTGAAGATTGGATGCTCCAACATTTTGTGGTATAGGGACTGTCCAGGTGTTCAGTGGTCTCTATAAATTGGCTAAGTTTTAGAAGCTATGCTTTGTGCTTCCCATAATTTCAGTTAACTCAGTTATTCTGGATTTCTGACGGGGTTGAAGACTTATAGTCTCATAGTCAATCCTGGCTATTTACTTTGAGAGAAAAGATCTCAGAGGATGGTTTTCAGCTGACATTCATTCTAAAGCCAAGAAAAAAGCCAGGTTCAGAACTAAGTCTTTTAGTTAGGAGAGATGACAGAGGTTCTGGTTAGTCAACAAAATGATGGGCTGGGCATTAGGTCTATCTTGTACCTTACTGACACAAATTGGTATAGTTATGCTCTAATTGTATTTTGAGAGAAAAGTTTTATTTTAACAGGAAGGGTGATTTATAGGAGGAGCTAAGGTAGGAGGAGTAAGGAGAGGAAGAGGAAAAGTAAAGAGAGGAGCTAGGAGATGAGAGAGAGAGAGAGAGAGAGAGAGAGAGAGAGAGAGAGAGAGAGAGAGAGAGAGAGAGAGAGAGAGAGAGATATGAAGGCAGATGTTCGAGTGTCTCTGCCAGTCAAAGATACTTGGTATATCTAGGTTGGGTATTGGTTACACTTCTGATTGTATGGGCATCTTGTTATTGAGCATTACCAAACTTATAAAGCCTTTTATTAACATTTAAAAAATTGTATAAAAGCAAAAAGGAGGGGCGATGAGATAGGGGTTTTCTAGGGAGGGGAAATGGGGAAAGGGGATGGCATCTGAAATGTAAATAAAATATCCAATAAAAAATAAAATAAAAAACACTGACATCACATAACCAAAAAAAAAATTCCTTCTCAGCACTGCCTCTTCCATATTCCAAAGGTTCCAATAAACTACACTTTCGCTTTCATTTGACTCTGGTAACTTTTTATTTATCTCTTTGATTTCTTCAGTCATTAAGAATATATGTACCCTGCCCCTACAGGCATTACAGGTGCAGCTGCTGTTTCATATGTGTGACAGTAGGTGGCAGAGAGGAGAGATGCTATGTCTAAGCTAGGTGTTCTGACCTGTGAATGGCTGAGTGATTAGTAGCCTAACATTCCCTGAAAAAAAGTGAGCCTGAGATGACCACCAGTCTGGTGCCAGGGGGACCAGACAGGCCTGGCAGGCGGGGGTCTATTACCATCAAGGCCAGGCAGACATCACTGGTCTGGGCTGATGCCCAGAAAAATACTGGTGTCTGAGGACTGGGCAGACCCATCCCTCAACTGAGCATGGGGGTAGGTGGGGAGCTAGTCCTGGAGGCTTGAAAGCAAAAGAGTTTACCCTGCCCCAGCCAGCTGCAGTACTGGAAAGAGCTGGCCCTGCACACTGGAGAAGCTGCATGCGAGCCAGCCCTGAGGGTACGAGAATAGAAGAAATGTCCCTGCCACTCATCTCCTGTTAGGTGGCATGGATGAGGGAAAGATAGTCACCTCCTCCCTCGCCCTTCGCCACCTGCAGCATGTGGGAGATCTGGCCTTGGGGCCATGAGAACTGGAGAGATGACCCTGTCCCTCACCAGCCACAGCACTGTGGAAAGCAGCCCCTGCAGCTTGCCTGAGCAACACAATAGAGCTGACCCTGGAGGTGGGGTTGTGGGTGAGCTGCCCATGAAGGCGTGAGAGCACAAGAGTTAGCTTAGGCCCTTGCCTGCTGCGGCACTTGGTATAGTGGGCCCTGCACCTCACCTGGACAACACAGTAGAGCTGGCCCTGATGGTGTGGGCATGGATGAGCCAGCCCCAAGGCATAAAAGTGGAGCCAGCTGTACCCCTTGCTGGCTGTGACATTGGCTGGACCAGCCGCCGGGGCAAGGAAGAAGAGCTTTCCCTGGTGGTGTGGGTGCAGTAGAGCTGGCAGACTGACCAGCTCAGATACCTCTCAGCCCCAGGGTTTTGAATTGGCCCATGAAACATCTACCCCATCAACCAACTGTTGGAGTAGATGAAGAGATCAGATCTTTGGTCAGATTCAAAATTACAGGTTCTCCATGACGCAGGGCAATAACAGGATATCTGAGCGGAGTCCCAGTGAGGTGTCGGTATTGATAGTGTAGCAGAAGCCAGAGGCCTTCAAACCAGACCAATGACTCACTGCAATGAACATTTACAAGCAAAGAAGTGTGGACAAAAGGGTATACTGTGGGGACACACTGTGACACACTGTAGCTTCTACGACAAGATTTTTTTTTTTCCCCTGCTAGCAGGGAGTCGGGAGAGTGGAGAGTGGGTATGAGAATAGGGGGATGAGTGGGATTGGGGTTCATGATGTAAAATTCACAAAGAACCAATAAAATTTGAGAAAAATAAATAAGAATAGAAAGAATATATTGTTCAATCTCTAACTCTTTAGATAGTTTCTTTCACTATCAGCTTCTAGTTAGTTGTGTTATACTATAATCTAACCAAACCCATTACTTTGATTCTTTTACACCTAAGACTTGCTTTATGGCTATATATTGTGATCTGTTTTTACAGACAGTTCCACTGGCTGCTGGAAAGAATATTGAATAAAATATTCTGTAAGTACCTCAGGAAATTTTATCTATGATGCAGACTAATTCTGAAATGTGACATAGTCTGGATGGCCTACCTGTGATGAGAACAGGAAGTGGAAGCTCTTTTGTATTATTGCTTCAGGACCCTTTATGCTCATTAGTGTTTATCTTATGAATCTGAGAGCCTCAGCATCGGGTGCTTTGATACTTATGATACTTATATCTTCCTGATGAATTATCCCGATTTTTTTTTGTTTGTTTGTTTCTTCTGATTACTTTCATTTGAAACCAATTACTTCAGGTATCAGAAAAACTCTGCTAGTTTGTTTTGGCTTTTGTTTTCATGGTATGCTAACATCTGTCCTTTAACTCTCAAATTTCTGTATGTCTTTGCCAGTGATGTGCATTATTTTGAAAAAAAAATATAGATGACAGTTTTTAAAGGAAGCGGATTTTAATTAGAAAGTTAAGCCTATTTGCATTTAAGGTAAGAAAGTTTCCTATTGAGATGTTTAAAGAACGTTGTGATTTTGTTGGTTGTTCTCTGGTTGGTTGGATTATTCTCTGTTCTTTTTGCTTTCTCCCTCATTCCCATTAGGGCTTTTGTTGGGGAACATGATCAATTTTCCGAAGTTTGCTTTTTCCTCTCTCCCACTTCCTATGCTCTCGTGATTGAAATCATTGTTCTTTCTCTGTGAATTTTTTACCTTCTGCAGACCTGGCTTGGTGGTCATGTGTTTTAAAATGTCTCCATTTCTCTGTTGCTTTTAAAACACAGCTGGCTGTGATGATCTCTGTTTGACAGTTACTTATTTCCACACCGTGGAATATAGTGTGCCATGCTTTGGGGGCTTCTGTTGAGAGTTCTGTGGTTACAAAGTGTTTGCCAGTGTGAACTGTAATCCTGGGCATCTTAACAATAATGCATCATGAAGAAGTCTTTTCTCTTTATGAATTCGAGGAGTTCAAAGTTACTCTTATGTTTTAATGTCCATTTCTTTCCATAGATTTTGGTTTTTTTTTTCTTCTGTAATCCCATTGAATTTATTTTCTATGCCTTTAGTTTGATCTCAACTCCTTTTGATTCTCACAGGTTCTTAGATTTGGCCTCTTGATTACATCATAGAGATTTTGGAAGGTGTTATTGTGGCCACTTCTTTGTATTTCTTTAAGGATATTTGAATACAGTATTTCCTTGACCTTGTCTTCAATTTCTGATTTTTTTTCTTGCTTTCTAGAAGCTGTCAGTGTTTTCTATTGTGATTTTATTTGATCCATTGGTTTTTTTTTCACTTCTAACATTTACTTGTTTGTTTTCAAAATCTGTTTCCTGCTTAATTTCCACTCATACTGGTGATGGTGTTTGTTTGTTTGTTTGTTTGTTTGTTTGTTTGTTTTGGGTTTTTTTTTTCCTCCAGGTCTTGATTTAGGTTTCTCCTTATCTGCATGGAAATGTAAGAGAAAAACAAAACAAAACAAAACAAAAAAAACTGTTTCCTTCCCAAGATGCTTTTGGCAATTGTGTCTTGTTACAGCAATAAAAACCCTGAGACAGGAGTTGGTGTCTAGTCTACAAATAGCAAGGGCATCGCTGTGACAGACCATACCAGGCACTTTGGGAAAGATTGTGGTGGCATTTTAATTTGGGGTTAGAAAAACCATTCAGTGTTCAGAGCTCAGTGTGCTGTGCTGTGGGAGCTCAGGGGATGAGAATGTTGAGAGCAGTCAGATGACAGAGGCCTGGCTTACAAAGATTCAAAGGGAAGTATATAGTCTACCAGGACTGTTAGTGTGATATGCTATTAAAACATGTGACAAGAGACCAGAACCAATAAGGTGACATCTTTGCTCTGCTGAGTCAATGGATATTTCTCAACTATAGCTGAGAAATTAGGAGTTTTTAAGAAGAAACCAACATCATTGAGGCAAAAATCTTCTGGGAAGTGTTTTTCAGAGTCACCACATAGAAGCTGTGGTCCAGAGTGGGCCAAGCCCATACTCCGTGCTAGCCAAACTTGGTATTATGTAGAGAGCATCCCAGGTGATTTTGGTTTCAAAGGCATGAAGAGATCTTAGAGGGGACCTGAGGCTTGGCACCAGGAGAGGCCAGGAGAGGCCACTGGTGAAGGTACAGCCTCAGTTGCAGTAGACTCCTTAGTATAGAATGGGGTTATGGAGCAATGTTAAGGTTGGCACCATGTGCTGGATCAGAGTCTCTGAAGAGAGACCAGGGAAAGACTACTGAGGAGAGACCTAGAAAAAGGGCAGCCCAGGTGCAGCAGAGACGCTGGCAGCTTGGAGAATGCCATAAAGTGACTACCAAGGACTGCAGCAAGAGTGTGGTGAGAGTGCCAGATCCTACAAGACAAATCCGTGAAGCCCAGCATATCACGAGTGAAGCCCAGATGTTCAACATTGAGTTTTTCATACTGCTCACTTTGGTTTTCTTTGATTCAATTGTGACTGTGCCCTGGTTCTCTCTTGGAGTAAGAAAGTATCTAACTTAAGTTTGATTTTACTAGAGCCCATGCTTAAGAGACTTTGAAATTTTTAAGAGACTGGGGTTTTAAAAGACTTGGATGTTTTAAAGAGACTGAACTTTTAAAAGTGTTGGAATTTTTAAGGACTATGATGGTTGCATAAGTTATAATGCGGTTTATATTTTCATACTGGTATTATAAGATCTTGAATTTAAACAAGAAAAGAAAGTTAATGGCTTAATAGTAATGTATTAGTGTGTCGAGTTGACTAGGGATCAATTGTCCTGATTAGTTTTTGTCAACTTGACACAAGCTGGAGTCATTTGGGAAGAGGGAACCACCTCAATTGAGAAAATCCCCCTACCAGATTGACCTGAAGACATTCTTGTTGGGCATTTCCTTGATTAGTGATTGATATGAGATGACCCAATCTATTGTGGGTGGTTACACCCCTGGGTAAGTGGTTCTAGGCTTTATAAGAAAGCAGGCTGATCAAGCCATGGAGATCAAGTTAGCAAGTAGCACCCTCCATAGCTTCTGTATCAGTTCCTGCTTCCAGATTCCTGCCTTGAGTTCCTGCCCAGACTTCCCAGCGAGATGGACTGTAACCTGTCAGACGAAATAAACCTTCCCCTCCACAAACTGCTCTTGGTCATGGTATGTATCACAGCAACAGAAACCTAACTAAGACAGTGTCCTTGCCAAAGATACAGAACCTCAGTGGGGTTACAAATCGTGATTTGGGGAAGTGTTGTCTTATACCTAAGCTTAAACATTTGTGGAATGTCTAACGTTGATAGGAACCCACATAATTCACTACCGCCATCTTAGTCAAACTGACACACCTTGGCCCACAGATGGTTTGCTTCTAATGCTTTAGTAAATTTCCCCAAGAGTTTACAGATCAAACTCACTCACGGTTACTGCTATGTAACAAAGGAGCCCACATCAAACTGGCACACAGCCACAAGCACGAACGTCACATTCATTCATAAGCCTGCATGTCTGCTGGGTAGCTCTGTTTGCAAGGCTTGTGGGTGGCAGGGACCACCAGTAATTTGACTGAATATATGGATTCAATCGGATGCTATTATGCCATACGTTGGATGTAGAATCTCCTTATGGCAAAAGTCCCTACGAGTACAAGGTGTCACTATGGGTGAAACCTGATACATTTCTACCTCCCCACTTTTTATCCCAAAGCAAGTCACATGACCATAGTCCAACATTGATGAAAACCTCCCACAGAGTTATCAGTAGATAGAGTAAATGCATGGTGAACAATTATCTAATCCACTGATTCCAAAATGGTGAGGATTACATTACAGAAGGTATATAAAAAGGTATAAGAACATTTCAGGCATTTTCCAATTGGAGCTACCATGCATGCTATGGACCCAGTCACACTGCCCTTGAATAAGTGGACGGCTCTGGAAAGAGACCATCTTGCATACAACAGCTTTAATTGGCTTTACCATCGCTTTTGGAGCCTGAGAATGTGATTCATTTGGTACGGGTGCCTGCCTAACACTTGGGCGAGCATGGGCTCACTCTTCCAGCACTTCAAACAGAGCACGTGCCTGTAACCTTATACTGGGGAGGTAAGGCAAGCACAAATCCAGCTCCAGCTTCGTAAGAGCTTCTTTGTAAAAAATCATTGTTAGGCTTCTTATAGGACCTAACTTAATACTTGTCTGTGTTTGTTTGTGCTTATATACTCTGAAAGTGGCCAGATACAAAGGATCCTAAAAGCTATTAACTCAGTACTTCTCTTTCTCTTCATTTCTTAAATCCGTATGTGTTTACAGGGAAGGCAAAATACAGCATCGGGACTGGAGAGAGGAATCACTGGTCAACAGCTGGCATTGCTCTTCCAGAGGTTTGGCTCTCAGCTCTGACAGCATATAGCTCACAACTGCCTACAATTTCAGCTCCAGGGTAGTCCCATGCCTCCAGCCTCAGGTACATATACCCACACCCAGACAAATAGATACTTTAAAATAATAATTTAAAAAAAATCTTTAAAGACCCAGGCTCTCCTTCTTGATGCTCCCAGGCTAGACTCAGTAGTCAAAGGCTTAATACTGGAAGTGCAGCAATATTCCCAGGAGTCAGTGAGGTTCCAGGACTGCCCTGGCTTCCAGCCACCTGGTCCTGATGCTGTAGCCAGTACCAGACAAGCCAGCTCACCCCTCCAAACCTCCATTACTCCATCCATGGATCCGGGAGCCACTAGAGGCGTTTGATGCCCCTGTTTCCCCCAATAACTGCTGCTTCATAAAGCCAGTAGCTGACGCTCTACAAAGTATAGCACCTGCCGGTCCTGAGTGTGGGCCTCAAATTCACATACAAGGTCCTGGATTTGTCACCCACAAACGTTGGGAGACACTAGAGAACTCAGAACCTTTCCTTCTCGAGTTGGGCGACTCTGATGCACCTGCACACTCCAGCTCCCCAGACCGTTTGTTTTTCAGTTTGTTTGCCAGTGGAACCAGTTTCCTAACAAAAATGATCTTTGGAGCGGCTATAATGTCCTAAGAATCTGAAGGGAGAGTTTGAACAAAGGCCAGAGCAGTAGGTGTTGCAATGCCTGGCATAGAAAAAAAAAAAAAAAAAAAAAAGCCAACTACTAAACTGACCAAGCAACAAAACTCAGAAGCCAAGCTCTCTAAAACATTTCCACAGCAAAGCCTCTGCCCTCTCTGGCGTACATACAATCCCTTCTAAGGCTCCCTCCTCTGCCAAGGTTTCCAAAAGATGTCCATCGTCCTGCATTCTAGAAACACCTGTCTCCTCCCGGTGCATTCGGAGCTGGGGCAGCGCTCCTCTTCTGCTCTGGCAGAAACCGGTTGTCCTCCCTCCTCCTCGCGACAGTCCCGGGGTGACTCGGTAGGACCCTGACCTCTCACCTCCTAAGTACCTGGCGGCGGGAGCGGGCGGCGCCCTTTGGAGCGGAGGCGGGCCCCAGGGGATCGGGATGGCCTGCCACTGGCGACTGGCGCTCTCTCGGCGGGGACCATGGAACCGACGGTGGCTCCCGGCGAGGTGCTCATGAGCCAGGCCATCCAGCCGGCGCACGCCGACTCCCGCGGCGAGCTGAGCGCCGGGCAGCTGCTCAAGTGGATGGACACCACCGCCTGCCTGGCGGGTAGGTGCGCGGCCCACGCGAGGGCACCGTCGGGCAGGGAGGTCTACTGCTGGTGGCCAAGGAGGTGATAGTGTCCGGGGATCCTGAAGGACTGAAGTGTCTGGAACTGATGATGCGCTAGGCTGGGGTGGAAGTCAGAGAGAGCGTGGGAAAAGGAAGGACGCAAAGGGAAGGGCCGAGTTCCAGAGCTGAGAGCAGGTGCAGACAGGAATGATGAGTAAGACTGCAGCTGACAGCGACCTAGACCAGTGGTCCCCAGGACGTTTATCTGGCAGGACTCCTTTCAACTCACAGAATAGTGAAGACACCCCCCCCCCCCCCATACACACACACACAGACTTTGTTATGTAGATTGCAAGTATCTGTACTTAACCGTATTCAAAATTCTAAAGATCAGAGTTCATTGACTAAGTAGATCTGAGGCTGGAAAATGTGTCCACACTGCAAGAATGAAACCCAGATTCATCGCGCACACTCACACACGCACACACATACATGCACACGTTAACACATTTTCTTAACGAACAACGACATTGTTTACTACAACAACAAAAGTGTTCTTACACGACTGGTCACAGTTCGTGCTTTTCATAATTTAAATTCAAAATTTTCATAATTTAAAAGCTTCCTTGGTGAAAGACTTCCTTTGCCAGATTCCCGTCAGTGTTCAGTTTACTGCCATCAACTGTTAGACAGTCAGGGGAAACTTGATAATATTCTTGAGAGAGAATGGGAGTAAAAACAGCAAGAAGGCCTAGCGGTAACTCCAGTTGTGAAGGGCTTGCCAGCTTGCCTGAGGCCCGTGGGCGTGTGGGCACAAAATCATTTAATATGCACTGAAAGATGTCTCCATGCCATCCCTGAAGTTTGTATTTTGGAAGTGACAGTTCCC
Organism: Arvicanthis niloticus; assembly: GCF_011762505.2. Taxonomy (NCBI): domain Eukaryota; kingdom Metazoa; phylum Chordata; class Mammalia; order Rodentia; family Muridae; genus Arvicanthis; species Arvicanthis niloticus. The sequence continues at coordinate 16,216,039 of NC_133437.1, forward strand.
TGGTGAGGCTGTATTGTATAAGCGAGAAACCAGGATTAAAGGGATGAGACGAACACATCCTTATCCCAGGGGACTAAGTCTTAGATCTTAGAAGCTCTTGAGGAGGAAGCAAGAGCGGGTCTGTAAATCAGGAAGAGAGCTTTCACGGGTCTGACATGGCAGGTGGTGGGCCTGACAGCCTTCAGAACTCTGAGAACGAAATGCCTATTGTCCAGGCCACCCAGTCGATTGTGCTGCACTGTGGCCACCCCAGAAAAGGCAACCTCTCAGCATTGCTGTGATTTGTGATCTGACTTTGACTGATTTATGATTAAGGATGAAAGAAAGCCCTGCTTTTGAAACCAGCATGTTCTAATGTAAATGGCTTTCTAACTAAAAGCCTGGGTTGAGCCATATGTGAATGTCCTATGTCCACACTGACTTCTGTCATCTTTAGACCAGTGACAGTCTTGGATACAAGAAGCCTTGCCAGACCCCCTTCTGAAGGAAGTCTTTTGGGTCCTAGTGCTATTTTGCTTGCCTGGGATCTGTTATCTATACACAGTGAACTTTAAATACATGAATCATATCAGTGATTCCCACTCTGGACCTCTCCGTATCTTCCCATCATCCTTGAAGTAAAACCCAAAGTCTCCCCATTCTTCACAGATGCTTCTTGTGGTGGAAAACTCATTCTCTGAGGGGCCAGATAGACAGACATGAGTTGATTCTGAGCCTAGCTTAGGACATCAGACTGGCTATAGGATGTTCCACCAGAGGCCATCGACACTAAGAATAAGTACAGCCTTGTATTTCCCATACAAATAATCTCCATGGTAACAGCCTCCCCTCCAGAGCATCTGATAGCAGCAATTGCAGCCTTCTGGTATTTTTCTAGTGTGTGCCATGCTTTTCTCCCTAAGAACCTTTGCACCTGTTCTCATTTCCTTGCCCATTCTCATGTCTCGCTCCTCAGTTTCAATGTCCTTTCTCCATTTTCCCAGGTTCCCTAGTCTCTGAAGTCCTGATCCTTGTGCTGAACCTACATTTTCACTGCCTAGTTCTAGTTCTGGGCAGAAATGTATTCAGATGAAAAACTTAGAGCTGAGAGGAACTTTCCATGACATGTGTTCCTGTCACATTTCATACACTGCACACAGCACAAGTAAAGTTCAAAACATTATGAACCCCTGCTTTTCTTAATGGATTAAACGGTGCTTACTCCCCTCCTGTTAGTCAGCTGTAAAATTTGGCTGCATTCTCAATGACAGTCCTTTTGTTTTATTGGCTGGTTTGTTTGCTTTTGGTCTTAACAGTTCTAGCAAGACCTGAATTGAGTTACAACAGTGTTATATGACGTGCTCCCACAGGTAAATAAAAGAAGTACAGGAAGTATTGGCTGTGTCTATTTCTGAGGCACTGAATACAATCGGCATAAGAGATTCTAATTTGACCTTTTTGGGGAACTAAGATCATAGGAAGACTGTAGACGATCAATTATACTATGCTTTAGTAATTATATTGCCATTGGTAACTGCATAACTGGTAATGTTACTATTAAAAATACTAAAGACTCCTTATAATAAGCTTCCCTTGTGAAATGCAGATAATGACCACGTTGAAAGAAGAGCCACCACATAATCAGGAGACTTTATTCAAGTAAGACTGGCTGACTCTCAAGAGTAACAAAAAAGCAGAATTTTTCTAGCATTGTTTCAACCAGAGTTCTGTCGAGCAGTGCTCTGTATACTTACATTTCCTAAGATAAATAATGGCCGTGGCCATGTCCCCAAGGCATAGCTAGATTCCAAAACATCTTTCTCAATATTTAAAAAAAAAAAAAAGAATTGAACAGCTCGGATCACATTAGCGTTAGGCCCTACAGCTGTCTGACCCGGTCTTTCAGTCTTCTCAGACTGGAAGCTTGAAACCAACACTGCGCATGCTCCGCCCCCATGTCTACTTCTTGTTTGGACTCTCTCAAGAACACGCTTCCTTCTCCATGGTATTAGTGACTCTTTCTGAATGTTCACTTTTAACGAGTGCCACCTGACGCATACAAGTGTACCCTTATCTAGGACACATCCTTGGCGTGCTGTCCGTATGTCTTCCTGCTCCACACGTTCAATGCATCACCTCTCAGGTTTGGATTTACTAACACCACATTAGAGGAATCTCTTCAGCCCAGCCCCTGAGCTGAACCTCCACACCACTGCCTAGTCTCCAGTCCCGCCATCCTGCCTTGTGGGTTTCAAAGTGACACTCAAACTCTTCTCCCTGTGTTCTGGTCTCACCTCCACAGTGCATCTAAAGTACATCTGGAAATTGCTGACCTCATTAAATATTTTTTTGTCTTCACTCTTTCTTTAAAACTGGACTTGGGAGCTCATTTGGAGGTTCCAGCAAGGAAGCAGAGCCACTCAGACCCTTATCCAAAGACAGGTTCTCCTCTATTTAGGGGAAGATCATCCTGTTTGACACGGTGTGCAGCTTTGAGAGGGCTGCACATGGATCTGTGAGGCAGAAAGGGGACACCCATCCGGCCAGCTAAATCAGCCACATCAACCCTGGAGATCAATGGGATGACAGAAGTCACAGCCTGATCAACCCCTCTTCCCCTTTGTTTCTTTACTGAAGGCTGAAAGGTTTTTTCCTCTAACCTAGCCAAGTACTTTCTATCAGAAATCTTTCCCACATCAATAACAACTATTAACTCTGGAGAAAACAGCAAATAAAGGTAAACCCAGGCAGCTGAGAAGTGAATGAAAGTGATTGAAACACACGGACATCACACTCAGAAGAGAACAGTAGTGGCCCAAATTTTCTTTCTTTCTTCTTTATTTAGTTTTTATGAGGTGTTTTGTGTGTGTGTGTGTGTGTGTGTGTGTGTGTGTGTGTGTGTGTGTGTTAAAAATCTGCAGGTTGGCCAAACTGAACATCCAAAGGACAATGTTTGAGAAAATCACATCTACTGGAATATAAAGAGAGACAGACAGGGAGGTAACATCTCTGCTTGTAATTCTTGAGCAAATAGCTGGCACACCTTGAATTTTGTACGTATAGGGTAGACTTCAGATTTCCAAGCAAAGACCAGAGAAAGGGCAGGAGCCATGCCCATCTCTAAAATGACACAATTTGTTCTTAAAAGATTATCAGTGGGAACTAATCTACAGATGACATTGATGCTGGAATTAAAATTCAAAGGTTTTAATGTGGCTATTATAGTTATACTCAAGGAACTTGATAATATTATTTTAAAGATTAGAAAAAGACAATAATTCTCGAAAATAAAATAGGAAGTCTTTTATGAGGACAATATGGAAACTCAGTAACAGAAATATAGCATCTAAATTTCCAAAATACATTGAATGAAATGGCTGGAAAAAAGTCAGCAAATATAAAAAATAATATAAAGTATCTAATCTTTCATACAAAAACAGGGTTATGGTCCAATCGTATAGCACACTTGCCTACCATGTGTAAGGTCAGAATTAAATCCCAACACCACACAAGGACACAAAGTTTCATACAGTCATGAAAAAAAAAAATAAAAGAAAGCTTTTACATATGCATAAGGTCTCCCAAAGAAGAAAACTTCCCCAAACATGCTGAAAAATCGTACGGTTAGATTTAAGAATCCATAGATCACCAAGCAAGATTAATTTTAAAAATTATCATACATAGGCATGTTACAATCAGATATGTTTAAGAAAAAGTCTTAAAAGCAGCCAGAAATGCTGTCTCGGGGTAGCAATAATTAAAATTACCACCCACCTCATCGGCAATAGCAGAGACCTGGTTGGCCCAACTACATTAGTGTTTTCAGCTAATTGATCACAGCAGAGGTGAGAAGACAACGAATAATATCTGAAAAGATGAAAAGCAAGACATTCCAGCCTCCCTCAGGCTCAGCCTCCCTCAGAGTAACCTCCACTCTGTCTGCCTTCCTCAGCCTCCCTCAGGCTCACCATAACCTCCGCTCTGCCTGCTCAGCATCCTTCCTGTCCACTCTCCCCTCTCACATCTATTTCACTCAAGCTCATCCTTCAGATCTCAGCTCAAGAACCTCCACTTGTCCCATGAGTTATGGGTTCCATGTTTTCCTCAGAACACATAACTCATTTTGCCATTGTACATCTGTGTAATCAATCTCTGGCTTTCCCTTTATACCTCACGGAAATTGGGGTCATGGGTGAATTTCCAGCACCCTGGAGAGATGCTGGCACGGCACAGGTGTAAAATAAGTATTAGTTGAGGATAAGAAAGAATGGATACTAGTGCTACCTTATCAATAACCATAATATAAATATATGCATTATAATGACTCAGCTAATGTGCTTCCATCTCCCCCAGGAAATCAGTATTATTGCTAAGTATTTTTACTGTCATTGGAAGTATGAAGAGCAATCAAAATGTTAAGAACCGGGACAATCTGGTCCTTTTGAATTTCTATAGGTGGACACCACCTCCCACATCAGAAAGGAATGTCCTCGGGAATCAAAGGATGCAATGGGCACACGGGAGCCATTTGGGACTCTATGTGGGAGCAATAGGCATGGAAGAGGCTTGTCAGTTATAAAACAATCCAATAAAAAGACAAGGATTTGGAAGTGTCAAACTCTAGCCATGTTCGGGTTGACTCAGCTGGAGTCAGTGTGGCAAATGGGGGGAGTGTTCATTCAGGCTCATTTGTGAAAGAGAAGACAGTGTGTAATCATGTCCACGAGTGAGGGACCTAATGTTAGCCTCTATTATTGTTGTCTTTTCCTTGTTCTTGGTTTCTACAAGTGTGTAGTAGAAAGTGTGGCCGTTGGGGCCATGTTCAGCGAGGTGCTCTCTGGGAGCTGTCTTAGCCTCGTCTACCCACCTCCTCTCTAGAATTTCTGTTTTATGTAGTCAGAAACCAGTAAAACAATCACTGGAAACGTTCTAGGATAGAATTTCCTCATTTAAAGATGGATCCAGTGATAGTACTTCTCAGACTGGCGTGCAAGGCTTGGTGCACGGCCAATGGCTGGCATGCATGGCTTGGTGCACGGCCAATGAGAAATGCTTTGTAAAGTTCTGTTGCTGCTTCTCCCTGGCCCATCAGGCATTCTGTCAGTGTGCTCTGTAAACATAGTCTTCTTCAGGAAAGTACAATACAGCTCTACATCCTTATCCCAATGGTTGCTACATTTTAATTACTTTAATCACTTAAATTTAGCAAATCACATTGGTCTACACAATCAAAGTTTATCAATAAGAACATTTTGACTTAATTAAACAATCTGTCCCTTCATCAACTGAGTGTTTATTAGGCACTTTTTAAAAGATCAATGCTTTACAACATGTTTTTGACAATACATTCAGTACTTCTCTGGAAAATGTTGGCTCCAAGGATATAGTTTTACAATGGATCTGTAAGGACCTCTGAGCAGACTGGTAAGATCTCCACTCAATGCCTGGAAATCTACTGTGCATGCCTTATGTTTGCCTCAAACTGAGTCCACTCTGAACAGACTAGAGTTTGACGCTTCTAAATCCTTGTCTTTTGCTAAATTGATTTATAACTGACAAGCCTCTTATGTGCCCATTGTTCCTACATAGAATTCCAAAATGGTTAATTTCTTGCCTCTCTTTATCAGAGATGACCAGTTAATAGTTACATTGTAATCCATTCTCTGTAGTGAACAAGAACTTAGCTTAATTTTCTGTCACTTCTTCATAATGTGTATCAACTGGGAACCTCCAAGTGTAAGAATGAAGTTCTTTTAAGGGCAGTGAACCAAGCAAGATGACACACACCTGAAAACCCAGTGTCAAAAGGCTAAGATGGGAGTGGGTGGGGGTGGGGGAGTAGATCCAGAGCTACAGAATGAGTTCCTGGCCAACCTAGTCTATGTAGAAAAAAATTTGTTGAAAAAAAAAAGTCAATGAAAACCTGTTAGACTTCAACTGAATAATGCCTTTCAAAAACAAAGCCGCAAAAATTCACATCCAAATCAGCTCCAAATAGCATAAATTCTGGTATTTTTTTGTTAAGCAAAACCAATAATCAAAACAATTCTGGACAAATTAAGTGCAGATATAGATCCCAGAAAAATGTCGAGTGCCTCTTCAACCTTGCTCTGCCCCTTAGCAACACTCTTGTCTACAGTGTCCTTAGGTAGACAAATTGGTGTCAGTTTGGTGATAATAAATAATGAATGTGCCCCTCTTCCTCCCATATTCGTCCTCGGATTCCCAGGGGCATCCCCTTGGATGTGAGAAGTGATCTCCACGTTCACAGTCATCTGTGATTTAAATATACTAGCTGTAGGAGACAGCGGGTATAACTTTGATGTTTATTTATAAAATTAAAGAAGGATAATGCTTGATAATAATATAAAAATATTTAGAGTCATCAAAAACTTGCAAAATTGTTACTTATAGTTTCCAGATTTCCTGAGCGTTGGTTTTAAAATTCAAATTAGAGGCCAGGCAGTGGTGGCGCAAGCCTTTAATCCCAGCACTTGGGAGGCAGAGGCAGGCGGATTTCTGAGTTCGAGGCCAGCCTGGTCTACAGAGTGAGTTCCAGGACAGCCAGGGCTACACAGAGAAACCCTGTCTCGAAAAACAAAAAACAAACAAACAAACAAACAAAAAAATCAAATTAGAGATACCCAAATTAGGATTCGGGAAAAAGTATGGTGACCATCACACGACAGAAACAACCTGCAGAGCCAAGGCCTGCTTGTAAATACGGGCCATCCTGAATGTGTGGGCAGATGAGAGCAGGGATGTGTGAGCAAAGCCAATCTACCTCAATGTATTTCTTTTTCCTTTTGCTAAACCTTTTTATCAGAGCGTCTAACATGGCATTCTTTGACCTGACTTTGTTTGTTTGTTTGTTTGTTTTTAAGCTGAAAAGCATGCTGGGATTTCCTGTGTCACAGCCTCAATGGATGACATTCTATTTGAGGAGACGGCTAGGTAAGTGGTGGTGATCTCTTCCCTTCCTGTGGATTTACTGGATCACATGCAGTTCATGTTTATTGCACCGTTATTCATTTGGAGTCGATGACCGTGTTTTCTTAGAAAACAAGAAACAGTTTAAAAAAAAAATCCTGGTGTCCACAAATCCTCACAGTTCTAAGTACAATTTGGTCTCCATTTTCTTAAGTAACTCGCAGTGTCTAATGCATTGTAATGTGAGGCTTGGCAGGCTTCCTATCAGCTCACCCTCAGGGCCTTTCCTACTTGACTGATAGATGATAATAACTATCTCTGCTGCTGGGGTGCAAACACGTATGTGTGTTAGTAACTTGCATCATAAGGAACATTTTGTGTGTGAGCGTGCTTGTTCTTTTAAATAAAGGAACAGTAAAGAGTTATGTCTGAAATCCATTTATCCTTTAATAAGAGGCTCATTAGCAAAACAGACCTGTCTGCCTTTCTCAGCAGGAGACCTAGTAGCACTTGAAAAAGCAAGGTCTGCTTTTTCACATATGAAATGAGCGGACAAGGTGGCTGCAGCCTTGCGGGAAGAAGATGGGTGTCTGCTGCTGCTAGACTAACAAAGCTACAGCTTGCTTAGACAACAATATCGTCAGAGACCTGAGAAGGATGAATCACAACAGGAAGTGTAATCCAAATGGCCTACATATCACTTAAAATCACAGAGACGTGCCCATTTCCTAGAGGGTTACCCACTAGACTCCTGTGGTGTCAATGGTTTGTTGGGGGAAGGGTAGCACCAGCCTCTGGCCACCAGGCCCAAAAGACCTGACAGCTCCTGAGGAGCTAGAACGTGAGGAACTGACATTACTTTGTCTATATAAAGTGAGGATATCACCTCTCATTGTCCTGGTTGTCCACAGTTTGGGCCAGGTCCTAGAGGCACGTGACGTTGGGACAGTTTTCCCCAGTGGTTAGAGTTATCATAATCCAGGTATAGTTGCTGGGACTCATCTTTGGAGACCTTAGGGTCACCAATAGGAGTTGGGGTCTTTCGTAGTAAGGTTTTCTTTTTCATTAAACACCCTGAATGCCATATTCATCAAATCTCTGACAAATTTGAAGACCATCATCTATTAAGTATATATGAACTATACAAACTTTGCTTGTTTTTAGTTACTTGCTTTAGGCTTAACCTTGAAACATACAGAAAGTCAAATAAAGCTTGTCCCTGAAAATGAATTTCTTTTGTAGTTAGCATGATCACAAGCATAGTTCTGAACACATTAAAAAATTTAATCATTTAAAAAATGACTGAACATTAAGTTGCATGTCCTAATTCTCCTTAATAGTTTATAAGAAGTTAGTAGCTTTCAGGATTTTAGCCTTAAAAATTATAATTTTTGAATTGAAACTCTCTTAATATCAAAATAAAACTTTAAATCATAAATATAGCCCATAAAAAGTCTGGGAATTTTATAAAATCATAAAAATAGCCCATAGAGAAATTGGAAACTTTATTTTATTTTTTGATTCTTTTACAATATACCATTAAAGAATATTATAATTTCTTGTATGACTTAGTTTATACAAACAGTTAACAAAAATCTTCAATTTAATTATTGTTAATCTAAGTAAACCTTAGAAATTTATAAGCTTTATTTATCAAATATATATTGTTCATTAAATGTATGTTGTTTTCTTTTTAAAATTTTCAGAGCAAAAATCACCATATAAAAGTCTATTCTGAATCAAAATATCTTGGGGACCTGTTGTTGTCTCCTTAGTCTAAAAAGGAATAATCAGAGTTGATTTCAAGTTGCATATAAGCATGCAATAGCAAATTACAATTATCTATGAATAGATTTTTAATTATCAACCTTTTGTTACAAGTTTTAAGCTTTTTTGGGAGGGGGGCTTGGAATTTTATAGAATTCCTCTGCCTACAGCCTCTTGCAATGGCCTTGCAGATTCTGAGAGAAAGAAAGTTTATATTTTAGCAAGAGTTTTGAATATCCCTGGATATTATCTAAAACCCTCTTAGGATGGAGGAACAATTTTTGTAATCAAGAATCAAGAAGGGAGACACCAAAGAGTGAGACATTTTTAAAACTTTATTTTATTTTATTTTATTTTTATTAATCATTCTGTTTGTTTACATCTCAAATGAAATCCCACTTCCTGGTTACCCCTCCACGACCCCCCCATCCCACAACTTCCCTCTTCTCCCTCCCCTTTGCCACCCAGCCACTCTCTCCCACCCCACAGCTCCAGCATCCCCCTTCGCTGGGACATCAAACCTCCATAGGACCAAGGGCCTTGCCTCTCATTTATATCAGACAAGGCCATCCTCTGCTACATCTGTATCTGGAGCCATGGGTTCCTTCCTGTACACTCCTTGGTTGATGGTCTAGAAACATTTGCAATTAACATTTAGCTGTCTAATTGTTAGATAAACCCTTTTTTAAAAATTGAAATAACAAGAGACATGAGAGTAATAAATAACTTTACCATTTGTCATAAAAAAATTTCCTAAGTGGATGTTAGACACTATCTTGAGCCTTTATCCAGGCTCTATAACAACTTTCCATTGTTGCATAGATGGACCCCATCCTTATTCTCGTTTTCTAGCCTTTATGCCCTACTTTCTCCAGAAAACCTTGAGATTTCACACAGTTAGAACCTAATTGCACACAACCAGCTAGAAGGAGTGACTGGATTCTTATGTGAAGTTCCAATAACCTTGGTTATCTCCTTGTGTTGAAGAAATATTAACTTTAACAGGTCCAGGTTTGATTATTTTAAGCAAGTATATCTAGAGTTATTACTGAGACGTTTTAGACAGAAGATTTTATTTTATAACCAGTTTGTATGTCTCTGCCTATGAAGGCAGATAACCTGAAAATCTTAATAAGTATTCCTTATTTTATACTATCATTAAATTGTAGAATAATTTAAGTATCTGTAATCCAGAGGCCATTAAACAGAAAATTATAAAATCCAGACATCTATAGGGACTCAGAAAACATTGGCATCAGGTTGGTTTTCTTTATAGATTTTTGTTTTACAGATTTTTAACTGTATTCAATAAGCTTACAAATCTTAAGGTACAGAAAGTTTTGTTTTATCTGTTTTGTTTTTTCTCTGCCCTAGAGTCAGATGGCCTTCTGACCTAGAACAGAGATTTTGGAGAAAATTTTTAAACCACCATACCTGGGTTGGAAGAAGGAGGCCATGCTCCAGACTTCTGCTAAAGCAGAACACATAAAACAATATTTTAATATTAACCATACCCAATAGGCACCCAATCCCTGAAAAACAGAATCCACTGATCAGTGGGAGAAACCAGAGCAAGGAGAATACAGAGAAGACTTGGAGAAAAGAAATTCTGGGTGCAGGCCAGGGGCAGCAACACAAGGAGCAGTGGGTACAGAACAGGGACCTTATGGTGCCTCCCAGGGTTACACACCAGGGGTGCCTGCATCACCCACCCTAGCCTAGTGGTGCTGGTGGTTAGGAGGTGTGTACCAGCCAGAGCTCCATGGTAAAAGACATGAGCCAGCTAGCAGATGCAAGTAGGAAAAGGGAAGACATTCTTCAAAAGCAGAGGGAGGGGAAAGAATTGCAAACAGGGGGCATAGAGAAGTGCCCGATGTGCCCGTAGGCTTAAACAGCAGGCTTCAGTGAACCTATGAGAGGGACAGAGATGGAGTTCCATGGGGGAGCTAGCATAGAGACAGCCAGGATCAGTGTGCCTCTCAAAAATGCTAAAAAAGTAGCATGCACTTCAGGGGCAATTTTGTCATACTCAGTTCAATTCCCATTTCTGCGACAAAACTTGAAAACACAAATCCAACAGACAATAAAGAACAACAGAAAAGGCAGTACAACAGAACTAGGAAAAAAAAAAAACAGAGCTACTCAGACATATGATGACCACATTCACTCATACACTGAGACCAGAAGGACAGTAGGACATCCCCTCTGCCCCATAGACCAGGTCTATGATCTCCTACGATCTTGTCTTTTGTCTCTCCAAATATCTGGACTCTGAAACAGAGCAGAACACCTCACTGTTAAGTCCAAGCTTCAGAAGCACATTATCTGGCAATTCTTAGTTTTGATTTGCAAATTTGGAGCCCTAACACTGAGCCTGGGGTCTCCTAGAGATCTTGCTGGGGCATCTAAATGTCATGGAGCTTGTGACCCCTGGGGAAAAAACTATAAACTCAATCCAATTATAATTAGAATGATCTATTGATTATCCGCTAGCAAGATGAACAATCTCTGATCCAAATCTGAGATTGTCAAGGAGAGGTATGGGGAAGAACTTTTAAAAGGAAAAAACACATGAAGAACTTCACTGTCTATGTAAGCAAGTAAAAACTGTTCTGTTCTGCCAAGTTAGGTGTTTAGGGCAACTCAAAACAATCTTTGGGTATTTGCATAAGCAATTTACAGAAGTAAAAAAAAAAAATCAGACATATCATAACAAGTAGATAGTCACGATTCTACAGTTTTGGGTGGGGAGTCCAGGTTACTAGGGACTTATCTGCCAGGGAGTGGAGTCAAAGATAAATGGCTAGTGGGTACCAAGATGGATGCCTGACATAAAATGGGGCTTCTTTAGCCATAACAATTGCTTTAGCAGCTCATAAAAAAATGGAAGAAAAATTCAAGTCAGACAATAAAATAAGAAAGAGCTGAATGGTGCATCCCAAGGACTTATTCCTGACCTGTGAGAATAATCAGTTCACATATACTTGTATCAAGACCTCTGTGGCCTTTCCCATATGTGAATTATTCCAAAGCTAATTCTAGTCATGATTTGTAAATAATCAGTAAATGCTCACAAACACCAAGGTTCCTTTTAAAAACATTACAAAGCCACAATCACTGCTTTGGAAGCTACTCAAAGGTAGCTTCCCAGATAGTTAAACTACCAAGTAGTTAAACTACCAAGTTCAGTTGCTTTCTATGTTTTAACATAGAAATAATTTAACTGCATTGTAGTTTTGTTGTATCTGGCTTCTCATTTAAAACATTTACAAGCAGTAGGCTCAAATGTAGAAAATAACATTTCACTCTGGTAAATTTAGTTTCTATCTCATTGCTTCTAAGGTTTCTTCTTTTCTCTTAAGTCTGATCATTACACTTATAGCTGATAGTTACCCCTTTGCATTAAATATATAAGTGTTTATTCATATGTTTTAGCAAATAAATTCCAATACATTATGTCACTTTCTCTACCTTTTCCATACAAGAGTCAGCCCATAAAACCACCCTAGAGCAGCGCACACAGCTGTTCATCACTTTAGCAGGTACTTCGGTATTCATGGTATAGATTCCTATTCAATTGGTCCTCATCAATAAGTGCTGAACTGCTTGGCTATTATAGCTAATACTTCAATGTATGGACTTATATGCTGCATGTTTATATAGTTGCTAGTGCATTTTGGGAATAGATGCCTAAAAACAGAACTACTTGGTCAAAATGCAAATACATAGGCCATTTCATTTGCTATCTTAGTCCTGTCTGTGAAGGTTTTTGCCTGGCCTTTATCCCTTTCTAAATGACTTAAATTCATTTAAACAGTAAGAAAAGTGTACTGCAATACTGATTTGTTCAGATTTTCAACACAAGAATTTCTTGTTTGAAGATATATATCTATGTGCATATGTCAGTTTCTTTCTTCTAGTTTTTTCTGCCTGGATTGTTACAGACTGTGAGAGATACAGTATATAGGGGCCCCATATGGACACAAGGGCATTGAGTAGATATGGTCACTCTTCCAGGAAAACCAACTGATTTACCTCATAGACTGTCCTTAATATAGCCAAACCAGTCTCCCTGCTGTGATTAAATTATAATTAATTGTTGTCCTTTCTAGGAGCCCAAGTGGGACCATGTTTCCAGGGCTTTAATCTCAGATAAGAGAGGGGTTTGATTGTGGCCCAGCCAGTTGCTGACTCCATCACCGTGTAAGCTCAATTCCTGTTGAGAATGAACTGGGACTCATCATGCTGACCGCACAGGGTTATTGCTATGATTCAGAGCACTTGGCACGCTGCCTGGTGAATGCAAAGCATTATAAAGCATTCATTTTGTCACTGGTGTGGCCTCACTGAGGGCAGCTCTTTATTATTTATTATTATTATTATTTATTATTTATTATTTATTTATTATTATTAATTATTATTATTATTTATTATTTAATGACAAAGGTTTCTGTTGCCAATGAATTTTCAGTTGGTCTTCTCTATGCCTTTGGACTTGGTGTGTTTCTGGACCTGAGCCTCAGAGAAAACCTTCCGTCAACAAACTCAGCTGCCCTAACCCATTCGTTACACCTTAGTTCAGTGCCACTGTTAGTCAAAACTCAGTGAGCAGTGTCAATTAGAAAGACCAGCGACTCTTCTAGGAAAGTCAAGTATGCAGATAAACTAGGATGGAAGGAAAAGATTTCAGAAGGAGGGAGAAAGAAACCTTAAAATAATTTCATTGCCTGAAAAAAGAAATCAGGAGAGCAGAGAGGTTGAAGGCTGAGAGAGGTAAGAGCTGACGCAAGGCGATGGGGTTGGGTAGAACACACAAACAGAAGAGAACGGAAGGACCTGTGGCAAAGTGGTTCAGATGGAGTCAGGTGGGGTGAGGCCATCAAAGGGGCTTACACTGGGCAGCTTTTAACTTCCGCTAAGATGAAGGGATCAGTGAGCGAAAGACTTGACCTCAATGTTTCAGAGTTACAATAGCAGTGGGAGTTGGTGGGCTGAGGAGAAGCTCTGAGGACCCACATCTACTACAAGGCTGACCAATGTCCTGGTTTGTTTCTGTATGTTTGGTGGTCTGTTTGTTTATTAACTAAGGTTTTATAGTAAATATCAGTGGTACAGGTCCACCTTGTGCTTGTCTGAATTTTCTATGGAGAATAACAACTGCTCACAAAAAGTATCTGTTACGAGTAGAGTCACCTTATACACTGTCCTTGCAAGAGCTCTTTTCAGATTAAACAAAGGGAGTCTGTTAATCTTATAAGCATGATTTGAATGGTAAACATCTGTCCTCAAGGCTACCTTTGCTGTTAGCTTTAACCTGAAGTTCTGATACATGCGTGTTATCAGCAGGTTAGGGTGGAATTGCTTTATGCCGAATGTGTCTACTAAATCTCAAAGTCTATCATGAGATGTGCTAGGATCACTGAGACCTTTCTTTCTTTTTGAATACAGAATCGGACAAATTATTACCATCAGAGCAAAAGTGACTAGGGCGTTCAGTACAAGCATGGAGGTGAGTGGCACTGGTTCCTTTCCTCTGCCTGTTAGGGCCCGTGTCGTCAGTGCTTTCAGAGAACTGCTCAATGCTCAAAGCAAAGCTGCCATCTCAAAAGGATCCTGAGTTTCAGAAAGCCCTTAAATCTCTAGTCAGATGCACAATCGGATACTAAGGAGCTGGTGTTCCCCATGGCTCAGTGTGACAGCAGCTACCGTGGGATACACGCAAAGTTAACATGCAAGACGGAAGGGCATTCTTGTTGTGCTTTGAAAACTACAGGTTCTATTTCTTATTCTTGAAATACTATTACCCAAACTCTGTCTCCATCCCCTTACACACCTCCTTCCCTTACAATGAAAAATAGTCAATAAAAGGCCTCGAAGTCTTCTGTGGGCTCTATGAATGTCTAATGCTTGGTGAGATCTGCCTAGAGAGAACTCACAAGATTCCTAGCAGTGTGGGAGAGCTGAAAGTATCCACCTCCCACTCCCTAATGTGATGCAGGTTCCTCAGAAGTTATTCTGGTCTAGCTTTGTGAGATCCATGCTATGCGTGCTCAGATTGATATCAACCCAAAGACTCAAGAAGACTGTATGCATATTTCCAGAACTCTCTCTTTATTTAGCTATCTCTTTTCTGGTACTCTGCCCAGCAAATTTCAGATCCCTTGATCTGTTTGCTTTCCATTTCTTCAACTCAGCAGAATTGGGTTTCCCTTTTGGTACAGGCATCTGGGAATTACCTTCAGTGTGAGAAGGCGATATTAAGTTCCGATCCTTCCCATCTAGTTTTCTTCTTGTTGTCATGGAGTGTAACTCCAGTCTGACCTACTCCCCCCTAACACAGTGAATTCCCCATGCCCTGTCTCTGGGCACTTGTCCATCACACTTACCTCAGGTCACTGTCCTGGTAGCTGATAGTGTCTGAACTTTACCGCTCCAGAGCTGCAGCTATGCTTTTCTTGTTTGATCTTTTATTTTATTCTTCCTTGTCTGCTTCCCTAACATGAAAATCTATGTAGGTGAGGGTTATTTATAGAAGTGAGGAACAATTGGTTTATATTTGGTTCATTATTATCCAGTTAACTTAAGATTTGCTATGCATATATTAATCTCTGTTTTAAGTTAAGTGACTTAAAGTGAGTCATGGGTTATTGATTCTTTTTGTACGCGGTGTTCCTGGAGAGGATGAAGAAATACATGCACTTTATCATTCATTACTCAGTGCTGAACTGAGATACCCAGCTTGCCCATTATTCTCAGAAGATAGTGTTGCTTATCTGGCTGAGATATGAGGAGAGTGTTTATTATACCAAATCTGAGACTTCTTTCCTGTGGACTGCAAGTCTGCAGAGCCAGCTTCAGGGCTCTTCACACAGAGGGAGAGACGCCACTGCAGCACCCTCGCAAAACGCTTCAGTCACTTGCTGACTGCCCCGGAAGAAGATAAACCGAGGAAACCGAGCTGCAGCTAACATGGCAATTCTCTGCCCATTATCATGGTGTATTAAAACCTACTGACTAAAGGTTTAAAAACAGTGGCAGTTCCTCTCTCTGGCAAACTGTCTTGTTCTTTAGAATCGATTCACCAATAATATGATTTTCAAATGCTTATTGCAGCAAGACAAACTTTTGTTAAACATTAGGATGTAGAACTTCAAATGCAACATGATAAATTTATAATGTCTGTAAACATTGATGTGCATCTCACATACACACTAAAAAGCACACGAGCAATATTACATATATGTGTGTAAGTCTGTGTGTGCACTATTACATTGTGTATATGTAGCATAACCTATGTGTATCTGGAAGGAAATTAACTTAAAAGTTAATAAGTATTTTCTCTAGGTAATATATTTATATAACATACTCTAAATAGCTAGATCCCACATATTTTCCATGATAATTGTGTGTATTCCTAAAGTCAGAAGAGTTTCATTTGTCATAGTATATAGATTGTCACTGAGATAGTAGTGTCACAAAGATAAATTAAAATGCTTATGTTACTTAAAAACTGAAAGGCAAGCTTGGAGACGTGTGTGATGCAGTTGAATCTATTATCAGGATGACTGATGGTTTGTTTTTCTTCCCTGCAGATCAGTATCAAGGTCATAGTCCAGGACAAGTTCACTGGCGTCCAGAAACTCCTCTGTGTGGCTTTCTCTACGTTTGTAGCTAAACCCATTGGCAAAGAAAAGGTACATTTTTTTTTTTTTTAATGTGAACAGACACCTTTCTTGTAAGCTGGGGAAGAGAGGAACAACTGCTTCAGAATTACTTTTTTTCTTACTGCAAGACCCACTTGCTCAAGATATTTTTACTCATTGATAGTTATTGGTATTATTCTGCGTTGACATCATAGAACTGAACAAGAGCATCTTTTGAGAGGAATACCTTAAAGGAAAAAAAAAAAGGACCAAATTTAGGAAAAAGGAAAAATGGTGTTTTAAATCATCTGAAAGCCATGTCGTCTTCGCAAAAGTATCGCTTACTGGGTTAGTTCTTTTTTTGGGTTATGGAGTTTAAAATTAAGTTGAACTGTTTTTGTTTTGTTTTGTTTGGTGTTTTTTTTTTTTTTTTTTCAGGAAAAAAATACATCAAGGAGTTCAAAGTCATGGTCCAATCATTTTTGTAGATTTTTCAGGAAAGCATCAAACTTGCTGAGTCAGCGAAGTTTAAAAGTAAACTTTAGGACATCGGGGCTGAAAGCACTGTTGGAAGAAACACTGTGTCCTCCTACAATGCCCGGCTCCCAGCCAGCCAGAGCCCAGGCCTACCACAATTTAGGATGTCACGTTTCTTTCTATTGCTTCTATTTAGGGGACATTTGAAACACATTTGAAAAATGGTGTAATTCAAATTATTGTGTGAGTATGTCATTCAAAAATCAGCAGAGAGTACGCAAAGTGGCTTCTTCTAATCACTTCCCAATGACAAGATCTACTGCTCACACCTCCTCAGGGCTCTTCCTCAGGGTGCTTCCTATGCCAATGTGGCTGGGACAAGGCCAGGCTTCCACTTCAGCCAGCAATGCTCTGCCGTTGCTCCAAACCTGTGCTGCCGGCACAGCCAGGCTAGAGCACCGCTATCCCTGGCTGGCGCTGCCGTCCCTGGCTGGCAGGTGACGCCACAGAATTTTGTCCCCTGGAGTACTCTCTATACTATATGCCTCTAATTAAATGTGCTGCTGGAAAATCCCCATTGTCCAAGGACACTGCTTTCCAAACTGAAAAGTGCATCTGCTACTTACGTTATCTAAAATGTGCACCTTTCGGGCCATAAATTGGACCTATTAAGTCTTGGACAAAACATCACAGAGACCCCATGTTTATGAAAATCTCAGCAGAAAGAGAGGAGGTCTTGCCAACCTTTATTTTCTTCTTGAGTCTCAAAATCTTTAAGCTTTTCAGAATAAGGGTGTTATGAGACTGGGTACAGAGTTTCCCTACTTGATATCAAATGACAGGAGGGAGGATTCGTCACCATCCACTGCTTTATCCACGGGTAGAATCTGTCTTTTTCCCTTCAACCCCAAATGTCTCATTTTAGATTTAGGAACAATTTAGAAATAGGCACATGCTTGGACATCTCGGTCCCTTCTCTATAGAGACAAGAACTGGCTTCCAAGAGTAGCTCTCAGAAGCCACCTGTCTCCCTTACGATGCTACTGTAAGTGGCTACTTCAGTCAACATAAACTGAAAAACATCTTCCCCAGAGCAACTGATTTTCCAGTTGGTAGTTTCTCATTCGGTAGCAGATCGTGTAGAGAAGTGTGAAAGGCTGTGGTTTGGTCTGCACCACAAGAAATTGCAGGATCTCTGTCCAAAGTGAGTTCATTTCAGGATAAAACTGGCAATGATTAACAAGATTTGGTTCAACAGTTAAACAAGCCAAGTAATACAAAGGCCTCACACGACTGAATTGTATGGAAGGAAATGAGAAAAGCCACCTTCAAAGGGCTTCAACTTCCAGGCAACACTTCCTCTCAAGTTCATTTTCAAGCACAGATAATATGCTTTGTGGACGAGGACTCATCATGATGAATGCAAGGGTCTTCATTTCCAGGGAGCCTAGGTATCAGTCTCCCAGGCCACTTAATATATACTGCTGCACATGCAACCAAACTGTGACAACGCAGAGCTACTATTATTGTACACATTCCTGACAAGTGAGATAGGCAACTCGGGCAGTCACTGTCAATCAATCAATCACTGTCAAGTGACTCAGGCAGAGTCACTGTCAATCTACACATGCCAACAACCAAGATAGGCAACACAGAGAGCTTTGGACTTTAAACAGCACATTAGGAGTCACTAGATTTTTCACCCTTATCTGGGTGAAGGGTCAAGTTCAGACTGGAAGTATCCTGGAGCTGATAAGACCTTTTCACATAGAGTCAGCACATGGGCATCTCTGGTGGAGCTGGAGCTTGGACCTTGTTGCATCCGGGGTTTCTGGAGGGCAGCTGAAGTGTTATAACATATTGATTCTTTGTTTGCCTATTAGACATTGTTTTAATGAAATCTCCATACTTGGAATATCTCTTGGTACAAGATAGTTTTCTCTAGAATGCCTTTATTATCTTCCCTTGAAGTCTTAATTTTGCAAAAGACAGAAAAAATTATAAAAATTCAATGACATTATAATCTCACACCGCATTTGCTGATTTTATATTTTATAGAATTTTTTATTCTGTAATTCCACTAAAAAATTATAAAATGAGAAAAATAATCAAGTGCAGTTTTCAAATGAGAAAGAACAAAGCCCATTTTGTCCTTTTAATTGAAAACACTTGAAGAAAGGTTTTTACCAGAATGTTTCATGGAATCGCCGATAAACACTCCATTTACTCGAGTCAAAAACATATGGTATGGCATCTGCTTTTGCAAAATTCATATCGGGCATCCATAATTTAAGGAGGCAGTGAATGATGAAACTAAAGATAAACTTTCTTCCTCTAGGTTCACTTAAAACCTGTCCTGCTTCAAACAGAGCAAGAGCAGATTGAGCACAACCTGGCTTCGGAGAGAAGGAAAGTCCGGTTGCAGCATGAGACCACCTTCAGCAACATTATGAAGGAAAGCAGCAGGCTCAGCGGTGAGTAGGTCTACACACTGGGTCTTTCTATGGCCGTGGTGCAGGAGGAGGGCTTTCCTAGAGCACGTGTTCTCACAATGCAACTTGGATGATGCTTAATCTGTTTTTCTGACGTACCCAGGATGTAGAAAAGGAAAGGACTGGCTATTCAGAGTATACACGATGACCTAGGCCTCTGGGATGGTATTTCTCTAGAGGAGACAGTGATAAACAAGAGATGAGGTCTTGGTGGTTATTAACAATTAGCATTGCAGAATGAGGGGGTGACAACCATGGCACATTGATATGAAACTTCACAGGTCACTGTGCACTTTCTCATTCAGGACCTTTATGAGCCATATGCATTCTCAACAGAGAAGGGAACCCTAAGCAGAAGGAACCTGCTGAAGATGCCCTCTGATAAGAATGGAGGGGAAAGAGCTTATTAACACTTCCTAGGGCTTTCTACACTGATGCTGAGTTTTATGGGATACACATTCTTAGCTGTCTGGCAGTGGTTTCCTGGGCTCCTTGATGTCATAGCTCCCTTATAACTCTGCTGACTTGCTCTTTTATTTGACTCCAAAGAAAATCCCCAGAGAAAACAGAGCAAGACATGAGATGGGGCAAGCCACTCCTGGGGACTAGAGAGTCTCACAGAAGTTCCAACTCCTCTGACTCTGAAGGAGGGCACAGAAAAAAAAAAAAGTGAGGTGAAGGATGGCAACAGGCCAGGATAGAATAGGAGGAGGATGAGAACAGAGAGGAGAAGGGAGAGTGTCAGAAGTCTGCTGGCCAGGAGGCATTACCAGGGTCATGGGACAACTACACAGGAACCCACTGGATAGGCGAGAAGATGGATCTACTTTCATCTTTATGGCCCTCAGGGTCAATGGGCATTGCTTTCCAGGACAGTAAACTTCATTGTGATTCCAGGCTGGCGGGAATGGTTGATATGGTAATTGTTGAAGTAGAAGTTGGCTTTAAGGAAAAGAGTGTTCAAGTTGTTACTCTTCACAATTCCTGAATGCTGGTGTGATTTGCTGACTTCATACAGAGTGATAGTCACTATCAGTTATGTTTTTGGAGGTAGACACTTTATCATCAAAGAAGATAATGATAAGAAGAGTCTCTTTCTTTACAAAGATGGTCTCAGTTCCAAGATGTGTTGTAAATTCATTTTTCCTAAGGACTGAAATATCTGAACCATGAGAATATCCCTAAGGCACACCAGACAACCATTAATAAAGAACAAAGTCAAAAGAGGCAATCAACCCAAGTGCTCTTCGCCTTCTCCCCATGAAAACTCCAGGAAAACAAATGAGATGTCAAGGTCCCTTCTGCCTCAGGAAAATTCGGGTACTCACCAGGGCTCTCAGTGAGTCTGCTCAGTTATCCTGCCTTTACCCATCTTCCTTGCCACATAGTCATTGCTTTTTAAAAATCCCTCTGTTATTGGGCAGTTATACCACCCGAGTTTTTAAGGGAAATGTAGAAATAAAGTCACAAAAGAGCCACAAGATTCTTTGGTAATTTTAGAGGAAAGTTCTAAAGTCCGTGTGTACTTATCCAGAAACTTGCAAGAATTTGCTTCACCCTCTCCAGTTATCACATCAATGTCTCAAGGATAATTTTCCAGGCTTTTGACTTGAAAACTCTAGAGCAAGAGTTTTCATGAGGAAAAAGGCAACCCTGGACTAAGCAAGAGGCTGGCCAGGTGATCTTGTGCTTTCTGGAGGAGCTGAATGTGGATGAGCTCACGGACTGCCCTGTGGATGTCTGGCTCCTTCACACTCAACATCAATAAACAAAGAACACATTGACTGCTTATTTCCACCTAGGACAGCTGTATTACATGCCAACCACCTGCTTGCCCACAAGAATGCAAAACTGATGCAAGACCTTTGCACTTGAAAAATTCATACCCTACTTGCAGACTGACTCATTTCAAAATAATGTAGACAGTGATTAAAGAAGTGTAGGGTCAGATTCTATGGCCCAGTGAAGGAATGCTGAAGGGTTTGAAGAGAGACCTAGGGAGGAGCTGCAAGAAGTAAGTTGAGTTAGGTAAAAGTCTCATGGCCATTTAGTGCCCTGGCCCACGGGGGATTTGATGAGACCCTAGGGAAGGGGGTGAAAGAATGAAGGGACAAGAGACACAAAGAATGAAAGCAAGTCGAGGGTTTTTATCAAGCTCTCTAACTTTAATTTCAGGTGGCAGGTTATAAAGACACAGCAAAACAGGAAGTTTAGACAAGGATTGTTGCTTAAGGCTATCTCACCATCATGTCCTCATTGCCCAAAACCATCTCACTACTCTAACTGGCTCCCAGGAAATACCAGATGTTCTGAGACCTGTGAACTTTCTTCTTCTTCTTCTTCTTCTTCTTCTTCTTCTTCTTCTTCTTCTTCTTCTTCTTCTTCTTCTTCTTCTTCTTCTTCTTCTTCTTCCTCTTCCTCTTCCTCTTCCTCTTCCTCTTCCTCTTCCTCTTCTTCTTCTTCAATACGATATTTTATTTATTTACAATATACATGCCATCCCCTTTCCCCATTTCCTGTCCCTAGAACCCCCATCCTATACCCCCACCTCCTTTTGATTACTTGCATGTAATAAGGTCAGTTCTAGGTTGAGGGTCTAGCAATACAATAGATGCAAATAGTCGAGGAACAAGCAATACAATAAACACAAATAGTCAAAGAAAAAGCCAGGCATTAAACCCAGTTACGTGAACACTCCTGTGATCACTGTTTCTAAAGGCTTATCAGGATTACCAAAGTATCTGAGCCTACTTCCCTATCCTAGCCCAAGGTCATTTTTATGTCTGAAGCCTACTTCCTTGTTCTAGTCTAAAATTTAGAATCCTGTCTAAAATTACTTCTTTGTTCTGGCCTAATATTTAGATTCCTGCCTGAGATTATTTCTTTGTTGTAGCCTACAATTTAGATTCCTACCTGAAATTACTTCTTTGTTCTAGTCTAATGCCAGATTCCTGCTTGAAGCCTACTTCCTTGTCTTTGGCCAATGTCATATTCCTGTCAAGCAGCCCCTTTCCTTGTCCTTGGCCCATGTCAGCTTCTTGCCAAGCAGCCCCAAAGGCTCTCTACCTTTTCCCCTATTTTATTTCTTTAACAAGACTGAGCCTGTTTTAGGTCCTTCTGACAAGAATGCCTTCCTTACCCATCATGGAATATGCATTATCAAAGGCAATGCACTTCTGTCTTAGACTGGTAAGGCTTTGTGCAGAATCTTACCCGTCCTTGGCTTGCCAGCTTGTTAATTTAATAACTTTGTTTGGGGGTCCATTTTGAGGTTTAAGCCATGTACTTTGGCTGCCAACATGTTGATATTATTAAAGATAAGCTTTAACACAATGGGTAGGAATAAAAGTATTCCCAGGACAAGAAAGGCTAGCCTGATCAAGCTATGTATGCTATTCCTGAGGTTTGTCCAAAATAGAAATAGTGAGCTCAGGCCAGTATTTCTATTGGATAATTTTATCAGGATTATCGGCAGCATCAAAGGTCAACAGAGCAGCATTCTTTAAATTCATAATTTCATTATGCAAAGTTAACACACCCAGAGAGGTATTAGGATTATGCTCAATATCCTACAGGTGTCTTTAAACTTTTTTCTAATTATAATGAAAATCATTGTGAATTTCAAAAGTAACACTACTACAATGATATTTGTCATGACACTTGGGATGGCTCCTAACTCGTGAACCCTGAACCTCCTTCAGATAATTTGAATGGGTTATAGAGCATCATTTGTTGTGAACGTCCTTTCTTAACCTTGTACTTTAACTAACTAGGTTTTCCAGAACAGAAGGTAATTTCATGAGGTTCTCTTAGAATAGCAGGTAATTTCATGGGTTTGGCTCCCAGCATCTCCTCCCTTTTAACAATTTTTAATAAGGATGGCAAGCTAATGCAGACATTAAGAGAGCTCATCAACAGATGAGTGGGCATTAACCAGACGGGGGAAGTATTGACCTGATCCTCCCAGTATCATTTGTAATGGTGTCTTTTGTGGGAGGAGAGGGTTATTTGTCTCTTAGGCTGTGTAGGATATTGAGGATCCTAGTTGGCCTCTTTGAAACACAAAAAAATCATCAACACCAACCTCTATGCAGTCAGGTTTGTGTCATGGGGAACTCAGAAGCGGACAATTTGGGTCCTCCCTGTGTGGTACCTCGTCATGCACCCCTTGCAGGTACCCACAATGTGTCCGTGCCATGCCAAACCAACATGCACAGATCTGAGTACTATGCAGCTCCTAAAGGAGCTGTGTAATCGCAAGGCTCAGCCAAGCCTCTATCAGCCAGATCAAGTCTATGATAATGTACTTGTAGAGGTTTAGATGCCATGGAGTCAATTTGTTGTATTACAAACTCCATGAGTCTTTTAAAGGCCCAAGGGCTGAAAGCCAAGAGGAGAAGGGGACTGACCACGGGGCCCAGTATAGAGGGGAGAAAGGTGGTAAGCCAAGGAGAGGCAGAGAACCAGTTTTTAAGCCACCCTTCTTCTTGTTCCTGCTGTTTCTTTCACCATTCTAATCACTCTCTGATTTTGGCCATACTATCTCTAACTACCCAGTGTGGTCAGTATAAAAACAGCATTCCTCCTTGAGGGAAGCACAGAGCCCTCCTCCCCTTGCTGAAGGAAAAGCAGAAGAGGGATTTTTCCAGATTAGTGATGACAGTCTCTAGCTGTTCGATGTCCTTGTCAATGGCTGGTCAAAGTTCTAAGTATTGCAAGTCCTGAGGCCAGCATCAAGATTAGAACCTCCAACAGCAAACACCATGGGTGGCTCATTTTTATCTGGAAAGGGAAAAAGAAGGGAATTCTCAGAGAGATCTCTCTTCCTTAGATCTCAATTGTTATTTATTTTATGTACAATTGGGTCTGGCTTTGTGGAGGTATCTATTTGTTTCACCAATCTTTCTGACAGCTATCTAGTCACACTTTCTTTGGTATCAAACAGACGTATCCATCCTCAGCCCCATATGAAAACTGGGTCTGGACCATTCTATTTAAAGGTAAGAAAGTCCTTCCACATAACTGTGGCATAGTTTTTATTGGTCTCAAGGTACCAGAGGCAATAGGCAGCAAATTTGCCATAAGTGTCCAGATTTAGAAAATTGAGAACTAACAAGGCATGATGGAGAAGAATATTTTTAGAAGACCCCTTCTGGGGGTACAACTCCCCCTCTTTTGTTTTTTAAAAGCCAATTTTTTTAGAGTTCCTTATAAAACCAGGGCAGAGCACAAGTAGCTGCTCCTCCCACACTCGGAGAGTTATGAAGATATTATTTTAAAGTTCCAGGATATCTGTTTCACAATACCTTGTCCTTGAGGATTATAAGAAATCCAGTAATATGGATAATATTAAATTGTCAATAAAACATCTCAAATGTCTGACTGCAATAGCCAGTTCCATTATCTATCTTAATCTGATGTGGAACACCAAGCATAGAAAGATAATGTAGGCAATAACTAATTACATTTTTAGTTGTTTCTCCTGTTAAAGCAGTTGCAACTAAAAAACCTGAAAAGGTATCAAATCTCATGTATATGTTTTAATTTTCCAAAATCAGAATTGAGTAACATCCACTTGCCATAATTGATTAGGTATAAGTCCTCAAGGATTAACAGCAGTATGAAAAAAATTGAGGACACTGAGAACAAGTTTTTACAATTTGACTTGCACACTCTCTAGAAATACAAAATTATTGTCTCAAGCTATTATTATTTTGATGATGTAAAGAATAAGATTGTATGACCAATTGTATCTGTAAAGCCTATAGTCTTCCTGTTATACAAATCTGCTGTGGCATTGCCCTGGTGTCCAGGCAATCCAGTATGAGCTCTTAAATGTCTTATAAAGTTAAGAAAAAGTACATGTATCTTAAATTAAGCTGTATTTGTAAAATTTGAGAATTAGCAATATCTAAAAAAGGAACAATTTCAAGCAATTATAAACCATGAGCTATATACTGGCTCTGAGTATACAAATTAAAAGCTTGTGGCTACAGCACATAATTCAATTATTTGTGCTGAAGCAGGGGGAAACTCAAGAGAATGAACATGTGATCCAATTACATATACTGCCTTTTCATTAGATGGGCTGTCTGTAAATACAGAAACCATATTTTCTATGGGCTGCATGTGTAAATTTACAGGAAATACAAAAGCATGCATAAGGGAAAACTGTAACAACTTATCTTTTGGATAATGATTATCAAATTTGTCTAAAAAGTTGGTCATGTAATAAGCCAAATATCAGTATTCTTTAATAATCAATTTAATTGTTGTTTGGAATAAGGAATATTTCATTAAGTTTTTTCTCAAAATACTTTTGTGATCCTGACCTACAATTCTGTATTAACACAGCAACAGCTTCATAACAGGGTGTTAAAACTTTCTTTGGAGATAAAAAAAAATCTGAATCAACATTAATGGTCCCTTTTGCCAGAGAACTGCTGTGAAACAGCCAACAACTGACCAGTCTGTATAATATATCTGTTGATAACTAACAGCTTACTGTACTTTCTGCAAAGCTATTTCTCCTTCATCAGTTAATTGTCGAGGGGAATTAGGATTTGTATCCCCCTTGAAAACATCAAACAAAGGCTTAAGGTGAGGTCTTAGCCAATTAGCATCTCCTAGAAGCTTTTGAAAAATAATTTAAAGTAAGTAAACTATCCTTTTTAATTTGAATTTTCTGTGCCACGATTTGTTTAGGAATATAACTGAGGTCTCAAATATTCAAAAGATACTGCCTTTGAATCTTTTCTGGAGCAACAAGCACTCCAAAATTTTAAAGCTCATTGTATGAGAGCTAAGGCTTGCATTAAAACTCCTTCAGAGAGATCAGCTAATAAAATACCATACAATGAATAATATACACTGAAAGATTCAAACTCCTAATTTTTTGTATTGAAGCAGCAACAAATTTTTTATATAATGCAGGGCTATTAGCCATTCCTTGAGGCAAAACTTTCCAATGATATCGCTTCATGGGCTCTCCAAAATTACAAGCAAACTCACCGAATGTAAACCTCCCACCTTCACCAGGATATAAAGGAATGGTATAAAAACAAACTTCTAAATCTATAATAATTCTATATGTATTTCCTGGAATGACAGCTGGAGTAGGCAAGTCAGGCTGTAATGCCCCACAAGTTTCATAAATCTTAAGTTTGAACTTTGTTTTGGATTAATTGAATAACCAATTCCTTGTAGCTGAGTGAGAGTTCCAGATAAAGGCCAAGTTGAAGGCCAATCTTGTCCTCTCTTACTCTTTGAGCAATTCTTTTATTAGCAGGCACAGCTATGCCATGGAAGGAAGCAGGCATAATTTCAATTTCTCCAGCATAATCATTGTGTATAACTCCTGGCCCATAAGCTGTCTGTCATGAATGTCTTTGGGTCTGAGGCTGACCTTTCCTCCCCAAGGAAGAAACAAGGCAATAAAAAAATTCTGGAAAACACCTTTCTAGGGGCTGGTCAGGGTGACCATGACAAAAGGAATGTCACACAAATTTCTGCTGAGCCCACTCTGAGCTTTGTCTTAACTCAAACATAAATGTTCTTAATCTGGGCCTACTTCCTGAGGCCTGGTCCAATGATTATCCTTCCTGCACTGAGGACAGATTTCAGGAGAATGGTTCTGCTGTCTGTCTATGCCTCTATTTTTTGGACAGTCTTTCCAAAAATAACCTATGTCCCCATACTTAGAGCATTCCTTATCACCTCAGTGCTGTGAAAGCATGGCTTGGACTGTAGTTAGCATTCTCATAAGCCAATTGTGTAACAAAAGGAACTCCTGCCTAAGGGTCTCTAAACATTCTACCAGCCCTTTTAGCAACCTATCTACAAATTTCTGAAATGGGTCATCAGGGCCTTGTTTGATTGCAGATAAAACTCCCACTGAGATCTTGTTTTTCAATTTTGGGGGGCTAAATTTGCCTCTACAACTGTATCTAATAAAGCTGTAAAAGTGGCAGCAGGGTTGTACTATGCTACAGCTGTTTTTAACTCTTTTATTACTCTTGCAATTATCTCCACTTGTTCAATTATCTTCTCAACCATAAACATGGGTGAGTCAAAAAATCTCAAGGTCACAATTGAACTGCCAACTGCAGTCAATGGAACATTGGCAGTTTAAAGATATTTTAAAGTTTCTTTTGCAACATTAGAGTATAACCATAATTTTGGAAAATAAAATCAATTTTTAACAATGCAAACAATCCATTTTCTCTAAAATCAACACCAAGTGCACTACTTTCATCTTACAAAGTTTGGCTGTCAGTTCTTATATATGAATGCATGATAGTGCAGCTTTTGATATCTCATTAAAGAGACATTGTTTAAAATCTTACCCTTTATACATCTTGTTTCTGAATGACTCCAACCCTGAGTTACCAGTTAAGCCAACTTTCTGTTACCAAAGTTGCAAATTTTTAATCATACCCAATAACTTATAGGCAAATAATTTATAACCAAGACATGCAGAACATTTTTATACTTTTAAAACCAGTCAGAAACAAAATGAAGTAGATGTACATCTTATATATTTTATCCAAACAAAATTTTCTTACTTTTTCTAGCTGTAATTTCAAGAGAAAAGCACCCTGTCACTTGTTGAACACAATAAACACTGTCACAGAGATTTTTCTAGGAAAACCAGCCATCAGTTCCTTTACCATAGAAGCCAAAATCTGCTGGCCTCTTTCAGAGTAACTTATGTTAAACTAAATCAAGGGATAGATAGTTAGTAGGTAAAGTTTTAACCATTTTTTTTCTTTTGAACATGAAACATAGAACAATGATCATTCAAACAACAAAACAAAAGCAGACAATTACACGTGGACAGATTGGCGTACCAAGGACAGACAATAGACAGAGAAAGCAGAACTAAGGATTCTGCCAGTAGGAGCCAGAGAGAAAGCAGGACGTCTCCTGATTTTCTTCTGCTCCTAGGAGGGCTCTAAAATAGCCCTTCTCTTTTGCTAACACAGCTGGAGAGAGGACAACTGCTTTTCTGAAATTCTTTCTCTCTCTCATATTCAAGGTCTAACTTTTCATCTTCTTCTTAGGAGGTGTAGTGTTTTCTCATCAATAATCCCCTCTTGGGGAAATATCACCAATAAAATTAAAGAATTTTTAAAGATCTTTTTGCTTAACCCTTATTCCTCGTGTCTTGAGGGACTCCTTGAGACCCTTTAAGAACAAATCATGTTTGCTTAATGCTTGTCCCAATGATTGCGTTGCTTTTTCTTACCTTAACCGGATCAGTCTCACAGGTGGGTGACTGTGGTGATCACGAATGTGTAGCTCTTCTCTTTTCTCTCACATTCACGATGATAACTCGAGCCTTATGCTTGAGGGATGTCCATGTAGAATCAACATTCGATTAGACCCCAACCCAAAGGCCCTACATTAGGCACCAATTGCCCTGAACTGCGGGGGATTCAATGAGATCCTAGGGAAGGGGGCAAAAGAATGAAGGGACAAGAGACACAAAGAATGAGAGCAAGTCGAGGGTTTTGATTAAGCTCTCTAACTTTAATTTCAGGTGGCAGGTTATAAAGACACAGCAAAACAGGAAGTTTAGACAAGGATTGTTGCTTAAGGCTATCTCACCATCATGTCCCCATTGCCCAAGACCATCCCACTATTGTAAGTGGCTCCCAGGAAATACCAGATGTTCTTTAAGTTACTGGAACCTGAGACCCATGAACGTCCTTTCTTATCCTCATACTTTAACTGACTAGGTTTTCCAGAACAGCAGGTAATTTCATGGGTTTGGCTCCCGGCAATTTAGTGCTTGCTTCAGTTTAGTATTAGAGATTATTTTTCAAGTGCTTCTCATTGATTTAACTTAACCTATCTGAACATAGATTACCCTATATTCTTCTCAATGAAGCAACTTTTAACCTAACTGTCCTATCAACTTGATTTTCACTTTGAAAATACTACTAACTCCCATGTCACTAATGATACCACAGCCCTCAAAAGCAATTTTTCTTCAAGAAAAAACAATGGGCTCTGACATTGCTGATGTGATAGGGCAGGTAGTCTGTCTACTTCCAGCCTTAGGTCTCAGGGAGGCTGTTTTAAATTAGAAAACATATTCTAAAAGAAGGTAGAACTAGGGAATCTATAATGTCATAATATCAGACTGATTAAGCACTCCTCATCCTTTGAGGTGTGAAGGAGAGAAATGAATGCTGTTAGAACATTAGCCAAGGTGGATCGTCAGCCTCTACATTCTCATAAGGAAAGTGGAAAGATGAGATTCAGTTCTGTAAAAAGATGATTTGTTGTTGTACTCCTGGATCACTGGGCGTCGGGGAGAACTAAGGCTTGAGCTATTTTCATTGCAATTTCTCAGTACAAAATCAGCCCCTCAGAGCATTGCCCTGGCTGCTCCCTCTGCATGGGCAGAAGGAAAACAGAAGCTAAGGTAAAGTGACCTGAATTCAGGTCAAAGTTCCTGATCTAAAAAAATACTGAACAAATGTGAAATTGACCAAGCAAGATGATGAAAGAGTCTATTAAAAACATTCTGTGGGCAGCCACTGAACTCGATCACTTGGCTTGCAGAATAAGGCATGTTTATCCAGACTCAGCTCTAGTCAGGTCTGTGAACCTGAGTTGTTCTCTGGACCTGAGGAAGCTCTGGTTTTTCCTCATTGATTGACATGTATCTACAAGAAGACATACTTCCACACAAAAGATACGTATCCTCCATGTACTTCTGCATACATGGCATAGCTGATACCCCTATGTGTTTAACCTGACTAAGGAGTGATTCCCCAGTATGTGTTACATGTCTTCACAGGAAGTGGGTGACTTTTATTTCATTACTCCTCAGAAAAGAAGAAACTGCCTAATTCTGTATTTTTTTAAACAACATTTCTCAGATTTTTAAGGCCCCTATTAATTTTTCATTTTGTAATTATTTTATAATCATTTAAAAATCAATAGTGTATGTGCAGGGTAAGGAATTTACAAAGCATGAGAAATCATACAGATAAGAGTAAGTCTTCCTCCGACCTGCAATGTATAACCATGTACATGCTCTGATAATGCAACAGTTAAATAGTTAGGCACTTGGACTTTTATCACTTTATAATATAATTTATAGGCATTTTTAAAGTAAACAGAGTTAATGTTTTCTTCTGGATAAAAAGATACCATTTGGACAAGGAGTATTAAACTGAAAATATCTCAATCAGCACTAACTCAACCTGTATTTAGAATCTCATCTAATAAAATCAATTTTGCAATCAGAGAGCAGGGAACGGTGACATGCACCTGAATCCCAGATACTCTCAGGGCTGATGCTGAAAGATTGCTTGAACTCAGGAGGTCTGAGCAGGAATTCTGAGCCAGCCTGTACAACATAGCAAGATCCAGTTCAGAAGAATACTTAGAAAGCTGAAAATAAGTAGAAGTTAGGAGAGGTTAAGATTTTGCGTGTTTTTTTTTAAATCACCCCGAAATCAAACCAACTTTGTTTATAGCAAATGTAGTAGATTTGATATCTGGGAAAAATCTACAGTTTGCTTGCAAGTCCATCTCAGCAGACATAAAGGAAGGGAAAGCAGTGACGTTAACAGAGGCTTGAGAACACAAAAGAAGCAAAGAGAGGTTATCCTAACCCTGGCATTAGCTCTGGGACCTGCAAGTACCCAAAGCCACAGACTGTAGAAAGACCCAGGTACTTATTTGTCTTAGGTGGAAGGATAAACCCAGAAATTATGGGAGGCTGTAATCCTCGAAGGACCCTGATGAGTCCACACCCCTTCAGAAAGCCCTGATGGGTGCCTTTCTGTTTTAGCAGTAGTCTTGGAGTGCTTATAATTCCCTCTGGAACCCAATCCCAAGATTCTCTTCTTGCAGACTTGGTGCTGAAAATCCACAAGCTGCCTGGGTAGAAGTGGATCGTGTGAACTTTGATGTAACGTGGATCGTATTCCAGTCTCGCTGCAATCAGCAACAGGATATAAAAATCCACTGTGGAGAAGGAACTTTAATTCAGCTTCAGCGGTTTCCTCAGATAATTTCCAGGCAATGGGGCTTTTTAAAAAATATCGTAAGGGACTGAATTCAGTAAGACCCAAAGATCTAGAAGTGACACCAGAATCACAAAGTATGAAGGGGGTCCATTAAGACCATTCATATAAGAAGATGGTGTAACAGGGGCACTGTAACTTAATGAGCAAGAGGGCTTGGAATGCAGCCTGTGCCGGAGTGCTTGCCTATCAGCCGTGAGGCCTTGGAGCCAACGCACAACAGCATTACATACTTATTTAGATGAGAAAGGAGAGAGAATCAAACGTGCAATTCAAGAACAAAGAGATGATCTAGAAAGCTTGACAAAGAAACTGAGAGTCTGTCTACCAACATATATGTGTATCTGGTCATGGTGGATCATGCCTGTAACCCCAGCATTTGGAAGGTTGAAGCAGGAGAATTATTGCAAGTTTGAGGCTGTGAAACAGGCCAGACATAGAATAAAACAATGTAAGGAGTTTAAGAACATCCTAGGCTACCTAGCTCTCAAGATAGAGAAACCCTCCTACAATTATATATATATAATATATATAATTGCAGAATAAGGCATGTTTATCCAGACTCAGCTCTAGTCATTTTATATATATATATATATATATATATAATGTATGTGTATATATACATATATATGTATGTATTTGTATATCATATATATATATGATATACAAATGACATGTATGTCTGTTTGTGTGTGAGTGTGTGTTGAGAATTTAACACTCATTAATTGAACTTCCAGAGGTGGGATAGAAGCAAATGATATAGATATTTAATTCAGAGACAGCAAGGATATTTAATGTACATATGAAAAGATGTTGGACCTCATTAGTACTCAATGAAATGCAAATTATAACCAACATGATATACTATTTCACACCCACCAAATTGGAGAGCTTGCATGTTGATAAGACTGCTTAAGCAAGAGGGGAGGAAGGAGACCTAGCATAAGCATCAGGTGTTTCTTGTGTGATGGAGGACGGTCATAGCATTTTCTTGAAGTAGCCTACTAAGAGTAGAGACCACAATGTGGGATGACTCAGCAAAGCCAAGTTCTCTGATTCATCCAACAAATCTTTGTTAGTGTTAGTATTGCAAAATTAGCCTGGCTAATCATTGTATACACACACACAGACACACACAGAGACACACACCACACAAATGTGCATGAACACACACATATACATATAGTTTTATTTGTGTTTGTACATGTGTGTGTGTGCAAGTGTGCATGAAAACGTGTGCTCATGTGTGTAGAAGCAGGTCAATAGTAGTATTTTCTCAATAACTCCCCACCTTAGTTTATTTGAGACAAATCTCTTACTGAACCGGAAACTCACCAGTTCCAGAGTCATCTAGACTAGCTGGATGGCAAGCCCCGGGGACTTTCCTCTCTCCTCCTCCCTGATCCTGGGTTTATAAGGTCACACCACAGCACCTGGCTTTGATATGTGGGTTCCAGGGGATCCAACTCAGGTTCTCAAGTTTGTGCGGCAAATGTTTCACTGAATGAGCCGTCTCCCAGCCCTAGTTACCACGTGTTTGCATAGAAGAAAAAAGGTGCCTCTGAGATCACTGACGTGATC
The DNA here is from genome assembly GCF_011762505.2 of Arvicanthis niloticus. Lineage (NCBI taxonomy): Eukaryota > Metazoa > Chordata > Mammalia > Rodentia > Muridae > Arvicanthis > Arvicanthis niloticus. The sequence goes on from NC_133437.1 coordinate 16,248,955, forward strand.
CAGGATGGAATAAAAGTTAAGTGGGAGAAGGCTTAAAAAAAGGTAGGGGTGGGTGCAACCGACAGAAGGGGCGTGTGGAAATGCCCTGACTTCAAAGACAGCGTTCTTCACAGTAACTGATAAAAGGCCAATGTGGACAGCAAAGAGGGGAGGAAGCCGGGCTGGGGAGGCTGATGGTCACATGGGCTGGACCAGGGCAGAAAGCTTGTAGATCACAGGAAGGATCTGAGAGTTCATCCAGGGTGAGGGAGCTGTTGCCACATTTTAAGCAAAGGACTGAAATGATCAATAGAAGAATGGGAAACATAAAAGAAATAGATCATCAATTAGTTATGGTCTAAAAATCCCCTTATGAAGAGGAGCTAAAGGAGCCTAGAGCCAAACTCTGATCAACTAGAAGAAACTGCTCCCGGAACGGCTCATTTCCTGGTCATAGCAGCTGGGTTTATATGAACGCACTGTGTGCTGAGCCTGCTAACCTGGAATGGCCCCTGGGGGTACAGAGATCTTTCTCCTCCCCACAGCAGCATTCTGTGGTGGCCTCTCAGATTTCAGACTTCTTTATTTCAGTGACTTCACTGAAGTTTAATTGACACACAATAGATGGTTCATATTTAAAGCATGCAACTTGTGTTTGTGCATAGGCATACAACAATAAAACTATTATTATTATTATCATTATTATTAGCAACAAAATGACATGCTATCATCAAAAGGTCTACCCTTCTGTGCCCTCCCATGTCCTTCTCCACCACAGAAGGCTCCAATTTAAATGGAACTATTATTACTTTCATCAAAATTCTAGTGGGTTTGCTAGACCTGTCTCTTAAAGGGCCCTTCTGGTCCATTAAGCTAAACCTAGAACACCGAAAGTAGATGCTTTCCAGAGGTACACCACTCTGCAGAACCCACTCACGTCCTTGATATAAGGCTTTAAGGACAACATCATTATTTCTGAAAGTGTCAGAATTGTGTTTGCTGCAGGGAAGCAGAAGTCCAGACAAGGTCCCGTGGCTAACGCCACTGTCTCTGTGGTCACCTCACAGATGCCATTTGTAATGAAGCAGAAGGAACGGCCACCACCATGGGCACCTCCGTCCAGAGCATCGAGCTTGTCCTCCCACCCCACGCAAACCATCACGGAAACACGTTTGGCGGGCAGATCATGGCATGGATGGAGACAGTTGCCACCATTTCTGCAAGGTTTCAGAACTGGCCCCGGCATGGGACTGGGGGCACAGAAGTGGTTTGAAGTGTATTTCCTTTTAAAATTGCACAAAACCTGTGAAATGTATATTTCATAGCCTTTCTTGCTTTGTGCACCAACCCAGGCAATATTCTTCATGAAGGAAAATGTGGGGGTTTGATCTCTGGATAAATTAATTGGACAGGGAAGCTGAGGAACAAGTGTGATCAGTATTGGCTGCCAGTTGTCATTGTGCCCTACCCCAATCCACAAGTCACAGTGTCCTAGGACTTTCATCAGGAGATGTCAGGATGAATGTGACACTCAATGGCAACAAAAAGTATTAATTTTCTTTGGGAGGGATTTCCACTGAGTACAAAAACCATGCCAAGGAACCATCTTCATGAAATACCCAGTGTGTTGTGCTAAACACCAAAGGTTGTGTGCAGATCTTCTCCACACAAGAGGAGTTGTCTACTTAGATAACAGGTTGCTTGCTTGTCTAGGGAAGCCATTCCACTACTCAGTTGTTTATGAGAATACTGTGAATGGTCATTGCCTCCTTTCTCCCCCACCTTGCTCCCTTAGCCGCCTGTGTTATGGGCATCCCTTTCTGAAGTCTGTGGATATGTTTAAATTCCGGGGACCATCCACAGTTGGAGACCGCCTTGTCTTCAGTGCCATAGTCAACAACACCTTTCAGAACAGGTAAAGCGCGCTCTGTGTGCACACTTTGAGAGTCACGCATAAGCTGTATTCTCATTTCAGTTGTGGAGGGCAGTGTAGGAGCTACATCACAACACCTTCGAAATACGTTTAAACTCCACTCGGTCTGCGAATACACACGTTAGTCTTTGGTTCTGCTGTGCTCTCTTCACACTCAGGAAATCGTAAGCAGTTTTGACCCGTAAGGTTCTGCGACATCCAGCTGGCCCAGGATGGTTCCAGTTGGTATCTGCCATCCTAACATATATACTAGCTCTTTCTGTTAGCATCCATAGTGCGCCTGCTGTTTACAACAGCGGGTCCAGACTATATCCTATGTATTTTTATTATTTGTAGTGCATAGTGTAAAGGTCTCACATAGTACTTTCCATTTTTTTCTTTTCTCTTTCTTTCTTTCTTTCTTTCTTTCTTTCTTTCTTTCTTTCTTTCTTTTTGATGTAAAATAAAGGGTGGAGGTAGCTCTGTTTTCTGTCCAAAGTCAGCCTCCATTCTTTTAAACCATAGAACTATGGTTTTTAAGGAAGAAAACATGATTTGAGCACAATATAATTGACCTTCCCCATTAACTACATATGTCAATGGATGTGTGTACCCATAACATCCCAGTGGGAAAAGAAAATGCCTCACCCAGGCAAACCTGCAGTACTGTCCTAGTGGGTTTTAGCAGTTGTACGGACTTGCAGACAGAGAGGCACCAGGGCCTTGTTGCTTGGTGGAAGGGGAGGCCAGCCACGCCCCAGTTCTCCTTGCCCATCATCCTGCATCCCCTTTGCAGTGTGGAAGTCGGAGTGCGTGTTGAGGCCTTTGACTGTCAGGAGTGGGCCGAGGGCCGAGGCCGCCACATCAACAGCGCTTTCCTCATTTACAATGCTGTTGATGACCAGGAGGATCTCATCACCTTTCCCAGAATCCAACCCATTTCAAAGGTCAGTTGTCACGGCGGCGTAAGCTTCAGTGATCAGACCCGGTGGGCACAGAGTTGCGTGCAGCTTCCCACTGCCAACCATCTCCACAGCTTTCAAAAGAGGTTTGCTTTCTTCCATGCCCAAGTCCAGTGGCCCTTCCCTTTTCCTTTCTTTCCACATCTCTCTGGTGATGGGTTGTAACAGTGAAAGGCCCAGGTACCTCTCTCTATAGCTGCTGTGTGGCATATGGTTTTCTGTGTCCGCTGGTCCACTGCTGTGTGTGTGTTTGGGGTGGGGGTGGGGCATCCTGTTCCGGATGCTGCACCACATTCATGAGAAACCTGTCCTCTCATCCAGAAATCAACTTAGTGCTAACAGTCATCTCCTCTAAAAACTCCAGAGTGAAATCTAAGTGATTTTAGTAGCGGAAATTAAAATACTTTCCACTTTGAAAAGGAAATAAAAGGTGTCAAAGTCCCCTAGCGGCTCAAACGTCACCAGGAAGTGTCACAGAGACACAGAGCCCCAGTTAGTCTAGGGGAAGGAAACTTAAGGGTCACAGTGCCAAAATGTTAGAAATTGATTGATTGTACTGTTTTGTTTTGTTTTGTTTTTAAGGATGATTTTCGACGTTACCAGGGAGCTATTGCACGAAGGAGAATTCGCCTAGGCAGGTAAAGAATATAAAATATGTAGTGGGAGATATTAAAAAAAAAAGACAGTCACCTGGCTCCTGGCTATGCCACTATGTTCCTGCACTAAGCTCAACACCAGCTGGCGGTCTTAGTGGCACTGGCCCGGATCCCGAGAAGTTGGCATGGCTGTTGCCTCTGCCTCCATGGCTCTAGGCCTGGCCTCATACAATAACCACCATCCTCACAGATATCACAATACCCAGCAACCCAGTAACCCAGTAAATCAAAACCCTTAATGCTTATACTTAACCAGCCAGATTTATAAATCAATAAAATCTCAATACACAAGATGCCCACACAATTTAGACAAGTTATTCCAATTATCCTAACCTTTTGATATGCATAACTACCTGAGGATACTAAAGCCACAGGATTCACACCCACTTCCATTTTCCTCTTTTTTCTTCCTCCTCCTGCATCCCTCTGTCCCCCATGGTTAGCTCCACCTCCCTTTTCCCTGTCCAATCATAAGCCTAATGTTCTAATATTTAAAATAGATTGGGCAGGAAAATTTCTGCCACAAAAATAGGAGATTTCATAGGTTTTTCTTATCTGATAAGTCATGTGACAAAAAGCCACTGCCCAGGGTCCTTGTGCCCACATAATCAGAAAGGAAAGGGCCTAATGTTTCCTAAATGTTTAAAATGGCCCAGCCTGGAAATGGTTCTTCCTGATCTCACCAAAGAGAATGTTTTTAAATGGTCAATTTCAAATCAAGAAATTATCATGGGTCATGTATTAGGCATAAGAAGAAGATTGTTACTTAATATTTTACTTTTTCAGGAAATATGTTATTTCCCACAAGAAAGAAGCTCCACTCAGCACACAATGGGATATAAGCAAAAAGGTAACAGCTTTATGGTTTGGAATGTGAGTGCTTTATGTAAATATCCCACCATCACAAAAGCAGAAACCTACTTGTTTAACAGATCCAGTCTGTACCTGCATGGGTTAGATGGCAAGGTGAACTGCATAACCCTCCATTTCTAAATGATGCCAAACAGGTCATCAGCTACTAGTTATTCCACTACGAGGTTTGAACTCTGTGAACAGCTCCCAAATTCTGACCCCAGGACAGTATGCCACAAGCTGGCATGTGATGTTTCAACCTAGTGTCTGTCTGGTCTTGGTTTGCAATGAGTGACATGCTTACGAATTTTAACTTTTATAGAGCAAGAAGGATTAGTTGGGGCTAGGGAGATGGCTCCGTAGAAGCTCATCCAGAGGCCCCAGGCTTAATTCCCAGAATCACACAGAGGCTCACAACCATTTGTATCTCCAGCTTCAGGAGATCTGATGCCCTTTTCTGGCCTTCAAAGCCCTATACACACACGTGCCGCCTAGATAGGCATACAGGCAAAGTATCCATATACCTAAAATAAAAATAAATATTAAAAAAGGATTAGTCATTTGAACAGTTTTGACACTAAAATCTAATGTGGGGTCCAAGTTTACTTATCACACACATTATTATACATCACACTGAACGGCATCTGTTTGTTTTGGCTCAGGATACGGTCTAGGCACATACACACTTGATGAGTGCATAGTTAACCCCGTCTGCAATTTGAGATAGAAGTTAGATATTAGCAGTAGATAGTTTATCTTATGCTCAACATTTTCACTTTGGCTCAATATATACCTCTTCCAACACTGGCTATTATTGAAGCAAAAAATGCTTGATCTCAAACCTATATATTGAACACATAGTTTTACCTTTGTATGTGTATTCTAGGGATCCTTAAGTAACAAAAATGTGGAAGCTCTCAAAAATCTGGCCTCCAAAAGGGGTTGGGAGATTACGACTACCTTGGAGAAGGTAAGTGCCCAGGGTTTGTGCTGCTCCTGTCACAACAAATTAAAGTTGGCATGGTGTCCATGCTTTAGGGCCCCCTGCTGCTTTGCTCAAAGGGCAACAGTTTCTGAAAGTGGACCTCCTTCTAGCCATGAGCTTCCTGCTGGATGACTTACAGCACTCCACACCTGCCCCACACACTCCTATGTCCTAGAAGGCCTGGATTCTCACATCGCATCTCTTGCCTCTCACTTCCTCCTCTGCACCTCCATCTACCAACCTGAGGATCATGGTGAGTATCATAGTTAGGGTTTTACTGCTGTGAACAGACACCATGACCAAGGCAACTCTTATAAAGGACATTTAATTGGGCCTGGCCTACAGGTTCAGAGATTCTGTCCATTATCATCAAAGTGAGAGCATGACAGCATCCAGGTAGGCATGGTGAAGAAGGAGCTGAAAGTTCTACATTTTATTCCAAAGGCAAACAGGAGAAGACTGGCTCCCAGGTAGCTAGGATGAGGGGCTTAAAGCCCACATCTACAGTGACACACCTACTCCAACAAGGCCACACCTCCTAATGGTGTCACACCCGGAGCCAAGCATATACAGACCATCACAGTGAGCTAGGACGCTTACTTCTCCAAAATCCTCTCCCGACTCCAAGAACTTCAGTAGCTCATTTCGACATGGCCTCTTTCAGACTAATTTATCTTTGAGTTCTTTTCTGTCTTGTGGCGTTTCTTCCACAATTCCTGTGAGTTGATATTTAAATGGTACATTGAAATTTAGGTTTTCAATGATCTTTTTCCCAAAAAGATAATAAATGAGACTTGTAAGAAGGAAGCCTTCCTTGTCTTGGCTCTTTGTATCTCTCTCTTAGCAACTTCTATAATTTTTGCTTATTATCAAACTGAAATAAGTGTGTACAATTTGGGCCTTAAATTTAGGATATTAGAAGACTCTTGCAAGCCAGTGCCTGTTGTACTAGACTCTAAGCTTTAGAGGAGATTTTGCTCAACCACTGTATTCCCAGACCATGGTAGTACCTGATACTTGGAAGATGACCGGGATTTCCAGCTTTGGGGAAACTATGGACTGCTGATCACTGTCAGTGAAACACAATCCTTAAAAAACAGGATGACCAGGTGTCCCAACTGTCCTGGTACAGTCCAAGTTTGCAGCTGCTATCCCACCTGACCTCAGCCATGCCTCGGTGTTTCAGTGTGGTTGAGTCAGACAGGCCTCTCACCTTGGACTATAAGTAAATTCTAAGGCTACCTTTTGTCATTTTAAGTTCTGACCTTGACTTCTTCTGAGTGTTTCCTCTTTGTTGCTTTGGTTGTTTCCTTGGTCTCACCATTGAATCTTTCCAGGGTCTTTCTTAGGCCCTTCAGATTCAGATAGGTTCCATGTCTACTGGACTCAGCAATGCAGGAACGGGTTTAATAATTAAGTATTGATTTGTCACTATTGCTCATAAAAGGTGCCTAAATACCTTCTTTTGTTTTCTTGATATGAAATCAGTCTCTTGCTTTTTTGTTAGTTTCTGGGCAGACCAACAGGTTTTACCCACCCCCACCCCAGCTCTCTTACAATGTAGCTGGCCTCGAACCCAAGGTCTTCTTTCATTTTCCTCCAAAGAACCTGGATCACCAGTGAGCACCACAGCCACTTTTTAAAAACTTGTTATTTTCAATGTAATTGGATTTGAAGTCTGATATTTATAATAAAATCAGACAGTACTATAAGATTTAATGCATATGTAATTGTCTATATATAAGGGTGGGAACAACTAGAAGTAATGTAAGAAGTAAAAGACAAGTCTAGAAGCATCATACGTGCACATGAAATTGCAGAAGAATAACAGGAGGCCATTCACAAACCAGTGGGATACCATAGTGTTTAGCACACAGAGGCCAGCTCTAACTTGGTCAAGTTAAGGTACAGGAAGACAGAAACACAGCAACAACAAAGGAGCTTGGAGGTGTGTGCTTCACTTGGAGGAAGTGTCATGAGTGAAGAGGAAGATGGCTTTCTAGTCAGTGTGTAGCTTGGGTTGAGTCCTCCGGGTGAGAAATTACCACGAGGGCCCTGAGTGACAGGCATGGAATATCTGAACTCTGAGAACAAACTGAAAACAAGGCAAGAACAAGAAATACATGGATGACCCCCCCCCCCAAAACAACCTGGTAGAGGAAGCAGAGCAGCAGTGATCTAGGTCACAGACACTGATGGAAGAGACAGACAGGCCTAGAATGCCACCTGCCCATCCCCAACCCCTTACTACCGATGGTAATCCCCTGCTGCCTCCATGAATTAGGCCTCTAAAAAAGTAGTTTCATTTTCCCGTCTACAATGTAATCTCAACAACAACATAACAATTGGAAAGTCTAAAACGTCTAGTTATTTCCTCTTCATTGTAACACCGACTCACATCCGGAGATTGGAGCAGAGCGTTGCTATGATGAAAGAGGGTCTTCTCGGGGCAGCTCGTATCAGTGAGTCTGGACTACTTACATTTCATTTCAGAGAATAAACTCCAAACACTGGAGTTGGCTATGAAAGGTGTCTACCTCCACCCCTATGAGCAAAGGGAGGCCACCTTCTTGAACAGCTGTTCTTGAAGCATCTTTCCATGAAGACAAAGCTGGCTGGACTGGTCACTGTCTGCTGCTGTGATAAGACAATATGATCAAGACAACTTCCAGAAGAAAATGTCTTATGGGTTTATGTTCTAGAGAGTTAGAATCCACGACGGCAGAGCAAAGACGTGAGGAGTGGCGGGCAAGAAAGAGAGTTCACATCTCAGCCTCAAGTAGGAGGCAGAAAGAATACACTAGAAATGGCAGAGGCTGCTAAAACCTTAAGTTCACCCCAGTGATACACCTTCTCCAAGAAGACCATACTTCCTAATCCTTCCCAAACAGCTGCCAACTGGAGAACAAGTATCCAGAGTCTCATATGAAGCATTTTCTTCAAATCACCCTAGTGCCTTTTCTTTGGCAAATTTAAAGAGACCCCAAATGAACCACGGCCTTTCTTTGTCTTCTTTGCATCTGTGGCATTGGTTCAGGTAGCAGGATAATGAGAAGGACTTCCTTCTACCTTCTTTACTTTCTCATTCATCCACTATGGATCTTGGCACAGGGTAAGTCAGTGAGCTCCATCTATAAAGGCAGAATTACCTGGTGGCTACTCCTTTTGGCTCAAGGATAAAATATGTCTACAAGCTGGCAAGCAACTTGCTGGAAGATTGCTGGTTTAATTGCCTAAGGCAATCACAATGGAGGACTGGTTACTGGGTTACTGAAACAACAGGAATCTACAGGGGCTCCCTTGTGAAAGCCAGTATTCCACGATCAAGATGGAGGCACCCTGGTTGCTGCTGAGGAGACTGGTTCCTCACCTCTTACCCGGCTTCTAGAGCTGTGCCGGTTCCTTGGCTCACAGATGCCTTCATTTCCACGTGGCTTCCTCCCTGTGTGCAGGTCTGTGTCCGGCTTCCCTTCTATATAAAGACATCGGTCATAGTGGGCCTACCCTACTGCAATGCGACCTCAGTTTAGCAAATTATATTGGCAAAGACCTTTTGCCATATAAAGTCATATTACAAGGTACAAGAGACTAGGACTCTACCATAGAAGTGCAGGCAGGAGGGTGCCATAATGCAACTCTAAGCAATTGTTCAGCTCAATAGCACAATCTCTCTGCACACCCTGATTCATCAAAGCAAGCAGTCCCAAGGCGACCATGTGACCAGTTCCACTAGCTTGGCTGTGCATAGAGATCCAAGCCTGGAGACACCTGGCCTCTAAGCTCCTTTCTGGATTTACACCAATATGTCTCCTTTAGGTTCTGTGATGATGACAGCCAGGAGGAGTCCCACCTGGGTTTGTTTGTATTCAGCAAGTGCTCACAGGCTGGGCTAGGCCTTTCTTTTCAGGCTGGAACGGAAGATACACAAGGCCTGGAAGGGATGTTTACAGAAGCGGGTGGTTACTTGTTTGCTGTCTAAGCACTGTAGTTGTGATTTTTTTCTTTCTTCATTCTAGTAGCAAGGATGATACTGTGTTTAGATACAGATATATGATTCAATAGAGGTCAGCTCTTCACAGCTTGATCTCTTTCCATCTGCCTGATTCCTGTGGTTGGAGTCCTAACCTCATGTTTGTTTGTCTTTTCACAGTCTGTTGCCATGGTAATGATTATAAGATAGAAATTTTCAACACTAACTTCAAATCACCCTGAAAGAAATGGGGGAAATGAGCAGAATAAAAATGCGCTGTTAGTGGAGCACATAGCTCTGATAACTGGAAGGAGGAGGAGGAGAAGGAGGAGGAGGAGGAGGGGGAGGAAGGAGGAGGAGGGAGAGGAGGAAGAGGAGAAGGAGGAGGAGGGGGAGGAAGAGGAGGAGGGAGAGGAGGAAGAGGAGAAGGAAAAGGGGGAGGAAGAGGAGGAGGGGGAGGAAGAGGAGGAGGGGGAGGAAGAGGAGGAGGAAGAGGAGGAAGAGGAAAAGGAGGAGGAGGGGAGGAAGAGGAGGAGGGGGAGGAAGAGGAGGAGGGAGAGGAGGAAGAGGAAAAGGAGGAGGAGGGGAGGAAGAGGAGGAGGGGGAGGAAGAGGAGGAGGGAGAGGAGGAAGAGGAAAAGGAGGAGGAGGGGGAAGAAGAGGAGGAGGGGGAGGAGGAGAAAGGAGGAGGAGGAGGGAGAGGAAGAGGAGGAGGGGGAGGAGGAGGGAGGAAGAAGCTCAGAGCCACAGAAATGACATTAGTGTTTTAGTGTATATCAAGTGGCTACTGCTTATCTAACAGATACTACATATTAAAAATTGGCCTCGAGATTCAGAAAGCAAATAATGCTTTGCACTAAAAAAGTATGTTCTATGGGTCCTTCTGAGAAATTAAGTTTGTCCTAGAGATCATTGGTTTGTTTCCTGGGTCCCTTTAGCCCACTCGAAGACAAGCCTGATACCCCGGGAAAGCACTGCAATCCAGTCTTAGGGTAAAAGGGACTGTGTAGTGTCCTGATGTCATTCTCTGTTTTTAGTGTGTGGAGGCAGGAAATATCACAGATATCAAGAGAGAAAAGCTTTTGTTCTTTATTTTTCATTAACAACAACAACAACAAAACTTGATGCAAATTAACTAGCCCATGTATTATTTAGATGTCACAGAACTAGCATCCAAGATTGAAGGGAGATTGTAGTTGACCACATAGATGCCTAACCTGGTACAGGCAAGCACATATGACTGCCCATTCACCTTTGTGCATAAATGTGTGTGTGTGTGTGTGTGTGTGTGTGTGTGTGTGTGTGTGTGTGTCTTTAAAGTAAAAAATATTTTTTCCTCTTCTATTTTTTCTTCCTATTTTTTAGATAAAAATATATACCCTGGAGGAGCAAGATGCCATATCTGTTAAGGTTGAGAAGCACGTTGCCAGTCCAGCACACATGGCTTACCATCTCTTGTCTGACTTCACAAAGAGGCCTTTATGGGACCCCCATTATATGTAAGAACAAACCTAAATGTTTTTCTTGATCAAGCCTGACACTGTGGGAAAGATAACTCCAGTTGTAATTCTTCTCCACTGCTCATTGCATGGCGTATTGTTTCAGAAATGTAGAGAAATTTTAGAACTTGTTCTGCCTAAGCTGCTGCATGAGACTTTTATAAAACCCAATTATTACACTCATCTGCTTCCATCTGTATTGAATTAGCATAGGTGGTCAACATCTGTTGTGCTATCCCTGACAACTTCAAAGTTGATTTTGTTCCTATTTCTGAGATCCAGCTCAGCCGGGCTCTGTCACACACACTCTTTCGCTTCACTCCCCAGCCTCGTGGCTCTTGAGGAGGTATCCAAAGGCTTCGCAGAACTCTCTTCCTGCCAAGCCATAAGTCTCAGTGAGAAGCTGCTAAGTTAGCAGTGAGTCCTGGAGGACGATGATGCTTGATGCGCTCCCAGTGATCCAGTCATGGCCTGCTCCTGTCCGCCCACTTTTCTCCCACAGCTTTCTGTCTTGTTGTTTCTGGAGCTCTATCTTCCATCCCACTTTGCTGGAATGTGGTTGATCATACCATCTATGAGGCCTGCATCTGCATATGTGAATACCTAAAGAGTGGTGTGTGTGTGTGTGTGTGTGTGTGTGTGTGTGTGTGTGTGCATGTGTGTATGTGCATGTATGTGTGTGCATGCATGTATGTGTGCATGTGTGTGTGCATGCATGTATGTGTGCATGGGTGTGTGCGTGCGTGTGCGTGTACGTTGGGGAGTTGAGTCAGCATCAAGCATGGGAAGATTTCTTTTACTTCATTCTTTAAATAGTATAGCAACTATCAACATATAATTTACATTCCAGAAGTGATATAGAGATGGTTTAGAGCATACTGAAGTGAAGGATATACATATGTTATAATTAAAATGCTGTGTCACTCACTGTATGTAAGGGACTTGAGCACCAAAGGTTTTGGTGTTGTCACAGGTCCTAGGGATGACAATGGAGCTCGGAACCTTGTGTGCCATACCCTGCAGTAACAGATTACACTCAGGTCTAGCCTCCTAGGATACAGAGCACTGCAGCATCTCAAAGACAAGATATCTTGCCTTTCAACAACTTCTTTCAAACTCTTCTCTCACAATTCTGGTTCACTTGGCATTCCACTTAAATGAAAAATAAATGAATGGAGAAACCAGTGAGTTCATTTGAATTCAGTGAACTTGCTTTGTCTATCTACTTAAGACTCCGGGTCTGCAGGAAGTGTTTGCACTTAACTCTCACAATAACTCCCTAGATAGTATTATCCCCATTGTACAGATGAGATAATCACATGACTTGTCTAACTTAATACAGCCAGCACACAGTGGCCTGAGATTCAAAAGCAAAGCAAGTGGTTTAGTTTCAAAGTTGCTTCCCAGTACAGTCTATCTCTTTCCCTAGTGCTCGGACTGGCTTTATATCCCACTTGTCCTCAAAATGTTTTACTTGATCCTAGAAAAAAAAAAAAAAAGAAATTTGTGAAAAGGTTATTACCTTCCTCTGGAGTTTTGAGGGACATGATCTTGGAGCCAGATAGCTGGCACTTTCTTTCTATCACATGCAAAATTACTCCTTCTGAACAAGCAGCTTGTTCCAAAGTCAGCCTTCAAGCATTGTCTATGTGTGTGCTGGGGGTCAGCACACAGATGAATACAGACGTCAAGAAGGAGATTGTGCCAATAACTAATCAAACCGTATTCTAGCAGGTAGACAGAATGTGGTTGAATACTGTTCTGTCCGCACAGATCTTGTGACGTCATAGACCAGGTGAGCGAGGACGATCAGATCTATCACATCACCTGCTCGGTGGTAAATGGAGACAAACCCAAGGACTTTGTGGTACTTTTGTCACGAAGAAAGCCCCTCAAAGATGAGTGAGTATATTTGGCTCATGTGACATCCTGGCTCTGTCTGTTGGAGACTAGAAATGGGATACGAAGACAAGAAAGCCTTCATGGATGGTTCTGGTCTTCAATCACATTCATCGGTCTGTTTTAAATATATGAATCTTTAGTTACCATTTTGATATGCATTCATGTATTGTGAGCTGTGTGCAAAGGACTCATCGGCATTCTGAAGCAGCTTCCTTCTGCTCAGATATTAAGGTCAATATTAATAAAATAATATTAATAAAATGCTTAATATTAATTAAAGTCTTGAAGAAAAACTTTCAAGATCTGCCCCTTGTTATCAGTAAAGTCAGCAAGAGGAGTGGTGACACCAGAAGTTGACTTAGAATCGCAAAGGCCCTGCTGCATTCGCTATCTAAACTTCCCACTGTGTGCCAGGGCCAGGATTCAGAATTTGAACATGGCCTTCCCATGGACACTGGACCACACAGAGCATGGGATCCAAAGAGCAGTGCCTCAGATAATCTCCCCACACATATGGACTAATGTACATAGATGCTCACAGTAACATCTTCTATTATGTCGAAAGAGACAAATAAATTGATGTTGATCTTATAAATGATGATAAGTCCACAACACAGAGACGTGCAACCTCCAACAAGGATAAAGAAGTCATGGGAGCACAGATATTAAAAGGTCTCAACATGTTTATTGTTAAGTAGGAAAATCAAGTTATGGGCTGTGTTTGCAAAGTGACTATATTTGTATAACAATCTATGAGTGTGTGTTTGCTAACGCTGCCTGTATGTATCCATTAATAAAATCTAGAGAGCTGCATGGCAGAAGGTAAGAAAGAAAAGTCATTTGCAAGCCAGAGGATAGGATTGGGGCTCGGCAGACTGAAGGGCCACTCTTATTTCTGAGTCTCTTGTATCCATTTATTGTTTAAATGTTGCTTTTCTTTTTAATTAAAAAATTACAGGGAACTGACATCACAACCTGTTAGGACACAGAAAAACTTTAGCAACTCTAGCCTTGTGATGCTACCTCACCCCCTACGTTGGAATATCTCTTTAGAGAAGGGTTTTTGATGTGGACCACTCATCCAGGAAAATCTGGTTTTCAGAGCTCACTTCTGCAGGGACAGTGAGTCTTTCCCAAGGATTGAAGATATAGCCAGCACTGGATAACAGAGCCTAGCATGCAGAAGGCCCTGAATTTAATCCTCAGAACCACAAAACTAGATTAATAAAATACCAGTAACTATAGAGCTGTCCTGTCTAACAACCATTCCCACAGAGTTAGAACATGTGCTCTTATCTTTCAGCAACACCTACACTGTGGCTCTAACATCAGTTATGCTGTCGTCTGTCCCGCCATCTCCACAGTGCATCAGAAGCGAGGTCATTTGTGCTGGGTTTCTCATCCAGGCTGTGGACAGCAATTCGTGCACTGTATGTTTGATGAAATATTTGTGCCTTAATTCATTCTCATGGCTATGAGAAGACCTCCTCAATTCCCCCAGATCTCCTATCCATCACTGTCCTATAATGTGTGTCCTCTCTAAAAGACCCCTCTTCCCTCCTTCCAGATTCATTCACCAACAGTTTCAGTCTCATGCTTGAAAGTTCTCCAAGAGTAAGGAGAAGGAGAAGGAGAAGGAGAGGAGAAGCTAGGTGATGAGAGAGAGAAAGAGAGAGAAAGAGGAGGGGGCATGGAGTCAGATGTTCACGTGTCTCCACCAGTCAAAGATAGTTGATATATCTAGGTTGGGTATTGGGTTACACTTCTGATTGAGCATTACCAAACTTATAAAGCCTTTGATTAACATTTTTAAAAAATTGTATAAAAGCAAAAAGGAAAAGGGGGCATGGGATAGGGGTTTTCTGGGGAGGGGAAATGGGGAAAGGGGATGGCATCTGAAATGTAAATAAAATACCCAAATAAAAAAAAAAGAAACTTCTCCAAGTCAGTAAAAACTCAACATGCTGTATTTTCTCTTTAACGCAGGTGGCATACCTGAACCAGATGTCAGACAGCATCCTCCCTTATTTTGCTGGCAATATTGGTGGCTGGTCAAAATCCATTGAGGAAGCCGCAGCCTCTTGTATAAAATTTCTAGAGAATGCCACTCATGATGGACTTAAAAGTGTGTTATAAATGGTCAACTCTCAATTACCTGCAATTTAATTCCAAGTGTGTCCTTATCCTTTTTACTTGGCAAGCTTTGGGGCCATACAATGATTTAGTATCAGCCTAAGCAAAATGCAGTTATGAAGAGATTAAAAACCAAAGTGTATTCTGGTGGTCTGGAGCCGAACTACAAAATCTCTAAAGCGCTACTGTACGGACACTGGGAAATTGCCTAGATGCGATATCACGTGATCTATAAAATGGCACAAAACTAGTTAACACTATCCCAGAGGGCTCTGGATTACAGAAACTCAATGTGTATTCTGCAATGATGAGTTTATAAAATGCAAAATGGTGGGTTAAAAGCTGGTGAATGTTTAATACTATTCCACGGGCAGCAGACACCTTTGTCAGGGGTCTCTGAGAAGATGTATTTCCAAGTTTTAGAACTTTAAATTAGGAAGCATTAAAACATAATGGGATCCAATCAGTTTTAGTAATAGGAACTACTTTCCTCTTGTCGTTTTACATATATTCCAGGTAGTGGGCCAATTGAGTATCTATTTCTATACATGCACACGCTGAGCACCTGTAAAGTGTGATGTGACAGACAGAATAATAACTGAGTTCCTCTTCTTTGTCTCTATTCCATCAGTACTCTATTGACTAGACGTCAGCATTTGTCATTCTACACCATGATGTGTCTTAACTCATAAGACCAAGCAGAATGTGTCAGGTGAGCCTTCTTCAAATGGAAGGAGATCTCCATCAGAGTTGAGAGCAAGAGACAGGTTAGGGCTATCCCGCTTTGAGCTCCCCAGATCTCTACCCCTGCTCCCCTGCCTGCTCCCACATGCCCACTTGAATAATCTGGGACTAGGTACAGTTTTTTACTTATCTGTCTTAAGATTTTCCTGTATGTAAACTTTAGACCATGTTCTAATTTTATAAATTACTATTTATATATCATCAGAGTAGATGCATAGAATAAAACATTCTAGAACTAAAAAGACTTCTGGAGATATTTTAATTCTAAAAGTTAAAAGATTTGGTAATAAGGGGCTTATATGTCACTACACCTTAGTGTTATCATTTCAGACTTCTGAAATGAAGAGGTTTCTAAATGCTATATGGGTAGGCTTGGTCTTCGAATTTAGTTTTTGAAATGTTTCCTGAACAGAAACAGAAATACTTGAGTAACTTTAGCTGGCTCACATTGAGAGGTAGATCCAGTTGTCAGGACCCGCCTTACCCAGAATGGGTATAAACTCTCGGAACGTTGTCACTTGTCCTAGGTTTGTTCCCATACCACATACTTTGGAAGAAGTTTAATTTATAAATTAGAGATTCACAAAAGCCTCTAATAAAATCGAGCCATCATAACAGTGCACTTATGCTGGAACCTGGGAATATGAGTTCCTTCTCACCATGTCTTACCGTGCTGGGCTTGCCTTTCTCCCTTTTTCCTGAGGGGAGTAGAGCTGATGCAGGGCCTGCAGGTACCAATGAGCTAAGCTGAGGTGAATTCTGTAGACACTGTGAGGAGCATTAGCTATTTATGGTTGGCCTTCTGTCGTGAACAGGAGGAGTACTGCAGTATTGTGACAGGGATATTAAGTGACAAACGATTGTTCATTCTCCCGACAGGACTAATTTCAACATGAGACACAAAGTGCTGCAGGAAAAAAGTTTATAACTTACTTAACTCTAGAATTTTCCACTGACTATCTCCAGACAGTGGTTGGTGAAGTGACAGTCGCACTGGGTCGGCTAGGTGACATGGACATAGTCGAGGTGACGTGGACATAGTCTATACCCACCTACATTCATTGATATGATCATCGTTACCCTCACTAATGCCTTAAAACTAAATGAATTTGTAAAAGCAGGTCTTTAGTCACCAGCCACCATTCTAATACTGCTGGTTGCACAAGGTTGGTCCCAACTGGAATGGGAGGTCCAGGCACGAGACTTGCTCATCTACATTGTTCAGTCTGGGTCCGGGCACGAGACATGTCCATCTTCACGGACTGCTCAGTTTGTCCCAGTTCTAGGGAGTAGGCAGGTCCTGCTGTTTTCTCAATTTCATTTAACCTCCTAGTAAACAACTCTTTCTAACCTTCCTAAGAGATTCCGTGTTTATGCTTCTGAGCAGAGATGTAGAACCCATATACCTGGCTGTTTCAGGATCACTCAGCACATCCTCAATTGAAATGTTCCATTTTAGGACCCCTTGTCTTTGTAAGAATATGATACAGGAAAAGACAGCAACATGCTGTGGTCTTCTTTGGCTGTTTCAAAACTAAACCTAGCGTCCAAAACAGTGTAACAGTATGCTCATTGTTAACCGCAATAGCCCTGGGTTTGCATTGTCTTAAACGCCTTTTAATGATATTTAATTTATTTGTTTTCTGTGTGATCATCTGATTGGTAGGGGCATTGTCACTAACCTGTGTGTAGATCAGAGAACAACTTCTGGGAGCCAGCTCAACCCTTCTACCATGTGGATCCCAGGGGTTGGACAAATGTAGTCAGGTTTGACCGTGAGCCCCTTTACAGTGAGCTATCCTTGTAGGCCACGCATTTCTACTCACTCTACTGAGATATTTTCTGCTAGGCACCTCTGTGCTCTGCAGCTTCTGCAAGCAGTTAGAATGAACTTATTATACATGAATAAAATGAATAAACGATAGGCAATGTTGGAAGACTTGCTATTTGGGAAAGTAAAGCAGGGCGAGGGAGATGGGTGCTGGGAGGACTGATTTTACGGTGACTAGAGACACGTGAGCACAAACCAAAGATACACACACATACACCACCACCACCACCACACACACACACACACACACACACACACAGACACACACCCCTGCAGAGAGAGGGGGAAGAAAAGAGAGAAAGAGGGAGAGAGAGATGGGAGGATGGAGAGAGAGAGAGAAAGACAGAGAGACAGAGACCATATCCAACAAAGGGTCCGTTCTGGACAACTCCCACGGACACTGCTTCTGGCTCATTCTAGGAAAAGCAGAGAACCAAGTGAGACCCAAAGACACTCTCTCTCTCTCTCTCTCTCTCTCTCTCTCTCTCTCTCTCTCTCTATCATTCTCTCTCTCTCCCTCTCTCTCTCCAGTGCCCAGGCTTTAAGTGAAAATAGATATTCGAAAGTAAGCAGTTGACTGGCTCAGCAGAGGTCCCTGCTGGGGAACAGGGACAGAAAAAGTTACCTTTTGGATGGGGAAGCAGTTTACAAGGCTTACTAAAGAGCTATTGGCTGGTGAGAGCTCCTAGGGAAGGGGGGACTCGTTTTGTTTTATGGGGAGAGGGGTGGCCAAGGCGGGTTGCTCACAGTCCACAACCCCACACACATGCACGTTTGGGCTGTACTAATTGAACTTTGTGTGCTATTTAAATTTTTACAAAGGGACATGAAACCCACAGTAGAGCATGTTGGGAGCACTGAGGGGGATGGGGTGTGAGGGAGATGGGGTGGATATATTCATACTTTGTTGTATAATATATAAAATTATCAAAGAATACATTAAAAACAGGGTTTTCAAGATCAAAAAAGGAAGTCACTTAAATGCAGATTTCATTAGAAACTTGCTCTGCTTTACATAGAGAAACACTGTATAAAGACACTCATAGTCTTAATTACTCAAACAGAATTATTAACAGTCGAACAAGCCCTACATCCATTTTCACTCATCCGTGATTACATGTGAAGTTCATGCTCCAGCATCACTGCCCTGCTTTGATTCCTTTACTAAAGCCCACAACTGGGGTGGTTAAAAAGAGAGGGGATTATGGTAGGTTTTCCCTTTCGAGTGTTGTGGTATTTTTACAGAACGTTAAAGGTGTTTTCCAGTGCTTCGAACAAGACTCAAAGGTTTGGGGCTTAAAAAGCGGCCTCCTTTTTCTTTAGTCTGCCCGGCTTTCTTCATGCAGCTGAGCTGCTGTCTGCAGAACCTTTCCCTTCGCCTCTGTCATAGAGAGAGATCAAGAGGAAGAAATGTGAAAATTGATCAGAGCATGTGTTCCCTGGTGATCAACTGCCTGTGGGAAATGATAACTGATTTTAATAAAATTATAATAGACTAGAATGCATTTATAATACAGCCTCACACTATTCAGTCCCTATTTCCGGCTCACAGTGGAAGTGAAGTGTGAGGAGAGCCCTGTCAGGGTTGGGACTTTGTTGGAGAAGCTGAGTGAGACGGAGGTATAGGTGATTTCCAGGGAGCGAGTACAGGACCTCTCACGGAATCTCAGCTGGGTGAGGAAAGGGGAAATGTGAGCAAGAGGGGTGATCTCTTCCAGCACTAGCTTAACACATTGTTATTGGTGTAGATTAAGGGATAATTTTGAAAACATGTTTAAAAGGTATACATAAAGGAGTATGTTTTACAGCTTGGGATAGTTTATTAAAGCAAAATATTGTTTATTCATAACAATTTGTTTATTCATTGTTTCTTTCACTTGAAAATAACTGGAACCATTGGGGCAGGCATCTCTCTCAGGGTCTGTGAAAGTGGGAGACATCTGTACCCTAGTTCCTAGTAGCGGGTCAAGATACGCACTGTATGACGTCAGGACGTCAACTGCTAACTCTGGCAGAAGTCGGTGGAAGGGGCTGGCTCCTTCCTGCTGAACACAGTGCTTGCCACTTGCTCCGAAAATACAAGGTCCAGGGTCTCACAACCCCTCTGTGTCTGGAGCATCCATTTCAGCACAACTTGTCATCATTGTTAGGCTTGCTGAGCCGAGGAAAGCGACACACATGCACGGCTGCTCCTGTCGTTTGCAGAGCCTCAAGCAAGATGGCCCTCTGGGCCTGATCAAAGGATCCCATGCCTTTTGATATATTGATATACCAAATTTATATATTTGCTTACTTAGAATCTCAGAGCCTTTACAATTCCTGGTCCTAACTCAGCTCCCTTCTCACTAGTCAGAGAAATCTTAGATTGAGAACTCCTTTCTTACTTGATACTTGAGAGGATGAAGTGTGTCATTTGCACTGAAGCCATCATTCAGTTATGTTTTGTGGCCTTTTAAAAAAAATGCGATCAGGATTTAAAATAAGCAAATAAGTAAACAGATAAATAAACAAACATGTAAAACTAGGATGAATATTGACTCTGTTCTCTCCTTTCCATGCTCGGCTTAGAGTCTGTGGGAGATCCCAACCATGGCAGGACTCTCCCAATTGTTCACCTCCATTGTGAGCAGCTGGAAATTGTAGACTTGTCTCAGTTCAGACATCCAGGGCCCTGATGACCCTCTCAGCACGTTTCCTAATGCACACGGACTCGAGAGTATTTGTGTCCTGCAGATCCAGAGCATGGACTTTAGAAACAACCCCCTCCCCAGAAGGTGTGATCCTGTAAGCAGGTGTCTTCTCACAGTCCCGTCTACTCCCTTTCTGCCTCAGCTCCCTTCTGATCACCAGGGTTGGAATCTCTCCACATCAGCCCAGAACAATTTCTCTTCCCTTTCCCAGTCTCCCCACTTCTTTCCACTCTCCTATTCCCTAACTACAGTCTCAAAAGCCTGCTCTTCAACCGTTCCCACTCTATCAGACCTAGTAACAGTAGGGGCCAGCAGGGCTCTGTCCTTGGTCTCCTCTCCTGTCTCTAGCCTCCACCAGTCCACCTCAGGGTTTTCAATGTTCACCAGTGACTCCCACTTCTGCATCTTGTCTTAACCCATCCTAACCCTAACAGCTAATTATATACTTGAGCTTTTAGCAAGACACTGTTGTCTCAAAGTCATTGTCCTTAAAACACTCAAGTCTGCTGCCTGTCCAAGGTACATCTACCCGCCCCACCCCAGGAAATCATTTCTATGTTAAACAATATTACTAGAATCTGAACACTTTAAATAAATGTAACCACTGGAGAGATGGCTCAGTGATTAAGAGCAAGCACTGACTGCTCTTCCAGAGGTCCTGAGTTCAATTCCCAGCAACCACAAGGTGGCTCATAACCATCTGTAATGGGATTCTATGCCCTCTTCTGGTGTGTCTGAAGACAGCTACAGTGTACTCTTATACATAAACTAAATAAATCTTTAAAATAAAATAAATGTAATCACCACAACACCAAGTCAAACCACTGTCTTCTCTTATCTGGATATCACTCGTCTTCCTGCCTCTCTTCCTTCTCTTTCTTTCACTCTGTCCCCAGTTTAGCCTTTCATCACGTCATGTTCCCTTATGGTGAGCAATTCTGCATATCACAGGAATGACCAGTGTCTCCCAAGGATCTATATGGTTGTATAGTACTTTAGGTTATTCATTAGAAATGTTCACTGTCTCTCTCTGCCATCCCTGCCTCCATGGACTGAATGAACTCTCTTATCACCTGTCTCTAAGCTTAGCCATGTAATTCCTCAACAGAATATTAGCAGACATGATGCAGCCAAAGGCCTGAAGGGTGTTTTGCAAACAGCCTTGTCCTTTGACACCTTTGCCACTATCTTGAGACACACATATCAGGGTTGGTGGCTGGTTTGGGAAAAGGAAGAGAGAGATGAATAATACAGTGGCTCTAAGGCCAACTGAGATCAGTGACTTCCAAGCAAAGGGCTAAGGGATGTAGACTGTCCAACTTGAGATCTGTGGAACTTACCCAGCCAAGACCTCTAACTCACAGTTGCATTAAACAGAGACATTGATGGCTATCGCTCAGAAGACATTACTCCTATTAGGCCTTCTCCAACTAGCTTACCCCTCACCCTTTTCCAGCCACTTCATAGAGGGGAAGAACAGATGACTATCTGTCCAGCTATAGTGCTTAAAGCTTGTTAACAAGGTCTCCATGTCATTTATTTGGGAGATTACATAGGGCAATAATGACCCTCCTGAATTACATTCACAGACCTCTTTGCTGCTCATTAGCCGTTGTTGGCTTGCTCCTACCTCATAAGTGAACTCTTGTCACTCACTGGGAAAACCCAGGCTTCTCTTTAGTCTTTGTATTAAGGTCATGTAAAATGTATCTTTTCTCATCCCTAAGAATGTCCACTCCACTTCTAGGTTCCCTGTTTCCCCACTGTCTAACTTATACACTTTTGTCAATTTTTTTTCTGTCACCTTCAATTAAAATGTAAGCTCTATAAAAGCCAAGATTTCTGCTTTGTTCATTGCGATAACCCCAGTATGTGTGTACATACCAAGTTTTCAATGAATTGTCTGTGAATTAAAATAACCCTCTCCCCAACTTTCTCATTTTACTGTTAAAGTCTAAAAGTTCAAAGTACATTTGTATCCTTTCTCTTCACAAGAAAAATTATGATGGAAGAATTTTTATCACACATTCACTGAAATACTTTCCAAGTTGTGGTTTGAATGTGGAATGTCTCTCTAGGCTCATGTTTAAACACTCAGTGCACAGCTCGGGGAGGACCTCGACATGAGGCAGAGCTGGAAGAAGTGGATCGATGGGGTGGACCTTAAGTTTCCTTAGCTCAGCTCCACTTCTAACGCTGCTTCCTGCACAGTCTGCCTCACACTCCACCACCATGCCTTGCTGCCAGGATGGACTGTCTCCTCTCAAATGCAGAGCCCATAAACCTTCCAGTGGCTGAACCTCGTCAGATTCAGCACACTGAGATGGTAGGTAATACACATCTTTTAGGGTAAAATACAGATCTGCTGTTGTCTGTGTTTTTTTTTTTTTTTTTAAGATTTATTTATTTTATGTATGTGAATACACTGTTGCTGTCTCCAGACACACCAGAAGAGGGCATTGGATCCCATTAGAGATGGTTGTGAGCCACCATGTGGTTGCTGGGAATTGAACTCAGGACCTCTGGAAGATCAGTCAGTGTTCTTAACCTCTGAGCCAACACTTCAGCCCCCGTCTGTGTTATTCCTTGGCTTTAAGTTATCCAATTTGTGCACTTGCATACCAGTATTGCTTTTCTTATTAATTTTGATTCCATGTATATATGTAGTGTGTGTGTGTTTGCTGTGTGTGTGCACGCACACACACACATGTGCCTTATGGTGCACATGTGGAAGTAGAAGGTAACTTTGAAGAAGTTGCCTGTCATCTTCCCACACATGGTCCTCAGGCCAGCTCCCAGGATGGGCTCTCATCTCTCTATCTTCATCTTAGACTTGGTTCCTCATACAATCTCACTTCTACTCAAAGGGCAACAGTGAAGTTTGCTTTCAGTGATGTGTTCTGTTTTATTTGTTCTTGTTCTTTACATATAATTTCAATGTCTGTAGAGTTCTAAACTGAAAAGGATTTTTCTTCTCACATCACAGATGGCACATGCTATTTCCGGGCATTCAGTCTTACTATAAGGTAGTAAATTTTTCTTCTTCCCGTGACACCACCCAGTTTCTCCTGACCTGCCCCCATCTAAATCCACCCCCTTTTTGTCTTTCATTATAAAGCAAACGGGCCTCTAAGGAATCATGATATATGATATGACGGAACAAAAACTAACATTGGAATAGGATAAAACAAGCAAACAGAAAGAAGAGAGCCCAAGAGAAGGCACAAGAAACAAACAAATACTCAGAAAGCCACTTATCCACACACTCAGGAATCCCACCAAACACTACATATTATGGAAGTTATAATACATACATAACTATGTATATGAATATAACATATTGTTCACGCATGAGGACCTGAGCTTAGATCTCTACTCCCCTATAAAAGTCAGGCATGGCAGTGAAGCCTGTAACCTCAGTGATGGAGGTGGAGGATTGGTAGAAACAGGTAGTTGTCTAGGTCAGGTGGCCAGCCAGGCTACCCAAAATAGCAAGTTCCAGCTGCAGTGAGAAATTCTGTCTAAAAATACACACACACACACACACACACACACACACACACACACACACAATGGAAAATGTAGGACAGCAGAGAGGAGGACACCTGACGATGATCTCTGTACTTTACAGGAGCATACACAGGCGGATGCATTTGCACACACAGTCACAGAGATAAACAGTAAGTAAGTAAATACACTGTTCAAGAACAGTGTATGCAGAAGGATGGGGTTGGACATTGTCTTAGTTAGGGTTTTACTGCTGTGAACAGTCACCATGACCAAGGCAACTCTTACAAGGACAACATTTAATTGGGGTTGGTTTACAAGTTCCAAGGATCAGTCCATTATCATCAAGGAAGGAACATGGCAGCATCCAGGCAAACATGGTGCAGGCAGAGCTGAGAGTTCTACATCTTCATTTGAAGGCTGCTAGCAGAAGACTGGCTTCCAGGTACTAAGATGAGGGTCTTAAAGCCCATGACCACAGTGACATACCTACTCCAACAAGGCCACACCTCCAAATAGTGCTGCCACTCCTTGGGCCAAGCATATACAAACCATCACATTCTACTCCCTGGCCTCATAAGCTTGTTCAAACACATGAGTCTATGGGGGACATACTTAGCCACAGCATAATAAAAAGTACATTTAGTCCAGATTCCAAAGTCCCCATAGTCTAGCAGTTTAACAGTGTTAAAAGTCCAAAGTTCAAAGTCTCTTCTGAGATTCATCCAATCACTTTAACTGTAATCCCCAAAGCAAGACAGAAAACCAGTTGGGCAGACTCCAAACTCTGCATCTCATGTCTGATGTCAACGCAGTCTTTAGATCTTCACTCCTTTGTCTTTGTTGACTATAACAAAGTCCTTTCCCCTGGACTGATTCCACTCCCTGTTAGCAGCTTTCCTCAGCAGATATCCCAAGGCTCTGGCATCGCTAACATCTTGGGGTCTCCAAGGCAACTTCAATGTTAGAGCTTTTGTTTCGATGTCTGGAATCCACACATGATCTTCTGGACTCCTTCAAAGGGCTGGAGTCACTTCTCCAGCTCTGCCCTCTGTAGCATTCTAAGCTCAGGTTGATCCACTCCATTGCTGCTGCTGTTCTTGGTGATCATCCCATGGTACTGGCATCTCCAATACAATGGAATTTTCTGCTGTAACTAGGCTTCACCAATAACTTCTCACAGGCTCTCTTCATGGTGCCAAGCCTCAAATACTTTTTATGACCCTTTCAGTCCTGGGCAGTCAACTGCAACTGAGACTGTACCTTCACCAATGGCCTTCCATGGCCTCTCAGTGCCAAGCCTCAGCTGCTCTTCAGAACCTCCTTATGTCTTTAAAAACCAGTACCACCTGGGTGACCCTTACACATTTATTACCAAGTGCAGCTGCAGCACGAGGTACAGCCTTGGCTACCTCTGGAACACCTCAGAAAACACTTCCCAGATTTCACCTCAGTGATGCTGGTCTCTTCTTAGTCAGTGCTAGTTTCTTAGCTCCAGCTGACCAGCATCAATTGTCCCAGAGGTCCTTTCTATTTTTCACTCTAAAGGCAGAGCCACATGGCCAAAGCTGCTGAGTTCTGCTGCTTGCAGGAGCTGGAACACGGCCCCCTTGTCGTGTTACATTATCATTAGCTTTCCAATGCCTTCACTGTCTAAGCTTGGCTGTCCTAGATTTTTCTCTGTAGATTAATCTTGAACTCAGAGATCTGCACGCCTGTCTCCTGGAATTAAAGGTATGTACCACCACACCTGGACGTAACCTTTTCTTCACCTAGAACTTGTTCTGTCTCAGGTTGGCCTTGAACTCAGAGATCTGCTTGGCTTTATATCTTGGGATTAAAGTTGTATACCACCATCCCGGGATCTAAATTTAGCTGGGTAGGATTTTTGCCCCAAAGTCCCACACCCTTAATCTGTTATCTCCTAGAACATAGGATTCGGTTTCATTTCTCTTCCTAGTGCCCCTTTAATACTTGAACCATACATTTTATATTTTTCTTTCTTAGCTTTGCTATGATTGTTCAAAATACTCTTCATGAGACTTAAGCAGAGAACAAAGTTTCTGATGGGCATTTCTGAGACTTCCTTTGTCAATGCAATTAATCTGAGTCTCTTCACCTGAGCCTCAGGCAGACTCTTCAGACAAAGGCAAAAATTAGCCACATTCTCCACCAAAATACCACAAAAACAGTCTCTAAGCCACATATTAAAATTCTTCTCCTCTGAAACCTCTTGGGCCAGATCTGTACAGTTCAAATCACTCACAGCAACAAAGTCTTCCATATTCCTACTAGGATGGCTCATTAAGCCCCACTTAAAACATTCCATGACTTTCCAAATCCAAAGTCCCCAAATCCACATTCTTCCAAACAAAAGCATGGTCAGGCCTATCACACCAATACCCCAGTCCCTGGTACCAACTTCTGCCTTAGTTAGGGTTTTACTGCTGTGAACAGACTCCATGGTCAAGGCAACTCTTAAAAGGACAACATTTAATTGGAGCTGGCTTACAGGTTTAGAGGTTCAGTTCATTATCATCAAGGCGGGAACATGGCAGCATCCAGGCAGACATGGTCCAGGAGGAGCTGAGAGTTCTACATCTTTATCTGAAGGCTGTGTAAGGCCCACTAGAAAAAGAACTCACGATCCGTGGAGAACTGCAGACGCACCCCAAATCACTCACGAGAAACACAACTTGATGCAAACGCAAGAGGTTTACTGGCTAGCCAGGGCTGTCTTCCCTTCAAGCCCGCGCAGGGGCCGAGAGATTCAGCAGCCCAGAACAAAAAAAGTTTACAGCTTTTAAGGGTGAATCTACAAACCAGGTGGGGGTGGAGTTAGGGAAGGGGGAAGGCTGAGAGTGGAGTTAGGGAAGGGGGAAGGAGGGGGAACAGGTCACTAGGTCATCGATACATTTGATCTCAAATTCCTAAGATGGATGGTGTGTCACTTTATAATTGGCTATTCTGAACTAGTTTCACACTATATATCATGAGCTCCAGTTCAAGGGGGTCAGGCTTATCTCAAACTTTTAGCATCCTGGCACCAACTGTCTCAGGGCTGTTAGTTCAAAGCGCGGCCAGGCTAATCTCGGGCCCATAGCATCCTGACACCATGAATCTTAAGGTTTGTTTAGTTAGGGCCATCTATTCAAATGGTCAGCTAATTTCCTGGGACTGAGGCAACACAGTGTTTGACTTACAGGTTTTTATGTCTTTGCTTTTAAGAGTAGGGTTCAGGGGATCAACTTATGATTTTTCTATCTTTCAGCTGCTAGCAGAATACTGACTTCCAGGCAGCTGAGATGAGGGTCTTAAAGCTCAAGCCCACAGTGACACATTTACTCTGACAGGGCCATACCTCCAAATAGTGCCACTCCCTGGGCCAAGCATATACAAACCATCACAGACATTTATTACAAATTATATTCAAGAAAAAAAAAACACAGTTGATTTATACATTTAAGTGTGTTGTGGTAAATCTCCAACCCAAATAAGACAGGTCAATGAAAACACAACTCAATAGATGAACATAAGCTCCAGGCCTAGATTGGGCAGACTCACCACCACACCACTCTATTCCCCAGCTATGAGACACTTAGAACTTGTGGGGTTTTTTAAGTCACGCATTTGTCCTTCCACTTCCTGCTCCTCCATCATCTTCTCCTCCTCTGTTGTCCTCTCTCTGTCTCTGTCTCTGTCTCTCTCTCTCTGTCTGTCTCTCTCTCTCTCTCTCTCTCTCTCTCTCTCTCCTTCTCTCCCTCTCTCTTCCCACCAACCTTTATTTCTCTGCCCAGTCACTGGCTCTAGCCTTTATTTTACAAATTAAGGTGGACAGAAGGTTTACAAGAAGTCACCTGTGTATGGATTCACTCCTCCTCTGCAGCCCCTCACAGGAAAGGGGAATTAGCATCAAAATACAAGGCCGGGGCTATCCACAACATAAGTGTAAGTCATGAAAACACAAAACATCAAAAACACAGGCATACATTCAAATCTCACGACCTCTAGTAAATGGTTCATCAGACATAAATCGAAAAGTATACGCATCAATAGAAAAACAAGTAACAAACTGGACTTGATCAAACTTCTGTGCCCCAAAGGACATCCTCAAAAGTGGAAAAAGACAGCTCGCAGGTGAGAGAAAACATGCTTCAATATCCACAGTATCCACAGATGTCACACAAAGAGCTGGTAAGCACATATTAGGTGCTCAGGTAAACACTGCTAACAGGAAAATGGAGCCACAACCAGATCCTAGTCTATACCTACAGGCTTGCCTAGAAGGAAAAGGAGGGAGTGCTAGTCTGAGAGCAGAAGCAATGGTCCTGTTTGGAATGGAGTGGTCAGAACCATCCTGAAGGGCACCTTTCCATCGTTTCAACCATACACATTCTCTCTCTGGTCCTCAAATATGGCAACCTTGTTCTCTCTCCATGGGCTCTGCCTTCCCCCTTCTGAGATGCTTTTCTGCATATATTCATGGTGCTTCTTTTTCCTGTCATTCAGATTTCAGGAAAAAAAATCTTCGTACAAGTTTTCTCTGGATTATCCCACATGAAGCATCTCCTAGCAACAGCGTCATCTGTTTATTACCTTCACCTCACTCATTCATGGAATTCAACCACTGGACATATGTGAATGGTTCTTTTATGTGGACACCTTTGGGAATCCAGAAATGACTAACCATACAAGACCTGCTTTCTTGTGGCCTCTAAGCTAGAGTAAGGGGTTCAAAGGAAGCCCTCGGTCGGATTTAAATTAATGGAGAAAGGGTGAACCAATGGAATGGAAGCCGCCATTCCAAAGAGGGCGGCTTGCAGACACTGAGAGCCTGCTGGAGAGCTGAATAAGGGGAGGGCGTGGCTAGGAAACAGGTGGGCTTGTCCCGCTGAGAAGTTGAGTCAAGGCTAGCGGCTTGGAGCATAACTGTGGTGAACGAAAAGGAACAAGAAAGACACTGAGCAAGTTGTTACCGCAGGTGGACTTGAGTTTGATGTGTCAGGGGAGCAGCCAATTGGAACTGTCTGAGAAAACCACGGGTGTTCGAGCTGCATGTACTCAGGAGCCTGTCGCAGAAAGGTGCAGGACGCACTTAGAAGAGAAAATCAGATGAACAAAGGCCTAAGAGATATAAAATACTAGCTAAACCTTACGGGTGAGATTCATTATTTTATGAATATTCTATATACATGTACAGCTGCATGCCAGAAGAGGGCAGCAGATCCCAGAATAGATTGTTGGGAGCCACCATGTGGTTGCTGGGAATTGAACTCAGAACCTCTGGAAGAGCAGGGAGTGCTCTTAACCACTGAGCCATCTCTCCAGCCCGAAACATCCTGCTAATGTAATCGAACACACGTTTCCGATATCTTCCCCAAGCCACCTTCACTCTTTACAGCCTGCTCGCTATGATGCGTGTGGCCTCCTCTGTTCATGGCCATGCTCCCAGTGCCCAAGAACAGGCGGAGCTTGCATGCTGGGTAGACAGAATAAATGTCAAGCTTCTCCAGCGTTCCCAGCTGAAGACCTAGCCCATCACTCCGGTACCCTACCATCCCTGCCTCCAGGACCCTCCTTTCAGCATCTGTTTATGTTTACTGTTTTCGGGAGGCAAAGGGGCAGCCAGCACTGCTACAGTGAGGACTGTTCAGGGAGCCCATACTCCCGCTGCTCCCTCAGGGATGCAGGGGTCTGTGCTCTAGCGACACCCACCGACATCCACCACCACATCTCCAGCAGTGTGGCTGGCACTCCATGTTACGTCCTTAACTCCATGTTAAGTAGTTCTTTAAGCCCCGGGATGCTGAGCAATGTTTTGTCATCATGTTTTTCCCTCACCAAAAATAAAAGAACAGTTTCTATTAAGACTAGAACTGTTAAGCTGTGCAGACGTGAAAACAGAGGCCGTGTTTCTTTTCTTATTTGGTAAATATTTAGCTTTTGAGGCATCAGTAACTAATCACAGCTGCTTCCTTTGGTTACAAATGGATTCAATCAGGTAGAATTTGAGATGAAACTCAGAAACCACCCGTCATTCCATTATGCTGCACAATGGCATGGCAGGGCTTGTGTAATATATGTTAAATATGCATGTATTCATCAAATCAGACAAAGAAGCTAATGGGTCTCTGATTAGTGTTCTAACTCTATGATGGCGATGTTTCCTTCCATCCCACCCGGACTCATCTGCAGCAGGCAGGCAAGCACAGCTTGGGGAGACTAACAGGCTGTCATGCTGTCACTCTGTCTGAGGAATGCACATCGACTTTCTGGCTAGAATTTCTTGAAAAACCGAAGGTGAAAAAGAGCTGTCATGCTGGAGTACTCTTTAATTTGAAGATTAACAATTTCTAATTCCTTGTATCAAAACTAAACAGGTCCTTGTTTATCTCTATCAAGGCTTTTTTATTTTATTATTTTTGGAAACAATATTAGTTTTAAAGGGACGCTAGAGTGAGATTATCAATGACCAGTTCAACAAAGACAAACAACTCATATAATTTTATTCAGTACTAAAAATTACAGATTTATATGTGACAACATATAAATAAATTTCTATTACAATAAATTGATACTCTGAATTAAGAGCATATAACAAAAATATTTATTTATTTATACACAAGCAGAAAGGCATGTGCTTTGTTTAGGGGTCAATTTTGATTCATAATTTACATTTATATTGATGACTGCTACAATCAGGTATAGAGGCACTTAGATATTTCTAAGTTCCATCTGTGAAAATATGCTCTTAGGCACCTTGCCTGTAATCTCAGTACTCTGGCCCCATCAAGGTCAGAGTGGTGTCTGTAATACAGGTAATATAATAATAAAATATAAAATAATGTGTTTGCCTCCACAGGTGCCCAGCTTTAATCTCTAATAGCCTACTTTGGAGAATAACCTTGAGGTGGTAACAACTGTACCAATTCTTATCAAAAATTAACAACTTTGGGCACCTTGGCTTTAGGTCTCTGCTCTTTGGGCACATCCAGTACATCTTCGTGGTCTGCACTCATTCCCTTTGCCCAGCGACCAACTGTGATGATCCGATCTGTAGAGAGATTTAAAAATAAAAAAAATCAAGATATAAAAACAACAATAATCAAACGCTTCCACTTAGAGTGGTATCGGTTTAGCAAAGGAACTAGTTTTGACATGAATAATCACAAGGAGAGACGACTCCATCACTGCAGGAAAGTGAGCAATTCTGTAATTGATTAGAATCCTTGATTTCCGAGTACCACAGGCAATTTCTCATCCCAATTAGGGAAATGCAGCAGCTACTTTGCAATGCACAGACTGATGAGAGAGCTCCCTCACTCCTTCCCGAGTTCATCACTGAGGACTCAATGATTCCAAGAGCCCGTGAACAGCAAGAGTTAGGAGACATCCGTTTTAAATGCACAAGATTCCACCTGCAAAATTATACAGCATCTGCTTGTCAGTTTTGCCATTTGGGAAAGTGGCAATGCTCCCAGGAGGGAGAATTCAAACCCCACTTCATCATTTCAGTCTCACTCCTACACCATATAAAGATGATCTCCTTCTAGACAGGATTATAAACAAGAACTCCTGGCTTTCCCATTTAAACATCTGGGCAAGAGAGTCAAACTGGGAGGACGCTGTCATGAGCTCAGACTACAGAAAATGAAAAGAAACGTGCTTTTCCTCTAAGAAGCTCTCTGGGGGGGGGGAGGTGTCCCACGCCTTTTCCTTACTTTTATTTTTGGTGTGTGTATGTTGTGAGCTCATGTGTGCGGGTACACATGCACATGTGTGTGTAAGCATAGGGAGGCCAAAATACAACCAGGAGCCATGCCATAAGCACCACCTACCTTGATTTTGAGACAGGGTCTCCCAATAGCCTGACTCATCAGGCAGGGGAGTCTAACTGCGTAGCAAGCCCAGGAATCCACCTCCCTTTGCCTCATTAGTGCTCAGACCTACTGCATTCACCACCACTCCCAGCTTGTTAGTCAGTTCTGAGGGCCGGACACAGGTCCTCATGCCTGGGCCACATCCCCGAGCCTGTTTTGCTTTCTTTAACACAAAATTATCTCTATATATTCTACCTAATCCTGGCAAACTAAGGGAATAATAATCTCTCCTTCCTCAGAAGTCTGCTGCACCCAGCCATGAACACTTACCAAGTTCTTAATGATCAAGGCTAATATTTCACTGGAAAAAAAAAAAAAAGGACCAGCAGATGCTGTGTTGATAACACATTTTTAATAAGTTTAACAGCGTTTTACAATCATCTGGGAACACGCAAAGCAAAGCACAAGAGGACCCTCAGGCTTAGGAATTTTAAAAATTAATTTTGTATTTGAGTTTTATCTTAGGAAGCAATATGGTTTTGCTAAGTAAGAAAATAAGTCCTAGTATAATTACCTTCATTTCTGAGCAAACATGAAAGCTTGGAAGATTCCTTTCGCAATAGACTCCTGCAGAACCAGCTCACTACCCCTGAGAGCAGATCTGATGCTCGGGAATTCAGGGCTGTGCTGACTGCTTACAGGAAGTGGCAAGGTCACTGTCATAGTGCAGAAGCAGCTGTCTGCAGTCACCAGTGCCTCTCTGAGTTGTTACTAATGGAACTTAGTGAGTGCAGAGAGAAACACCCCTTATGAACAGAAGTCCAGGCGCTCACCTGAGTTCTGATTTTCAGGGCAATCTTTCTTAAAATGTTCCACGGAGCCACAGAGTTTACAGCCACCACCTAGTAAAAGAACAGAGTCACTGAGTGCTATATGACCCTGGCAGGGCTTGCAATATTCATGAGTAATTTCATGTCTTATTTGATCCCACATCCCTGATGACTGTAGAGGCAGCTGGAGTCAGAAAGCAGTGGGTACCACTACTCCTTTTAGTAACTCACTTGCCACTCCAGAATTTCTAAACACTCATTGGTACTAAGCCTCTCCTTGTACCTGACCTTCCAGACAGAAGTAAAGAAGAAGAACATGACAGAAGGCACAGAAGTCTAGAGGGGACCCACAGAGAGAGTCATGGTGTGGAGCCTTCAGCTGGGACTAAAACTTGTATGCAGGTACATGTTTGCATCCTGAGGAGGATGCCCACAGTTTCCATCCAGTGGACCCCCAAAGGTTAGTAAGCATCACTGCTCTACCTGATAGGTCGGGCGGGGTGTCACTTACTCAGGCAAATCTGTTTCAGTGCCTTCATCTGCTCAGGATGGTGAGCTACAACATGTAGCTTTTTCCAGCAAGGGTGTTTCCCATAATAATCGGGCCTTCTCATGATCATTGTGTGAAGTGTCTCATCAGAAAGTGTCCCCGCAGGATGTTAACCTGCCTCTCATGTATCAGATGCACTTCTCTTGTTTTACAACAACAAAAACAGAAACATTCCAATCTGGCTAACCATGAAAAGCCATTCTTGCTCACAAGTCAACTTTCCAGGTCCTTCTTCATGCCAAGGTGAAGACAGAAGAGGCCCTTGACTAATTCATACACTTTAAAAATGATGAAGGCCATAACTGAACAAGATCTACGATGCCACTGACTGTAAAGTGTGTCATTACTTCACTAGGCAACAAAGATGTCAATCACATAGGACCCACCAATGGCATGATACATTCTGACTTCAGATATAAAACGGTGGAAAGCGGATCTTAGAATCAATAAAACCAAATTTCCTTATCTCCATTTTACAGGTGACAAACTGAGGCAATGTCAGTTCACTAATTTGGCAAAGACCTGAGCTGATAAGTGGTATTGAGTCTGACTCCAACAGCTACATGTTAATCCACTGAACCCTTGGGAAGGAGGACCTCAAGATAGGGCACAAGATGCCTAGGACCTAATGGCACCAGCCCAAGAAAGAATGTTACATGAAGCCCCAGGTCATGAGTAAGGAGAAATTTCAGAAACAAATATCACAACAAAACAGGACAACATACACCATCGTCTCTAGCAGAATGGCGAGCTAACGACGACGTTAGCACACTGCATGGCTTTTGGAATCGTTTACTACTTAGAGATTAAAACTCTGTGCTTCTTTTGAGCTTAAACACCCACAGATGTTAAATATTTTCTCACAAATAATGCCGAAGCAAGGAATCTGAAAATTATGTCATAGTTTTTCCTGATTTATTAATAAATCAAACTAGAGTACATGAATAGCCCAGCACAGAATAAGTACTTGGTAAAGGCACTCGAGGTTTCATCTTTTCAACAATTTATTAAAAAAACAGATAAAACATGTAAAAACATGGTAACTCTGAGCAATGGTGCACATGTCTGAGACATGAGGGTAGCAACACTTACCATCAGCATAGACTCCTTTGGTATTATCAGGACAGGATCTGGACAGGTGTCCCATTTCTCCGCAGACAAAACATTTTGCAAAAGGAAATTCACCTGTAAGATTCAATGTTCTCATTATTTTACTCTGTATATGACAAGCTGTATAAGTCACACCACTTTAAAACACCGTAAACAGAAAAGACATCTTTTTACCAGGTTGGCTATTTAATGGTCACCCTCCCTCACCACCAAACAAGAAGCTCAGTGAGAACATACCAAGCGCGGGGTCCACGTTAGCTCTGCACTTTGTCATCTCGTGCTCCGTGGACCCGCAGCGATAGCAAATGCCGGTGCCCATGTCCTGACTCTCTAGAACAGCTGGGCAGTCAGCAACCCCATGGCCAGGTTGTCGACAGTGGAAACATACCTGAGGAAACAAAATATGAGTCTCCATATTGCTAAACTACTCTCCTGCCTGTACTAATTTTTCATCAAAACTATCTTTATTTTGCATTTTAAAGTTTAAAAAAAAAAAAAAAGAATCAGTATTGTATCTGTAGAAGAAAGTACTTTCCACATTCCCAAACAGTCAAGTGTCATTTCTATCACAGGAGCCTAACTGCTTCTTAGAACTAATTCCACTAATACATTAATATCAGTCACAAACTTATAAATGGCTTTGTAGGAGGCAATAGTTCAACTGAATTGAACAAGTATGGCTCACACATCTTTTACTAAGGATTCCTGCACCAGAGACAAAAGGCGTGTTTGGGGAAGGGTCTCCATAGAATCAGACAATAGATAATCAGCACTTTTATTTTTAAATTTCATAGCTGAACGAAGCTGGGTTCTATGTCTCCACTGTGATTCCGATTATAAGGTATGAGCTGTTCAGGTAGGTCCAGCAGTGCACACAGCTGTGTTACAGTGGCTGAGTGGAGTGGCCCAGGAGCCAAGGTTTATCAGTGCTGGGAGGTAGCATTAAAGTGTGGGTAAGAAACTGTGGCACCGGAGATCCACAGTGTTAAGACAGCATTGAGGACACTCCACTGGCCGGCCTGCCTACAAAGCGCAGGTCTATAGTTAGTAGTAGAGTTAGTAAGAACAGGTCAAGAAATCACTAGAATAGCTGTCTGCCACAGAAACAGAACAGTTAGACAAACAGCATGAAAGAAAAACCCTATCTAAAAGAAAAGGTCAAGTCGTCACTGGCCAAATGCTGTTACAGAAAATCTCAAAATGGGGACTCTGACATAACATTAACATGCAGGCCAACTGCTTCAAAACATTAAGGACATGATAACCTGGCATACTCAGTACTGCCTGGTTCTGCTGCAGGCCCAGCATGGCGGGGCAAACATCCTGGTTCTGCTTCAGGCCCAGCATGGTGGGGCGGACATCCAAGCAATGAAAGCCACCTCCAACCTGGGGTATCTAGAGGTTCTTTTGACAGCTATTTGAAACGGTATTACCATAAGGCAGTGGTAGGGCAAACATAGGTTTTGAACTCAGTTTGACTGTCACCTCCAGCTCGGACCAAGTGGCTTTCATCAAGTTACTTAACCTAGACATACTTTTGTGTTGTCTGCCTGTAAATAGGGAAATACTATATCATGTGTGCATTGTTGCTGTGACAACTAACCAGTATACTGTGTGTGTGTGTGTGTGTGTGTGTGTGTGTGTGAGAGAGAGAGAGAGAGAGAGAGAGAGAGAGAGAGAGAGAAAGCACAAGCCTTAAAAGCTGTATTAGGACAGCAGCAATTGGGCTTTGTTAAAACATGTGCCGTGTGAACAGACGAGTGACACTTTCTAGTCACACGAAGAAGTAAATAACATACAGCCATGATCGCACCATTGCATTCTTCTTTGCCGCCTGTCGCTTTAACCGCCTTCCTTCCCGTCGACTGTCCTTCTTTAAGGCCACTGCAATTTCTTCCCTTACTTCCCGGCTGTCGGCGGCGGCTATCAGCTGTCCATTGTGAAGCACCTGTGAGCTCTGTTTCAGGTACTCCATGAATCCATTCACGTCTTCGTTCAAGTATTCTTTTTTCTTTTTGTTCTTTTTCCGTCTTGCTTGAGGGGCATCGTTTCTAAGGGACAGCCCACTGCTTTGACATTGCTTATGATCTGGCAGGTTTTGGCTTGCTCTCTCTGCAGGGCCCTTCTTCATGTCCTCCCATGATGTCGCTGACAAGGGCCTCTTACTATTTGAAGTAGTAACTCTAGCCCACCTGGTCATGGTTGGATCAGAGGTACTTTACTAACCTGTAAGATAATAGTAATTAATTAAAAATTGAAGAGATACAGAGAGGTCATTACTATCAAATATACTCATGTTTTAAACTTTAAACCATTAAAACTCTTCGTTTAGGTATTGTCACAGACATATATGCTGTGTAGACATTTCTCCAAAGTAATTTTGGTACTGATCAGAAAGGTCCCATTTCAGTTGAAGAAAACAACACATGCTTGCTTAAAACTTGAAAGTATTTTGCCAACAAATGATTTTTAAATTAGAAATCATATATAAATACTGTAAATGGCCCTCTCATATCCTGCAGTTTTCCTGGTCATTTCTTTTCCTACCTTTAAACCCTAGTCTACTTTCTCCAGATCTACTTGCTTAGTTTGTCATTTCAATGCAACAACTTGCAAAGTACATTAGTAAACATACAAAAGTCTTGTCCTCGCCCGTCTTTCCCCCGAAGATGTGTAAAGGCAGTCTATAAAGTGTCTGCAGTCACGTGATAGTCTTATTAATGAGGGTGATTGCCATTTGCAGGTACAACGGTTTTAAATCATTTTAATCACTCCATTTTAGTGATTCAAATTGTAAAATAAACTTCATACTAAGAAATCTTGTTCGTGTACCCTTGATAAATATGCATAAATAGAGGTTTTTATTTAGAGTATAGATGTGAGCATTTTTTTTTTAAAGCAGTGTATTTGAAGATGAATTATTTGGCTCCAACATAAAACTGAGTATTTTACTCTGCATGCCAGCAAGCAATTCCGAGAACGGTTTCTTTTTCTTCTTCTTCAATGAATGAATACACCAGACACAACCAAAGGATTATTCCAACTACTTTCAGGGCAGCATCCTGTGAGCCAGGCAACTTAGCGCCTGCAGTCTGCAGCATGCCTTCAGGCCGGTGAGTGACGCTGTACGCCACTTTACAGTTGCACTGGGGCCCCGTCACCAAGAGGGCGGATCCTCCTCCCGTACACCCGGGATGTGAGGCTCCGGGTGTTAGAAGGGTGACTCGGGACAGCTGGACAGCCCCGATGCTCCCGCAAGCGTAGCTTCGCTTCTCCATGCCCGGCCCAGCAGTGCGCCCCGCGGGCACCCTAGTAGGTCTGCGAGGCCCGCACCCAACTGCGGAGCCGGGCGATCGGACAAGCTCCCAGGCTCCGTCCTCGCGATCTCCCGCAGGAGTCCGGCTCCAGCCGGCCAAAGTAGCACAGCGGCCCGCACACCTCAACCGGTGGCGCCCGCGGAGCTCCTTACCCTGTCTTGAATCCTCCAGAGCAGCTGAGACAACGAGCCAGAGAAGCCGAGCTCCGGACGAGGGCGCCGCCATAGAAACCGAGACCGGAAGTTCACCTTCCCCTAGCGTCACTTCCGGCAGGACAAGCCAGTTGTAGCGTGAGGCGTTTATGGGTCTTAAGGCTGGCGGAAAAAGTGGCCAAGTGCAAGCTTGTGAGTCGTGTATTGTTTGCAGGGCGCTGCACTGCATTCCGGGGACGCAAAGATGACGAGAGCTCACTCTGTGCCATCCGAGAATGTGCAATCTAGAGGGAGAGATAGACGAAAGGACTCTTGGGAGTAAGGTCTTCCTTACGATGTCCTTTGAACTGGACTTTAAAAAATACAAAACTGTGTGGAAATTGGCTGTGGGAGAGAGCCGAGGTTCCGCAAAGGTGTGAGCTCAGTAGGAGTCTCACTAAGATACAAGTCTGAAGAGACCTTTGGAGCGCCTGTTGGTTCTGAGTACTTCATGATTGCCCTGCCTGGACCTAATTGAACATTCATACTGTGTGGGCAGAATTCATGTTTCAAGAAAATTCTAGTCCTCCGTCCTATTAGTGCCCTCCGGGAAACCACCCCCAGTTATGTTCAATAAGAAATGTCATGGACATACACGTCCACTTCCTCTGACCCTCTGCTCTTCTTGCCTTTTGTCTGTACCGACTGTCCTGTCCCTTGTCTCAGCTTGCACAGTGTTGGCCCAAATTACTGCAGCTCATCTGAGCAGACTTTTTTTTTCTTTTTGCGCCCTGCATAAATTATTTTTCTCAAGTGAACTTTTGAAAATGTAAGTCAGAGCGCCAAATCAAATTGATGCCTTCCTGCTTTTTTTTTTTTTTTTTTTTTTGAGACAGGGTTTCTCTGTATAGCCTTTGGCTGTCCTGGAACTCGCCTTCCTGCTTAAAACCCATCTTTTCTCACTGTTGGCATGATATTCAAACTTTGGAGCTTATGGTGTCATCTCTGTTCTATTTGAGCTCTGTACAAAGGGGCCTTCCTCGTTTTCTTAAGTGGACGCCGTACTTGTTTAGCGTCAGGATTTACATATGCTGTTCTGCTTGCATAATACTCCGGTTTCTTTAGTTATGTTCTGTTTCAAGACTTCCAAGATTTTATTCTTATCTAAGCCTCCTAGATATCTTCTCCCACTAGACAGTCAGTATGACAGGTCATGCTTTTTGATACTTTTCACAATGGACTGTATAATAAGTTTTACTGTGTCCTGATTGCCTCTCAGGTAATTGATTCCCATTCCTTACTATATCTGTTAACTGGATAAAGAACTAAAATGGGCCCAGTTTTTCCTCAAAGGAAAATCAATGTCAGAAAAATATTGTGATTTGGTATATTAAATACCACAAATGTTCCAGAAAGTTTAAAAGTACAAAAAAAAAAAAAAAAAAAAAAAAAAAAAAAAAAAAAAAAAAACCAATCCTCTAGCTGTTGGGAAGTGAACTGCTTAAGGATGGGTGATGTGGCCAAGTGTAGTGATGCACGATTTTAATCCCAGCACTCCCTAAACAGAGGCAGGCAGATCGCTGTGAGTTTGAGGCCAGCCTGGTCTACAAATCGAGTCCCAGGACGGGCAGGGCTATTCAGAGAAACACTGTCTCTAAACACAAGACAAAACAAACAAAGATGTGTGATAATGCCCCTGGTATTATAACTTAGTGACCTTGACTCCAACCTACTAACAACTCTGTGAGGTTTTATTTTCTGTGGGTGCCTAGCCTTGAACACAATGTACACCACTAGATGGCGCATTCAAAAATGTGTCCTTTTAATGCGAAAGTTCCTTGAAGATCTGATTTCTGGGAGTGAGGGAAAGCTTCTGTTTTGATTAGTAGTTGAGGAAGCAAACAGTAGTGTAAATCCTTTGGGATGCACGAGGAAGCGTTAGTATTCCTACTAGTAATAGCTACTTTTTACTGAGTATGTCTACCAAGTATCCTGGGAGGTAGCTGTTGTTTTCTCCACTGAACAACTAGGAAATAAACCCAGAGAGCTAAAGTCACTCAGGGTCACACAGGCTGTAAAAAACAAAATGAAACTTTGAACCAAGATCTCGGTTTGTAGTTATGTACTCTACTCTTCTGAAATGCTGCAGATCATTGTCTACTTGAACTTACTTTAAATACGCTTTATTGTGTTATCTATGCCAATGTAAGACTTAGGGGTGTGTTACTTATAATTCAAGAGATTATATTTTATTCTATTTCTCTTTTACGTATTGATACGTTATAAACATTATTTCATGACAAAATGTAAATTAGAAAAATGTTAAGTGAGGAGCCAAGGGTTTCATTATCAAGGGACATGCTTCATTTTTTTACATTGTAAAGCATCTGTATTCATTAGTGTTCTCTAGAGGAGCAGAACTGATAGAGTGAATATATATGTAATATATATGATAAAGGAGTGTTTTATTATTACTTTGTATATATGAAACTCACTATGCAACTCAACAATAGCTGTCTACCAATGGGAGATCAGAAATTCATTAGTTATTCAGAGCACAGGCTGAATGTCTCAGCTAGTCTTCAGAATACACTGGAATCCTGAAGTAGGCTTCAATGCCGTTGAAGGAACGCCAGCCAGAGCAAGCAGGCAGAGACAGCAAGCTGTTTTTGTTTATGTCCTTTATATAGACTGCTAGCAGAAAGGTGTGGCCCAGATTAAAGGTGGATTCTCCCACCTCAAAAGAGATGGATTAAAGGTGTATCTTTTCCCATCAAAAGATCCAAATTAAAAAATAGGTCTTCCCACTTCTTAAGATTTAATTAGGAAAATCCCCTTACAAGTGTACCCAGGCACTTTTGTTTTAGTTAATCCCAGATGTAGTCGAGTTGACAACAAAGACTAGCTACCACAGTATTTTAAATAGGACACATGATAAGAAGTAACATGCCAAGTATGTAACATATAATGTTTATAACCATATAAATAACATACCTTTGTCAACTTTACCCAGTTTAAGACACTGACCACTGCCACATATTCTTTTCATTATATTAATGTAATTTTAACATGGACAGTATGTGTTTATGTGTCAAACAAAAAGAGTTTATATGATGATATGAACGTTGAACCATTTCTCATCCTGATGGTACTATAAATCCCAGACATTGTAAAAGCTACTGTGAGATTCAGAAAAATAAGCAAGTAGCTATGAAGGCCGTTCAGAATCTATAGACAGAAGCACATGATGGAATGTCCCCTTCAGTACATGTTTGCAGAAAGGATGTTTGCACCGAGAGTGGGCCTCAGGCCTAGGCTGCATAGCATGATATGAATACACCATAATAGAATCTGAGGCACCATCTTTCATTCTGTAAGACCATCCAACAGTCATATGTGGGGGACTGTAAAGGCAGGGAACTCTGAAAACAAGCTCTCTGCTTCTGTATGTAAAAGACTGGCCTCTGAAACACCGCGCACAAGACAAACTCAGAAGCTTTAAAATGACCTGAGATTGGAATTGCCACCCACAAACCATGAGATGAAATTGACAGTACAATTTCACATTAATTGCTTGCTTGCTTGTTTTTTTTTTTTGTCATTGTTGAGAAATAAAACAGAATTGAAGTATGTACAAAATAACATCCACCATGTCCAGGATAAAATCTAAAATGGTTTTGATACACAAAGAACTAGAACTCAGACACAATGCTAGAAACAAAATTTTGTTATCTGATATGTGCCACGTGGTCCTTATTTTCGCCTACATTGTTGGTTTCCTTCCTCAATTACAAAAGTCTTAAGCATCATGTCTTAATTTCTGAAGTAGAAGGAAAGGTACCTGAAGTGTCTGGAAGGACAAAACCATTAGTGCGAGTTGTTTAAAGTTGCTAAACAATAAATAAGAACAATATGCACTTGTATTGTTCCCAGAAAAGGTTTAAACCTTTCTTCATATTCTTTTGCTTTAAAGTGGCAAAGAATAGGATTGAAACACTAATTGCAGAAATGATGAGGCCATCTAACTGTGCTTGCCCTCAGCCTCTCAGGACGTCTCTCAAACTCAAGTCCCTAATCACGAACTAGAAGTCATCATGTCAAGTGCTTCAAAGGAGTGCTTACACCATGTTTCGAAGAAGTGGTGAGATTGGCAAGCCTTCTTGCATTATCTGAAGTGAGTACTTCCCTCCTCCTGTGTCTGAAGAAATGATACTGGGTGTGAGCTATCCATTTACAGGGAATGATGGGATTTCATCAAGAAAAACACAAGAAAACACATCTACTGTTTCCAGTACCTTGTTAGGTGTCAGGATGAAAATGACAGAGTTTTTGACTTTAAATAGCCAGCAGCTTGTAAAAGTAAGCTATGCAGACTTTATAATAATTTATAAAGTCTAATTTATGAATAAGATTATAAATTTACCAATTTATAATAAGATTATAAATGCCACATAACAGCAATGAAAGAATAACAGGGATGATATAGATTTCAATACACTGATCATTCTTGGAAGGTCTTAAGAAAACCTAAATATAGTATATTGCAGCAGCTGCAGCGGCTAGAGGAGAAATTAGGGAGGTAGCAAGACAGATCCCATTTTAAAGGTAAGTGCCCAGTGTCACTGTCCTCCCCAGCAACCTGCAAATACACCCCTCCCACCCTGTCTGATGGGCACACACAGAGAGAGAGAGAGAGAGAGAGAGAGAGAGAGAGAGAGAGAGAGAGAGGAGGAAGAAGAGGTGGAGGAGGAAGAAGAGGAGGAGGAGGAGAAGGAGGAGAGAAAGCAGAGGAGCTTTGGGAACTAATAAATAACCTACCTAATCTAAACCTTGGGATAAAAACATCAATTTATGGTGTAGGGTGACATAACTTAAGAGGACTGTAAAGTAGAATAGACATAGCCTTCCAAACACTCTGGCATAACAAACAAATGAGCATGGGAAAAGAAGAGCATGGATATCTTATTCTGTGCATGATTCATTCTGGGATGTGATGGTGAGGTGCATGTGGTCTCCAGAGGACCCTGTGATCCAGTGGCAAAGGCTGACACGGATGCTGATATGCCTGGGAGAGGGAAATGAGCAGGGTAAATGTGAAGGCCTGCACAAGTGTGCACACGACTGCCCAACTGGGCAGCCAGCAGAGAGCTTCACATCAGAGCATCAGCTGCACGGCGTGTGTGCTAAGTGTACCCTGGAGAGGAGCAAACCAGACGGGAGACCTCATTAAGATCAGACCCACAAGCATAGTGTTCAGTCTCGGCATGTTGCTGTCTTTCCTATATTGGATATTTGTTTTTAAAGCTGGTGTTTGGATGGTGGTGATGGTTATGAATGTAGGTGTGCGTAGTGACACCGAACTATGTGTGTAAAATCACAAAGTGGTAAATTTGCTGTTAGGTGGATTTTACTCCTGGCATTTAACCTTCTTAAGACTGTCGAGCCTGTTTGTTTTTAAGCCATGATTGCCCTGAAGCACATTTTCACAAGTTTAATTTACTTACTACTTAAAAATCTGTTCTTAAATTTATGATCAAGTTTTTTTCATACATAATTTTTTTTTTCCAATCACAATATCCATCAGTGTGAATGTAGAATGTGCTGTTACACAATAGGACATTTTTCTTTGTTTGAGACTTGTTTTCTCTGTGTAACCCTGCCTGTTCTGGAGCTTGCTTAGTAGACCAGGCTGGCCTTGAACTCACAGAGATCTGCCTGTCTCTGCCTCCAAGGCTTGTGCAACCACTGCCCAGCTAGGGCATTTTTAATACTGATAATACTTGCTGGTTATTGAGCATCTTATGTTCTAAAACTTCCTAAATTATGAATTGTAAGACTCGTGTTATACTGTAACATAGACAGAAATAACTCAGGAGATTGAGGAGCTGGGGGGCTTCACTAACATTAGATTTGTCAAAACAGGATCAAGCATGTAAAACAGGTAATCCCAGAAGTCTTCCTGGGGTTGTCCCCTAATTCACTTTATTATTTTCCAGGAAAATATGAAAGTACATACCGATAACTGATAAACACGGCATTTCCTTCACAAGCTAAACTGCTGCTGAACTTCCTGCGGGTGCTTGGCTCTCTACCTCGAACTTTTGGTGAGCATATATGGAGACTAACACTGAAAAACATCACTTTAAAAACATGATGGAATCTGCAAGAGGAAAACATCACAGCAGTGCAGAGAAATGTTCATCACAGGGAGAACAACTAAGTACGGCTTCTATTTGTTCCTTAACTAAAAAGGTTAGCAAAGCACAGGTAAGTCGGTGTCTGCTTTCACTAGACTAGTCTGGCGGGCCATGCAAGGGAACACTGCAGAGACGCCCGATGGACAGCTTGAATGTGTGTAGCTTCAACAACATCTTAAAGAACGAAAACTTTCCACCTGTCTACCAACGAGAGGCGTGATTGCACTGCTAATTACTTTGTTGCCTGATGAACAAAATACATCTCAAAACCTCAGTAACAACCCTCTTTTATTCATTAAAGTCTTCTTGCACCTCGTTAATCTTGATGGTATAATCGAGCTCTGATTGAAGTGCACCTGAATGCAGTTAGCGCCTGTTAGTACTGCTGAGTTCCTGAGAATTCAGGCCACGGCCGTGGAGTGATCACATTCCAAATGTCTCTTTATCTCTGTTTCCTGCTCG
Organism: Arvicanthis niloticus; assembly: GCF_011762505.2. Classification (NCBI taxonomy): domain Eukaryota; kingdom Metazoa; phylum Chordata; class Mammalia; order Rodentia; family Muridae; genus Arvicanthis; species Arvicanthis niloticus. The sequence continues at coordinate 16,292,993 of NC_133437.1, forward strand.
TCTGTGTCGGGGCAGCACATTGTAGGAGCCTCCACTCCTCTTCCTTGACCATTTCCATAAACTGCTTTTATGCTGAGTTGTGTGCAAACAAGAAGTTTTGTGTGTGTGATGATGCCAAGATTCAACAGTCTTCCTCCCCAAATCATCAGATGGAAGGCATACGTCGACTGCCCTAATCAAATGCATTTTGGAATCCTGGGGAGTCTGTCATAGCTAATAAAAACTAAATGATAAAATCAGTTCAGTGCATTTATGTCTCATAAAACTAATTTTAAAATGCTTTTTTAAATCTTGCTTTTAGAATACCACAGTAGCATCTTTTTAAAGTTTTTTTTTTGGATAGTTCATAATGCTATCTTAAGGCTTCTATTGCTGTGATAAAACACTATAATCAGAAGCAGCTTGGGGAGGAAAGAATTTGTTTAATCTTACAGTTTATAAATCCATCACCAAGAGAAGCCAGGTCAAAAACACAAGGCAGAAACCCAGAGGCAGAACAGAAACAGAGCCGATAACAGCAGTCTTCCTCAGCCTGTCGGGCCTGATCCCTTTAGCAAAACTCTTATGTCCAAAAAATTGTTCACATTACAATTATATAACAGTAGCAAAATTGCCATCATGAAATAGCAACAAAAATAATTATACAGTTGAGGGTCACCACAACCTGAGGAATTGTATTGATGGGTCACGGCATTTGGAAGGTTGAGTACCGCCGCCATAGAGGCTCACGGTGTATTGGTTCACTTCTCGTGGCTTGCTCAGGCTGCTTCGTTATAGCAGTTTCCCAAGGGTCTCGGGCCTTGGTCCTTGTCATGGCAAAGCTTTCATTCTCTGGTCCAAGTTTACTGACAACGAGCAGTGTGTACGAAACTAACAACTATATCTTTCTCCTCCCAGCTCCCAGTTTATAGCCAGAGACTGCTCACCTATAGAGATCTCTGAAGAGAGTAGCTAGCCCCTCCCCCAGTGCTGTATGTAACAAACACACCGAGGAGGTTCCAGATTGGGGGGTAGTGGGCTCCACTCCATCAGTGTACACACACCTCCCTTGACCCCAGCGTTTCTGTATGTGTGTCCCTTTCTTCATTTCCTGGCTTCTGCTAGTCAAGAGTTCAAGGACCAAGTTGAGCTGGACACGTCACTAGAGCAGTCTTCCCTAAGACCTGTGACCTCCTCAGATATGAGCTTTTGATCAGTTTACAGAATCAGGCATGGATTTATTTCGGTGGACTGGACCTTAAACCGTACTGGAAAGGAGCTGGCTTAACCAGCAAACATTCTGACCACTATTGCACCAGCGAACGTGAGCCTGGCAGATTGGCATCGTAGCATGCTGAGTCTACGTCTTAGAAAGACCACTGATGGATTTTGCTCCCCCAGCAGCTTTCAGAGAACTATCAGTCGCTATGAATGACAAGCAGCAGAGAGAAGGCTTACCGCTTAGTTCCAGCTTGACTTCTTTGTGTCCTGCATTCAGTGTATGGGGTTTCCGGAAGTAGAACTTTACTGCATAGTTCTGGTGAGTGACCAATAAAAATGGAAAGACCATGTATTGGTTTGGGGTCATTTGGGTGCTTTCTGCCCAACAACTCATAGAAAAATATTTCACAGCCAGCAATGGGATTTTTGTTTCAAAACCCATGGCTTCTGAGAGCAATAATATGAACTCAATCAGTGTGCCTCCATTAAAACTCTATTTAAAGGTATTTTGAACAATAGTAGTTCTCTGTTTCCGTTCTAGTTGATGGGGGTGAACCTGGGAGAGTAGAGCCTAAAAATTAGGCAGACCAAAGTCTCATGCAGTAGCTAACTTTATTCAGCGCGTTAGATTAGAATTTAAATTCTGGGAGTCAAGCAAGGTCACATGGGCAAAGTTCACACAAGTTCAAGCTGTAAACAGCTGAGGGTAAGGCGTGTTCAAATGAATTTAGGCTTATACAGTCATAAGGGCAAGCCATGCTTTTAGATACCATCTGATCAAGATGAATAATGTAAACCCACTTCTAGTCACTGCTGGGGGGGGGGAGGGGCATGGAAACACATTCCAGGAACAGTTTGGTCCTCGGAGAGCTGAGGTCTGAGCACTCTTGTCCCGTTCCCTTGGAATTTTCTCACAAGCACTCAGAATTCTCCCCACACAGTTTCATTCAGCGACCCTGTTCTGACAGCTTCCCATGTTCCCCCCACTCATCCTTAGTTTTGATTGAACTTTCCAAACCTCCACCTTTCCCCTGTCCTTCTGGCTCCACCCTCATGGAGGCTTTTCTGCCCTCCCCCCCATTTCTGTTCTCCACTTTCTGATGACAGGTTTTAAATCTTCTTCCTCAATGCTTCTCTTCTTGCTCCTGTCTTCTTATACATACTCATTCCAACTTGAAGATGTGCCATAGCATAAGCAGAGGACCTATGTCAGACCCCATAGGCTCCCCGATCTCTGAAAGCCCTCTTTGAGTCCCAGTCTGTTGATTCTGTGGACCTTGTTCTCTTGGTGTTCCTGGATCCTCTGGATCCTCGGACCCTTCCTCCCCGTCCTCCACAGGACTCCTCGAGCCCCACTTCAAGTTTGGCTGTGGGGCTCTGCATCTGCTCCCAGCAGTTGCTGGATGAAGTATCTCTGGTCTCTTTAATGATGCATCTGCTAGGCTCCGGAGTCCCAGGATACTCTGTAGGCAGGACAAACTGTAGGTCAGAGGTTGTGTGGCTGGGTTGGTGTCCCAGTCCCTCTACTTGAGGTCTTGCCTGGTTACAGAAGATGGCTGGTTCAGGTCCCATGTCCCCCATTATTAGGAGTCTTTGCTAGGGTTACACCCATAGTTTCCATTGCATAGGTTTTCACCTCAATCCCAAATGCCCCCAATTCCAGTCATATCGCTCAGTATTTTCTCCCTCTCCCCCCAAGCTGTTTCCTCCTGTTTTTAACCCCACCTGACCCCAGTCCACCCTCAAAATTGATTCTATTTGCCCTTTCCAGAGAGATACCTGTTTCTTCCCTTAATCCCCATGCCCTTGTTATTTGGCCTCTTTGGGTCTGTAGACTGTGTCATGATCATCTTTTATTTTATGACTAATATCCACTAATAAGTGAGTGCAAGCTATGTTTGCCTTTTGAGGTCTGGGTTACCTCACACAGGATGATCTTTTCTAGTTCCATCCATTTGCCTTTGAAATTCATGATGTCATTGTTTTTAATAGCTGAATGATACTCCATTGTGTACATGCACCACATTTTCTTTACCCATATATAAGAAGGCTACTGATTTTTGTAAGATAATTTTGTTTCCAACTACTTTGCAGAAAGTATTTATCAGCTGAAGGAGTTTCCTGAGGGAAAAAAATTAAGGTCACTTATGTATACTGTCATACCATTTGCAAACACATTTCCTGTTTGTATACCCTTGATCTCCTCCAGTTGTCTTGTTGCTTTGGCTAAGAACTTTAGTTCTGTGTGGACTAGGTATGGAAAGAATGGGCAGCCTTGACTTGTTCCTGATTTTAGTGGAACTGCTTTGAGTTTCTATCCGTCTTTAGGTTGATGTTTGCTGTGGCCTTAGTGTAAATACCCTTTGTTCTGTTGAGGTGTGACTCTTGAATCCCTCATCTCTCTAGAACTCTTCTCATAAAGGGCTGCTAGGTTTTCTCAAAGGCCCCTTTTGCATTTAATAAGATGATTCTGTGATTTTTATCTTTCAGTTTGTTCACATGGTGGATTTTATTTATCAATTTACATACATTGAACCATCCCTGCATCTCTGGGTTGAAGCCTTCATGATCATCTTTTCAATGTACTTGGATTGGGTTTGCAAACATTTTCTTGAGAATGTTTGGTCTCCTTTGAAATGTTAGGCAATGTTCAAAAGGCCTTTTGTTGGTTTTATTCTACATAATAATTTGAGGAGTATTGGAATTCATTCTTCTTTGAAAGCCAGTAGACTTCTGTGCTATATTCATCTGATCCTGAACTTTGAGTTTTGATTGAGAGACTTTTAATTACTGCTTCTAATTTACTATGGATTATAGGTTTGTTTAAATTGCTCATCTGAACTTGATTTAAATTTGATAAGTAGTATATATTCAGAAATTTATCCATTTATTTTAGAATTTTTAATTTGATGGAGTGTGAGTTTTTAAAGTATGTCTTTATGATTCTCTGTATTTCCTTGGTGTCTGTTGTTATGTCCCCGTTTTGTCTCTAATTTTATTAATTTGGATCTTCTCTTGTGGTCCTTTTAATTAATTTAGCTAATGGTTTGTCAATAATATTGATTTTCTCAAGTAACCAGCTCTTTGTTTCATTCACTCTTGGTTTTTTTTTTCCCCTCATTTTCTTGATTTTAACCTTGGGTTTGATTATTTCTTATTATCTACTCATTTTGGGTATTGCATCTTTTTATTCTAGAGATTTCAGCAGGTATGCTGTTAAGTTTCAAATATGAAATCTGTCTCCCCTCCTTTTTCTTTACATAGGCACTTAGTGTTATAAATTTACCTCTTAGAACTGACTTCACTGTGTGCTATAGGTTTGGGTATTTTGTGTTTTCATTTTTATTCAGTTCTTTAAAGGTTTGGATTTCTTTCCTAATACACGTTTGACCCAGTTTTCATTCAGTAGTGAGTTGTTCAGTTTCTATGAGTCTGTAAACTTTCCATTGTTTCTGTTATTGTTGATAACCAGCTTTAATTCATAGTGGTCAGATGGGATATAGGGTGTTATTTTCAATTTCATTATATCTGTTGAGGCCTGTTTTGTGTCTGAGTATGTGGTCAATTTTAGAGAAAGTTCTATGAGCTTCTGAGAAGAAGAAATATCCTTTTGTGTTTTGGGTGAAATGTGCTGTAAACACCACCTAGGTCCATTTGGTTCACAACAGTTAGCTCCAGCATTTCTCTATTTGGTTTTATCTGGATGACCCATTTGTTGGCAAGATTGGGGTACTGAAGTCAGCCACTATCAGCATGGAAGGGTCAATGCGTGACTTAAGCTGTGACAGTGTTTCTTTTATAAAGTTGAATGTCCTTGTGTTTGATGTATAGATATTAAGGGTTGAAATGTCTTCTTGTGGATTTTTCTTTGAATGAATACGTAGGGCCCTTCTCTATCTCTTCTGATAAGTTTTGATTTGAAGTCTGTGCTATCAGGCTGGAAAGTGTTCATTTTTCACTCTGAGGTTAAATTTCTTGGCTGAAGTTTGCGTAGCTTTGTTGACAGGGTTGTTTGGGTTTTTGCAACTTATAAGCACAACTCTTCCTTCTAGGTCATGGTTTTGCTGGAGCATAATTGAGAACCCATAATAGTCACCAAAATATTTCCATTCTGGGTTGGTCTGAACTCCAGCATCTCTCAGTACTGGACACGGTCCCTGTTCTCCAATCCCAGGGATGCTCTCTGCTAGCAGCCTAGAGTCTTCCACACACACAAACAACTAAAGAGTCAGGCTACAACCTGAGAGGAATTTTAAAGCAGAGGTTTAGACACCTTTCTCCACTGCAGTCTTCTCTTAGACTTTAACTCCTTGAATCCACCTGTTCTCTCTGCCTAGGGAGTCATCAGAGGTTCATTGCTAAAAATTTCTTGTAAGCTCTCAGAGGAAAATAACACCTCACACACCCAAAGGAGTAGCTTTGTACCCAACTATAGAATTTTCATCACAAACTGTGAAGGTCAAAAAGCAGTGGAAGGAAATCCTTAAAGAGTTAAAGAAAAGAAAGAAAAACAGAGAATGTAATGTTTATTGAGCCAAGTAATTAGGTTTATGCTTTCAAGGCGAGACTTTTATCTCTTTAATATATTCCAAATCAATAGTAGATTACATTTAGAATTTTTATTGGAGGGAGGTACCGGGTATTGAACATGAAGTTTTGTGTGCATACTAAGTATATTCTTCAGCACTGGGCACTGCAGCCTCTGAGATGTTTTCAAAACTAGAAAAAAATGAAATTATATTGTCTAGAAAATCATCGAAGTACATCTCAAATATTAGGGTAAGTCTTATTGACAAAAAATTCATGTATGTGTGTAGAGGGTCCTAAGGTAAAATGTTTCTTCCCATAGGTTGTAAATTTTAAAAAGCAGAAATTGTAGTTACGGCTTTACTGCGTTTATCATAGTAAAGATTCTGTAAGGCAGGAATTCCGGCAGCCATATAACTGAGGATGTGCAATCCAGGTGACTTCAAGATTAATACTGAAGGTCTGAAAGCAAATGAGCATTTAATGCAAATGTCAGTGTGGCCAAGAGAGAAACAAATTATATATGACACAGAGTGATAAAAAAGGAGAGCGTTGTTTGTCGGCTCCTTGCCAGCAGATCCAGGCAAGAGGAGAGAGGTCCTGGTTCTGCGGGTCTCCCCAGGGCTGAGCGGGATGGTGAGTGTTGATAGCCCAAAAGAAACACGTGGAGCTGGGAGTCTTGTTGAAGCAGGAACTCAACTTTATTACATCAGCCTCTTGCTTATATAAATTTGGAGCATAGGGAGGAGGATTTTTGGTGGGGTAAGATGACGTAGGAGATGGGGGAAGGGATGGAGGTATGGGGGTGACTGACAGGGCCAATGGCAAAGCTTTACATCAGCAAGGGTGGGGCAGAGGCAGGACCAAACAGGTCTTGCTGAGTTACCCAGATTCCGAAGTGACTGAGATAGGTCTCAAAACTTCAATCAGGCTTAGGCTCACCCACAAGGCCTTAGAAACTTGAGCCAGGCTCAGGTTTGTCCTCAAGGCCCAAACCAGGGCCAAAGTGGGGCCCAGCAGTTGTTGTCTGGTTCTGCTCTGGCTGGGGCTGCCTCCTGAGATGACAGGTTAAAGGCTTGCTTTTCTGTTCTATCCACAAACATATGTTTTGTGTACTGTTTGTTTTTCAGCTTTATTTTTTGAGAAAATTAACATTGGTATATGTATCTAATCTCTTTAGATCCTTTGTGCTTATGTGATTTTGCCTTCCTTTATAATTTATCTCATAAAGCCTTTCAGAAGAGGAACTGAAGACCCCCAAACTCGGGAGACCCTTCCTCAAGTCTCAGGAAATCACGACCACCCAAAAAAACCACAAGAAACCATACCTGGATGCAATCAGCAGAGGTTTATTAGGGAAGAAAGCTGGCAGCCAGTGGTCTAACTACACACTCGTGCAGTAGAGTTCGACCCCGCCAGCCATTCTGAGGAGGGTTTTAAAGGGAAAAACCACAAACCAGGGGAGTGGGAAGGGGGGTGAGGGGTTGTCAAGGATACAAAACATAAAAATAGTGGAACATTTCAGAGGTACTCACCCTAAATGATTAGAGTCATGTGAAAATCACTCTGAACACTCATTCTTCTCAAAAATGTAGTCTTACCATGTCACTGTGCCCTACCCTGTCACTACCAACTATTTCCAGTCACAGCCCCACCTAGATGACTTGTATTTTTTTATGGTCAGGAATGTGTCTTCCTGCTTTGGGCTTTTCCCACCCACAGGCGGGTCTACTGCCTGAGGCTTGAGGAATGTAATCCAGCAAGTGTCCTCTGATTCAGGGATAATGTCCTTCACCCAGAATGTGTTCCGGGGCAGTGAAGGCCTGAAATCTTATTTTCAGTTCTGCGTTCTGGAACCTGCACTTTTTCTGCCCAGGTCTAAGGGCAAAGAAAAAGTCTACATATTTCATAAAATGGTCTTTATAATTTTTTACTCTACAGAACCATCATTGTTGTTGAATTGCTCTAATGATGATAAGGGAGTATTCAGAGATGATGATGATGATGATAATAATAATAATAATAATAATAATAATAATAATAAAATTTTTAACTTCTATATTTATGTAGCAAATATGTAAATGATGAATTGAGTACATCTGAGTAAAAATTTCAAATTTCAGTTTTTTCTAATCTCCCTAAAGACCCAGTGAAATAGCCACAGCTCTTCTTATTAATTACAGAAGAAACTGGAGCATAAATTATTCACGGTTCTGAGTGGAGAAATAAGAACTTTTACCCCGCAATATGGGTGTGCAGCTAATGAGCTTTCCAGACCATTATTCTTTCCTTTTTATTTGTCTGCACCCAGAGAACACCAGCCATCACCTGAGGTTGGGCTCCTCTTCATTCTTCCCTTGTCAGTTCAAACCAGCTGCCTGCCACATCTCACTCAAGGCGCTTAGCACGATGTCTCCCATTTGATCAGTGTGGTTTGCGATTCGGAATTCCTACCACATCATAATTTCTCACTCAAAAGTTAGAGCCGTGCCTGCTAGCACCAGGACCACCGTCTCCTTCTGCACTTGTCCTCAGGGAGCATAGGTGGACACAGATTATATGACAGCACTGGTGTTTTAATTGTAGTGCCTACAGTAGTGACTTAATATAACATGCAACTTGATCCCAGTCCTGTGGTTCAAGCTAACATTTGTCTCTGTGGAGCAATATTTCATAACTTATTATGTGATTGACAGCTCCCACCCTTCTTCATCCTCCTTCAGGTTGCAGGCATTGCAGCAGGGAAGGAAAAGAATAATAATACCCAAGAGAAGGATGCACAAGCTGAGGGAACACAGGATCAGACTGGGTGTCAATCATAGCCAACCCAGTAAGAAGCCTTATGGACTGATTTGAGTATATGTTGTGTGACTTTCAAATCATTCTAAAAATACTAACGACATTTTCAGAATTTTAGATGTCAAACTTTGAATTGTTTTGAGAGTTTTTGTGTATAAACAGACAAAGGCCAGGCCACATCTGGCAATAGGATTCTCACCTACAATTTCTAAAGCAAGCAGTCTGATCGGGAATCCAATTTGCAGACCCTGGAGCAATCAGTTCAGAATGCTCTATGATTGACAGATCCCTTGCTCAAACTCAGTACCACTGGGTAAAGCTAAATATTCATCACAGACTTAGGCTCTAGGTGCCCTCCTTGTTAGCCTGTTTCTCTACCTGCAGTTGAAATCAGAGCATACCTGTCACTACTTTTTGTAATCACAAAGCTTTTCTATGCCTCTGCTTGCTCGAGTTTATACCAGACACGTCTGACAGGGCTTACTTGCAGCAGCGTGTACAAACTGATACATAGCCTCCACTTGTTCTTAAAGGTGTAGTCTTTTATGAAGTTCCTCTTTTCCTAAGTCTCCCCTTGTCCAAACTTCTGGAAAATTAATTATTATATCTGCTCATCTCCAGTGCTGTCTATAAGGTGTTTGTACAGGACCGCTCATAGTTAACATCTGGATAGCCGTTTATCCAGATGTATCCCCGCGACCTTTCCTTTTTGCTGCCTATAACCGGCATATGGACCTTCCTAGTATTATTAAAAATCAGAGACACAACCCAAGGATATTAAGGAGAGTTTTATTGTAAAGATAGCAGTACCTACAATTTTACATGTTTTCAAGTCTACAAAAACTCTCAGAGCAGAGACTTTCTGTGTCTGTCATACCAGCAGACACATTACCCATAAACTTGGAGGGATAAATTCACTTCCTGCCAAACTGAGGCAGGGGAGGGGGCACCTTGATGTCTTGGCCTCTCTCCAGCTTCTTTTCACAATCCACCAGGTAGTTGACTCCGTCAATAACAATCTGAACAAGCTCAACCTTGATCGTGAGAGAGAAAAGGCCATGAGGAGGAGACATGATGGAGAGGAAAAAAAAAGGAGGAGAGATTAGCTCAAGTGGAAACTGCTTTCCAAGCCCTGCTGGACAGAGCAGTGTTGGTGTATGTGTGAGTCCTCCGCTCAGCAGAACTTTACTACAATGGGGGCATTTGAGTGAGGGGAGGCGTCCCGAGGCTGCGGTCAGGTGCAGACATGGAGGGATAGCCTAGGGTTTCCTCGCAGGCTCTCCTTAGGGTCAGGTTGCTGTGGGAACTTTTTTATACTGAAAAATCATTAGTTTTCTTCACCTTTCCTTAAAAAATAGTGTGTGTGTGTGTGTGTGTGTGTGTGTGTGTGTGTGTGTGGCAGAGAGAGAGAAAAGAGAGAAAGAGAATTGAACCTGGGTCATTGGGCTTGTGTGGCAAACACTTTTATCTGCTTAGCTATCTCTCCTGACCACACACTTTTTTTTTCTTTTAGGCATTTATTATTATTGTTTTATTTATTATGTGTATATGTGTGTGCCTGCATAAGAGTTTATGTGCACTGCATTCATTCAAGTGCTCACAGAGGCCAAAGGACATTAGATTCTTTGGAACTAGACTTACAGAAGGTTTGACCACCATGTAGGTACTGGGAACTGAACTCGGGTCTACTGCAAGAGTAGCAATTACTCTAACCAGTAATTACGTCAAGTACCTGTTTTTCATCAGCCTCCTGAGGGGAGGCTGTGTTCAAGGTTGAAATAACTTCCTGTGCTGACTATCAGTGTGTAATTAGTACTCAGCTGTGTGTTCCTAAGCGAGTTCTTGTGACTCGTCTCACTTGTGGTTCCCATATCAATGAACCTATTGTTCCTTTAATTACAGGAGTCCCTTGGCCTTATAGGCTACACGAAAGCCTTAGAGACTATTAAGAATCTGGGATGTCATGAGGAAGATGATTGCATGTGGGCTTCCGCATGGGACACTCAGAGTCAAGAGAGGTTTTCCCGCGTTTCCTCTCTCTCAGAGGGACAGGGCACCTGTTCTCTGAGTCCATGAGGATAACATACCGCTGTCCATTAGTATAGGGAGCTCGTGTTGCAGGAAATGCTGAAATAGCTCCCAGGGGGCTGGTCTATAATGACATTCCTGTTGTGGTTCCTTGGCTTCCCTACAAGTGCTCACCAGGGACTGTGTATCTTTCTTGCATTATTTTCCGTGCAAGAGAAAGACAAGAATGGATAGTTAAGCTGGACTTCAATGGGGAAAATGGGAGTGTTTGAATGCAGTCAGGCTGCCGAGGCTGCTTTTCCATGTCCTCTCGATGTCAGGCTGACCTAGTTGGTACATATCAGGGTGAGAGAGACTTTACCTCTGATCTGCCGATCCGATCTATGTTGGAAATATCGTATACATCCGCCACTGCTGCAGTGTCCACACCGCCTGTGCCACGCTTCTGGAGCCGCAGGTTCTCCAAGATCTTAGAGAAACGTGGATCCTAGGAGAAAGGATACTGTTGAAGTCATTGAGCAGAGATGCTAAAAGGGACAGTAACAGTCAACAAAGTATTTACAACGTACCTGTGCCCTGGGCTTAAAGCCCTCCAGCATCTAATGAAGTGGATATTACTTTTACCCCATCAAAGTCCACTTTCTGGAGCTGTAAAAAAATGTACCTTATCCAGGGGATGGTGGGGCATGACTTTAATCTCAGTATTCCAGAGGTAGAGGCAAGTGGATCTCTGTGATACTGAGGCTAGCCTGGTCTACATAAGGAGTTCCAGGACAACTAAAGCTATTTATTGTCTTGAAAAAAAAAAGTATCTGGCACCTGGTCCCTTACAAACAATAGAAGCACTTTTGGCTCACAGGGTGGGAAGTCCCAGAACATGGTGGTGGCACCGGTTTGGCATCTGGTGAGGGTGATCTTGTTACATCATGATGTGGCGGGGGTCACATACTGTGAGACAGAGCATACATGCTAGCTTGGATCTTTCTTCTTGTACAACCACTGATGCTACCATAGAGGCCAAGGCTAAGAAGACCTCAGCAATCCCAGTTACCTCCTGAGGTCACACATGCCGTTGGCATATGAATTTGGCGATTAAGTCTCTAACGTATAAACTCATAGAGGACAAGCTATACTAACCCCTAAACTTCAGAGGAGCAAACAGCTACGTGGGACTTAACTTCACCAAAGTCAGACTGCTAGAAGTCAGCGAGTTGCAGTTGAACTTGTCAGCGCCTGACTCCCAGTTTATCTTTGGATAAATACATACATTTATTTGCATATGGATGTCAGTTTTTGTACGTTTGCTATTCACCTGTACGCCAGTTTCATTGTTATAATTAAAATCGCGAAGTGAAATCAGTTAAAATCATTTTTTTTTAACATTGGAATTTTGAATGACAAAAAAATTCCTACCTTCTACTGGATAGGCTGCACATTTTTTTTTCTAAAATTGTTTAAGCTTCCTTGACTTACTTTGTGTGCTGTGGCAGAAAAGACTAGCTATCCATCAGGATCCTTGCTTTATCTCTCTCCCCAGCACTGGAGCTGAAGATGCAGACACTTGCTCGCTAAGCCCTTGCCACCAGAATGAGCAGAAGTGAAGTGTGCCATTTCCCTTCTTACACCTTAAGTGCGGTGGACACGCCTACATGCTCTCTTCTTTTCTCACGGTGGATGGACCATGACTGGAACTGAGGAAAATGCCCTAAGCGTCCCTCCAAGCAATGCCCCCTACCGGCAGCCTCGGTGAATAAAGGAGCTTGCTGTCAACCAGGATGGCCTGACTTGAATTCTTAGAACCAAGAAGTTGCCCAATGGCTTCTACTGTGTACCACACGCTTCCCCCAAACTGCACAAAATACAAATAAGAAATTAAAAGAACAAAACAAGCAAACAAACAAACAAACAAACAAAAAAAACAGAACCTGTGCTGACTAAGTCCCCCCTCCAGGCCATTGTCTTCTCAAACATGCTCAGATGTAAAAACAAGGTGACAGGAACCCTGGGAACCCTCATGCCTATCTTAATTTGTTAAGTGATGGAGACTCAAAAGCCTTATTTTTGAAGCACCACCCCCTTGTCCTGGCCTGGATCCTTTTATGCTAATTAATGCAAATGACTTTAAGCCAGGCCCCGCCCCTTCCATCACTGTTCTGTTGCAGGGCGCCAAAGGTCCGGGTTAAGGAATGAACACTAATGTTTTCTCCTGCAAAGAAGTCACATCTGAGCTGATCCCGAAGGGACTCAACAAAGCTCCTGGTCACACGCCATTACCTTGCTCAGCTTTGGGATCCTAACATGGACACCAGCTCGCAACCCGGTTCCGAGGTTCGAGGGGCAAGTCAGAATGTATCCTAGACGCTCATTCCACATGAACTCCCAGCCTCGTTCTTGGATTAATCGTTCCACCTACAGATGGAGTAACAATGAGCAAATGACAGACTTCTCAAATATCTGTTCCTTCAGGTCATCTTAAACACCAAGGAAAGGGACCAGTAAATCACACGAATGAAACTGTGGTGGATCTATGGCTTGTACTTGGTAATTCTTCTATTAGAGTATAAATAGAATCTCTTAAATCAGATGGCTATGGAAAGGATTTAACACAGTCCCTAGAAGAGTTTATGCTCTCAATAACTGTCGGTTGATACCATTTCTTATGCAAAGACTGTAGGAGGGCATAAAAAATTCTCTGCAGGTAAGCCTGGGAGAATTTATTCCATTGTGTACCATCCAGTCCTATGTCCCAGCCCACCCACTCCCCCCTCCCATTCTACCTATCCAATTGCATTCACCCTACCCACTCTTTCTATCCTTATATTTAGAATAGAATGAGAAAATAGCCAGTGAACCATAGACTCCCCCCTGCCTCCCAAAGAGAAAAGCTATCCCCTTTGGGAAGCACTACTCTGAAGATTTGATTCTTTGGAAAAAAGAAGCAGCCCCACATTGGAAACTACCAAGATATCTTTTTAAAAATGGAGAATGACAAGGCTAAAGAGATGGCCCCTCCCTAAGAGCCGTGGCAGCTCCTCTAGAGTATCTCTTTTGGATTCCAACACTCATACGGTAGCTCACAACCATCTGCTGCTACAGTTCCAGGGGATCCGAAGACACCCTCTTCTGGCCTCCAAGGGTACTGCATGCATGTGGTACACAGACATTACCGCGGGCAAAACACTCATACATGCAAAATAAAGTAATAATGAAAAATCTAAAATACATACACAGATATGGAAACTAGAGAGGTTTTGTTCTGATAACTATCTAGAAACCCCTGATGGTATCTTACTTCCTTTAGTCCACGACAGAATCGCTCAAATACACGTTTCATATTGCCTCCCTTTTCCATCGAGATCACCCTGGTGTGGTCTTCCTCATTTATCCAGATGAGAAATGTCTTGTCATAATTATGCCTAACGAAGACAGAGATGTGGTGCTGACTGTTAATTGCGTTTATCTCAACACATGGAAAGCAATTACCTGATTGCTTCCTTTCCCCTTCCCCACTCGCTGGATGGCCCTTATCTCTTAATTGTGCCTGAACAAGTACCACGGAATAATGATAGCTTGCAGAACGGAGAATAAGACCAAACCCAGCCATTAACGATGCCAAAAGTGTTTTTCCCCCCAAATTCTTCTCTTCATTCCTCAAACAAGAGAACAACAGTTCAACTATGATAGCATTTAGCGCTGATGTCAGGGCGGAGCAGGGGGTGTTTTGATGCCTAAGAAACCCAGCCAAAACCTCTTGAAAGGCGGGGGAGGCAAGGATGGAGGAACTCTACCTGCATCCCAAGGGTTCACAGCTGTTTGCTACATAAGCCCTGGCTGTCTGTCCTCTTGTGAGTCTTCCTCCTCAGATCCTTTTAGGTAGAGTTGGGATAACCTACTACAGGAGCCGTGGCAGACTGAGGACTACTAGAAAGGATTTGGATACACTGGGCAACCATTCCTTCTTTCAGAGTTTGCCTTAAATTATCAATATTGATTTTACATTTTGAGTTCAATTGTCTTAAGTTCACAAGCAGATTCTCTAGCTAATCTGAAGTATCTTTTTTGAATAGTCTGCCCCCATGCATAATTCATGCAAACCAGCTCACATTCCTATACTCTTTAAAAAAAACTCTTACAACACACACATACACATACACTCACATACACCACACACACACATATACACTCACACACATACACCATACACCACACATACACACATATACACTCACACACTTACATACACCATACACACACTGATACACACCACACACACAGTCACATACACCATACACACACATATACACTCACACAGTTACATACACCATACACATACATTGATACACACCACACATACACACACTCACATACACCATGCACACACATATACACTCTCACACACTTACATAACCATACACACACATTGATATACACACACAAACTCACATACACCATGCACACACATATACACTCTCACACACTTACATAACCATACACACACATTGATACACACACACAAACTCACATACACCATACACACACATATACACTCACACAGTTACATACACCATACACACACATTGATACACACCACACATACACACACTCACATACACCATGCACACACATATACACTCACACACTTATATACACCATACACACACTGATACACACAGTCACATACACCATACATACACATATACACTCACACAGTTACATACACCATACATATACATTGATACACACCACACATACACACACTCATATACACCATGCACACACATGTACACTCTCACACACTTACATAACCATACACACACATTGATATACACACACAAACTCACATACACCATGCACACACATATACACTCTCACACACTTATATAACCATACACACACATTGATACACACACAAACTCACATACACCATACACACACATATACACTCTCACACACTTACATACACCATACACACACATTGATACACACCACATACACACAAACACATAAACTCCCCCCACACACTCCCATACATACTCCCCCACACTCACACACACTCACACATACACTCACGCATACACACACATGAACGCTTACTCATACACATTGACATGTTCACACACACTCACAGACACACACACACACGCATGCTTACACACACAGTTTTCAGTTATACTTGTCGTCCCCATTTCTCTCAAGCCCTCAAGCCCAGCATGCTGTCAACGGCAGTTCACAGCAACCTCAGGTTAGAAGAAGCAGATGAGCTGAGATCCTCAACACACAGGGAAAATGTAAAAACCATACCAGATTCCCCTGGCATCAGGCCAGTCACGGGCCATCCCAGCACATGTTAGTAAAGGGGACACTGGCTTATCAAACAGAAAGTGGTCCTGTGGGCCAGAAGGGACAAAGCAGAGAGATGAGCCTGTGAGACTAGGTATGGGCCAGCTGACCAAGTTTCAACTTACAGATAAAGAGGCCTCTCAGCGGTGTGTCTCAGATTCACTGTGTGCTGGAACACCGTGGGAGCTTTTAAAAACAAATACACCATTGTCCAGAGCTCACAGACACGGTACCAAGTAGAAGTCAAGGGTCCTTCTAGATTGAATCACTAACAAGAGGGGCCCCCGGAGACTGGAGAGAGGAGAGGTTGAAGAAAGACACTCTCCAGGAAGAAGCTCACCCATAAACAAGAAGCCAGGGTAGCTGCTTAAGGCGGATGCTGGCTTGCTCTGCAGTGGCAGGCAGGAGGGTGTTGGAGTCTACACACACCGGGGACAGAGGAGTACCAACTAGAGAGCTGCCTGTGCCGCCTGGAAAGGGGTGCTCCAGGTGATTTCTGTCTTCTGAGATAACGGAATCTCATTTCTTCTTTTCTTGGAGTTTATGAACATTATTTTTTTTTTAAATAACCACCCCTTTAAATTTTGTAACAATGAAGAAACAAAAGGACCTGAGTCCAGCACTCGTGAGGCTAAATCAAAAGGAGTCCTGTGAGTTTGAGGCCAGCATCGGCTACATACTGAGACCTTGTTTCACAAAACCCAAAAGGACTGCATTTTGTTTACCCTAGAGCCAGTGAGAAGCTCACAGGCGCTGGGAGGCAGCAAGGAGGAGTGCCTACAAGCAGCTATGTCTGGCTCAGAACCTGTCACAAAGAGCTCCTTAACTTCCTGCCTAGATCCTCTCAGCCTCCAGAGTTCTCTTAGGATGTGGTACTGGAGGCATCCTTTAAGCATGAGTAAGGTTTCCATAACTGGCTGTTTTCACTTGTTCATAGGTAACAGGAGGAAGATTCCCCCATTCAACCTCCACCCTCCTGTGCCAAGCCCAGCACTCCTACTGGAGTGTCCTCTTCAGACTTCACCCACGGCTTGACAAGATGTAAACCTTCACATGGACTGGATCTAGGCGCTCCCACACGTATGTAACAGATGTGCAGCTTGGTCTTCGTGCGGGCTGGGCTCCTCAACAACTGGAGCAGGGTGGGGGTGGGGGGCTGTCCCTGACTCTGTTGCCTGCCTGTGGATCCTGTTCCATCCTGTTCCCCTATCTGGATTGCCTGTTTGGCGTCAGTGGGAGTGGCAGCTAGTCCTGCAGTGACTTGATTGGCCAGGATGGGGTGATATGGGGGGCTCCCCCATGAGAAGTGGGGGCTGTGTGCAGGGGGGACCAGGAGGAGGTGGGGCCTGCGATCGGGATGTAAAGTGAATAAATAAATTAATGAAAAGAAAAGATTTAAAGCTTCAACTCCCTTCTTACACTGAGGCTGTGGAAGCCCCAGGCCAGTTTCAGCCCTGCTGGACGACCTCTAAGTGGGTATAGGCTCTAGGCAGAGCTGGGGGTCCAGCCTCTTTCCAGGTAGCCTCAGGGTGATTTATCACCTACTCACATCGATGAGCCGTTGCTGATCCTGCTCTGTCATCTCAGACAGCTTGTAGTAGCGGCCAGCCAGGTCCCCCTTGAGGCCCTCCAGGGCAGTAATGGCCACATTCTCCACCTCCCTTCTCTCTGCCCGGGAGCAGGCTGGAGGCAGGCTCAGCCCGCGGATGCTGCGGCCAGTGCGAACCCGAGAGGACAACACATAGCGCTCATCAAACTGCCCGTGAGTGATCTGCCGGGTGGAGCAGAGTGGAGGGTCACCATGGCAGCCACAGAGCACAGTCCTCTGACCTGCAGCTTGCCTGGAAACCTTCCGGCAGTACATCACAAGGAGCATGGCTTACTGCCAGACAGAACTCCAGCTCTGGGGTTTAACACTAATCAAGTAAGGTGGGATCTGGAGTAGGTGGTTTCTGTTGGGGTGAAATTCTGTAAGAAAGTTTAAAGTTCCCATCAGTTAGTTGTCCTCTACCTAGAGTTGTCTTAAAGGAGCTTATTAACCTTCCCTGTCCCTCTAGGGGATATGATGAAGGTAGGTCATCTTAGACTTTCCAGGTATATCTCAGCAAGGGAGCAGCTCTTAGCTTCCCTCTTCAGCCTGTGGACTCAGGAAATCCTGCATCACGGGGAAAAGAAGTGGAGCCTGGAGCCTACCTTGGATGCATCCAGGTCGGTAGGATGCTTCATCACCCTAGGGTCATAGCCATTGTGCCTTAGTTTGATGACAGGATCAAAAAGGTCAGCAAACACCTGTAAACAAGAACATCCTGTAACTGGCTCGCCTATTATCGAAGGACTTTTACCTTCACCTGTCCCCCTTCTCCTAGAGGGCTCAAGGGCCAGGTTTGATGGCTTCCTGTGAAATTCTCCATGCCACCATGCGCAATATGCATAGAAGAATAGACTAGTGGATGAGAGTGAAAAAAATAAATGTACACCAGAAACAAACAAACAAACAAACAAACAAATGTTCAGCAGCACCCCGTACTGGAGAGAGAGAGAGAAAGAGAGAGAGAGAGAGAGAGAGAGAGAGAGAGAGAGAGAGAGAGAGAGAGTTGGGCTGCTGGACTCTGTTTAATCTCTTCTTTAAGGATTCTGCCAAGCCCACTGGATGAGAAAATCTGATGGTTAAGAACTCAAAGGCTTTCTGCTTTGTGAACTAAAAGAAGCCACCAGCTCAAGGGCTAAGCACATTTTGTAATCAGAAGAGAAAGTCGGGTCAAAGCAAAATACGAAGTCCGTGGGAAAATCCAGCTATACAAAGCAAGGATCTCTTACCTATCCTGTGGGGACCTGTCTGTCCAGACCCAAACCAAAATGAACCGCATTGGCATAGGTAGTGTTTAGCTTAAGTAGAGGTATGTATAATAACAGACGACTCTAAATCCTTAGAAGTTATGGGAAATGGGAAGAAGAGCATTGACACCAAAGAGGCAGCTTTAGTCCAAGTCTCTGTTATAAGCTAATAAACTGCCATTTTGTTTATTTGGGATGGCCCTTTCTGTCCCTTGATAGCTGCTTTTCTGAGAATATATAGCTGCGGTTAGTTCTATGACAGAAGAGTGAAAAGAGAGAGGGTGAAGGAATCAGGCTTCAGGATTCTGTTCTGATGAAGAGGCTGCTCTGTGGACATGGGTATGGGACTGAGTTCTGTTACCAGCAGTCACTGTTCCCTGGCACCAAGGAGCCAAGAAACTTGGTGAGCCCAGGGGTTTGTGCTATAGTAATAGAAAGATAAGTCTCCAAACTATAGACTTATACTCACCCAATAAGCCCAGAAACAAACATTTCAATGTATTTCTGACGAACACACATCTTTCAATTCTGTTTAATTTTTCTGTACCAACACAGCCTTTTGACAAGCTTCAAGAGCTCAGTCATGCAACTAACCTCTCTTTGAGGAAGGACATTGGCAAGGTAGCAAAGAAAGCGTCGTCCCTAGGAAGCTATACACCTTATAATCCCAGAAAGGATTCCTGATGGTTCTAAGGGAGTTTAAGGGAGTTGGCTTCCTTTTTTTTTTGAGCCTTTCCTGAGAATGCAAAAGCTGGCTGTAAAGAAAGATGAAGATCCTATGACAGTACACCCCATCCACATGCAAGGTAGTTCGCACTCTGCTGTCAGCAGCCCATAGTCTTACCTCATATGACTCTTCGTCACCGGCCACCATGCCCACAGTCTTAATGAAGGGGTGACCAGGGTTATCCACTCCAGTTTGGATGCACTGGTCCAGGGTGTAGCCACTGGGTGTCATCTTGTTTCGGAGTTTGGCATAGATGGTTGGGGTGAGGCACTCAGCCATGCAGTTGTTATGTTTTCGTAGGTCAGGGTAGTCTGCACTGTGGGAGGAGAGAGGTTGTGGGCCAGTAGTCCCTAGGTAAGGGCTATCAAAGACTCAGTTTCTCTTCGATCTTCAACCAGGCTCTCTTGTCCCAGTGAACACAGGGAAAATTAGAAAGAGAAGCCTCAAGTCCTTGCTTGAGTAAGCCAGGCATAAGAAAAACTTGTGCCCATGACCACTAGGGAAAAGGTTGGTAGAAAATCAGTGATACTTGCTACAGAAGCAACAAAGGGAAAGAGGAAAGGAAGTCCGGAAATGAATTGAAAACATATGCAGGTTTCTCTTCTGTCCAGTAGTGTTGATGAAATCCAATGACAGTCATAGTTTAGTCTCTCAGGTCTGTCTGTCTGTCTGTCTGTCTGTCTTTCTCTCTCTCTCTCTCTCTCTCTCTCTCTCTCTCTCTCTGTGTGTGTGTGTGTGTGTGTATGTGTGACAGAGAGAGAGAGAGAGAGAGAGAGAGAGAGAGAAACTACCTACAATGTTACTCACCCCTCAGTCCTTTGCTACAGAGAGAACTCTATGACAACAGAGACAACAGAGATTTGGCCTGTCTTCAAAACAGTAACTAGCTATGAACACAAGCATTTGATAAATATGTCAGAATAACACACAGAAGGCCACCACATTGAATGCTGTCTTACCCTGGGCATGTTTGAAGGATATGAACTGAGGAGTACCATAGACTCAAACACAGGTGATCTCCTTCAGCTACTCCTGGGGTGCATGTTTGCTCTGATTCCCTCAGAAATGACAATTCTATCAGAGTCTCTGAGGGACATCTTGGTTGTTTTCTCTCTTCTACCCCTATCTACATGAAACCCTAGGACATCATCACACTGTTCAAACTACTCAGTGCACTGGTGACTTGGACACAGCGGGGTTCTGGGCAGCAGACTATCTGACCTCATCTTCTGCATGCCACTCCTCCACATCCTGTCCACCATGTCCTTTAACGATCACACTTAAAATCAATTCTGTGATCACATTTCCCAGAACACAGTAGAGCAGTGATTGAAGCGTGGGTCTCATCCCAAGGGACCCGAGTTTTCATGTGGCTGCACTAAATACATGAATTTGGACTTAGTAATTCTAAGTCCTCGTTTTATTACTAAATGATGCTAAAATGAATCATGACCCATGTGAAAGTACCTAACATACATGTTAACAGGTAGTGTCATAATGTAAGTGCTCAATGAATGTCAACTATCACTGTTATTCCTATTTCACTGAAGGATAAGCTTTGGGCAGGAATGATCTATTCCTTTGTGTTTGTCATAGGTAGCTAGGCTTAATGAGTCTCATAAAAAGATTGTTAAGTTTGACTTAACCATTTAGAAAAACAAAGCAGATTCTCAGAGACTAGGGATATAGCTCAGTAGTTAAGAGCACTGTCTACTTTTCCAGAGGACCCAAGTTCAATTCCCAGCACTCACATGGCAGCTCACAACTGTGACTTCAGTTCCAGGTAATTTGACAATCTTCTGGCCTTTGTGGGCACTGCATACACATGATGCATAGACATGCTCTCAGACAAACACCCATACAAATGAGATTATGTAAAATAAATAAAGGACTTCTCACTGACCATTTCCAACAGAAAAGATCACATATTTGGTTGACATTCTGGGTCATTTTAAGCCAGGAGGACTCACCTTGGGGGAAAGAGCTTGTGCTGTTCCCGGGCATCAGCAGATACCTTCTGCCTATTCAGCAGGTAGCCAGTGGTCAGGGCACTGGTCCCCAGGGTAGTAAACAGTAGAGATGCATTGCGGCCAGTTAGCAACTTAGAGAAGGCACTGGCCATCCTTCTTCTTGGTTGAGTGTCTAGAAGCAAAGAAGCCATATCAGATAGCATCATACAATAGTTCTGAACCCAGCATGGAGAGGAAGTCAGAAAACTTCCTGGTGAGAAAACAATGTGCTTGTGTTACTTATCTATTTCAGGTTTTGTGAATGTTCATCCCATTTTCTCCAGTAATTACAGTGAAAAGTAAGCAAAAGTTATAGATACATAAATATTAGACAAACTGGGTGCATTCTGAGTACAACTACACGACCAGACTCTGAATAGAATGAATTTCTGGAATTCTCAGAGGTATTAAGATTCTCTGAGGATCATTGTCCCACTTTACATACCCCCGTACAAACTTGTGTCAGAGCTCAAAGTAACACACAAACAAATTTGGGTTATCTTAAGAGCAAATGTCCTTCCGACTTGAAAGGTTGAGGTACCAGCAGAATGTGTATGTGTGGGGTGGGGAGATATTTAGAACTTCAGCTGTGGTTTAGGAATCCTGAAAGGGGGTCAAATTGTTCAACGTTAACAAAAAATTCATCCCTTGGCTCCCAGCAGAAGCAGACTCAAAATCTTTCTTAAAAATGTCATACTTAGCTTTCTTTAAAATATAGTATTTAAGAATCTGGATTCTTGCAGGTTGAGATCAAACAACAAACTCCCAACCAAAGACTTCAATCATATAAAAAGATATAAATAAAAAGACAAGAGAGAAAAACTAACAATAGACTTAGGCCTTCTATGACTAAAGATTGTGGGATTGTTGGACAAGAGCAAACAAGGGCTCTAGATAGATGTTTTAAGTAACAAAGTTATGTATAAATTATTACATTATCGAAAATTTATTACGAGAAATATATATATATATATATATATATATATATATATATATATATATATAATCAAGCAACAAAAGACTATTAGTAATGGCCAAGATATCCAATCATGTTAGTCCATATATATCATTCTAGCACTTAGGAGCAGAAGGCAGAATTGCTTTATGTTTGAGGCCAACCTGCTTTGAATAGTGAATTTTAGGCTGTCCAGGACAGTGTGATGAAATCTTGTCTAAACAAACACACAAGCCAAAGAATAAGAAAGAAAAAAACACTTGAAAGAGAATAAAATTATACAATTAAACTGTTGGATATTACACAGCCGAGAAAAGAATAAATGAACTGGAAGGCATGCCTCAGGAAATTACCTAGAACGTAGCTCAGAGAAGCAGAAAAAAATGGAAAATCTGAGACATAGGCTAGGAAATATTATTGATAATTACAATGGGAAAGTTAGATACAAACTAGAGTTAAGTCACAGGAAGAGACACGAGAGGAAACAGAAGTGATGCTCAAAGGAAAGCATTATCCAGAATGGATAAAGTACATGAAGCATAGTACAATACAATCAAACACCAATGAAACTGATCCCTAAGTAAATGCTTTCAATCAGACACAACGATACTAGCAGAAAGAAGACAGTTCACCTATAAGGAAATTACAAATATCAGCTAAATTTGCAATAATGCACCCAGGAAAATAATTTTTCTAGAGACGAAGAGACAATAAACATATTTCACATGAGAACGAAAAAAAAATACAGATAAAGAACAAATCAGTAACAAAGGAACTACTAAAAACCACTTGAGAAAGAACATGCCAGTGAAGGACAGGCTGAAGGTAAAGAAAACATATAGATCTTAACCTGTTCTTATATGGTTCTCAACAAACCAGGAAAATCAGTATGAAATATGCATAGAAGAATCCTGGTGGATGTGGTGCTGTTCAGAAGTCAGGAGGGCCACTCAGCCTCCCAGTTGTCAGGGGCAGCCCTGCTTATCCACTGAAGGCCTAAAATCAGCCATAGGCCTGACATACATGCCCGCTAACACAAAGTCTTGGGCCTCTGTGGAAAAACACTGAAGCAGATGGCTATAAGCTATTGTAAACAAACAGCTTTGGTGGAAAATTACCAGCCTGAGTAGTCATAGACCTTGTAGATAAGCAACCTTGGTGGATAGTACCAACTTAGATAAGGACAAGTGAATCATAGGCAGGGTCATAGTGATCTGTCCCCTGAACCTTCACCCAGCTGACACTCTGTTCTGGAAGATATCTGTACTCCCCCTGAACACCTATGCTCTTGCAGCATCCCCTGCCCCACATCCTGCTTTTGTGTGTATATAACCCCTGTGTGAAAAAGTAAAAATTATGATATGATCAGACTATAGACAAATCATCATTCTTTGTGTTCACCTGTCCCCCATCTTCTCTTTCAGGTGATCTCCCTGGACCCCTGTTCAATGCCCTGCTGGACAGGACACCTAGTATTCCCTGCCAAGAGCCTCTTAGCATGAGTCTCTGAGTGGACAACAGTGAAAGGCATTTCTCAGTACTTTCCCACTGTGTGGTATCCATGATGTCCAAATAAGGAAAGCATGGTTTCTTCTAACCTTAGTTGTGTTCCTGGGTCTTTACCTCAAGATGCCCAAGCTTAGATGGACTGCTTATTTCAAAGAGCTTATTGGTGTGTACTTCTGTGGCTGAAAGCCTGGGCCACCCAGGACAGGTTAAACTTCATGTTGGATGTGGAATGGCAGTACACACAATTCCATGTGTATCTATCCTTCTGACATTATTGCCTTTCTTCCATGATTGAATTTTGGAAACTGATGAGCTACCAGCTGCCAGGGTTCTCCAAGGAAATTTCTACTAAGCATCAAAGACTTTAAACATTTATGAAGTTGTTTTTCTATATTGATTGGCCTATGAAATAGCTTATCAGACACCTTATCTTCTACACTAATGCACTGTCAACATACAATTCTTTGCATTTTGATGATGTCACAGATGTCTAAAATTGTTGTGACAAGTAAGTCATTTCTCGATGTTCTAGAGACCTGAAATGGCCAGACACTGACCTTATCACATATACCCCTCTGCCCTCTACAGGGCTTCAGTGCTGCTAGGATTCCTTCCGATCTTCAAGGATGTGGAGATGTGCTATGGCATCCTGGCCCTGAGGTACAGCAGGCAACACTAACACTGTGCTGTCACATTCTCAATTCTGTTTCCTAAGCAGAGAGACAAATGTTGCCACTCTGAGATTTATTGTAAATTCACCAAAGGGATATAAGTTCTAATCAAATGCCTTATAAGCCATAGGGGTCAAAGAGAAAGTTAGAGCACGCTGTCACTAAGCTAACAGGAAATGTGTTCATACCTGTAGGTGTGGCAAATTTCTTTACCCCTGGGTTTCTTCCTTTTAGTTACCTAGGTACTCACTGGTAGGAGGCTTTATGAAAAAGAGGCCCTGAAGAAGTAGAGTTAGGAAAGACAGGAAGGGAATGGTCTCCACGGAAAGCCTGTAACAGTGGTAATCCCTGGTGCTTCCTTCCTCTAAGGCTGGCCCATGGGTAGGTAGGTATTCGCCTCAAAATAACAAAATATCAAAATTAGGCATGTCACTACATCCAGAACTTTGTTTTGGAAATAATTGGTCTAATTTACTTTTAAGAGTTCCAACACTACATTAACACAGTTGTGTGGTCAGTGTTACTGGTGCAGGGGAGGCCTTGATGGTAGCAAGCAAAGCAGCCCTGAAAGAGAACTAGGCTCCCACGCCTCAGTTCTTGTGTGCTTAGCATACAAGTCAAGCTTTAGTGAAGTGAATAATTCCTGTTTCCCTAGTTCTGTCTGGGGCTGGGGGTGCTATTGCTGTTGTTTCTTTTGGTTTTTGTCGTTATTGTTGTTGTTTATTGTTGTTGTTTGATTGGTTTTGTTTTGTAAAGTACATAGAAACAATTGAATTCTGCTACTAAGGAACCAATTGACAAACTTGGGAGAGATGTTGGTCCAATTGTCTTGCCGACATTTTGATTTGGGAATGGCCGTTCTGCCCCCTGAGATTCATAGCCAATCTTGTGAAACCTTTAACAGACTGACCTTAAACTTGGTATTTGAGAGGCAGGACGGCAGCGCATTACTTTGATGTGCACAGTTTTTTGTTTTTTTTTTTTTTTTTTTTTATAAACCTGGAAGACTCTGAGTGTTATAGAAGCAGTATCTGGGGCTGCAACTCTGTTCCAAGGAGGTGTTACATGTTTAAGATGGGTTGTGTGTACCCACCAAAGCATTTAGCATTTCACTTTGCCTGCTTTTCAAACACAGTTTGAAACAGGGTTTTTAAATTATTTGTTTTTGAGGTCATAATTATGTCATTCCTACCTTTCCTTTCCTCCCTCCAAATTCTGTCTTATAAGCTTTCTCATTCTTTTTTAAATTCACGACCTGTTTTCATCAGCTGTTAAATGTACATATGTATATACTATATGTTTATTATATAACATTATATTATGTAATATAATGTTACATATTGTATATTTGTATATTATATATGTATATTTTTATGTATATATATCATATAAATAGTATCTTTTCAGTCTATATACTGTTATTTGCATATATGTTTTCAGGACTGACCATTTGGCATTGGATAACCAACTGGCGCGTTCTTCCCTGAAGAAGACCGTTTCTTCAGCTCTCAGCATTCCTTCCCCCCTTGCCTGCAGTTCTATATCTATAGTTGAGGCCTCCAGGGCTCTCCTCCTGTCCACTTCGGCATCTTTTGCTGTTGTCCTTGTTCAGCTCAAGTTTAGACAGTTATGCTTGTGAGACTCTTTGGCCATAGCTTCTGACATCCCTAGAAGACTCAACCTCAGAGCAACTCCCTGTTCATTTGGCTTTTAGAGTCTTCTCACCAGTTCTCCTATAACAAACCCTGAGCTGTAAGTCCAGGAGCTGTCCTGTACACATACCAGTTATGACAGCTCCACAATGCTGCATTTTGATTGGTTGTTGCTTTCTGTAATCATCTTCATTTGTTGCAAAGAGAAGTTTCCTTAAATGTGTTTTTTTTTAAATAGTGCATCTAATGAAACCATACAGACAAAACTTTTGAGGAGAAAGCAATCTGAGACTCACTTGCAAAGCTTTTGACATTTTCAAGTCTCTCCATGTCCTGAGAATTATCAAAACTTACTCAACATTCTGTCTAGAGATTCGGGGAAAGAGGAGGTGAGGGACTAAGGCCAACTGGTAACTTCTCACTGGCACAAAGGTTCTACCCTTACTGTGGGCTCTGCCAGAGCCAGAGGGGTCAGTAACAACAGACTCTCAGATAACCTTACAGAAGCACACATCTGTTGGTTCCTGCAGCCAATGCTTCAGAGGGAACCAGCCTCCTCTTTGGCACATGGTGAATAATTACACGATAGGACAGAGCTTCCAATGTACAATGGGCTCTAATCAGCCAGGATTGCTCTGCAGCTTGTGTCACAAAGCTGGGCAGCTGCTTCAGAAACGGCTCTGTTCATCGCTCAGACTGGCCGTGTTTTCTAGACTTAGGTCTCTCATGGTACCCACACAGAGAACACTAACTTACTCCTGTGGACTCCAGCACATCTTGGGACCTCTGATGACCTAGATCTGGCTTCCAAGCCCATCAGGAAGCATGTGATTCACTCAGGGACTAACTTTTGACTCCTAAGTGTCAGGCAGTGTGGTAGACAGCAGAGGCAGATGACACAGTGAATAAATGTTGTGTTCTTCATGGACTTCTAGGTTTTCTAGGAACAATGGTTAAGAAACACAACAAATGAAATAATTATAGGTAGGGATTGATGCTGGAAAGGAAACAAGCAAGATATTATTCAGGGGATCTTGCATGATGCCTCCTTTCAATAAAACTGCTCAGGCAAAGAAAACAGAGGGTCCAAGGCCTTGATGCTGGACAAACCTTATTGAGAAAAAACGGTAGTGGCATTGCACCCAGGCAGAGGCAGTTAGAACCACCAGAACATCTGTACCTGCTCCAACCAGGGCAGGCAAGCAAGAAGACTGATGTGTTCATTACTCTCGAGGTCATGGAAGCCCACACCAGGGAACCCTGGGGCTTGGTGGGAAGAGTGGGTGATGTGTGTTTAGATGTGACAATTACTTATCATTTTCTTGGTGTGTTACATCTGGGTAACTTCATCTCCTTTTGTTTTTGACTTCTGTTAAAAACAAAACTTCTGGCCTGGCAGTCTGTGTGGTGGGGGAGAAGATGTACAGATACACATTAGCACCCAGACAGGCTCAGGCCTCTCCCCTTAGGTCCATTCAGACCCACAAAACAAGAGAAAAGGTTGGCAGAAAGAACTAAATACCAACCAGACACAATGGCTTTCACAATTTCATAAAATCATATCCACTTCATGCATATGTCACTCAGGGCCTGCTATGGAAACTGTTGCTAAGGATACGGTTGTCAGCCTGACACTCAGATTGGCTCTAGAGCATCTGTGATCTTAAAATTTTTATATTACTTCTAAATGTTGATTTTTACTCTTGGGTCTATGCAGGAAATTGGACCCAGCTGTCTTGGCAAAGTATCACCATGTCTGGGCATCTTGCTGCTCTTCCAATTAGGACTTTCGTGTCTATTTCCCACCCCACTGGGCCACAACCTGGCATCTCAGCCCACAAATGAGCAGATCTGCTACAGATAAAAAAATGATCAATAGATGGCGTGAGAAACACTGCTCAGTTTCCAGAGACTTAAAATGGGGCCAAAATCGTGGCTTCTCTAGCTCCTAGAAGTTGTGAGGATTGAATGAGCCCTTGGCACAAATCTTGGCCTTTAAAGCTTGAGTGATAAATAATGGAAACTTCTTTATTGAACTTGATAAACTTGGTGAGAGAAAGAAAAAAATCTGTAGACGGAGAAACCAGGCCATGGGTTCTAGAGCCATTGGTTTTAGTGCAATCCAGTCAAGAAACTCTCCAAACCAGAGCCAGAGGGAAGGCTTCCTGGGGAGAGATGGAAGAATCTTTGAGGTGTCCAGGGCCTGTGTGGTCATTGAGATATGAGCATGAAGGGTGTGAATGAATCTTGGAGGTAGACTGGTTTCTGACTTGAGTGATTCACTCCACGAGGAGCCATGCTCTACAGCTGGGATTCTAGCGGGAGAGCAGCTTTTGGGGGGGGTGGTGGTGGTCAGGGGTGTATGGGGGGGCACATGAGCAGATTGAATGCAAGAGATCTGTGAGGTATTCCAGAGGGAAT
Organism: Arvicanthis niloticus; assembly: GCF_011762505.2. Classification (NCBI taxonomy): domain Eukaryota; kingdom Metazoa; phylum Chordata; class Mammalia; order Rodentia; family Muridae; genus Arvicanthis; species Arvicanthis niloticus. The sequence goes on from NC_133437.1 coordinate 16,321,666, forward strand.
GTGCTCTCGAAGATGTCCTACGATGAGCACATAGGTATCCCTCACTTGAAAGGCCATGGGACCCACCAGGGAAGAATGGTAGTTATCTACTTCCTGCGTTGTTACAAACTTCCTGCCTGTCAGTCTTCCTGAGCCATCATCAGTAGAGACAGAGTGCTCATGACCATGAGCTGACAAGGGTGTGGCATGAGAACAAAGGCCTTGGAGCAACAGACCCTGAGTTTGAACACAGTTTTGTAACAGTTGTTACCTGTTGTCTTCAGAAAGACCCCTAAAGGCTACACTTGCCATATTTTAGTTTTCTCAAATATTACCGATAAATAGAAGCACTGAGGCTGAAGTATAAGGAAGTGAGCCACACCAGAATAGAGCCTGGCATTCACTCAGGACTAAGCAGGGGTTGGCACCTGACGCTCTCCGCTTGTGCTATCTCTCCACACACACACACACACACACACACACACACACACACACACACACACACCCTCCACATACATCCCAGCATCAGAAAATAGGCTTTGGTTTAGGTAAGAGTCTACAGGTCTGTCACTTAAAACAGGTGCAAGTTGTTGACCCAGACTTCCTGGAGCCTGGACGAGGTCACAGCTGGGCAACTCTAGCACCTTGCTAGGGCCACATCTAGTTCTTCATAGGGATCCTTCAGTCTGATCCCCTGCTTCTCACTGGACGACCTAGCCTCTTCCTGGTTCTGCTCAGGAAGATAAAGCCTTGGGATGTCCTTCCTGTCTACCCTGAGGACACAGGTTTCCCTGGTTCTGGGTGTGACAACGGGTCAGGCAGGAGCACTTGTCCTCTACGGACACTCATCCAGACTCTGGCACTTTCATGATCACTCAGTCCACAGAGACGTTTCTGGTTTCTCCCTGCTGTAGGACATCCTAGAGTAGAACAGGGAGCCTTCTGCAGGCCGGGGCATACATAGCTGCCAGGCCGCTGATGTGACCCAGAGGGGCTCAGGAGCTGAGTAGAATGGCAGGGTGGGGTCTTCCTTTGGTACTAAAAGGATCCATCTGAGTCTAGATGAGGAGCATAAAGAAGACCGGAAGTCAGGAATGAGTGCTGCCCTTACATGAACCCCCATCTGCCACTGACTGAGGGACCTTGGTGGATGATTGTCTGGATTTAGAATCACCCAGACAGGTCGTGAAGTGCTATGGCTAAGCTGGAAGAGGAAGTAAGAAACAACTAGTGACACAAAAAGCATCCAGGCTGATGGTCCGTCCCAGCATTATGTTTGAGAAGAGAAATGAGGTCGCCAGGAAACAAGGACAGAGGTAGAAGGATCTCAGGACAACTCTGTAGTGACAAAGGAGATGGGAGCAACCAGCCCATGGGGACAAGGGTCATAGTAAGTGTGCCATGTTTATAATATGGAAGATGCTACAGCTATTGCCTCTGCTTTCCTAGACATGTCCTATGACTCAGTCTTAGATGAAAGAGAAAAAGAGAATCTCATAGAAATGAGTACATGTAGTTACGGTTTTGTAACAGCAGTATACTACACACAGACACGCGCATGCACACACGCACACGCATATGTGTTTGCTTTGTGTGAGCATCGAGAATGTTACTGAAGATCATTCATGAAGCACTAAAGGGTTAATCCACAGCTCTCTATTTGGAGGAGCCAAGTCATTTGTTTTTCTCCCAGTTGAGCCTGGAAAGTCTCACTTACACACATCTGCAGTCATGATACAGGAGAATGATAAGCATAAAACCGTTTGTGTGAAGATACCTAGGCATCTATTTACACATGTACAAGAGCAATCCTGCCCTATGCATGTCTTGACTCGGCTGCCCAGGCATAGGCAGCAGCCAGGCCGCTGATGTTGCCCAGGGAGGCTCAGCACCTCCCTTTCTGTGATGGATGTGGCAGAGGAAGGAGCAGGCTGCAGCGGGCACTAAATAAATGGGGACCTCTCTCTAACATTTTAGGGTTGATCTTCTCCACTTCCTCCCCAAGACTACTACCTCAATGATCCCAAATAGCCAGCCTCTGGATGCCGCCTCTGAAAGCCTATTCATTTCAGCTTTTTCAAAAATCATCTTAAGTGTTTCACTTAATTGTCTTATTTTATTCATCTCTCTGAGGGCAAGATGACATCCCAGAATACACCTACCACACACTTTATGATTTGCTGCTTGTCACTCAGAGAAGGACTTTAGCCACATGGGCTCACTCATCGGCATCTCTGTCCTGTCAGTGTCTGCAACAGCTTCCTGCTGTGTGCTTTCCTCCTCTGTCTGAACTTTGACCTACTGCTGGGATTCACTTCTATCAAGAAATCCCTCCCCAACCCTGCCCATGGAGCCACACTCCTCCTTTTATTTATTTATTTTTTAATTGAGCTCCTACTTGAGCCCGATGGTGCAAGCGGTTTGACAAGCATCATTAGACTTTGCAAGAATCCTGCCGCAGAAGCTTTATTTAGCTGAATGAAAATCAAGTGGCCTTTTCTAGGTCAAAGTGCCACAACCTGAAGCCAGATTTGTCATAAGTTCTGACCCAGGTTCATGTGACCCCAACACCTCACCTACAGTCCAACCTTGGAGAGTAATCAGAAGAGCACTGCTCATAAGTTCAGGACTTAGGTGTGCCCCATGTCACTCCAAGAGTCCAGAAGCACTTTTACCACAACCATGCCAGGGCACAGGATTGTCACCTTGGAGCACATGACTCCTCCCTGACTCCCAGAGCATTCAAAGCTTGTTCTCTTCCCTTCAGGCTTCTACAGAAGTGCCGAGGATTCCAGACATTTCTGTGCACACTCCACTCTCACATTAGGCACTTGGTGTGCCTGCCAAGCCTGGCTAGGGACACTGCACCGGCCTTGCCTGTCTAAGAGAATACAAGGACTTGCTTTCTCCCTCTTCCCATCCTCTCTCCCTCTGTATGGGGCTGGGTATAAGAGAGGGAGGGGAGAGGAGGGATTGTCTATAGCTCTTACCAGGAGAGGCTAAGTGTTTCTGTAATGTGAAACACTTTTATACTCTTGGTTTTAAAAGCAGGTTTTTTTTATAGCATTGGGGTAAAATTGGGTAGAATTTTGGAACTCTAAGCCAGGAGAAATTTGTGTGGGGGCAATGTACAAGAACATCGCCTGACTAAGCTGGAGGCACTGGGCTCAGGTTCATGCCTACGTTCACTCTCTACAGCAAAGGAGGAAAGTGAACAGTTTAGGCAGAGTGCTAAGAAGCTGGGATTATTTTTTTCTGTCCCACTTGGTGGACTGGGTCCCAGATTCCTGGCTTTCTCTCTGGCTTTGTAACAGCATGAACTACCCCACTCCTGAAGCTTCTGTTCCCTCTGGGTGCCCTGGAGATGGGACGGTGTGTGCCTTTCTGCTGAATCAGAGTTATTTCTGCTCCTCCATCTGCCTGAGCTTCACCATGCTAGAAGATAGATGAAAGGCAGAAGTCGTGGGGAACCACATGTCTGCTGCCAACAGTCACCCCCAAACAGAGGCTGTACTTGATGCTTTCCAGCACCAGAGGAGTTTCTGAGCAAATCCTCATGATGCCAGTCTTATAGGCAAGTAGAAATGGTTATAGCTTCCTAGCTGTAAGATGGCGAACAGGTCCAGTTACCTCATGTGACAGGATGCAAGATCAACCTTAATGGGCACCCCTGGCCTTCTCTGTCTGACTCAGCAAGTAGGAAGTCATAAACCAAAGACAGAGGGTTCTTCCCAAGAGACAGGCCTTTCCCAGCCCTGTTTATAAAGATGGCATGGGGTCCTTTAAGAATTATCTTTCAAGAGAAAACATTTCCAAGTAAATGGGGAACTACAGGCCACCCTGTCCTCTGAACAGCTGTAACAGAGTGGGGTGTCATCTTCTCTGATGACGCAGGGTTTCATATGACCTCCGTCAGTCACCTTCAGTGTTGGCTCTGTCTGGGGCACCTGGCTCAACAGACAAGAGCTCCCAGAATGCCAGACACAGATTCCACATGTGACCTCAAGGAAGACAAGTGGACCTTCCTCTACTCTATGATAGAGTTGGGAACTCAGGCCTTTGAGGTTGGACTGAATCAGCCCCAGACTCAGCCCCATTCTACCTCTGACCCCACCATACCTCCTCATCCCAAACCCCAACTCCTGCTTCCTGGCTTTGCCTCTGTTTCTTTATTTTAGAGAGACTGCCCAGGTCCCCTGCCCATGCTCTGACACCATGGTTTTACCACAAAGCTGTGCATAGCTTAGCCCACAGACATGACTGACTGCAAGCACAGGAACTTCGAAAAAGGTGCCTTCCAGTGTGAGTGGCAGGCAAAGTCTCAGCAACCGACAATGGCTGGTCTTCCTGCCACCTCTGATGTCATGTTCTCTATGAAAGGACAGAATAGAAGGGCACAGATGGGACAGGAAGTGAGAGATGTTCACTGGGAATGCAGCTTCCTGGGAAGTATACAGTTTATCTAACAGCACACTGTCCTAAGTGTACTGACTGCCCAGACAGCACTGTGCTGGTCATAGAACCTGGCCATGCTTTTGGAAGGTTCAGAGGACAACACTGAGGATAAAAGGTGCTTTGGTTTGTTGGGCAGGTGACACTTTTCATACATTCCAAGCAGAGCTTCCAAAGGCATGAACTTCACATACAAGGACAGGCTGACAATGACCATCCCCCAAGAGCCAAGAGAGTAAGGAGTGGGCTGCCACTCAGCCATATGAAGCTTATTTTTCATTTTCCTTCTAAAGATGGAGCTTTGCCTAGTTCATTTTCAGTATATCAACCCTTTCAAGAGTGGGTCTCTGGCCGTAGCATTAACTAGTTAACTGGAATCCAGCCCATTAGCAACCGGTTTGTTTTGCTCTTTCATAGAGCCTCAGAACAGCTTAAATTTTCTAGCTAGTTCATGCCAAGTCATTAGTCATCTCTTTTCATGCAACTGAGGAAAAACACTACCAGACATGAGTGGATTGGTCTCTGCAAATTATTAGAGAATGACATGTAACATCTAAACTTATCCCAAGTTTAGGGTCAAAATTCCACATTTAGATTTTTTTTCCACATAATTTCTTGATTCACTATGAAACAGAGACACTGCGAGCTAAGGTTCTGGGTTCTCTGGTTGAGCTGCCAGTCTCACGCCCAGGGGAAAACGTGGTTCCAGGCAAGGGCAACTGTATTGCCACATCACGTTCCCTCTCTGGTCCACAGTTTCCCACTAAGTGTTTTCTACATGGTTGGGGCTTCTGTATGCTAAAGCTCACCACAATTGGTTCTAGTACTGTCCTTCTTTAAAGAAATCAAGCATTTTGAGCATCCTACTGACCTTGAAGCTGGAGGAGTCTGTCGTATCCAGATCCTGCTGCGTGCACACAGCCAAGAAGAGTAACAGGAGCCTGTGGGGCTCAGCCTAGAAAAGGCTACTCTTCTGGGCGGGGCTGAAGAGTCCTTTCCGACCAATCCCACATAAGACCTCCAGTCACACAGGCTCACCCAGCTGTGTCCTTGAAGGCCAGCCTCTGACTCTCCTGCTATTGGGCCAGGTGTCCTTTCTAGAACCTGCCATTTCTACGAAACACTTGCCTCTCCCTTGAACAGGCAGACCTTCGACTTGGCTTGCCAGTCAGGTCTGAGAGGGAGTTTTGTCCTGCAGCTCACCTGGTGAGGGGGCAGTCCTAGCTTAGGGTACAAGGACCAGCAGAGGAAACTACCTGCTAGGAAAACACTTCTCTTAGAGGGAAGAGGGCATTAGCTCTGGAGAATGAAGACTGAGAGGAAGTCTCGAGTGATCTATTTCCGGCTGTTACAGAGAGAACCAGAGACAACAAGAAAGGCCTCTTACAACTTGTTGTCTGGGTTCAGAGACAATCAATGATCATCACCGTCACATTCAAGATCAGGCTATCTGAAGTAGGGACTAGACTCTCTCACTTTCTGTTCACACCAGCTTACATGACCACCACCCAGCCCAGAAGATCATATCCCTGCTAAAAATAGTTGCCCAGGACATCTGCCAAAAAGAAAAAAAAAAAAAGGTGCCTATGAATAGCAACAGCCCACCCGGGTTTTGGACAGCAGCCCTGCCATTTCAAAGGAGCTTGCCTCGGCTTCTCCTGGTCATCACGTATCCAGCTTTCGCAGCCATATCAGAGACACCAGCTCACCCCTTTCTCTCCCTTCTTAGGGCACAGCCAGACTCAGAGAGTCCCTGGGTAGGGGTGTAGGGGACAAAAATCATGGTCCTCTAAGTGGGTCAGTGTCCTTCTTAGCCAAAATGCCTTTAAACTTGACCCAAAGTGTTCTTAAACTTGACACACAGCAATGGTACTTTTGTTTAGTCTTTGCATGTGATGCAGATTGGGAGACTACAGGAGGGACCCTTCTGGGAGCTGGGAAGAGCCTTGATTTGAAGTGGTATGTGTGTGCAGTACCGCATCTAATTCTCTCCGATGTGTGCTTAAGATTTAACTATTGTGTGTTTGTTACAGCCTAGTTAACTTGTGCACTTGCTGTCTGCTAAGACATGGCTTGCACTGATCAGAAAGTTTTTTTTTAACCAATGTACTCCCTTTCAATGTGTGATATACTCAGATATTTTCTAGATTTTTCAGTTGTTTCATTAGAGCAATCCAGTTGGAGCCAGTCACAATGACTTCACGATCCTCCAGAATCTCAGGACCAATTGGCACACTCTGTCACATTGGCTTACAGTTCCTGGGCCCCAGTGGCCTTCTCTGGTACCACAAGCATCAAGCTGTGAGGCCGTGGGACCTGAAGGCCTGAACTCTGTAGCTGGGACAGGGCAGTGGGGAAGTGGAAGCTTAGTTCTTCTCAGAATAGCTCTTGTGCACACACATACTTGTTTCAAAGTCAGTTCCAGTGACCTGACACAGCCTGGCTTCCAGATCCAGAACAGCATGAGGCTTTGGGGAAGGTGGCATAGATTTTTAAAGAATGGCAGTTACAAAAAAAAACCAAATTCCTCCTTTTCTTTCCCCTTAATTCTTTGATAATCAACATTTAGGGATCCCTCTATACCCCTATCTCCACAGCTTATATTTCACAGATTACATTTATATTTTAGTGAGTTGGGTCAGAAGTTGGGGGACTTGCTGAGAAAATGAGTTTCTGTTCCTGTCTAAGCTTGTGATGAAGAATTTGTAACAGGGACAAGAAACCTCTACAAGTGACGTACAGCGGTCATCACCAGCTTCTGCAAACTCATCTCACACAGTTCCTGTTGAATTCCTTCTACCCCATTCTCATCGAAGCCAGCTCCTTCAAGCTCCTGTCAGTGTGGGCATGTGGCTAAAGAACAGAAGAGCGTGTGCAACTGCTGTGTTGCCTGCTTTAAGGGAATTCTGCTCCAGCCTTCCTTCCTTTGCTGTTCCCAACGCTACCTGGCGTGTGGGTAGAGCAGGCCCTAGATGGGGCCGTACAGACAAGAATATTGGCTTGTGAGGTGGCCAAGCAGGAAGAGGTGAGAAAACTGTGTGTCCTGTGTCCCTTCAGCCTTTGTGGTCCATGTCACAACTGGAAGAGAGAGCTAAGGGACCTCCTTCTGTAGTGTGTCCCTGTGCTCAACTGCTGTACTCCGACTCAACTCTAGATGTCAGGAGAACTTCTTCTATGTATTTTCATATTTATTAGCCAATGTAAGTACTGTAGTCACTTTAGAAAGAAACACGAGTCTTAATTGGAGGTGAGGCAGGAATGGGTGAAAGCCCGCTAGCTCAGAGAGGCAGAGAAAGCATTTAGGTGACCTTCTTCCTCACCCAATGTCCCAGAACAAATGCCCCTCCCCCAAATTCAAAAACAAACAAACAAACAAACAAAAAACCCTATAAACTGAATGTCCCTCCTTTCTACTTCCTAACTGTCCTCCTGACTCTCTCTTACTCTCTGTGGTTTTTTTCTTAATAATCCAATGTTTACTTCCTGTTAACTGGTTGCTTGCTCCGCCTCTTGGCCTATGCTTGACTTTATTTAATCCTGTTTACAATATTCAAGCAGCAAGTTCTTGGATTAAAGGTGTGTGGCTAAGGCTGAGTCACACCACAGCTAAAAGCATGTTTTTCCAGTAAATAACACTGTCTCGGGGTTCACAGTATGATAGAATACCCTGAAACAATAAATAGTATAGCATTTTTCAAGAATAAAATTTTCAAGAAGATGCAACCTGAGATGTCTCAGAAGCTCCTGAATGTCAAAGCTGGTAGTGGACCGCTCTGAAGCCTGTTGGGAAGCCCGAGGTTATCCTTACACTTCACGAGATGCCTGGGCAGGGTGGGTTCTTCACGTCCGGAAGCAGCAGTCAGTCAGTCGTCAGCTGGGGATGTGACTGGAACAGATTTAAGAACCAGAAACTGACGGGGACAGGCTGATCCTTTATATCTTTTTGGAGGACCCTACCCTCCAACTCTCTGCTTAGCAATTTAGTATGCAGAATGGGTTCTTCTAGGTGTTCTCTGTGCTTGAACTGTAGAAATAAAAGAATGTATATATAAAGGCATGAATTGGCGTGGAGGACATTGTCAACAGTGGGAAAGGGTATGAATGAAGAAATCAGGAGACTCTTGAGTACTGAAGCAAGGCGAAGTTTAATTTGCATGTTGGCATAACCTACGCCTCACGCGGCAGGTGCTCAGCCACAACACAAATCCCTCCTCAGAGTTACACGTGACAGCGGATGTGCAAAGTAGCCAGACACAAACAATGTGTTTTGCTGACTATCACATGTGCCTGTACATACAAGCATACACATACATACAAATAATAAGTACATTTAATTCCTCTGCAAAAGAGAGCTGAGAATGGTGATCAGCCACCTCACAACTGTACAGCACTTTACAGTTTACATTCTGACCCCTTTGGTCCTCAGGACAGCCCAGTGAGGTAGACAGCACAGGAGTTCTGATTAATCCCATTTTGCAGATGGGAAAAATGAGACTTGGAGGTGTAAACACTGGTCTATGCTTTTTGGTGGACAGTGCTGGGCTGAGGTTCATGTCTGGCCCAGCGTTGCTTCACCACCAACTTTCTGGTTCAACCCGAAATGTGTAGAGACAGCGGTTCAACACTGTGAAGTAGGGTGAGTGTTTTTCTCAAGCAGACTGGATCAAGGACAGTCAATGGTCATCTTAATGCCACGCCCCAAAATGAAATGTCAGCGGAAATGGAAACCCTGCTATATCACTCATGAGTCTGCATCTACAACAAAAGGTCCCTCTCCATTTCTGTTCTGTCCTGCTTTAAGATACCAGTGGCCTCTGAAAGGATACCCGTTACTTCCCACCGGCTAGAGTCTTATTTCCAGGAATCATGAAGTAGTGCATGTAAAAAGTCACTAGACTTACAATCTTATTTCTCACAGAAATGGAAATGAATTCCGTTCATGAATCGCCTCCAGCTGTGGACATTAGCCTGGCTAAAAACATTATATAGTATATTATCTCTTATGCCATTTCAACCATAGTAAAAATGATAATGTTTGTGGTTTGAATTTCAAAGAAACATATTTAAAACAAGAGAGATTTCCTGGGGGAAATAACATTAAAGTTGAAAAAAAAAAGCTAAATAATTTTTTTTTGTTTTAATGTGAAAGCTGACAGATGTAGGAATGACCACTGTATTGCATTACTCTTTAGATACGATGCAATGTCTGCTGACCCTCAGTTTTGTCTCACCTTACACGAAAGAAAGGGGCAGGCCCATGGTCACATTAATTGGCTCACAGTGGGGTTTTCTCTTCCAGATGATCTGGTATCCATGAGTTTCATGTTTCCATGGAATACTTTGAGATGCACAAACAGACAGCAAAGGAGACTGTGTCAGGGACACTCTAAAATATTTCCATGACACTTTAAAATCCCCTCTTTAAATTCTTCTGTTAAATTGCTAAAGAAAACTGACAGTGATATACTTCGAGCCTGAGACTGTCACATATGATAGCGGGCTTCACTAAGAGATTTCTTTCTGTATCGAGAGTGGAGATGTCTTAGGCATCCCGAGGTCTTCATAGCCATACCACCGACTAGCACGAATATGTGTTCATTTGAAAGCGTGAAAACAGGTTGGTTCCCTGTTAATTCTGCAGTACACGTGTTCACTACTTCATCTTTAGAAGCTGGTCTCTAAGGTGCTCTTAGAAATGCATCTCCTAAAGTAGGGTGTTGGCACACAGACTGGAGCGCATGCATTGTAGCCCACAAAGACACAGAAAGCTTCAAAGGACAGGGACTTTCAGCAGTCACAAGAAAAACCACAAATTGCTCTGGTGAATTTCAAATGTGACCAAGTTTAGGTGTTCTGTTTCTAAATGTGCATTCTCTGCCTTGGCTCACCCACATATGATGGTCTAGGTCTCTTTCGCTCTAACAAGCTGAAGAAATTGAGTAAAGCAATGACAGAATCCACAAATGACCCCTGGGGTGCGGAATATTCTACTGGGAACAAGCTCCAGAGAAAAGCTGGATTTCAACAGGCGGGGAACAGGAGAAATCTCTCTTATCTTTTTTTTTTTTTTTAAACTAAGAATGGCCACACTGGCCTCTGAAATGCAACACTGGAGAAATAGGAGTCCAAACTCCCAAGTAAAGTGTACACAGAGCCATCCTGGCAGGAATGGGGTGGAGTGGAGGCAGGGTGGGGTTGGAGTCGAGGTGGGCACTCCTTCCCCAGTGGTGTTTTTCATAAGATTGGTATGCTGTGGTCCTCTCAAGAATGCTAACTTCTCCTTTTTCTCTGTAAGATCCTGTTTGGCTTCTGAACACCGAGAAACAAGTCACAAGGTATGCACCGTTAGGATCCAACATCCTATGCCTTCATCATGCAACACAATGCAGTCATCTCTTATTTGCAGCTGAAGAGAACGAACAAGCAACGCAGGAAATAAACAAAAGGAGAAAGCATCTGTAAGTGCCCCTGTGGGACTTAGTGCTACACTGTTGGCTAACATGAACCAGCAAAAAGACTTTTGGAGTGGAATTCATATAATATAAATATTTTTTACTCAGGTTTTATTTCTCTATGCAGTTATATACAAGGATGACCATTATTACTGTGCAGGAAATGTACGTACGCTAGTTCTATGGCACATCACCAATGCTAGCTCAGAAGCCAGCAAGTGGAAAAGCACTATCTAATTGTTAGCTCTACCACATAATTAAAATGCAAGGGAAGAGGAGAAATAGCCAGGCAGGTCAGTCTTCATTGTCAGCATCAGTAAGCATCAGGCCTCTGAGAGAAAATGCCAGGTCTGCTAGGCTCAGATAATAATAACCTCCCTTTGCCATCACTGTCTTCTTTTCAAGCAATGGTCTCCCTGAGGAGAGGGAGGTGATTGGGGATAGTCTCACTCCTTTCACAACAGACCATTGTGAGGAGACCAAAGCCACTTCTCCAGGCTTGGGGTGCAAGGCTAACCCCCCAACCCCCGCATTTGGTTTTCTGCTGTAAGCGCTGTGGTGTCCTTGGGGCCGATACCCCTGCACTTACAGTATTACACAGAACAATCTCAAAACTGGTTTAAACAAAGATGTCTGAGACAGGAGAAACGACTGTCTACCAACAGCACAAGCAAGTGTGGGCTCTCCAAAGAAACCCCCCCCACACACACACAAAATGCTCATTTTTAAAGTATAGCCATATTCACAATAAACCCAAATAGGTTTGCGTATATCAGAAAAGGTTTTTAGAGAACTTTAGGGGAAAGGAAACAGTGAGACCAGGCACATAGATGATTCTTAGGTCTCCATTTTCGCTTAGTAAGTCATTTCTCTCCAGAGTGCTGACACAGGCCCCTTACTGAAACCTCCATACTTGGTTCTCCAAGAGGGCAGCTTTTTGGAGCCACTGATCTCTCAGTGAAGCCCTCACTCAAGTCTGTGGGACACTGGATACTTGTAATTAAGGAAATGCTACCCACAAATCCCCTTGTGTTTTTAATCTCTTTCCTGTCCCATGGCCTAAAGGCTAAAATCAGCTGTTTCAGAGCATGCCACGTCCCCCCATGCATGGAGAACACACTGAGAACCATGCACTTGCTGCGTACTGAAACTGCTTTTGTGCTGAGCCTAGGAAGGAAGCTTTAGCCTGGCCATGATGCTTGGCATAAAGGAACTGTAACAGAAGCGATTAAGTCCTAGAGGATTGGTACAGGTGTGCCCAGGCTAGTAGAGTGACAAAGAAACATTGCAGGACCTTGTCCCTACAGAACATGGGACAGGGGAGCTTTACCTTCATACCACCTCATTACAATTGCTGCCAGCATCTCTATATTACATGTGTATGCAAATTACACCATCAGCTTCAAACTTTACACCTTCCCACCCAAGGCTGGAGTATTTGTCTTTGGCCCAAGCAGCTGGGCTTCACTCTTGCTGGAGACAGAATTACAGTTCAGTTCCATCTTTGGTGGTGAAAGGAGGCAGGCATTGTCCCTCTGAGTCCCCCCTGTGCCATGTGTGACCCACTTTCCACAGAATTCCAATGGTGTCAGGGACAAGGCCAGATCTTCAAGCAGGGAGTCGAGGTTCAATTTTGAGTGACAGCTCATACAGTGTATCTTCGTCTATGACAAGGGCTTTGTCAAGCAGGTATTGTATGACCTGTATAAAAGAGAAAGAAAGGGACCTCAGCTGATGCTCCTCCCAGAAGATCAACTATACGTTCTCTGAATTCATCTGGCACAACTCAACATTTTCCCTGAGACATTTCCGTAAGACAAAATTAATTAACTTAATTAACTTATTATTATTATTATTATTATTATTATTATTATTATTATTATTATTATTATAAAAGTAGTCCTTTCCTAACCTCTGCTCCCAGTCAGTATCCCTGAGAGCACATGTGATCTCAGGTGTGTTACTGTGCATTTATATGCATTATACTTAGAGTATTATTAACTTTCAACTTGCAGTGATGATAAACGGAATCATATCATCCATTGGGTTTTGCCTTCCTTGTAACACAGGCACCTGGGGTTCTCATGGCTTACAACTTTGAGAGTGCAGCCTAACAGTGGCCGTCATGACGATACACTGACACATACAGAGCTGCATTTTACAACAACACAGTCAGGGTGAGATCCTGTTAGCTTGCTTCCTGCTGTTCATGTGTGCATGAGACAGATACCAGGAATAAGAAAACGAAACGGCATTGGACACGAAGATGTAAGGTTGTGAGGTATTTCTAGGAAAACATTTCTTCTTGTTGAAGTATAATGTCCATAACCCGTATGAGTATAGTTCTGACAAACACATAAACTCACTGTTCTAGGCTGATTTCTGTTGCTATGGAAACACCATGACCAAAAGCAACTTTGGGAAGAGAGGGTTTATTTCACCTTATACTGTATAGTCCACCATGGAGAGGAGTCAAGGAGTCAGTTTCAAGGAAGAAACTGAAGCAAGCTGCTATTTTATTTTATTTTATTTATTTTATTTCACTCTGTCTATTTGTAAAATGAATTTTATGGTCTAGAAAGGTTGAAATGAGATGAAAGTCCCGGCAACATGAGGAAGATCCCAAGAAACATACATAGGTTCAACGAGGAATTAAAATGGATGAGTTGATCCTTTCTCTCAGTCAGACTTGCTGATCATTCCTACATTAGGTCCTTACCACAAGGCAGCTTTTGTTAGTACTGCCCATCTGTGCGGCCTTACAGTCCACTAATTTCTGTGTCTGTCTTTGTAAGTTCTCACTCGCACACAGCGTTACCTTTGGCTGCTGGTCTATGCGGTAAGCCGTCTGCTGGAACTGGCGTATCTCTCGAATAATGTGTGATATCTAATGGCCAAAATAAATAAATAAATAAATAAATAAAAAGCAATTCAGAAGTACCCCTCTGCCTCATAGTATGTTTTCCCAGGATGATATCCCCAAATCCTGTCCTCTGTGGGGTAAGAGGAGCCTTGCCTGATGACTTCTGTTACCTTCAAGGAGCCAAGGGAAAAGCGAACAAGAAGATATTCTTGAGCTCATGATTATCAGGTTAGCTGATGCTGGGTGGCCTTGGGCTGGGGGGCAGGGAGAAGCTCTAGGTGCTGCTTCTCATGGGTTTCTAGCCTTTAGCTTGATGTTCAGAACATGGGTGTCTAGCAAGGAGACTCACGCATCTGTAGACTGGTCAGTGTTATAGAACTATCTCTGGACCTTTATTTCCAACAGGCTGGACCCTGATGGCAAACAGAAGTGGCTACCAAAAATAATCTCTTTAACTGGCTAACAAAAGTTGTCTCCACCAACTCTTCTACCTTAAGATGTAGAAGCTAACATTGCCTTATTAACCTAGCTTCTTCTCACCAAGCCAAGAAGTCAATGACAGGTCAATCACAAAATGGCCACCTACCATCCGCATCTTGGAGAAATTGACAAGGCCTTCTTCGGTAAAGTTTGGTGTCCCTTCTTCAATGAATGCCAGGTCTGTCAAGTACATCCCAAGGTAAGGGACAGCCGGGGGGTTACAGCTGCACGACAAGAAAGAGTGGCTCTTATTCCCCCCGACACACAGTTAGAACTTGCACCACATGAAACGGATTTTCTGTTTAGCTAATATGGAAATGCTTTAGAAGAAGCAGACTTAATATCCATCATAACTACACACTGAAGCGATGAAGGGAGACACTTGTTTAGGCAAAATGGGTCTACTTGTTTCTTCCAGTGAGGCCCACGGCTGAGGATATGGCTTCTGGCACAGAGAGAACAGAGTTTGAGCCCCACTTGACCAGTTGCTCAGGGATAGTGAGCAGGGCACTCCCTGGTCTGTCCTTTTCTCACCTGTGATAGACACAGAAAAACTAGTCTCGGAAGTTTGTTGTGAAGCTAAAGAAAGGCATGTGGAGACCTAACGTGCAGTGTGTAAACATTCAGCAAGTACTTGCTAGGCTGTCACTGCTGCTTCTGATATAGTAGCAACGGATCTATAATTGTCACTCATCTTCAGTAGTGGGGCACAAGACTAATGCTCTCCCAGAGGAAGCCAAGTTCATGTGTTAAACCACAAGAAAACCACTTGAAAGCAAACAGAGAGCTAACTATCCGTGTGTGTGTGTGTGTGTGTGTGTGTGTGTGTGTGCGTGTTGTGTATAAAAGACAAAAACTAAATAACAGTAATCAACATTGTTTTGAATATTTAGATAAAAGACATCCAAGTAGATCATTATGTTTAGGTTAAGAAATACTAAATTAACAAATTTATATTAAGAGAGATTTGAGTTATGGTCATATTTTCCTATCTGGAATATACTCCATAGATTTCTAATATACTTACTATATTCATAGTATCATAAAATGTCCACTATATGCACAGTATCCTTACACACCTGGGTACAGCCAAAGGTGCTTACTGTATGTGTAGTATTTATATAAACCATGGTGCATTCAAGATGCTCGCTGTATGCACAGTATCCATATACACCATGGTATTTCCATAAGATTCTCACTATACGCACAATATCCTTATACACTATGGTACACCCATAATATGCTCACTAGACATACAGTATCCGTACATACCATGCTACTTCCCTGAGATGTTCGCTATATGCTCAGAATTCCAAGTGAAAAGCAGAAATCTCCAAACACTCCAATGATGGGAGCTGCTTCCTATTCTTCCCACCAATGAGGGAGCCAGCTACTATCTAAATACCATATGAATTATGCGATCATATTCTTGAATTGTGAATCATAATGATTAAGATAGACATACTTTTTGAGAGTTTCTCTGAGATTTTTAAATCTCCCTTCAGATGAAACAGTCTTCTGAAGTTTGTCCATTAGAGCTTTTGTCTAGAAAGGAAAGAAAAAAAAACTCAAGTTTGTCAAGAAAACACTGTAATTTGATGAGAGCGAGTTGTTTCAGGGCACCCTGTCAGTTCCCTTCTTCAGTGGCAGGTGCTGCTGCCATCTAAGAAGATGAAAAGGAACATACAGAAGTGCCTATACCCATGCTTTGGGCACAGAAAAAAATGTAAAGAAGGGAAATACCTTAACGCAAAGAAGGCTTAGGAACTTAAGCACATGGTGAATGGGTATCTTGAAGGGGGCTTTTCCTAAGAGGGATTTCAGGACCAATCTCATTCTTCCACAGAAGTGCTGGGCATCTGACTCAAGACCCTATGTACACTGGACAAATATTCTTCCTCTGAGCTATGTGCCTAGGTCATCTTTTCAGAATGAAACTCCAAACCATGAAAGAACTTATTTGCCTGTTTGGATGTAGACTTAACATCTTCCGCTCCAAATCTTTTTTTTTTTTTTTTTGTGATCATGTTCATCAGTTTGCTAGAGAAGTTTATTTCTATACTTTATGAGGACCTAATATGACTGTTGGTTCTTCCATAGACACTAGAGAATGGCAGTGTGGCACCTGGAGATTGGATACGTTACTGCTGGTGGACACACATGCAGGCATCTTGGTGAGGCCTGATCCTCCACGGCTAACTATGAGAAGTACTTGGCATACCTAAGTTGAAGATTGTGTGACTTTGTCTTGGGGTAGATCAGTTTCTAGAACAATCCAAGATGTGCTCAGCCCCATCTAAATTTCTGAGGCCTCAGAAGTGCCTCTTTCCAGATCTAGAACTGGCTGTGGTCCAATGAAGCTTCAGAAGTACAATTCCCCCATGCCCCAATCACAGGTCTAGAGAATTCCACAGGTCTTCTGGGCATCTTAGACTGATCTCAGACTTGCAGTGGGGGAGATGGTGTTGCCAAATTTTTCATAGGCAGGCACCTCTGTGACCAAGTCCTACCGACTGTGACTGGGTTAAGGTACTTGGTTGTGGACACCACCATTCCAGCGAACAGTCCAACAACCACTGCCAATGACTCACTCGCTGACTGAAATTTGATGTCATTGCAGCTGTCACCACAAAACTCACAACAGAAATTTTGACATGAGCTGAGCATCTCTCTTCCATAGTGATCATTACATTGCATGTTTCCTTTCAAAATCAAGACTACGACTGAAATCAATTATAAACTTCCCAGGACTTCCTTAAAGGTTGAAAGAGACCTTGGCACAGTGCACCAATTTCAACCAGTTCAACAAAACAATTGGGATAATGTGTCTATTCATGTGCCAGGCTTCTGTGGAGAGAAGGGATCTATATAACAAGAAGAGACTTTACATCATTTTTTATGACTGTCTTTGAATCAGTGGCTGTCTTAAGTGAGGTTTTTATTCTTCTTTACACACACACACACACACACACACACACACACACCACTATTTTTTAAATGTATGGCTTTCATTTGTTGTTCCAGGCCTTGTTGGCCATAGATGTCTAAGGATCAAAGTTCAGATTCTCAGTACTGTCTTCGTACAAAGGAATAAGGTGGCTGGAACCTGTGAGGGCCTAGTTTCTGGCAACCTGGAGAACTTTAAAACAATTCCTGCTCTAGAAAGAAGGGCTCAGAGATATAAGTGAAGATCGGAGAAATAATGAGCTCACCTGAAAGGCCTTAAGCCCTCAAGGGCCAATAGTACCAAAGCCTTGAAGAAACAGCAGCAGAATGTGTTTACGTTCATTTGGTCTGGCCCCAAGATACAAACATTGTGGGATACCAGTCTCCAGTTTCGGTGGGTACATCAAGGGGTATAGCCAAGTGCCACCAAAGGTTAGGCTAAGAGTGCATGGCACAGATCTCCTCCCAACAGGCATTAAAGCAGTATGGAGGAGCCTGGGAGATTCTGCCAAGACCCTTTGTGGGGACCAATGTAGTAATTCAACAATGAAGAGTTCACATGCCATGCAGGGTCACCAAGGGCAGAATAACTTGTAGTAGAGGTGAGATACACCCTAGGCTCAGAACGTTAGCAGAGCCAATGGGAATGGACAAGACAAGGCTAGCCCAACTCCCGTGGAACAGTCATGGGCTGTGCATACCACGGAACAAGCAATTCACGATTGCCTGCACCTGATGCCCAGCCTGTGAAGGACTAGGGCCAGAGGTGGAGACAGTCTTCTGGAAGTCCAGATCAAGTCTTCCAGAGAGCCATCTAGAAGCCCTCTCCAAGCCTCACCAGTACCCAAGGAAAAAGCCAGAGGGGAGGAGATCAGTATGGTTTGATTATTAAAATGGTCTGAGTTAATAACAGAGGTAAGCTAAATCCAATTGAAGAAAGGCAGCAGTCATATGTCTGCATGCCTGAGTCACCAAACCAAAAATTTGAAGCTGCTCCCAGAATAACAGAGGAAAGGTTGAACATCCAGGTCTCTGGGGATGAAGGCTTTGGAGGAGTCGGGGGATGGACAGACTTCATTGGGCACTTCCGGGCTCACTTTCCCTCCAGAAGGAGTTCAGGAAAAAGCTGTGACTGACAGCCGTATAGTTTTGAGGTTGTCCCCCAAATGTTTTAATGAGTGTTTTGGAGACACACCGGAGGGGAATTAATTAAGCGACGAGAGCAGGGGAATTATCCATTGGCACCTTCCTTTGGCAACTGCAGTGCTCATTTCGCTAATGATTTCGTAATTAGCACTATTCATCGCGGCTCTCTCTCCCCCTCTCTCCTCCTGTCAGCAGCAAGGTGTGTCACTACACATTGAGGCTCACCTGCTTGGACACCTTGGCCCAGGTTTTCTTCAGCCTGTAGATGGCACTTCTGTTTAAGGCCGAGGTGATCTCCAGCACACCATTGTAGTTGTGTAGACATCGGCAGATGTCAGCCACTGCTACCCACTTCTCAATGGCGTTGGCACGGGAGCTGATGTCGGCGTAATTCATTATCTGGGAGGCCACCAGGTTACTCATCTAAGACAATCAAACAGACCATGCAGGCTGTCTAAGAGCCAAAATAATACATTCAGATAAATGGCCGAGTGGCCTGTGAACACATAGAGATAGCAGGCTATTAAGTGCTACAAAGCCCTCAGTCCATCTTTAGATACCGGCTTCCAGAGAGACTGGGATCTACAGTGATAAGGATAGCACCAAGCCGCCTGCACCTGCTCTTCCTGAGAGCAAAGGCGGGGACCCTTGGGAATCCAGCTGTTGGAGGAAACTTGGGTCTTATGAGTAATTGTATCTGAGGAGTCCTTGCCAAGAAGGGAATAAGGTGGGATGAGCCAAGTACCGAGGAAAGGACAAATGGCAGGCCACGTTGCCATTCTTTAAGGAGCCATGGTCCTTTGCCCCCAACTATGTCTAGATGACATGTTCCAGGAAACCTCAGTTACCACAGAAAAAGAAAAAAAAAAAAAAAACCCACAAGTCCTCATTAGTCTGAATTCTAAACAGGTCAGCTCTCAAACAGAGAATCACTTAGTGTAGAAAAAGAAAGCACACTTTCTTCTTGTCAAATTTCACTGGCAAAAACCAAACTCCAAAGCTAAGGACTATAATTCTAGTAATCAATGCCACCTGAAGCAGCAGCAGCGGCAGTGGCAGCAGAGAGAGAGAGAGAGAGAGAGAGAGAGAGAGAGAGAGAGAGAGAGAGAGAGAGAGAGATCTTGTATCCGCACACTAAATCAGATGGGCATCCCAACTCTTTGAATACACATAGGCTCTTACAGTGCCTTTGAGTGTCATGTAGAGAGTCATTAAAGCACCTACTAGTTAATCACTTGTTCAGATTTAATGTGGAGAATGACATAGAATCTAGTTTGTTGGCAGAAGGTGTTTTTTTTAACCAATAGTTTGTTAATGATTTGTTATTACTAATTAAAAATGTATAACAAATTGTTGATTTGTAATTGTTATAAATCAATAATTTGATAATAAAGGATGCTATTCCAATAATTATTCAGGAATTGGGCTAGGACACATTTGTCTTAGGTGCTAGGAACAGAAAGATAAAGACATCCATGTTCCTGACTGGTAGCATTTGGATGTTGAGTGTCTCCTATCAACCAGGTGTCAATGGTCTGGTCCCTAGGTGGGCACTATTAGACTTTCTAACTAGGAGTCACCCAGTGAAGGGGATTGTGGCAACTATGACCCTTCCTGTTCTTTTTTGCTTCTAGCCTGACCTGAGCAGTTTTCTCTGCCAATAACCTTTTCTCTTTATAAGGGCATCCTCTTAGGTATTTCATTATAGTAACAAAAAGCTGACTAATAATAAAATTTAGTAATAGAAAGCTGCCCTTAAGGTGCTCTGAGTCCAGCTATGAGGGCTGAGGAGCAGAGGGAAATACGGGAGCAACTAAATAGCATACAGTGAAATGCAAAGTTAGGTCTGTTCTGAGGCTGGGGAGTTGGCTCAGTGGATAAAGCACCTGCTGTACAAGCATGAGAGCCTGAGTTTGCATCCTCGCAAGCAGCTGGGCATGACAGTATGCACCTGCACCTGCACCTGCACCTGCACCTGCACCTGCACCTGCACCTGCACCTGCACCTGCACCTGCACCTGCACCTGCACCTGCACCTGCACCTACACCTGCCGGGGGGTGGGGGGTGGAGGGCGACTCACTGGCCAGCCAGTTGAGCCATCTCACTGCCTTGACCCCACAATGCAAGAAGTGTCATAAGGATGACTGCTCTGGAGTGTTGATCTAATTATGGCACTACCTGACAAAAATATCTCTGTGGTTTCCTCTCAACTTTAGGATATAGCCCCAGCTGTTGAGTTGTTTGGCTGTTCAACCGAACACCTAAGGGTCCTGCTGATCTGTCGGTCTTGTCTCCAGAGGCCTGTTTCCTCATCTGCTATCAGGTCCTCTGTTCTGTTGCTTTTCCCTATATACCTTTATTCTTCTGCTGAGACAGTGGCGAGCAGGGGACAGGAAGGAGGCACAGCAACTTGTAGATTCCATGACTAGATGAAGGCATGGTGATGCCACCACTCACAGAAGAAGCCCCAGAACCAGGCTCAACAGGATTACTAGGTGTAGAGCACAAGGTCATGGCTGTCCTAGTATAGGAGATGTCTGGGTCCGGAGCCTGGGTATGAGTCTTCAATGTACAATTGGAGTGCCCTGTGTGTAGCAAGTCTGAGAAAAGCCCAGGTAATAGAGCACATTCCTTACGTTATAACTTCACTTAGCATCTGCGTATTCTGAGCAGACCCTGTGCAGGGCTCTATCTTGGGAATCTATACTGTTGTTTTGGGTACCCTGGTTTTAGGTAACCTGCTAACTTACCAATGCAGTTCTTTTGTTCATATACACATTATATTGCACTGAAACCAGACAGGAAGCTTCCCTTTGCCTGCATAGCCTGACACCACCTCGTTAGCTGTTCCTTATTCTCTCACAAGACGACGTCTGCTTCAACAGAATGGCTGAAGAACTAGAAATGAAATCGACTCCTTATCTTATGGCTGGGCATGGCTACCACTTCATTTGTGAGCTTATGCTGTAGGCACCTCTTCCAAGGTCAACCTGTTAATTGGAAGTTGCACTGATGCAATCTCATTGCCACCACCAGGGGTCAGCACTACTACTCATTCAGTTAGTGTGTAAGTTTGCAGTGGTTATGATAAAAATAATAACAACATTTTACACACCAATGTACACACGTACTTACGGGACCTGGGAACTATCAAAACCGGGCCTCTCATGACTGGAAATTAACCTGTTCCTTTGAGCGTGTGAGGAGATTAAAGCTTGTCCTTACTCTTCAATCAACTCTGTTTAAACAGCATGACGGAGTTGATTTATTTCTGTTTCTGGGGATCAATTCCAGGGTTTTGCATAGGCTTAGATAAGTGCCTCCCCCTTCCCCTCAATGAGCTGCACTCACACTCCCAGAGTTGCCTAAAACCCACAGCACCCATCCTCCTGTAACACAACCGCAGGCGTTACTCACCTCATTGAAGTGCTGGCTGGTCTTCATGATGTAAGGCGTCCTTTCATTCTTGTCTAGCTTCATCCAGCCCTGCCCAAGAAACTCTCTGAAAGTTCAGAACAACACACAAAACCAGTGAGGTCTGATGAAATGGTGGCTGAACCTTGAGTACTTATGCAGATTAGACAGGCACATTTAAGTTAACATTCATGGACTATTATTTGTCCCCACGTTCACTGGCCATCCCCAAATAATTTGTACAAGTCTAGCAGTCTACCACTTAATACCAAAATGAAAAAGATTTTTTTTTTTCGGTCTCTAGTATTTGGAACTTTGTCTCAATTACAGGCTTCTCTGAAGTTAGAAAATGTAGCCAACACAAGAGAAATGAAGTGAACACTAACTCAACAGCCAAGGAGGCTGTTTCTTCTGGATTAATTCTTCTAAATGCAACTGTCAAGACTCCCAAAGATCTAATGTGATCAAAAAGATTCATCAGAACAGAATTCTTCCTTCTACTGTGCTCTGATTTTCTCTGAAGGATAGCAGTTTCCAAGATTGGGGAAGCTGAGCCTGATGGGGGATAGGCTTCTGATGGCCTCCCTGTGCAGTCACTTTATTCATGAACAGGACACTAGACCTCAGTACTCATGGGACAGTTGAGATAAGGCATGAAGGAACTCTCTTGTGTGGGCATTTAGAAAGCAGTGTGGAAGGAAACCATTCTAATACGTTTCTAATGCAGAAATGTATTATTTCGGGCATATACAGAGCAGAGGGAGAAATGGGAGTCCAAGGAAGCGACCACAGCTGGAGCCACCACCAAGTTCTCTCTTGGCTCATTCTCCTCTCATAGAGCCTTCAAAGCTCTGGAGGGGGGTTAGTGAGACGGTGAGGGGGCAGTGGTGAAAGGGATATTGTGTTTCCTAACCTAAGTCTTCAGAATGTCACTGGGTTCATTTCAATGGCCAGGGGGCCAGATTCCTAGTTCAACTCTGCTCCCATGATCAGGAATAGGTCTACAAACGCTGGGAAGCCAGAAGAAAAGATAGAACACATAAAGGAATAGTCTCCATGGGTATTCTTGGACTTCTCTGACATCAATACACATCTAACCGTCTCTCCCGTTGGCTCAGATCTCACCGCTACACTATCAGAGATGTCCTTTGTATGACAAGGAGCCCATTCCTGAGTGTTCCCCAGTCACTTCATTATCTTAAGTGCGGTTACCAGTTATCATGGATAATGTGTTTTAATAGTTGTCATTTGTCTAAACAAAGATCTGTTTATTGATCTTTCAAGTCGGTGTGGTTTCCTGAGGCTTATAGAATCCCCGTCCCCTGACACACACACACACACACACACACACACACACACTTACACTTTAATGAAAAGGCAGGACAACGCATTCACAGCCATGGAGCATAACGTACTAATTTACTGAGGTAGATGAAGATTTGTGGTAGACATTATAGCATTACTTTGATTACTTCTTCTCAGAGTAAAGCTTTGGACCCCTCCAAAGTATTTGGGATTCTCATAAAAAGACAACTTTCTAGACCTCAACCAAATCTACTAAAATCAGAATTTCACAAGAAAATTTCGTCTGAGAATACATTTCCTACAAGATTCCTATGTGGATTTAGACACACTCAGGATTAAGAACTAACTCTGACACTTTGGTGACCTTGCTGCAATTCAGAAAACAGAAAAGTACAGAGAAATTTACATTCTATGGTAACCTTATTACACATAGAAGAAACAGAAACCAAGACCATCTCAAGGGTCTCTGAGTCAATATGCCCAACACGAACTGAGACCAAGAGAATCCATATGTGTTAAGGCACCTTGAGATGGAGACTCCCACCTCTGAGCATGGCTGACTGCACATGTATGCCTGTCTGCCTTAGAGCTAATGGCAGCTTCTAGGCCAGCTACTTTCTTTTAGGAGACAGAGCACTTACTCGTAGGGGATGCTTCTGAAAACAATGTGGTCCAGGAGAGTGATCTGCTCGGCCAGCTCCATGGCTGACAATGTCTCAAAGCACTCAGCCTTTGGACTGTCTGTCTGTAAGAGATGATGAAGCAATGAATCACAGGGCATCCACAGAACATAAAGACTAGAGTCTATCTGAAGGAATAAAGGCAGCAACCTCAAATCTATGAAAGCCAATATTAATATTACCATACAATTGCTGGGTCCTGTGCTGAGAGAGGCACTATTCATACAGCTTCATAGATACATGAACAGCCATGGAGTTGGTTACGAGTTTGCTCACTTCAAGGTGTGGTTAAACTTACCATTTGAATTATATCCTCTAATTTTAGGTGGATGTCATCTTGATCATCTTGTGAAAGAGCCCTGTAAGGAAATATATAAAATGTTCTCTATGAATAAGAGTAAACAGATACACCAGAAAGCTGAAGCCCTATTGGAGAACCCTGCTATTAAGTAAGGTTGCAAGCATGGCCAAAACTGGAGTACCCCCTTTCTCAGCAGGGCTTTCCTGTCTTTCCCTGTTTGTCTGGAGACTGACTTTGTGTGGAGAGTGTCCCTGAATACAGGTGTCTGGCCTTGTCTGAAAAGTGACATTGTACAGAGCTCTCTAAAGACAGCATAACTCAACACACAAGTCTTTTTCTGGCTTCCTGACCACATGCTAATTAAATGCTGTATTAATCCCACCAATGATCCCACCTTCCCTTCCCATCAGCATAATGTTATGGACAATAAACTCTTCCCACCTATACCACTGAAAAGCCCTTATATCCCCTATCCCTGGACTATAAAGTAGACTTTTCTTGCTGCAGCAGTCTCTGGAAGTTTTTCTGTCATACTCATGGGCATCCAAACCCTGTTCCCCTCCTCTGCTCCCTTTGTCCTCTTGGGCTAGTGGCCAACAGCCTCTGAGGAGAAGGGAGAGCCACACAACATGAGGCTCTTCTTCCCTTGGCTAAAACCTGTGAAGGTTTAGGTCTCTGGAGCTGTGAGGGACAACTGATTGCTGTGCTACTCACAAGCAGAACAGAGAATCACATGACATCCAAGATATACTCATCAAAGGAAACATCCACCAAGAAGACGTTGCAATTCTTGACTGTAGCAAATACACATGTGTTGGGAGCCGACTTTTAGCAGAAAGTGGCTATCAGCTTTGCAGCCATCTCAAGCCATATACCCTGACGTGAGACTTGTTTTTCAACAGCTTACAACAGCTGAAGCACACTCTGATATCCCACATATTTTGTTTTGCTGTTTACTGCCCCCAGCTGCAAGGCGCACGTGGTATCCATGCCTGCAAGGCGCACGGTACACGTGCTATCCATGCTATAGACGCCTGTAAGGCTTACGTCATATCCACACCTGCAAGGCATGTGGTATTCATGCGCCTACAAGGCATGTGGCAAAAGCCTATAAATACCCCAGATTTCCCTTCAAGAGAATACAGAAGACAATGAGAGAGACAATAAAGGAGAGACACAATAAACGAGACTTGAGACTTGATCAGACCCTCTGTCTTGTCTCCATTCTTCTCGTTGCTTGCCCCACACTCTCTCTAGACCTGGACCTGTGGAACAGAGCGGGCCATTACAGTTTGGCGCCCAACGTAGGGCAGCTCGGGCATTACAGTTTGGCCGCCCAAAGTGAGGCTCCATTAAGTGTTACACATATGAACCCAAAGTTTGTAAAATAAATACCTCTAAAGTTTAAATAATATATTGACTCTCTCACAGCAAAAGTGGGTGACTATTTAATACCCAATGCAACAGACAGGTCATCCACACAAAAACTAAACAGAGAAGTGTGGAGTTAAGTAATGATAGCAAATGGACCCAATAGATATTTACATAACATTTCACCCAAACCTAAAATAATATACCTTCTTCTAAGTAGCTCAAGGAACTTTCTCAAAAATTGGCCACATACTTAGACAGAAAGCAAGGGTCAACAAACACAAGAAAATTGAAATAACACCCTGCATCTTATCTGACCGCCACAGATTAAAACTAGGTATCAACAACAGAAACAACAGAGTTATAGAAACTGAACAACCCAGTATTGAATGAAAAATGGGTAAAGATAGAAATTAAGAAAGAAATGAAAGACTTTCTAGAATTGAATAAAGATTAATACACATCAAACTCAAACTTATGGGACACAATGAAGGCAGTTCTAAGGGGCAAGTTAATAGCACTAAGTAAGTGCTTGCATTTTTGAAAGAAGAGAGATCTCATACTAGTAACTTAACAGCACACCTGAAAGCTCTCGAACAAAAAGAAATAATGCCCACTATTAATAATACCCATCTTGTAGATGCTGAAAAAGCCTTTGAAAAAAGTACAATGCCTCATCATGTTAAAAGTCTTGGAGACATCAGGAATTCAAGGCATTCACCTAAACATGATAGAAGCAATATACAGTAAACCAGCAGCCAAGATCAAGTTAAATGGAGAGAAACTTGAAGCAATCCCACTAAGATCAGGGACAAGAAAGGCTGCCCACTCTCACCCTATTTATTCAATATAGTACTCAAAGTTCTAGCTAGAGCAATTAGACAACAAAAGTAGGTCAAAGGGATAAAAATGATAAGGAAAAAGTCAAGGTATCACTATTTGCAGATGATATGATAGTATACATAAACAAAATTCTACGAGAACTTCTACACCTGATAAACAACTTTAGCAAAGTGGCCAGATATAAAATTATCTCAAATAAATCAGTAGACTTTCTCTATACAAAGGATAAATGGGCTGAGGAAGAAATTAGGTAAACAACACCCTTCTGACTTTAACATTCCACCATGTACTCTGGCTTCCTTATCAACATTGCTGACTTCTTGTTGAAGCTAGTGGGGACTTTCAGGTTGGAGGGTCACCTTTTTTGTGACCTGAGTCCATTAATTAGTCTTCTAGGAATTTACTTACACTTATTTTTATTTTGTGATATTTTAGGTGTCTTCAAAAATTTTCACATTGAATTCCAGCAATTAGCTGGAAATGTCTTTTTATTCTTTTAAGAACTGGTCTCACACTTTGACCCAGGTTAACATTGAACTCACAATATAGCTCAGGTTGGCCTTGAACTCATAGCATCTTGCCTTGTAATCACAAGTAGATTATAGGCATGAGTTACCACATTAGACATGTAAATCTTGACCTAAGGATTTCTTCACAAACAGGGCAACTAACAACTGATCATAATTATGTGTGTTTTTGTCAGTAAAACACAGGCTGTTTTGCTATAGGAAACTTCTGCTTTCCTAAATTTATTTTTATTTTTAATGATGTTTGTATTTGTTTTGGTGTGTGTGTGTGTGTGTGTGTGTGTGTGTGTGTGTGTGCTTGTGAGTGCAGGTGCCTGCAGACCAGAGGAGTCTATTAGGTACCTGGATCTGGAGTTACAGGTGTTTGTGAGCCACCTGGAGAAGGTGTTGGAACTCACACTTGGGTCTTAACTGCTGGGACATCTCTTCAGCCACAACTTTTTGTTTTAATATCATAATGCAATTGTGGTGGCTTGAATGCTTGGCACAGGGAATGACACTATTAGGAAGTGGGGCCTTATTAGAGTAGGTACGGCCTTGTTGAAGGAAGTACATCACCGCGAGGGGCTGGCTTTACAGCTCTTATGCTCAGGTTCCACTCAATGTGGAATGAGACTCTCCCCCGGCTGCCTGTGGATCAAGATGCAGAACTCTCAGCTCCTTCTCCAGCATCATGTCTGCCTGGATTCTGCCATGCTTCCTTCCATGACAATAATGGGACTGAACCTCTGAAACTGTAAGCCAGGCCCAATTAACTGTTGTCTCTTATATGAGTTGTCTTGGTCATGGTGTCTCTTCACAGCAATAAAACCCTAAATAAGACAGCAATATAAGCTTAAGTGTGTGTTTTATATTTATATCTTACAGATTTATATTTTATTGGCTTAGAAACTTGGAGCTTCTATTGGGCTAAAGACAAGACTGAACTCTGGGGCAACCTGCAAAGGCAAGACTAGGTCTCTGTTCAGTGGTAGTCTCCCACGCTCTTTACCAACATACCCATTCCTCATTGGCTTTGTGATTTTTGCTGACTGCATTATTATTCAGAAAAAGGAATCAACATGTGAGGCCTGATAAGTAATAAAGACTGGGAATGGTAAATACGGTTCCTTGTGCATACGGACTCCACTTAACTGGCTTCTCAGACACCTCTTGGAACAGACAGAAACCTCTACCTGTCAGGCAGTCTTGAGGGATCTGCGGCTGAAAGGCCTCCTTTGGCCAATCCTGAACGGTTTTCCTAATGTGAACAGCAGGATTTCGATAGCAGTTATTTTGTCAAATGTCCCCAGGGACATAAACTTTCAGAGTACAGCTTTAAAATCTCAATGGATTTAAATACAAAGAGCATGGCTAACTATTTACCCAATGAAAAAGTGAATAAGGACCACTTCTAGACATGAGTGCTCATCCAGTGAAACTGAACTCTACCTGAACACAGAGTTATAACTCCGAGATCAAGAAATGATCAGGTAATGCAATACCCCCGCTTACTTAGACTTTTTTTTATAAAATAGAAAATACAGGAAAGTCTCCTAAGAGTTTTCTAGGTTGCAAAATACCACAAAGTATTTGTGCAACTAAGAAAACAGAGATGTGCAGAATTCCAGAAGAGAAGTGAGATCAAAATACCAGCAGGGATTTGTATCTCTACCATCCTTAAGAAAACACTTCCTTGCACTTTTTAGCTTCTGGTGCTCTGCTACAATCCTGTGTTCCTTGGCTTGTGGCTGTATAATTGCAATTCCTGTCCCCGTCTCCATGTGATAGTCACTGTATCTCTTTGTCTTCCATTGGCTGTCTTCCAATAATGACACCAGTCACATTAGATTAGAACTTCATCTCCCAGGATGCCCTCAACTTAGCTGACTGTATCTGTGGTGATGTTATTCACAAACAGGGTCATATTTTGAGGTAGGAGATGTCAGGACTCAAACATGTCAGTTTTCCATTGGGGAACGCAATTAAACTTCTAACAATTTCTAGATCGCAGTGGTCTGGCGTTGGGCACTTAATGAAGAGTAAGACTGAATTATGGTCTAATTGCTAAAACACTAGGATCTCAAGTTTGGCACTGCTGCATCGGGGAGAGACTTCCAACAAAATAGTTAACTGAGCTGAATGGATTCTTCTCCACACATACTTTTGATATAATCTATTACACTAAGATGTGATACAGACAGACAAGCTTGGGAGAAACAAAGGTCACTTCCAGGCTGTAAATAAAGGAAGAACTGAAACACAGAATGGTGGGGCACTAATTGGCCCTGGCAGACAGCCAGGCTTCCTACTCTCCAGTAGGGGCAGAAGATGCACCCATGGGTGAGCTGGGAAGCCATAACTGAACTGTCCACATACAACCACTGATGGATTACTCTTCATGGTGAATGAACTAGATAAAAACATCCTTCCAAATCAGTTCATCTGTGTGAATGTTGGATGTTACAACTATGGACAAACACAAGTTTCTAGTAAGGTCCATCAAGTCCAAGCCTTCATCACATAGACGTGTCGGGTTCATGTTTTACCCAACCTCATTTGAGTGTGGGACATACCTGCATGGAAAGCTTAAGATAAGTCGTGACTGGTTAGGATGAGTGCAGCCAACCAAGGCTCATGGGTCACAACTTTAAAGGTATGCTGCCACTCCCACAGAAACACTAGCTCTGTGATAGGAAGGTGAACTGGTGATCCGTCATTAGTTAGTACTCATGAGCAGAAGAAAACGCTTACTCACACTGCTGTCCGGATTCACAGCAAGAATCAATCCCTAGGGGCTCCCTCTTTTACCATGTGGTTCTCCAGAAACCATCACCACACAAATTATGACTACAGTTCAAAGTCTCACTTGCACAGCGGACCACAAACTGCCCCCCCCCCCCCCGTCAAAATCAGATGATGACAGACAACATTTTGCTGCCAAGCCCACAGCCTCTGATGCCCAGGAAGGTCTAAAAATATGTCCTTCTGATCTGACAGACCTATTTGCAGTGGGCATAACCCATTAACATAACTCCACCAGCAGCTGCACTGGCCTTTACCTCAGGATGTTCGCTGTGGCTTTCCTTTCTTGAGGAAGAAGGTCCGGGTCTCGTAGAACTTCTTCTAGCAAGTTTAGAACATTCATCTTGAGTTCATTATTGAGTTCAAAATCCTACAAAAATAAAACAACTCCTTTAAGATCTTCATTTCAGGGGTTAGCTCTGTGTCCTATGACATCATTTTTCATGATGGTTTCCTCAGAAGCCAGGTATGTAACTGAAATTTATGGTCCCAGAGCTCCACACAGCATGTTCTTAGTGGTCTTGAATAGTCTGGGCTAGGGGCTATGCTGTTATATTTCTGGCAATCTCTCCAGGACATGAGGCAAGGTTAAATCATGTTGCTCATGAGTCACTAGTTAGGCCTGGTCTCCAGCAGCCATTACAACCCCACCCTGCTTCTTGTCACTAATTCCTCTGTCCCACCATATCCGACTTCCAACACACACTACATCACACTGCCTGGAATTAACACATTTGTTTGGTTCCATAGAGGGGCACACATCTCCATAGCCTGGAACACTGTTGTCCCTCCCCCCCCCCCTCGGTGGATTCTCATTCATCTCTCTGGCGTGGATTACGTTCTTTTGGGGAGCCCTTAATTGCCACAGTGGGCTAAGATCTTTTCTGTTGTGCTCCACGAAGCACATAACTCATTATTATCATAATTTAGTGTGGCATATTTTAAAGATCAGTACTGTTGCCTGGTTTGCTACTGTACCATGAGTAATATCAGGAATAACCACATAGTAACTTAAAAAATATTTGTTGTATGAATATAATGTATTATTTTATTCATGTGAATGGAGATATGCTAAGGCTATTAATATCAGTGTACTTATGCATGAATCTACATGAATATGCTAAAGGATAAAAAAAATAAATGATACCCCGAAACTCATGTGGCCATGCCAGAGACAAGCGTAACCCTGACGGGATGGCTAATGAACAGAGTTAGATAGACTGGAGCATAGAGATGAATAATGAAAGTCATGAACAAGAATCACTAGGAAGAATTTGTGAGACATTACTGACACAAAGAGGGGGTTATGGATAGTTGGATGGATGGATGGATGGATGGATGGATGGATGGATGGATGGAGTGGCAGTTTGAATATGCTTATCCCAGAGAGTGGCACTATTAGGAGTTGTGGAAAGGTGTGACCTTGTTGGAGGAAGTGTGTCACTATGAGGGTGGGCTTTGAGAAACTCTTCCTAGCTGCTTGGAAGACAGTCTTTTTCTGTTTGTCTTCAGAACTCTTAGCTCCTCCAGCACCATGATGCTGTGCTTCTGGCCATGATGGTAATGGATGGACTGAACCTCAGAACCAGTAAGCCAGCTCCAATTAAATGCCCTTTATAAGAATTGCCTTGGTCATGGTGTCTCTTTACAACAATGGAAACCCTAACTAAGACACATAGTAAATGGATGTGTGAGTGGGTAGATGGGTAAAGGAATGAGTGAGTGGGTGGGTAGATGGGTGGTGGATGGATAGATAGGTAGGTACATGATAATAGATGAATGCATATACAAGTGAGTAGTTGTCCAAACTTTCTTTTATAGTACAACTGTAGCTTGGAAGTTGGAGGAACAATTGAATTAGAAAAATCATCAGTTTTCAACCAAATCAGGCATATTGACTCAGCCAAGGATCATGAATGGATGCTGAAGTGGTGGAATGTGGGGACTGGTGAACAGTATTGAGTCTCTTAGGAAACCCTCTAACTGCTGCCCATTTATCACAAAGGAAGAACTTGGTGGATGTCACTCATGGTTCCAAACATAGCAACATCAGATTAGCACCATGTACATACCAAACACAAATTTTCATCTAATTGTGAAGAAGTCATGATCTATATGACCTATATTCTTTAAATATGTAAATGACCTTATTATGTGACCTTAGTGGGAGAGGATGAGCCTAGTCCTGCAGTGACCTGATGTTGGGGGGTAGTAGGGGGTGATACCCAGAGGAGGTCTTTTCAAAGGAGAAGGAGAGGGAGGACTGGGAGAAAGTTCTTCATGAGGGAGTGCTGGGAGGAGGAGGGAGGCTTATATTAAGAATGGAAAGTGAATAAAAAGAATGGATTAAACATTAATTTTTTTAATAATGTAAATGTCATGAAGGACCAGACAAAACAAAAGAATGAATGTTTCCAGTATAAAGAAAACCAAGTGAACAACAGCCCAGGACCTAGATTAGAGCTGGGGCAAGCATGTTTCACTGTGACCAGATTGGATGACATGTGGATTGCAGGACTCCATACTAGATGGAGCACTACACTGGCAATAAACTGTTCTGGGTCAGCAAAGCAGCTCAGGGTAGAGGTGACTACCACCAAGCCCAAGAGCTTGCTTCCCTGGGCCTCACCCAGTGGAAAGAGAAGCAAATGGCTATCTGGCTTCCAGACAAGTGTGTACACACACACACATGCACGCACGCACGCACACAAACACACACACATTAAAGGTTTTCCTTAGATGTCATCATGTTGCTGTTGGCTTGTTCTTGGACTGTAAGGAGTGGGGAGGGTGTGAGAATCCACCGACAGAGGATTCCAGATGTGTGACACTGGACTGTCTTATTCAAGTATTTTCCCATTGATTTGAAGATTTTCAAGGTAAAATACCAGGATGTGGGAAGCCAACAGAAGGCGGTTATCATCCTTGCAGACATCTTGAGCCATATACCCTGACAAGAGACTTGATTATATCAGCCTACAACAGCTGAGCACACTCTGATAACATCTTGCTTTAGATACCCAGGATCTTCCCTTGGGTGTGTGAGACTTAAAGGTGTGATTTAGAGCTGAGGCTTAAGGGCATGACTTAGAGATCAGATTTAGAGACAAGACCTAAGGGCATGATTAAAGGTGTGTGACTTAGAGGCATAGCTTAGAAGTGAGACATATAAAAGGTGAGAGGCAGACAGGAGAGTTCAGAACAATTTGGAGGAACAGAGAATCAGACACTTCAGAGAGTACAACTTGGAGTAGGAATTAGGCATTAGGACAGTACAACTTGGAGTTAGGTATTAGGTATTAGGCACTTGGCACTTGGAGGAAGAACTTGGAATTAGACTTTAGACATTAGGCACTTAGCACTTGGAAGAAGTAACTTAGAACTTGGAGGCACTAGGGACTAGGAACTAGGGACTAGGAACTCAAGACTTGGGACTTGGAGAGAAGAAGAGAGACTGAAGAATAAATGGGATCGAATCACACTCTGTCTGGTCTCCATTCTTCAAGTCCATCCTCACTCCCTCTCTTGCTGAACCCTGACCTGTGGACGGGAGCTGCTTGGGGCAGTGCGGGCTAACAAGTTAGTCCCCAAGGCTTTTTTTGGCAGTGCAGGTTCAAACACTGACAGAGTGGTCCCAGACATTTTGGCCCCCAAACGTGGGGTAGTGCAGTTCTCAACATTTCTGGCCCCCAAGCGTGGGGCAGCTCCGGCCGCAACACCAGGAGACAGAATAAAGATGTGAATCTGTGGGGTTTGCACCCTTTTTGTTGAAGTGAATTTTGATGCACTATCTCTTGGCAGCATGCTGGGACTGTCAGATCTTCAGAATGAGCTAGTGCTGCCAGGTCTACACGGGAGGACCTGGCTCTCCTAGGCTACTAGTCTGTGTGTACAGGCAGGAGTGGTTAGCTACAAGAATCCATTACAGTTGTTACAACACATTCCATTATAATATTTCTATTGTTATATTATTAGTTGTATTATCGAGTCTAATAATTACATTTTAACATTAAACAGAATGATTTTGAGGAATTAACCTGAATCATTTTAAGTGGTTGGAGACCAACATCGCTAATGGCAATTAGTTAGATAAAAAGAAAAGAGTAAAATATTTTACTACATATAGAAAATTAGGGTTAAAATGTCCATAATTTTATCAGTTCTAGACAGTTTCTAACCTACTTTGAATTGAGTGTTTTGGCATCTTCGTTCCATAACAAAAGGAACAGTAAGCTATTCCAGAATGCCACTTTGACTGTTGGCTAGCACTGAAGGCAACCCTATAGGGCATTTTAAACATTAGTGATTGATGCAGAAGGCCCAGTAAACTGGGGGTGGTGCCATCCCTGGGCTGCTGGTCCTGGGCTCTGTAAGAAAGCAGGCTGAGCAAGCCATGAGGAGCAAGCCAGTAAGCAGCACCCCTCCATGGCCTCTGCATCAGTTCCTGCCTCCAGGTTCCTGCCTGGTTTGGGTTCCTGTCCTGACTTCCTCTGATGATGAACTGTGGTGTGGAAGTGTAACCCTTTCTTTGCTTTTGGTCATGGTGTTTCATCACAGCAATGGTAACCCCAAACTAAGACAATATCTGTCTTATTAATATTAAATCGTGTTTTCATAAAATGTCACCTATTTGTCATCCAACAGCTCCTCATTACACTGTGTGCATGGATAACCGAGTTATATCTTGCTGCTGTTTTGTCTTCATCCACTTCCCACCCCCATCTCAAGGCAGAGGTATTTGTAGTTTTAAACAATTAACGACCTTGTCTGCTTCAGTCTCTGTGCACTACCAAAGGAGCTTGCAACCATCAGGAGTCTATTTCCTTAATGAACATTTGATATATATTAGTGAGTCTTCATGTAGCTGTGTTGAGACTCTAATGATGCAAATAATCTGATTACCATAAGCAGCGCGATTACTGTGAAGGACACCAGCCTTCTGCTCAGGCCTTGCTGAGAGCTAATTAGTGATTAGCTGGCATCCTTGAGCAGCTGCTGGGCTACATCCTGGGCTCAACAGGAGCTGTTCTGAGGCCCCAGGGTGGCAAATGTGAAAGGTCTTCTAGACTCGTGGATTCGAAAGATGCTGAGGATAAGTGACAGGTGAGGAGGGTTCAGTCCTTAATAACTCATTGATACAGCTCATGGAGCACTGCAGAGAAGGGGATAGAAAGAGTGTAGGAGATGGAAAAGAGGGAGAGGGCCAGTGAAGCCCCAGCCTCTAGACACAACACAGCCAGTGTAATCACAAACTCAGTAGCTGTAATTGCCCTGGGCCTGCACAAGACACACTGTATCATCAGAGAGTCCTGGATGGGCAGGGACTGTGGTTGGCTCATAGACCCCACCCCTTACTGATGAACCACAGGTGGTATGAGCTCCAGGATGGGCAGGAGGGACTACTGTCTTTAGTCACACACCCTCTGGTGAGACCGCTAGACTCCAATGGATAGTTCCAATACTAAGGCCACATAGAAGGCCCTAGTAGAGCCCAGAAAACACAAACTAAACAAATGAACAAGAGCACAGGAAAGAGATTTGGTAGGGAACAGGGTGTGGGAAGGGAAGGGAGGGGATGAGAGAAGTCTAAATACATTATATTCATGTATGAAACTGTCAAAAACAAATTAACAAACAGGATCCTTACACACATCTCGTACAAGAAAAACTCATTTAAAAAATTTAGTAGTTAGCAAAAAAAATCATCATATAAACAAATACATAATCACTGAGCTATTGGTAAGAGGTAAAGTAAACCTAACATTCTTCAATAAAAACATTTTAAATGTAATTGTACTCTTCTGAACTTTGGGGAGCACCCTTTTAAAAGATGAGGTGAGAAGTTTGCTGATGGCTGTCTGAAGCATCACAGGTTATATGTCTGAGGCATCACAGGTACATGGTTATACCTGAATATTTGTTCTCATGCAACGTGGTTGACATAAACAGATTCTCTGATCCCTCACACAAATAGTGAATTCTCCCCCTGGAGTTTGCTGTTCCTGCCTGGGGTTTTTGCCATGAAGAATCCTATGAATTCAGTTCTTCCTTACCAGCTGAGTTGTGGAGGAGACAGGGGACAGGGGAAAGGGACAAGTCCTCTGCAACCCTTGTAAGGCATGGGACACTGTGGCTGGGAAAGAGCCATCAACATGAGCAAGAACACGGAATTTCTGTTTGACTCCTGTCACATGTGCTGCTCGAACTCTCAGGCACACCGGAATCACCTGTGGTCTGGTCCAGCCGTTTGTAGAGGCAAGAAGACTGGATTGTTGTTTCAAATTTGTTTTATTTTATATGTATGTGTGTTTTGCCTGCACATATTTATGTGCACCATTCATGTGTCTAGTAATCACTAGATCTCCCGGAACTGGAGTCACTAATGATTGTGACCCACCAAGGTGGATGCTGGGAGCCCAACCCTGTCCCTCTGCAAGAGCAGGTAGTGTTCTTAACCACTGAGTTATATCTTCATCTCCAAGATTCTGCTTGTAACAGACTCTGACCAAGTTTGAGAATCAAGACATCATATTACTTTTGTTTTACTTTTAAAGCTGAAACCTTTGATGAACCTACAAATGAATGTAAAAATACACAGTTAGTCACTGAAAAGGTTTTTTAAGTATAGAATGTTATTTCCAACGAAAAAGAAATATAAATCAGGAAGGGAAAGCATTTCCTCCTATTTAAATCCAGAGAGAGGATATTTATAAGTTTGACTGACTGCATTGCATCATAGAATGTAATTTTGGCTGCATTTCCCAAGCCTTGTCTCAGTGGAGCTCATTTGTCCACAAGATGGCGATGCTGAGCCATCACGCTCTTGGGAGGTAGCGGCCCTGGATCTGCCCAGGTGTCTGGTGAACAGCAGGGGAGCAGGATCTGAGACCAGAGGAAGTGTCTGAGCCTATCGCAGCAGTAATTATTTCCACATGATTTCCGTGCCCCTCCACTCCAAATTAATGAATCACAGGCACCGAGACAGAGAATCATTAGGAGGTTAAAAACAACAACAAAAAACAAGCAAACAAACAAACAAAAGAACAAAAAAAAAATTAAAAAAGAAAAGAAGAAAAGTGAAGGCCCCAGGAAATCTGAGATGTCTATGTTTCATTCTGTCTCTTATTCTTTTGACAACAACTGTTGAGCAAGTCAATATGCAGGTGCTGAGGAAGAAAGATCACCTGTATGGGCAGGTGGATGTGCAGGTGGATGGATGGGCAGGTGAATAGGCAGGTAGATGGGCAGGTGGTTGGGCAGATGGATGAGCAGGTGGATGGGCTGGTGAATGGGTAGGTTGATGGGCAGGTGAATAGGTAAGTTAGCAGGTGGATGGGCAGGTGGTTGGGCAGGTGGATGGGCCGGTGGATGGGCTGGTGAATGGGCAGGTGGATGGGCGGGTGAATGGGCAGGTTGATGGGCAGGTGAATAGGTAAGTTAGCAGGTGGATGGGCAGGTGGTTGGGCAGGTGGTTGGGCAGGTGGATGGGCAGGTGGATGGGCAGGTGGATGGGCAGGTGGATGGGCAGGTGGATGGGCAGGTGGATGGGCAGGTGGATGGGCAGGTGAGCAGGTAGATGGGCAGGTGAATAGACAGGTGGATGGGCAGGTGGTTGGGCAGGTGGCTGGGCAAGTGGCTGGGCAGGTGGATGGGCAGGTGGTTGGGCAGGTGGATGGGCAGGTGGAAGTGCAGGTGGATGGACAGATGGGCAATTGGAGGAAACACTAGCTAAAGATACCTAGAGCACAGGCTTGAGAAGGTGATGGGGGAGCAGAGGGGACCGTGTGATGCTCTGCTAAGTCAGAGCAGCAGTGGAAGCTGGAGACATCTAAGCACCGCACAGAGGCAGCAGCCAGGGGGAGCAGCAGGTCACAAGTCTCTAGGTGGGACTGTGCCCAGTGGACGCTTACTCACAGTGATGTGACTGACCCTCAGAACTAGGGCTATGAGGCTGACTTTGACTGTGACTCAGGCTTGGTGCCAGCTCACCCCATGCTAGGTACTAGTACCATTTCAAGTGAGGAAAGTCCAGATGCACAGAGCCTAAACCTCTCATTCAAGCTTCAACAGGCAGCAAGAAGCAGACTCTGATCTGGACACCTAGAGTGCTGGCCAAGGGCCAAATTTTCATAGCACACAGCCTGTCAGAAGGAAACGGCTGTGGACTCACTACTAATGAGACTGGCCTGGGGACAGCAGCCTGTAATGTGAATGTTGGTTGAGTCTGGAACTCTTTTTCACTCGTACCCAGGAATCTTCAGATACTGGTTCCAGTCTGAACAAAGTACTTTGCATTAATAAGATTTGGCCACACAACAGAAAAGCAATCCATAAATTAGGCCTCATCACACAAGGCTGTAATCCCAGTTACTGTGGAGCTGAGGCAGGAGGATTGGAAATTCAAGGTTAGCCTTAGCTACTGAGGGGATTCAAGGCCAATTTGGGTAGCTTAGACTCCACTTCAAAATAGAAAATAAAAACAGGGCTGGAATATATGGAGCTCAGTGGGAGAGCATTGGTCCAGAATGTTCCAAGGCCCTACGTTCAAGCCCAAGTTCTGGGGGAAAAAAAGGGAGGGGGGGGAAATCTGTGAGTAGATAAGCCATGTCCCCCAGCACTGTAACTAACCTATGTGGGTAGCTTGCACATTCTGAAAATCACATTCATTCTCCAGAGAGCAGGGTAAGAGTTAAGTAAAAGCTACATGAGTCAAGCTGACTCGGGGGCACTGGAGAAATCTAAATCAGTAAGGATAATCCAGGGAGACAGAGAAATGTGACTGATTTAGTCTGTAACCATCAGTGTATTCTAGCAGGGGCCAGAGATTTTAAAAGTAGGAACCATGGGGAGCAGAGCAGATTAGCAGAAACAAGTTTAAAAGCACAAACAAAAATCCATAAAGCAGCTGCTTAGGATGTGCAGGGTTCGAAACCCAGAGACTGGGGCTCAGGTTGACACCCAAGTAAATGAAAAGTATTCGTTGGCTTTCTACCTTCCTGAACTACACAAGGGAAGAATTTAAATTGTGCTGAAGCAAAAGATGCTGCATGATCTCTTCAGGATACGGGCTTGGGATGATCCTCTGCAGTCCTCATGGCGATGAAATAAAGGTCGCACACCTTTAGGCCACCCATACTTTTCCTCATGGCCTGTGGGCTCCACGCTGTGAACGGTGCCCAGCACAGCATCACAAACTCATTTAAAATATTATGAGTTGTTGTTTGAGACTTGATTATAGATCTTAAGAATGAGCTTGCATGTGTCAGCATTGTGTCACAATGACATCAAGTATCAAGTGTCCAAAGGTAGACACGCTTGGTAGAAGTTTAAAATGGAAAGCCAAGCCTAGGAGGGGCTGTCCTGGCTAAAAGCTGGGATGGGAGCCCCTGAAGGGTACCTGCTCACCTTGTCCTGCTCCTGTTACCCTCTGGCTTGCCCATGTTCACAGCCCTAGGCTGCACTGACTCTGCATCAGCTCCTCCCACTGGAGACACTCACTGTAAAGCACAAAGAATTTCAAGTTCTCCATTACCCAACTACAAAGGAATGTGACAGCCTCTTCCTTTGCATAGTGGGTGCAAAGTACTCATGGGAAAACAAAAGGAAGGATAAGACCTTTGAAAGTAGACCATGCAAAGCAATAGCACAGTATCTCTACACTTCCCAATGCCTGTTCAATGCTTAGTAGTCGCTCCTTATGAGTTCTTGAAACTACAAAGAGGATAAGCATGTAGGAAATCTATGCTCAAGGCTCTCCTAGAAGCCTCAGGCCAGGTACTAATCTCTAGACACAATTAACCCTCAGGCTCTCTAAGCACACTGCCTTGTGCCTAGCTGGCCCATCCCGATTTCTTGACTGAATGAGCACAAGTCCACTTGAGGACAGGAGGACTTAAACTGATGATCTGGAAAACCAGTTGAGCAGATGTGAAGTGAGAGGTACGAGGAGAAGGCGGAGTACAAAATGCAGATGTCTATTAAAACGAAAACGCTGGTTAGAGGCCAATGGTGGTAGTGACACCAAGTCACCGCAAAGGAAAGTGCCGCCCAGGAAAGCATTCCTTCAGCTGCTTTCTGTCAAAGACTCTAGAGTTTGAGACTTATGAAAAGTCAGCCTCTCATCCTCAACAGCTGAACTTATTAGAATTTGGAAATGCTGCTCGCTCCTTAACTCTAAAATCGGATAGTTCCCAAGTTTTCATTTTTAAGCCTAAAAAAATTATCCTGGATTAAAAACAAGCATCAGGGGCAGAGGTTCAGACAGATTTTTTTCCAGAGGCAGTGCTTTCTATTAGGGTTCTAGAAAGGTGACTAATGTAAATGGATCCGACAACAACAAAGATGGGAGGGAGAAAATCTACAAGGGCCTGCTTTTAATTCCAGTATTTA
This sequence comes from Arvicanthis niloticus, assembly GCF_011762505.2. Classification (NCBI taxonomy): domain Eukaryota; kingdom Metazoa; phylum Chordata; class Mammalia; order Rodentia; family Muridae; genus Arvicanthis; species Arvicanthis niloticus. Next base: position 16,361,598 of record NC_133437.1, read on the forward strand.
TTCTTCCAGTTGAACAATGCCAACTGTCACTGCAATGATCCATGAGTTTACTTCTAATATAAACCTTAGAAAAGCACCAGGAGAGTATGTGGTTCTTCCACGTAAAAAGTCTGATGCAAAGAGTTGAAGACGACTTACTTTTGTCCCACAGGGGAGACACCTGGTCCATAGGAAGCATTGTTGGTGTTAATCCAAGGGAAGACTTAATTCAGAGACTTGGAGCTCAGGTTGATGACACCTGGGAGCAGAAGCAGGGAGAGGAATAGAGAGAAAATGCCAGCAGGTAGCAGGAGCCAGGGGTTGAGCCAGCTAGGGCATGCATGAGTGTAAGGTTGGCTCCAGGTATCACTAGGATGCTCTGCAGTGGTGAGAGCCCTGGTCCAAGCCTGGCCTGTGAAACAAAGACTGGACCGATGACATCATAGCACATGTCTGGTCATCATTTCCCTGGTGAGGATATATATGGCTGTACCCAACAGTCCTCAGTCATGCTTCCAAGGTTCAAGAATGATTATGAGAGAAGAGAGATGCTAAAGAGGTATAGGAAGACTTACTCCCATAACACCTTGCCTTAGATCTGGTTTTACTGCTGTGAACAGACACCACGACCAAGGCAACTCCTATAAAGGACAACATTTAATTGGCGCTGTCTCACAGATTCAAAGGTTCAGTTCATTATCATCCAGGTGGGAGCATGGCAGCATCCAGGCAGACATGGCGCTGGAGGAGCTGAGAGTTACACCTCTTGTTCCAAAGGTAGCTAGAGGGCAAGCAGGCTTCCAGGCAGCTAGGATGAAAGTCTTAGAGCCCACGCCCACGGAGAAACACTTCTTCCAACGAGGCCACACCTACTCCAATAAGGCCACACCTCCAAATAATACCACTCCCTGTTCCAAGCGTATTCAAACCACCACAGAGAAATCACCAAGATCAGAAAATAATCACAAGAGTCCATCAAAGTAGTCATATTCAATGTGCTACTTCTTATTGAATTCTTAGTCAATAATAAATTGACTTCACTTTCACTTTTCATGGCCAAAAGGTTCATAGAGGATCTGTAGGAAAGAAACTTTCAGTATTTTAGTAGGAACCATGGCCACTAAGGAGAAGAGAAAATGTGGCCTAAAGGACACTGGTGTCTTAATCGCTAACTTCACACCAGCTAATGATCCTATTATCAATGCCTCATCAATACTAAGAGAAGCCTGGAGAGCTAAGGAAGACTTTAAAGGACACATGTAGAGATGAAGAGAGGACAAGAGGAATGTGGCAAGTAGCTAATAAACTAGGATTTTTCAATAAGAATTGATAAGAAAACTTTATTGCCTGTTCATCTGGCCCAGGGAAGGCAAAAATCAAAGAACAAAAAGAAAAAGCTAAAACCAACGCCAACCCCCCCTCACCACCAAAACAAAAACCCACCTGAACAAACAAACACACAACAACAAATCCCAGAGTGTCCTCGGGATTCACATACACAGAAAGTAAACACAGATTTCTCAGATAATAGCTTGAACTTAATACTGGAGTCTGACAAGTAATTCAGTTCTGTGTGAGAACCCAGTACAGCGCATTCACCAGGTCACCAGTGAGAAAGCCGGCTGCTCATCCTGCAGAACACCCCTGCTCGGGTGGCCAGGCTGCTCATCCTGCAGAACACCCCTGCTCGGGTGGCCAGGCTGCTCATCCTGCAGAACACCCCTGCTCGGGTGGCCAGGCTGCTCATCCTGCAGAACACCCCTGCTCGGGTGGCCAGGCTGCTCATCCTGCAGAACACCCCTGCTCAGGTGGCCAGGCTGCGTCCCTTGGAGTCCTGTTTGATGCAGGCGCTTTAAGAACTAAGAGGAAACAGGATGTCCCTGGTACTCACCCTGAGGGGTGAGAAAGGTCAAATGAGAGCCATAGCAGGCTCAAATGCTGTAAGAATCAAGGTTGTCATCAGCCTATGAGTTTAGAAACCTAGGACACCAGAGAAGCCAGAGTTGCTGGCCTCTGTCAGTTAAGCAGAGTGCTCTGTATTTTCTGTTGGCTCTTGCAGTAGGAAAGGTGAGCTTGTGGCAAAACAATGCTTTATACAACTAGACACCTAGAGTCCCTTCGTTGTCAGGAATTGGTGGACAACTAGAAGTAATGGACACCTATTATGAAAAGGCAAGAAAGTACACAGCCCGCCGACCATCCAGTGCACGGCTGAAGCACTAGACAGTGAATCTGGAATTAAAAAGAATTATTTCACTACCATCAGCACCTCAGGTTGAGACTAAATTTTATCTCCTTGGCCTGAGCATCCCTGTCAGCTCCCACTTGACGTGGAGAGGCTCAGGAACTTTGAGGTATCTTAATACCTTTGAGCAGTGGGACATCTTCCAAGCTGTCTATTAAGGTGGAATTTCTTAGGGCCTCAAGATGAGGGAAGGCTGGTCCTTTTTTTTTTTTTTTTTTTTTTTTTGGACAGCGATAGCTGGTACCATCTACATGCCTGTCACCACCTAAAACTGAGCAGTGCTCCAGCAGTTGTCAGAGGGACTTAGTGTTCTACCCCATGCTAATCTATATATAAATCCTATGTGTTGAACAACAGAAAACAGACTTGGGCATGAAAGAAATGTTTCTAGTGTAATATTTAGCAATAGAACCAAAAAGCATGGCCAGGGTCAACATGGTACTCTGTATCAGCAGTGGGGTTTCCTGTTTTATATCTTGAGCTTGCAATACTCCAAGAGTTGATTAGATAGATGAAGAGGCTGTGAGATCGGGGTTTGGAAGCACAGACTGTGCAGCCAGGAGGCACGGGTGGAGATCTGGGTACTGCCTGTTGCTTTTCGTGTAATCACAGGAACAACATAACTCTGAGCCACAGTGTTCCCTTCTGTAGAGCTGGGCTAATGACTACATCTGTCTTTTCCCCTCAGAAGGGAAAAGCAGGGGCAATGATTTATCCCCGAGAGCTCAGAACAATGACTGATGGGTAGAAAATAATAGAAGATTTGGAGACATTTGTAAAGTTACAAGGCTGTTACCAAAAAGTGCATCCCCATAAAGAGGCTACCTCCTAAAAAAAAAAAAAGAATTCAAAGAGAACTTCATAGAAGAATTGGCTCCCCCTGTCATAACTAAAGCAACATCAAACCTCAAGCCGGCCTCTAGATTGTGCTAAAGCAGCCAATCCTTCCTCTTCTGTTCAGGCACCAGCATGTAGTTCCCCTGGAAACCATAGCACCTGCCTATGGCGAAAATTGGGGGTTGGGGTGGGGTGTAAATTCCTGGGCATCTTTAGGAGACACAAGACAAGAAACACTCTTGCAGGGCAGAGAGGCCTGAAGCACAGAGGGGCAGTCTCATCCTGTAGAGAGCTCAGTGGTTAGACGTCCCTACACCAAGGCTGCCTCACAAGTAGAAGGGCAGAGCCACTGTTTGGGAGCTGATGGTAGGCTGGGCACATGGACAGAAAAGTACTGGAATCAGACAGACAAAAGCAGGAATGGCCATAGTCAGAGGGACTGAGCTCTGGGATAGGACAGAGCTGGCCATTGGCCAAGAGCTGTCAGTAGAGGTGACAGCAGCCGCCTGTTCAGTTGTTTCTTACAAATTTCATTCTCCCACCCACACCAAAAGCTGCGTGGCGCTTGTCCTGGCTCAACCCCCACTTCAGATCTAGAACAAAGGCTATATCTGAACTCTCTGAGCTCTGGTGGGACACTGAGTTCTGTGTTCTGCCGAATAATGCCAAGAAATAAAAAAATAAATAAAAAGAAACTCCTAACATTGACAAAATAAGCAACAGTTGAGAGAGGAAAGGAGAGAGGGAAGGAGGGAGGGAGAGAGGGAGAGAGGGAGGGACTGCACTTGTATCTGGGGGGGGGGGGGTGTTCCTGACCCAGACATCCTTGAGCAAGCTTCCCAGTGCCTGCTTCACTAACTCAGGCACATTCCTAGGCAGGACACAGGGAGGCACTCTGGTCCTTTCCTTCTGGGGGAGGGTGGGGCTTCCATTTTCTCCAGAGATTTCACTACAACACTGTATTATGGAAAGGTTTGTTTTTCCCTCCACAAGGAGGGGCCCTTCTCCTCAGCTTCCTACCATGGCTGTGATAGAGATCACGGGGCAAGGCTGCAAGAACTCCTCGTGTCTCAGTCTTGGGTCCTTTCCTGATGGAGCTCTGGTTCACACTTCATTTTAATTAAGTGATGAAACCTCAATGCTTCTTCCATGCTAGCTACCCGCAGGAGACCAATCAGCCCTGTGTGTTGAGAAGCCACTGCGCTGGGCGTTGCAGATGAAATGCAGCGTTTCTACTGATCTCCTAAAGGCAGCAGAGGCCCTCTGAGGATTCAGCAGCTCTGCCAGTCAGCTGCAGGGCTGCCATTCTGTTTACCTGAGGTCAGGGTGCAGACACAAGGCTCCCTCCCCCAAGAGCAACCATCTGTACCAGCCTCACTACATGAGCCACACCTCATGACATCATCCCCGTGACTAACAGGAAGAACTGCCATTTTCTGGATTTTTCTAGGGTGAAGAAGACTAGAACCTGGGACAAAAGGTTTCCTGAGCTACAGAAGCATCAAGTGCCAGAGCGGGGTCTCATTGTAAATCAGTCTTTACTCTCCATCCCACCCTGTCTCTCAGGTACCCACCCATGCCCTCAGTGATGATAGCCTTGTTAACACAGACTCACGCTTCCCACTGGGGTATTACCCCAGCTGTTAGGGAATGGGTTCTCTGTCTTGACGAGGGTGGGATTTCAGGGATTTGGTCACTACAGAGATCACTGAACACTTAAGCTCAGGACCATTTATGTGCCATCTCTCACAGCTCAAAGAAAAGGAAGAAACCATATAATTTTATATGAATTCAAAAGCCCTTTGTTTTTCAGATAAATATGTCTTTCTGAGTTTGTCACAAAATTTACATAAGAAGACTGAACTGAGAAACTTAATGGATGGGTTATTTGAACACAGCCAGCGAAATGGGCTCCAAAAAGAGGCTACGCCATGAATGGAGCCATCAGTCACCATCATGGCCTCTAGCCAGGCCTGTTCAGCTGCTGTAAGCCGGCCTCCACTGTCCAGCCAGGTGCCATCCTCCCGGGGCCTTACAGCTGCAACCACAGTCATGTGTAGTCCACACATGTAACATGTGTGACCCTGTCCACACCTAGCCTGTTCTAACCCTGGAAAGTGTCACAAAGGGTTCCTTTGGCTCCCTGCACCTCGACCCTACACATTTGTTGTGGCTGCAGATACTCGGGGGAGGGGAGGGAGGAAGAGCTGAGTCTGGTGTGATATGCAGGTGGGCCTGGGCTTTGGCTCCTCTGGCTATGACGGGCACAGTGATCAGCTTGACTCTTGTGGGCCTGTCGGTGGGATTCCGAGGAGGACTCAGCTGGGCACTTTGGCCAGCTCACCTGACCCAGGTAATGCCTGGCCTCTTGTGAGGCATTTTCAATTCCCTTAGCTCCCAGGTTTCCAATATGGCTCTTCACGCAGCCTCTCCCAATGGGATTATATAACCCCTACAGGCAGTCTGCTTCGGGACAGGGGAGGGCCATCCCAGATTCCCTGGCAGGTCTACTTGCTCCCCGATCTAGAGAGGGCTCCATGTGCGTGCATACAGAGTTCCTTACTGTGCCCCAGCAAATGCCTTATACCACCTCAGCCCTCAGGGCATATGGCTGGTGGCTTCCTCAAGTGGTGTCTTCTGCAGCTGACTAAGGGAGAAGCAATTCTATCCCTTCCCCGTGAAGCAGGGACCTGACCCTGCCACTCTCTCTGACCTCTCCTATCCTGTCTTGCCACTGGTGGGTGAGAAGGCCTGTGGTTGAGTTGCTTTCAGGAGCTCTTCCTTGTTCTTAGGTGGCCCAGTAACTCCCCTTAAGGGTGCGTAATCTTTGTTTCCTCTCCCTGCCCCCACACCCCACAGTACCCCATTCCCACCCCCCACCCAAGCCTCTGGTCCTCTGAAAGTCTGAGGTAACTGCCAGAGCCAGAGGGAAGAGCGAGTCACACAGGAATTACACTAAGCATAATGGCTGACTGGCCACCTTCCCCACGGCTGGGAACTCCTTGAGGTCAGAGACCGCATGACATGCATGTTAGTTGCCCCCCTCACCCCGGTGCACAACTGTCAGTAGTGGACAAAGACAGAAAACAGAAAGGACAGTTAGTAGGGCTTAGTGCATGAATTCTGTGTGGGAAGGAGCTTGTTTATTTAACTGGGTCATTCGTCTGGTCTCATGCTTCTGAAGGTGTCCCCTGAGCCCAGGAAAAGAAAACTCTGAATGGTCCCTTCCCTTGCCGCCGGCCATTCAGACATGCTCCAGAGTTGGAAGAAGAGAACTGCAATCCAAAGTCGAAGCTGCAGCTCATCTTCCTTTCCAACATCGTTCCATGTCTGTGAGATGTCTCAAGTAAGTGGACTGAGTGGCTTCAGAATGGCCAATCAATAGAAAACCCAGAAAACAAAACAAAACAGAAATGTCCTGGAATTCACAACCATGTGACAACCCATGAGTGAGTGACACGTCTGAGCTGACTCTCTAACCTAGAAGTCCCTCAGAAGATAACAGTGGCCACAGCAGCTAAGAGCAGCACAGCCCCGCTACCCGCAGAGACCTGGGAATTGTGTAAACAATACACAGGACGTGTGTGTATGTGCATGCATGCACATGTGTGCTTCACGAAAACGCTTGCTTTCCCCAGCAGTGCCAATACATACTGTAGTGTAGAGCCCAGCTTGAGGGTCCATTCGCAGACTCAGCCTGCGTTTTGGCTGCCTTTGGGAACTAAAGGGCAGAAAAATGACCTCTTGGAAGGAGTGCACAGCAGCAGCCTTAAAATGTAAACTCAGTTCAACTCAACAGCCAAGCAGACGTCTGCCATGTGCCCAGGACCGCAGGACGAGTAGACGGAGGACAGGCACAGGCTGCACAGGGCAGGCACATTTGCAAAGTGTGCTTCAGGGCCAAGTGCAGGGAGGCGACAAAGGCCTCTCCTCTTCTAGGCAAGGGGAGTCTGAATCACAAATGTTTATGCTGTGCTTCGTGCTTAACTCAAAATGGTCTTTACACTTTGCCACATCTTTGATCTAGGCCAATCAGGGCCCTGGTCTCTTTCACTAATTCTTCTTATAGCCCACTAGCCAACATCAGGTCCAGGAAGGCCTGATATGAAGTTGGTAAAGAATTGTGCATCTTCAGAACCAACAAGGTAAGGAGGGGCCTGGTTTTGTTTTATAAACGCAGAAAGAAAAAAAAAAAACTCTACAAATTTTGCATAGAAAACTAAAATTCATTCAACTTAAAAACAGAGTACTAGGAGCCGAAACATAAAGGGACACTAGGTAAGACATCCTGTGAATTGGTGAGGAACCCTCCCTCAAGAGATAAAAATGTATTTTGGGGCTCTAAGAGTCACTGTAATGTTTGCCTATGGAGGCTGTGGGTACCACTGAAGATGGAGGCCTCTCTAGCAGAGATCCACGGTCAGAGGGGACCTCGAGAAAGGTGCCCCACGTGCTCTGGGGCAGTTTCAGTTGTGCTGCCTCGAATCTGAGGGAAGAGGGAGCTCTAGTCAGATTGTCTGCAGATGTGACAGCAATGTCGGCCATGCATGTGGCTGTTTTTCTTTGTATGTTGTCCTTACATCTTCCCTCCTTAGCTTCTAAATCCCAAGGCTTCTAGCCATAGTGTGTCAGGAGATAGTTTACCTGTGTAATGACTTGCAAGGGTAACGGAAACACAAAATGTTGAAAGTAATTGCTTGGAAAGTGGGAATTACCTGTGCATGCTTTGAGACCCAGTGGCGGAGGACATTCAGGACTCGATTGGTGGCTGTTCTCCGTATGATGAACTCCTTGTCACATGTTCTCTCATTGTTAAATCCTTCAGAGGAAAAGAAACACACACTGCAGTTAGGGCCAGTCCCCGGGGATTGGGAAAGGTCATTTATTTTGGGATTCTTGGTAATGAAACATACAAAATGTTACATTGTGGCAGGGAGGGAAAGAGGCTTCAGACCTGTGAATTCGGCTTGCTTATTATACTCTCCCGCCAGCCCACTGCAGGCACAGGTGCAATTACATGAATAATGCACACAGATTTATTAAAGGCCACCGAGGAAAGCTAGAAAGCTAGCATCCTGCTAATGACATGTCCATTAATGTCTCTCACGATCCACATACAAAGCCAAGAAGGAACACTAACTAAAGGACTGTAGCCAGCGTGGATTATAGCTTTGCCACAGAGTGACCATGGAGCCATTCCTCTCGGGAGATGGAGGTGGGCTTGCAGGTGAGACAGATCCTCTATTGTTCATCCGCACTCAGACAGTACAGCCGATGCTTGAAAAAGATGTATTTTAAAAGTCACTGAAAGTATGGGCTCCAAATGATCTCACCTCAGAAAACGTGTGAGTACACGAAGTGATAGCTCTGACGATAGGTTTTAATCGCCCCACAGTATAAATATGTAAAAGCATCCCTTTTACATCCCATAAATAGATATTTATGTCATTGTTGTTTGTCAGCTGAAAGTAAAATAATTGGTAACAAAAAGATTGCCTGGTTTGAAGCAGCTGTCCTCGAGGTCTGTAAATTATATCATGTCTTTGGTGACCGGTCTCCAATATCCCCCTTGTTTCTGTCTAATAGAACTGCTGTGACATTACGCTTGCTAACTAACAAATGTGAAGGGTTTAATCACAGTTCCTTCACAACTTCAAGAGGTCAAATGTCAGCCATTACCATAATTCAGTATTTCTCTGGGTCTTTTCGTGGGGTGGGCAAGCACGTTGATCTTGGGCTTTATACATACTGGCAGAGTTCTACCTCTAGCCTGGTCCAGTGTCTGCGAGTCCCTTTGTGCTGCCACGTCACAGTCTGAAGTCACCTTTCCGTTATCCATAAAACATTTAGTACTTCACACTGGCTCCACTTTGAAAAATATTCTGTGACCCAATAATAATGAAGCAATCTATTTCCTTTAAAAATGAATACATCTTGGGCTGAACGTAACTTCATAGTGAACCACCTGCTTAATATGTTTAATACCCAGGGATCAAGCTCCAGAACCGCAATAGCCATAACTCTTCTTTGAAGGACTGTCTACTCTCACTGAATCCATTTCCTTGTCTCTTACTGTCTCCACTCATCGCTCCAAGCCTCTCACCCCCCTCTCACCCGTCACCAAGACAGGCTCTGCTAAGGTCATCAATAGGCTCCACGTCTGTACATCCAGGGACCAGTCTGCAATCACTCCCTCAGAAATGTATCTTTTAACCTATAACACATCATTCACGTATTTACATCCTTAGAGCTCATCTCCGAGTTCCAGACCCAGGTGTGCAAACCCTCTTCACACTTCCCTGTTAGATATTTCAAACATACCACAAGTACAAAATGATAAAAAAAAAAAAAAAAAAAAAAAAAAAAAAAGCCCAAAGCCTTTCTCCAAACTCTGCCCTTGTCTGGTCTTGTTATCCCAGTAAAGAAATAACACCATTCATCATGGTAGGTAAGCCTGGAACTTCTCTCTCTCTCTCTCTCTCTCGCTCTCTCTCTCTCTCTCTCTCGCTCTCTCTCTCTCTCTCTCTCTATCTCCCTAGATAATACAAGCAGCCCTAACTGGTCTATTCTGTTCTTGCCTCTTCACTCTTCAAGTCTGGAATCCCAGGAGCCAAAAAGACCTTTTCAAGGGACAAATTTGATGTGTCAAACTGGTGTTTAAGGCCTTTCAAGAGTTCTCGCAACAGACTCAGAAGTCCTCAATGCAGACTACAGGGCTCTCAGGGTTTATCTGCTTAGCCTTTTCTGGAACCACACATTTCTAACTTGTTTTCCATCTCTCCACACTTTAGTTCTTCATGATCCCCAGGCCTTTGCGCATTCTGCTCAACACTGAAGCAAGTAACGTGCCCCCTTCAATGAGTGCAAGCCACCACTCCTTCCAGAGTGAGGCCTTCTGGCCAAAGCAGGAGAAAATTCCTATTACATCTCACCATAACACAAGCAGTCACTCTATGACACCTAGCACACAACAGTAGACTTATCTGTGTGATTTTCTGAAAAAAATATTTTTATTTTCATGAAGATGAGGATTTGGTATATATTTTTGCAGTGCATGGCATATACAGTACAGTATGTGTATTATTTATTCTTAATTTTTATTATTGGAGTATATGAATGTGTGTGTGTGTGTGCTGTATGCAATATGTATGTGCATGTGTGGTATATGCTTGTGTGTGCATGCATGCCCTATGTGTGATATATGCAGTGTATGTGTGTAGTATGTGCATGTGTGTGCATGCATGTGCTGTGTGTGTGTGTGTGTGTGTGTGTGTGTGTGTGTGTGTACTTACATATCTGTGTCTATGGCCAGAGTTTGGCATGGATGCCCTCCTCTATCATTTCCTGCCTTAGTTTTTAATCAGAGTCTCTCAGAGAACCTTGACCTCAAGACTTGTCTAAAGCAGTGACTAGTGGGCCCCAGACCCAGTGACGAGATTGCAGATGTGTGTCACATACCTGGCTGCTATGTGAGATCTGGAGATTGGCACTCAGGCTAAATGTGTATTCAATAAATAAATGAATTTCCAAATACTAAAATCATACTAAATGTTCACTGAATCTGATATGAATGGAAGAACAATTGACCAAATGACTGGATGGTGAGTTGGCTCCTGGCAGTCTAGATATACCAGAAAGCCTTTAATCCTAGCACTCAGGAGGCAGAGCCAGGTGGATCCCTGAGTTTGAAGCTAGCGTGGTCTATAGAGCAAGTTCTAGAACAGTCAGGGCCACACAAAGAAACCTTGTCAAGAAGGACAAAGATAGAGAGAAGAACGCACACACATATACACACTAACACATACAGAGGGGGAGAGAGACAGAGACGGGATAGAGAGACAGAGAGACACACAGAGAGAACACTACTTCTGGTGAACTTGTGCTTGGTGCATACATAGCAGCGTTAGGATCACTTCAATGATCCTAACCTAGGAAATGACTCAGAAAATGAACTAAGAAAACATTAACTCAGTGAGGTGTCATTTTCACGTCACACAAATGGACATAATCTTTCCTACAGCATCAATGGTACCAGTGTGATTGGTTTTTTTTTTAAATTCAGAATCCTCTTAAATGTGTGTTTGACAAAAATCTGTTACAGTTCATACTCTGATCTGCATATGTTTTACAACATATAACCTGCAAGTATGTCTCTGGGTTGCTGCTATGACTAGATATTCATATTTGTTGCTGCTCTGAGTCAGGCACTGTTCCAGGGGGATCATGAATGGCCTGCAATTTAACCCTGACACCCAAGGACAGCAAACATTGTTGTTGATCACACGACCAGGCTCCAAGTGTAGACGCTTAAGTAATGTGGCTTCTTTTACAAGAAGAGCCACTGCATAGGAGAAATGTCATCCTTGCTTACAGACAAGCAATAAAAGGAGAGAGGCACTGCAAGTTGGCAAAGGTCCTGGAGCTCACAGTGTCTTTGAGCTAGCTTAGATCTATCCAGAGCACTCGCAAATATTTCTCATTGCCCAGAGCCAGAGTTTTAGTCTTACGTTTCCTTCAGAAATCTGCAAACTAACTTATTTAATAATGTATTCGTATTAGTTATTTGAAAATTCCAGTCACTATATTTTGATCATTCTCTATTCCTCCCCATAAATTTCCAGATCCATCTGCCTTCAGTGTGTTCTCCGTTCTCCCTCCCTGATTCCCCTCCCATCCCTGCTGTCTCTGTTCCTCTCCCTTTCTGTCTCCCTCTCCATACTTCTGAGTATGGGGCCATCCCCTGAAGTGTGGGTGACCTACTAGAATCCTCACCATTAAAGAAAACTGGCTCTTCCTCCTCTTTTATCAGTCCTAGAACACTGATGGCTAATTTTTCAAGATCATACTTGACTCAGTTTTGAGGGCAGAGACTGTTGATTACAGTGAATGGGAGTCATTTGGTTAGAAAAATAACTTTTCAGCAGAAAACCAGCTTCTTGGTCATAAGGTCTGAAAAGTCTGCAGCATACTGTAGAAACCCTGGAGAAGGACTGGATGAAGGATGGAAGGGTTCAGTAGGAGCTATGAGAAGGAATATGTTCAACATACTACATATACTTATATGAAAAAGTCCTGTAATTCAGCACCATGAACAGTACACAAGAGAAGGAAAAAAGCAAACCAAAAATGATATGCTCTTTTTTCCAAGTCATTATATCTCTACATGGCAATTATATGGACCAATGTTTTGTTGGCTTTTGGTTTGTTTCTTTAATATTTTTAAAACTTCATATGACCTGTTAATGGGGACTGAGACCAGTTTAGTGCATTGTGACTAGAATTAAAGAAATGAAGATGAGGGTCATTTGCATGTGTTGTCTATGGTGGCGATGGGTACTCTTTAGAGAACTTGTGTGCATGTGTGTGTGTGTGTGTGCACGCGCGTGCGTGCGCATGAGTATATATGTGTGCATGTGTGTATTCTGTATGAGTGTATATGTATATATTTATGTATGTGTAGGAGTGCATTGTGCATATGTGTGTAGGTATGTTCATTGTATGTGTGAGAGCAAGTGTGTGAGCCTGCATATGCATCTGCACATGTGTATACATACATACATGTGTGTGTCTATATGTAAACATATGTCTATATGTAAACATATATGTAAACGTGTGTATGAATTTATGTGTTCTTGTGTGTGCGCATATGTGTATGTATGTATGATGTGGGTGTGAGCTTGTGTGTTAGGTATGCATGTGAGTGCATATGTGAGCACATGTGTGTGTACATGCATGCATGTCTGTATCATGAGTCATAACATATAACTCTTAGAGTGGGTGAAATGAGATGTGAAAGCGGGTGATAGGATTGGCTGATCAGTAGGCCTATGTTTAAATATCTGCATTAACTTTCAGAAGCCATGGGAGGTTGGGTCCATGCCATAGCAGAGACAGCAGGGCATCTTTTCCTACCATCTTTGTTCTGTCGACACCACAGCCTTCTCTTGTGGGTTTCTTATGCATGCCTACTCTCTCCAAACTTCCCCCAAAGTGTTCTTTCAAGACAACTAGAAATATTTCCACATTAATAGCACATTCTTCTCTCATAAGAAACAGTCCCAAAGCTCAGATTTATGCTTCTTTCCCTCCAACTTCACTAACTCACAGGGGCAGCCATGGCCTGAGCCCTTTGGAGAGAAACTCTAATACTCTCTGTCCTTGGTTTTTCCCATTCAGAGATCACATGCTTAACACTTACTAGCACTTGTTAGATTTCCCTATTTCCTGTGTCTCTTGTCACTATTCTAAGACTGAGTTCCACACAAGTGTATCATAGCTACAGTTCCTATATGATGTAACTATAGCTTCTGTACATGACAGCTATAGCTCCTATGCACCACAACCATAGCTCTTGTACACCACAGCTGTATCTCCCACATACCACAGCTATGGTTCATATATACCACCTATATACCGTATACAGCTCCTATAAACCACAGCTGTATCTCTTGTATATGATGTTACCATCCCTTTTAGGCTCTGCCCAGCAGTTACCTGGCAACAGCCAGGTTAGGCCCAGCTTACTATAAAAGGGGCTGTTTGTTCTTCCTTCCTTGCTCTCTTATTCTCTCTGACTCTCTTCTCTCCCAGATCCCTTTCTCCTTCTCTCCCTCTCACCCTTCCCCACTATCCATGTGTTCCTGGTCTCTTCTTCTTTCTTTTCTTCTTCTTCTTCTTCCTCTTCCTCCTTTTGTCTGTCTGTCTGTCTCCACTTCCTTCCCAACTCCCCTTTCTATGCTCCAAATACACTCTATTTTATACTATATCCATCATATGGCTGGTACCTCAGGGGGAGGAGATGCCTCAGCATGGGCCTGCCAAGGCACCCTTCCCACCTCATCACCTGGCTCTATCAAATGTATCCTGTTTTCTTTTTATAAAACACAACATACCACAGCTCTACCTGTGAACCATAGCTCTAGCTACCATACAGCACAGTTATGGTTCATATATACAATATCTACAGTTCCTGTACACCACCATTATGGTTCCTGTGCACACAGCTATCGCTCCTGTCACCACAGCTATAGCTCCTGTCACCACAGCTACAGCTCCTGTGCACACAGCTACAGCTCCTGTGCACACAGCTACGGCTCCTGTCACCACAGCTACAGCTCCTGTCACCACAGCTGGGAGAGGGTGGGCACTTGCTGTGGGAACCACTGGTGAGTACAGTTATATCCATTTTAATGCACTGTCAGCAATTCTCAGGTGACAAGGGACTGAAAACCCTACTCAATGCAGTGAGTGGGAGAAAGTGAATTACTATTTTATATACAGGAAGTAGTTCCCAGTTCAGATCTCACTCACTTATGCAAGGTCTGTAATGACATTTCTGTCTATTTCTTTTCTCTCCAATTCTGCTCTTATTTCCAGGTAGCAAACTGAGGGGCATTCTGCTAGCCTTACGAGAGCAGTTCCGAGCACGCAGAGGGCGACTATTCTGGTAGCTTCTGCTGAAGAGAGGGGTTCGTTGTGTATTAGAAGCCCTCAAACATGTCCTTACATTTTGCTGACAAACCACATTGTCCATCTTCTATGAGATCCTTATAATGCAGGCTTGCAGAAGGTAAGGTGTCAATCAAAGCATAACTTTTAACACAAAGGGGCAGTTTCTAGATGTCTGCTAAGAACACACAAATAGACCAGTAAACATATGGTAGACTGAGGTTTGTCTGCCTTTTTTTTTTTTTAACCCTTGTTTAAATGTGTTCTTACCCTTCTGTTTTTAAATCCTTCCTTGGGTTAATCTGAGGTCCCTCTCCCCCATGTGCCATTACCTGTAGCGATGTTGGAACAGGGTCCAAGAATGTGCGAGGAATCTGAGTGCTTGTGAGAAAACACCAAGAAAACTAGAGTCTTGTGACCTCTGTTTCTTCAAAACACAAAATTGGTCTTAGAATGTGCTTTTGTGCCCCTTTCAGGTGTATTGGATAGAAGTGAGTTTTACTTCAGATCATTCATCACAACTGGCTATCGGTATTTGTTGATATGCCTCTGTGGAAAAACACGTTTTCACCATGTGCAGCCTGCCTGCCACAGGCCGCCTGTCCTTGTGCTTGGACACTACTCATGTGACCTTTCTTAACACTCAGAGGATAAACTGTCTGATGCTCTGAATAAAGTTGGCTGCTGCATGAGACTTCAGTCTGCCTCATGCATCAGCTCCACTCCCCAGATCCCACTGTCTCCAGAATGGTAGACATAGCAAGAACAAATGGAAGAAAAGAACCTCTGCAGGTCTGACATTATCTGTGATTAAAAAAAAAAAATACATAGAGTATGTGGGAATCAATATAGAGCTGCTTTCATCTCTCAAGAAAATCAGTAACAAAAGCTGTCATCTGAATTGCTTTTATGGATTTTTTTTTTTGAAAAATAAATGCTTTAAGATTCCCAAAGGAATGACTATACATTGAGTTTAAAGTGGATTAAAAAATATTTTAGAATTAATTAAAAATCTTTTAGTATTACATCTTTTACTTTTAATGAGTCCACAAATGTATTCCTCATTCTTTATAGATAAGGAAACCAAAGCTTACAGAAAAGTCCTTTAGCCACCTAAGGTGACAGTCAGTAGAATGAGAAGATTATAATACCAGTTCTTCCCGTTGACACATCCTTCCTAGGTGTCTGTTCATAAGGAGCCGACATTGGTTTCGGCCGGGCACTGTCATTTCCAGAATGGGCACAGACAGGAGGGGCTGAGTACATGCACATCAGTTACCATTGCACTGACTCCTGGTGCCCTGGCCACAAGGCAGACCCTGGATTAATGGCTGCTGGATGTATATACATGGGACAAAGCAATGCTCTCACTGTAGAAATACAAATTTCTTCTGGGAAGACAGGCTTGGACACTTCAGAATCCTTAAGTCCAATGACCCCAACAGCTTTGGACTCCCCACTTATCCCCACAGACAATGGGCTAACAGGCATGAGGCCTCTTCACTTCATTCCCCCATGCTCTGTAGACCTCATCACCTGGCCAGAAGACTGACAGCATCTCCAGAAGGACACAGGAGAGACCTTAATTCTCCTTCTTTTAGGGGGCGGGGGATGGTTTTTTGAGACAGGGTTTCTCTGTATAGCCATGGCTATTCCAGAACTCACTCTGTAGACCAAGGTGGCTTTAAAACTCAGAGACTCCCCTGTCTCTGCCTCTACCATGTGCTGGATTAAAGGCGTGTGCCATCACCAACTGGCTTTAGTTCTCCTTCCTTTAACGTCTCCAGTTTCATCCTCAGTCTTTGTCCCTCACCTCTGGGTTCTATAGAAAGACATGGCAGGAAGAACAACTTGGAAGGGGATCTTTGAGTGTCTGTATCACACTAGGAAAAGTTTGTTTTCCTCCCAGTATCTCAGCTTCCTCGTTACATAAGATGAGCTGCTCAGATGCCTCTGAGGTCTTCTCCTTCCTTTTCTCTGACTAGTGCCCAGCCTCTGTATTCTGTATCTCTGTATTCTCCTTCCCTTTTCTTCTAGTTCTGCTCTTCTTGTAGCACCTCAATCTCCATAGATCTCTTCCATCTACTTACGGATGCCTCTACTTGCTGTGACTCCTTCATGAGTGACAGTGACATATATTTCTTGATTACCCTAGGCCTTCCTAAAGACACTGTAGGCAGACATTTAGGTACTTAGGCAGGGGGTACATCTAAGACAGCCAAGCAAGACTAATTCCATACATCCAGCTACATCCATGGGATTATATAGGGTCCCTTAGTGGAAAAAGACCAAAATCACATCTCTTGTGTGTAAAGTTCAAAGACAATGAGATTTGTAGGACAGTATCAGGTCAGGGTATAAGGCAGGATGATGTACTTTCTGAGGCTCAAGACAAGATGCAAAGAGGTATTTGAACTGGATAAGACCAAGCAATGTGGAAGCTGTTTCTCATATGGCCCAAGCAAGTTAATAGAGGTCCACCCTATTCATGCAAGTTGGCTTTGAAGAGAGGGAGTTTCACAAGCATAACACTGGATATGGACTTGGGACCCTGTGTTATATTTCTGTCTCCTTTCAAACAAATGGTCTTACACACAATAGGTCTCAACCAGTTTATTTAATTGCTTTTATTTTAAAGATTTTTAAAAATTCACTTGACTGGTTTTATTTATTGGAAGACCATGGCATTTCCTCAGTCAGAAGGTCCCCAAACCTCCCTGCTTTGGAATTTACCACACTTCTTCCCATCCCCTCATCCCCAGGGGCTGTAACCTCAAGATACTGTGAAGTGCTTTCAACTTAGCTGCTGAGTACTCTGAAGACATGCTTACTCATAGCTGAGAAGCCTACAACCTCAGAGAAACTCCCTCCATGCAAGGGCAGAGTCCCACTGGCCTCATCCTCAGGCTGCTCCCCCACCGTGTTTAGCTGCAGGTTGGTTGTGGCCATCTTCCGTGTATCCACAGAGTGCTACAGACAGTGTCAGGCACAGACATGTATCATTTCAATGGCAAATGGATGCTCAATGTTTTCAACACAGATTTCTAGAACTTCTTGGGCTCAGCTACTTGCGAGCTTCACACTGCTCTTTTGTGCTCACCTTACACCTTTACCTCATGTCCAGAGAACTCTACCTCCTGCAAAGGAATCTCATCATCCTCCCCCAGAACACATCCCTGTGCATCAACCCAACATGCGTTAACTGTTGTGAAAATGCCAGGAGGCTCCAGTGGTGCCCTAAGGATTCTATTCACTAAGTTTGTGTTGCTGTCCCTATTCATTAGATGAGAGGGCCTTTTCAAAAACCACAAATTCTGCAAGTGTTTTCTATTTAATTTCCCAAGAAATGATTCATCTGTCTAAAAATGATTTGACAGTCTACCAGATTTTTTTTTTACAATTTTTCCTACCAAATCAAAGTATTTGATTTATGTAAGTATAAATTAGTGAACTATATTTACTGTTAAACTTCATCATTCCTAAAACATACTGATTCCTAATTTTTAATCAGTTTTGAGAGCAAAGCCTTTAATAATTACAGTGAATAAGTGTAACTGAGTTAAAAAAATATAACTTTCCAAGAGCAAACAAGCCTCTTGGAGAAGAGAGCTGTACAATTCAGCGGTCACCAGGGAGGGAGGGAGTTGCTGCTGAGGGATGCAACATCTCACAGGGACATGGCCTTTGTGCTCTTCTCTCAAATTCAAGTCTGCAACTCTGTCTTTATTTTGAGGGCAGAAGACCTATGGGTTAAAAAGTCTTGGGCAGATACCAAACTGAAGGCACCACTCCTGAAGAGTTCAAATATTACGATTGTGATTATCTAATAGCTATCATTATTCATTGCTTGCGTCTGCAAGGAACTCAGCTTTCTTTCACATGCAATTGATGATATGTACTCTGGGCCTCAGGGACTCAACTCTAAAATCTGTATTTTTCCAGGCCTTCTTACAAATCAGGTTCTGGATGAAATAAATCAGTACAATGGGGCTCTTTTCTGTTGTTGCAGCCATTGTGTCTGGCAGGCATGGTCACAGACGACAGAACCCTCCTACAGCAGTGCAGCATCCTGGTGTAGGGGGTCACAGGACAACAGTAGTAGTTGAGTAAATATCATGATGTCAACAGCCTGCTTTGCACAGTGATGCCCATATTCCCAGTCTCCCTGCTCCCTCACCCCACTCCTCCCTGTCCTGAGTAGAAGTGGCTATCTCTGCATGCTATTCAGAAGTTATTCCTGAGATCTGAGTGGGAAGCCTCCTCCTCCAGCCTTCCTTCCTAGGTACCTAGTTCTCTGTAACAACTATCTTCCCTAGGAACTAGCTACTTTCTTCCCTGACACCAACTGTTATGGATATCAGTAAGCAGCAACTGCTCAGTGTCAAATGCCTAGTAACCAGCCTTTGACACAATATTTGCACTTCAAAACCAAGAGGTGCCATTCTTGTCAGATGCCAGAGGCAGTTGCCTAATAAGCCTTGGCATTTCATTATAACAACAAATTCCATCTAGATGTACTAGGCCTAGAATTTTCTTCTGTTCTTCTTCTGTTATAGAAAGAAGCCTGACTTCTAAAACATCTGTATAATTTCTATTTGAGTACTAAGAGGTCCTCTCCAGCTAAGAAGTGCTCAAGAAACTCAGCAAATGATTAAACTTTAGACTTCTTAATAATATGTCCTACTCAGGTGTCCATAGCTGACTCCATGCTGAAATGACAAGAACTTGTTCTTGTCTTTGAATCTGAAGACCTGGATTAGCCATGTGGTGGTTTGAATATGCTTGGCCCAAGGAGTGGCACTATTAGGAGATGTGGCCCTGTTGGAGGAAGTGTTCACTGTAGGGGTGGGCTTTGAAACCCACCTCCTAGCCACCTGGAAGATAGTCTACTCCTGACTTCCTTTGTAGAATTTCAGCTCCTCCTGTAGCATGCCTGTCTAGAAGCTGCCATGTTCTCCATTCTGATAGTACTGGACTGAACCTTAGAACCTGTAAGCCAGCCCCAAGTAAATGTTGTCCTTTACAAGAGTTGCCTTGGTCATGGTGTCTGTTCACAGCTAGGGTTCATAAACCCTAACTAAAACAAGCCATACTACATACCAAAATTGATCACTCATAAGAACTTATTCTACTCATAAGAGCTTACTCTCCTTTCCTCTGAAATTCTTTCTGAGGAAGAAAATCAAATCAAATTCACAGATCTCAGCACCAGCTATAGCAAGAACCCCATTTACTCAATGTGATCAATTCTGTCACCACTAAAATAATCTTCAATGTTATGAGAGCCTGCTTTGGTATCAGAAATGCCAATAGTTCTATGTGTTCCTAATTGACTTCCTCAGTAAGATGCACAAGGCAATTATGGAATGATCCCCAAAAGGAATTGAATTGAGTCCTTGACCTATCTAAGGCTCAGATCACTTGTATGAATGCTGATAACTGGCATGCATCAATGCCCGTCTCAGCATAAAATGATTCTCAAAATTGCATTGGTAGTTCCTTAAGTGTTGGATAAATTAGCTGAGTCTAGTTTGTACATAATAAGACCTCTAATTGAAGACAGAAAGAAAATGCACACAATTACCTTTCTTATCCACCTTCAAAACTACTTGCTTGGAGCTGGTGCTGCATTGAGCATGCTATAAAGCTGCTTTCAGAGTTCTAGCCTGGGTTTCCCTTCCAGTGATATCCCTGAGGGAGAACTGACAGGAAATCTTCTAACTTGCTTCAACCTTTGCTCTAAAGAGAAGGTCAGCAATCTAAGTGTACTGGCTGGTTTTGTGTGTCAACTTGACACAAACTGGAGTTATCACAGAGAAAGGAGCTTCAGATGAAGAAATGCCTCCATGAGATCCAGCTGTAAGGCATTTTCTCTATTAGTTATCAAGGGTGGGAGGTGCCATCCCTGGGCTGGTAGTCCTGGGTTCTATAAGAAAGCAAGCCAGTAAGTAACATCCCTCCATGGCCTCTGCATCAGCTCCTGCTTCCTGCCCTGTGTGAGTTCCAGTCCTGACTTCCTTTGGTGATGAACAGCAATGTGGAAGTGTAAGCTGAATAAATCCTTTCCTCTCCAACTTGCTTTTTGGTCATGATGTTTTGTGCAGGAATAGAAACTCTGATGAAGACACTAAGCATTATAATGTTTAGATGCAATTGTAACCACAAGCCAGTCACAGAGCATTCTGACCACCCCAAAAGCTGCTACCTCTCAGTCTACCTCTGCTGCTAATCCCCAATTCGGGCAAACAATTCTTGGCCTTGTGTCTTTATAGAGTTATTCTTTTTGGACATTTCATATGGAGAGGTCTCATCATATTTATTTCCATTATTGATTTCTGCATTAATACCACAGTGTTCTCAAAATGTATCATTTATAATTTCACCCCTTTTCACATTTTGCTTATTTATTTAGCATGTATATTGGGGAGGGGGGTCATATGCACATGAAGGTCTGAGTGCATCTTGCACACATTGGTTCTTTACGTGGTCCCCAGCAAACATCAGGACTGGTGGCAGGTTTCTTCACCCTTCTAGCATCTCACTGTCCCACTGGCACCGTGAGTTCAGTGAAACCCATTAAAAGCAAAAGTATTCCTTAAAGGTATCCTTCACTGGGTGGAATACTCTCTAAATTCCTAGTAGGTTGATTTAATGGATAGTTGTTCAAGACCTTCATAGAATATTTTTCTGTGTAGTTGAACATCTCAAAATTATTAGAGTATAGTACAGGTGACACACCCTAATCCAAAAATCTAGCCTAAATTCCTACAAAAATCAAAGAAAAATCAAGTGTCAACAGGATGTTTTAAAAGTTTCTATTTTTTTAGTATTTCAGATTATGAGTTTTTAGAAGTGGATGGTTAGCTGGGAAATTCTGTGCAAACATCCCCAACTCTAAAAACCTGGAAGTATCTCTGGCCCCAAGGATGTTGGACAAGGGTTACTCAGCTGTATTAAAATTAACAATCAACTTTGCCAAAATATCTATTTGTCTTTTCACTGGTCAGTTTAGGGTTCTCTATTGTTGGATGCGGTTACAACAAATGTATCTTCCTGACAATTTTCCAACATTTTATTCCAACATTTTATTAGGACACCCCTCTTTGCCTTTAGTAACTTTAAAATGGGTTTTAAACTGTCAGTTATTAGAGCCATTTCAGTTGGTTATAATTAATCTTTGTATAAAATATGTTTCTCCATTCTTATTTCTTCTAACTGAAGCTGTTTCATATATAGCATGTAGTTAGCCTGCACACTTCTAATGCTTCGACATTTCTTTTTTTCATGTTTCATTATTTAATATTTAATGGAATTTAGTATGATTGGGTTTGTATTCAAGTTCACCCCTCTGTCTTGTTACCATTTTTTTTGTTGCCACTGAAACAAATATGCAAATATTCCCCAATCTGGAAAACCTGAACTATTTCTTGTCCCAGATATGTTAAATAAAAGATGGGGTAGAAAGGTCATCAAATTATACCCAGGTGGGAACCTTCTGAGTCACAATATTAACTGATCCAAAAAGATATGTCATTGATACAATAGTGCCATAAAGTTCATGAAAGCAACCAACAACTTTTCAATTAGACTTAAGACTCTTTCTCCCAGTGGGAACTCATGGCTGATACAGTTAAATTGGATAAGAGCCTGTAGCTGGGGAGGCCATATATTGTAGGAAAGAATCTACTACTAACATTTTGCTAAATAGGACATAATATTAAACTACCTTTTGAATGTTCACTCTTGTAGTGGGATATTTTCCCCACTTCATTTGCAATAAAGCTCAGTGATTGGGCAGTATGGAAGGTAGGTGGAGTGAGGAGTTGGGAGGAGAGAAGGAGAGAAAGGGGAGGAAAGAAGGAGAGGAAGGGGAGGAGAGAGGAGAGAGGGAGCAGCCTTAGAGAAGCAAGGATGGGTCAAAAGTTGTCCTGGGTAGCAACTTCTATAAAAGGTTAGATATTGAGCAACAACACTAATTGTGTGGGCATCTTGTTAATTGAGCATTTCTAAATATATAAATCCTTTAGATAATCATTAAGCTTTAAGAGTCTTCTTTCTTCTGGGTACCATGAGGATGGTGGGTATTATGAGGGGCTCAGCCAAGCTTTTCGGGGGCATCGTGGTGGATTGCCTGAGCCAGCCACCACGCTGGTGTCTCATGGGTGCCAGGCCCGGTGTTTCTAGATAGCTGCAGTGGTCCAGAGCCAGAGCAGCGGGAAAATGGCGGCCGCCTGGGGACAAGCTGGACCGAGCACCAAATTTTAAATATCTCCCGTTACAAACCCTTATAGCCACAGATTAATACAGCTGTTTCCCCTCATCAGAGAAGCTTCCTTTGCAGGTGACAGAGGCCAATGTAGAGTTCCACAAGTGGAACAACTGCTGAGAATAAGTGAGTGTGGTGTGTGCAGCTTTAAATGGGACATCTGTGTCACATTCCCCTTTTCCCTTTCCCTAAGGCCCGGGGGCATTGCAGTACAGTGAACAGAAAGACTACAGGAGCCAGACGAGGGAAAGGACAGCTGTAAAATAGTGTCTTCTGGACATCACAGAGCCATTTGACCCATGAACCTACAACAGCTGTGTTTTCTGCACATGATCACCTAAGTCAATATTCAATCATGACGGGGGAGGGGGGTCCATGAGGCCTCACCATGAGCTGAGGAGCGAGTGCCAGTTGACAGCTCCTGCAGGAGAGACAGTCATTTTTCTTCAGGGCTGTGGTTCTTTGTAGGTTGTCCATGTTCCAGTGGACGGCCCTGTACCCATGTTCATATCGGAAGTACTAATTTGACTTAGTAGATTATTATAAAAACAAAATAAAGCAAAAAAAATACAATGTTAGGGTGGGAGGTGAGAGGGATGAGCAGGACACAGGTAGTGTTGAATGGAAATGACTGTACTATTATTTTTTAATTTTTTTGGCAACCAGATAGATACAATCCAGGGTCATCTGGGAAGATGAAATTTCAAATGAGAAAATTCCTCCATTAGATTGGCCCATGAACAAGTCAGTGCGCCATTTTCTTAATTAGCGATTGCTATGGGAGGGAGGGCCTGCTCGCTGTGGTGGTTCCACTCCTGGGCAGGTGATTCTGGGTTGTATCAGAAAGCAAGCTGAGCAAACCATAAAAGCAAGCAATCAGTGTTCCTCCATGGCCCCTTTTATTTTATTTTATTTTATTTTTTATTTTTTATTTTTTAAAGAATTTATTTATTTATTTTGTGTAAGTCCACTGTAGCTGTCTTCAGACACCCATATGAGGGCATCAGATCTCATTATGGATGGTTGTGAGCCACCATGTGGTTGCTGGGATTTGAACTCATGACCTCTGGAAGAGCAGTCAGTGCTCTTAACCACTGAGCCATCTCACCAGCCCCCCCTTTTATTTTATTAATGAACAATTAGTACTGGTAAACTATATCTGTCATTTCAGCAAATTTAGAATCTTAAAGTTATCCTACAGTACTAAAAGACAGAAGTTTGCTATGGAACTCACTGGGCTGAAAGCAAGGACTAGTATCAAGGGATAACCCACTTCCTGCCGTTATTCCTTGGCTCCAAGCTTCTTCAGTATCATCTGTGGCTGGCTAGATCTTTTCACACACTGAGTGACCCTGAGCCTAACCTATCCGTGGTTAGAGTCCTTGTGAGTATATCAGGCCTGTCTGAAAAGTCCAGAATAATCTAACTCTGTAAATATCAGCTGATTAACAAGCTTGTCTTAGGCTGCAGCTTTAATTCCCTTTCCCACATAAGGCACCATATCCTCAGA
Organism: Arvicanthis niloticus; assembly: GCF_011762505.2. Classification (NCBI taxonomy): domain Eukaryota; kingdom Metazoa; phylum Chordata; class Mammalia; order Rodentia; family Muridae; genus Arvicanthis; species Arvicanthis niloticus. The sequence continues at coordinate 16,385,883 of NC_133437.1, forward strand.
TTACATCAGTCAGCTCACAGTTGTGTTGAAGGGAGGGCAAGAGGAAGGTGACATGATTTGCTCATCATGATTTCAAAGGCTATGTTGTTCCATCATTTATCTTTCACAATGTTCTTCTGTGTTAAATATTTTGTAATATACCATTTTAATTCTATTTTCCTTGTTAATACTTGCAGTTTCATGCCTCCACCAGAGTATCACCACTTCAAGTTAGCTCTGGCTTTGGTGGCCCCTGTTTGTCACTAGGATTGATAACATTTCTGACAATACATAATAGCCTGAGTTTGTTCCATAATCAGCTGTCATTACTTTGCTGTTTCTATGATAAAACACCATGACCAAGGCAATTTATAAAGGAAAGAGTTTATTTTGGCTGTCTTAACCTCAAATTTGATGCTGAACCCAACAGACACCCCAGTCTGGTCCCTGGATCCACTGAAAACCTAAATTAGTGTTTCTAAGCCCAAGCATTCTGTATGACCTTGTCTTTGGCAATGGCACTGTGTACAAGATTTAGTCACAAAGATGTGTGACTTTTTCAAGACAAAAAGTGAGAAACATATTTTTCAAATTATTAAGATGTTGGTTCATGAACTGGCCTTCGTGAACTAAGAATCCCACATTTTCCTTTGGCCTCTGTACAGAGTAGAGGCTAGACGGTATCTCCTGACTCAGAGTTCATCGGGGGGATCTGCCCTATGCCCTTTCCAAAATAATAGGAGGCTATTTTTTGCCAGAGGTGAGAGGACCACACCACATCGGCCCCTCTTTGAAGAACATGTGGTTCACTGGCTTTGATTCTTCCCACACCCTGCTAACAGTTAACACCTGGCTAATTGTAACCTGAGATCATTGGCATAGTCTTAACCTCCTCTTTCTGGCCTTGGTCTCTATCACTCTTCTTGATGCTGTACTATTTATACAGTCATCCAAAGTGCCTGCATTAGCACTGCTCAAACTCCCTTTCTTTTCTGAATACTTCTAGTGTCTTCCCCATTCTTACTGCATACACCTACTGACATGCCTCTTGGCTCATCTCTCCTAATTATCTGTCATATACACAGAGTCAACTGTGGTGAATATTATTATATAACACAGATTCATTTAACAAAAATAATTTCTGGGTATCCTGACTGCGCCCAGAACTGACACTGCTTTCACTGGGTCGCCACAGGGATAACACCTTAGATAATCAGCCTCTCTTTTGAAGTTATATTACTAATAATGAATTGCCCATGGAAAAAGTCAGAGGGTAGTGTAGTGTGTGTGTGTGTGTGTGTGTGTGTGTGTGTGTGTGTGTGTACGTATTCACCCAAGCATATAAGTGAGTCAAAGAGATACAAAGAGTAAATGAGTCATGGGGAAATACACTGATTTAAGCTCGGCACTTTGTCAGGAGGATGGAGTCTAGACATCCATAGAGAATAGAGCAGTCTCCATTCTCAAGATTTTTATGAACCGAGAGGGAAAAAGAAGCCAACAGTAATAGGATATTTTCACTCAACATTTAGACAGCAGTATATACTGAACAAGAGTAACACATGTTTCTTCTTTCCCAATCCTTATGACAACCCCATGAATTTAGAATAACCACCTTCACCCCAAAGCTAGGAACATGAGGCTTAGTGAGGCTTTTGTGGGTCACATGACTAGCCAAAGCAGAACTTAAGTACCTAAATCACCTAACACCATTTACTCTCAGGACAACTCTTTAATCTTAACTCCTTCATAATCATTCACAACTCGGAGGCCAACTACCCCACTGTCTGTAAGGCCAACCTGGTTCTCGTATCCTAAGAACCCCTTTGCCCTTACCAGATGACAGGCTGCTCTAAATGACAGATGTGATAGTTAATAGTGATCAGAAACTTAACAGGATCTAGAACACTTATAAGATGAGCCTCTGGTTATACCTGTGAGAGAAACGATCTAGGTTGGGTTAACCGAGGAGGGAAGACCGGCTGTAAGTGTGGTTCACACCGTTCATGGACTGGAGTCTGAGACGGAAGGAAAACAACCAAGTGACCTGAGCATCAGCATCCGTTGCTTTCTGCATTCTGACTTCAGATGCTGTGTGATCTTGCCACCTCAGCTTCCTGTGGAGCGACTTACGTTGCCAGCTTGTACTGTACTCACGAACATGAGCCGAAATATACCCTTCAGTGGCTTTTGTTAGGTGTTTTATAACAGCAGCAAGATGAGTTACCAAAGCAGCAGCCACTCCTCCAGCAAGAGAGCATCCTTAATCAGAAGCACACGGCTTCTTTTCCAAATGCAGCAAGAACAGACACATAAATCTTCAGGATGGGAGTGGGAAGTCTTGGGGCAAGGTTAATTCCTCACTACATCTCTGGCTGCCCCACAGTGCTGACAGTGAGAACACAGGATCCGAGGACATCACAGGGTCCAACTGTGTTGGTTTTCACAGTAGATTTTCAACACTCAGGGTTGGGACCTCAGTTCAGTAGGGTGGCACCATTGACAACACACTTCCAATTGGAGAATCATAAGGAATGTGATCTGTTTGTGTGTGTGCCTCAGGGATCTATTTGAAAATACATCTCCAGATGTGGTTCAGAGGCAGAGTGCCTGCCTAGCATGCACAAGGCCCTGGGCTCAACCAACATCCAAAATCTGCTTGAAAATGAAAATATGACATGACCTTGAACTTTAAGAAGAGATGCTTCTGTCTCTGGGATCACTGGTCAAAGATGCTGAGTGGGTAGGATAGATTCCAAAAAACTGACAGTGGGGACATTTTACAATGATAAAGTAAATGAATAAAATTGATTGTCGAGTTCTATACTTGCTGTGGTGAGTCATTTGTATGTTTATCTGAAGAGATGTTTATGAGAACAAAGAAGAACTGTACCCTTCTCAGAAGACTTGGAAAGCATTCACTGGGGCTTGCTGGGAAATTAAATCCAGATTACGGCGCGCACACACACACAGGAAATAAAGAATACAAGTCCTTGAGACTTCTCAAAGGAAGTGACTGAAGCTGAGAAAAAAAGAGTTGAGATTTCTAAAGCTTATCTATCATGAAAATCATTGGCTAGGAAGTGCACACCGACTTAACACCCAACTGTCTATCAAAATGCCAGATGCACTGTATTTTGAAACACACTTAACAAAGTAGCCAAGAGCTCTAAAGTAGGATTCAGTTTGCAGCTTCTAAGAGCCACATAGTAAGGGTCCTTACCTCACTAGCCTGCTTCTTCCAGAAGAGGAAGATGGTATCTACTTCTCATTTCCTGGTCTTGTTATGATGGACCTATATGCCATCATTTATAGCATGGCATTTAAAACTGTAAGGGAGTTTACACATGGAAAGTAGGGAGTATGTTTCTTCAAGTCCACAGTGCAAGCACAGAAAAGGGGACCTAGAACATCACTGGGTGTCAAACCTTCACTGCTATCGCAAGAAGGCTGGATAAGATGACTACAGAGGCTGCTCACCTTTGGTGCCTTCCCTAAACCAGAATGACTTGTTTTGCACACCAGTCACTGGGATTGAGGCAACTGATTCTGGCAGTGTGACACTGCTTGTCGGATGACGTTCATCCCGACTCACATGTTCTACTCTGTTTAACTAATTTTGAATTGCGCAGAGGATATGGAAAATTAGAGGCAAGCACACACACACACACACACACACACACACACACACACACAGACCTCTGCAAATGGGTGGGGGGCAGATTATAAGCAGGTAATGTCTGTGCTGAGGCCAGGATTGTTACATGTAATTAAGCATGTGGTCTGTAGAGTGCGTGATCTAATAAAGTTTGAAAAATAAGAACTTGGTTTCCCTGTAGCAATTGGCTGCACTTATTAAACACTCTCAACACTATAATTTTGCTCTATTTTAACTAGTCTATTTTGGGTTTCTGTGGGTTCATAAGTCCTGATTTTCTAAGCCACTGAAATACAATCCACTTCTGTGTCTGTCATCACTTCTCGTTAGAGCACATGTGCCAAATTACAAGCAAGACCAACTTATCTGTACAGCAGACAGTACCTCCCCTTAGCCCAATGCCAGCTAAACTCCCCACACTGTCGTAGAATGCTCGCTTCCACAAAGAGCAACATTAAAATTCAGAGGATAAAAGTATTTCGAAGTTCAAAATCCTCTGCTCCGGAGAAAGCTGACTAATTGGGAGCGAGTCTGAAATACTCTGAAATCATATTCACCTTTTCCTTCAGGGCTATGCACTGGGGCTTTGTTAGTTTGCTAATAATGACATTTTTCTTTTGATTTTTCAAATCCAGAGTTTAACAACATGGCCAGTAATGACACAGATTATAACCAGTGTGCTGGAAGTTCACATCTCAAACAGTGTTTACCTTATGCCTGCCCATCTAAGCTCCTCAACTAAAACGTCCAATTTTAAAGAGTACAGTCAATGCTTTTTGGGGGGCAGGGATGGTACTGGTGTGATGGAGCCCTTCCATTTAGGCAGGCAGTCTGCATTAGGGCACCCTCACATACAGCCCTCAGATTTCAATTGTCTGTTTTCACAGTCCCTAGAATGACCCTGGCAGCAGACAAAAGATTTAGACAACTGAGTGAAGAACAAAACAAAATCAGGAAAACATATACATAATTCAGTGAGTAATGAAGAAATTCCGTGAGAGATCTGAGTCTTCATAATGGCCTCTGATGATCCGCTCTGATTTAGACCTTGTGTTAAAAAGTTCTCTGTAGTCTGAGCGTGGTGCTATACTCCCATGACTCTAGCTCTTGGGAGGTGGGAACAGAAAGCCTGTGCCTCTGAGACTTGCCTGGGATACACAGCCACTTCAAGGCCAGCCTGAGCTACATAGTGAGACTACGCCTCAAACTCCCCAAGAACTAGGGAAGCAGTTCAGTAGAACACTTGCCCCTCGTTTATGTATCCCCCGAGTTCAATCCCCACACTACAAAAAGAAAAGGAAGTCTCCCAGCAGCCATCATTTCTGGGAATCTTTCCAGCAAAGTGGGATCCAGAGGTCAACGGTGCTTGGACAGTTCACCCTCTACCCTCGTCTGCTGCTTGTCTTTTTCTTTTTGGATCCCTTTGATACAGCTGCTCCTCTAAGGCTATTGGCTCAGTTTCCAGTTAGTTATATCACAGGAGCCAGGGTTTGGGGCTCAAAATCTCAAGTAACCATATGGTGACTGCAAAACATCTGTTTTCCTAGTAATGAAAAATCCCTCCATCTTTTTTTTTTCCTCAGAATACTTTAAGATTTCGTCTTAAGCTTTGTCTTAAGACTTCTAAATATCTTATAATTTTGACGGTCCAGCTCTTCCAGAAAGGGGTTACAAACTGGACCAACACAAGCTCCTGGAAGTCAAGAGGTCAGGCCACATGTAACGCTGAGGCCAATTTTAATTTTATCTTAAAATGGTAATTACAGCTTTAAACTCAGCATCACAGGCAGACAATGGCTACACGGGGACAAGCGCCTCCATCTGCAGAGAAGAGTGGAGCCATTAAGTGCCTCTATTGCTAAGCAACAGCAGAGCTGAGATCAAGAGACTCAAACAGCACAAAGATGAGTCAATTCAATTCTGAACCCTACAGGTGATGGGAGAGGAGCATCTCTGAGCGGAGACTCAAGCTATGAGGCAGATGGACATTATGTAGTGATGTCACATATACCAACCATTTCCATTTCAAAGTATTTGCTAGAACATAATCACAGGCCACTGTGTTCTGTGGTGGAGAATACAGACATGCTTCTTTTTCCAAAATGAAAATGCATTTATTAAATTCAATTTGATTAAGAATAATCTGAATAAAGCCTGTAGGAATCTATGATGTCATCTTTACTGGTTGGTCATCGCTGTATTATAAATTACTGTAAAACTTAAAGGCAAACAACAAGCACCTGTTACCTCAAATTTTCAGGATTCAACATTGGGGGCGTGGCTCTGAGTTTCAAGTGAATTTTTAAGCTGACATGCTGAACAGGTCTATAGTCACGTGGAGGATCTCCTGGGCTCCCAGTATATCCCCAAGCTCATACATGTGTAGCTTCCAGGCAGATCTCTTTACTTTCTTGTTTCATTGGCCTCTCCTTATGACAAAGAGACTGGCTTTTTCCATAGCAAGTGGGTCAAGAAAGCAACAGCCCAAGAGAAAGCACATAATTCCTTTGATCACTAGGTTAGTCAGTTTTCTGTCACTGAGACAAACATCGGAGAAAACAACTTATGGGTTTAGTTTGGGCTCCTGATTTTAGAGGTTTCAGTCTATGGACATTTGGACTCTCTGCAGTAGTTGAGACAGCATCAGAGCAGGCAGCATGATGCACAGCAAAGCTGTTCATTCCATCGCAGCCAGGAAGCTTACAGAGACAGAGGAAGACTCCCAGGGAGAGATGAACCCATCAAAGTCCCACCCTTGGTGACTGAGGGTATTGTCAGCTTGCCAGGACCTAGAATTACCTAGGCACACTTCTGAGCCCACTAGGGGTGGCATCATACCATAGGCTGGGGGACTGAGCTGGATACAGAGAAAGTAAGCTGAATATAGATATTCTGAATATAGATATGCATCTTTCTGCTTCTTGTAGATGTACTATAACCAGCCACCTGGAGCTCTTATTGTTATGGCTTTCCTGTCATGGAGGATTGCATCTTCAAACTGTGACCAAAAAAACCCTTCCTCCTTTAAATGTGCTCCTTTCCAGGCATTTTGTCATGTCAATGAGACACATATCTAATACATTTACCTACTTTCCTTAACCAGGTCTTACTTCTTAATTCACCTAGGAATTTGTCAGTTCATGGATCCACAGACAAAGTTATAACCCTCAGGATCCAATCTTTCCTCAAAACCTAGCAGCAGGTAAACAAGTCTTTAACACGTGAGCCTTTGGGTGCTGTTGTTAGATTCATATACCATAACAATGACTTATAGACTGCAAGTTTCCACTGATGGCTTCTACTTCATTTTATGAATGGCAAGCAAATTACTAAGCTCTTTTTATAGCATTGGTTCTTAGCCTCTGGGTCTCAACCCCATTGGAATTGAGGCCTTTTCACAGGGGTTGCCTAAGACCATCAGAAAATGCAGATGTTTACATTACAATCAACAATAGTCACAAAATTACAGGTATGAAACAGCAACAGAAATAATGTTATGGTTGGGGATCATGACGGCATGAGGATGTGTATTAAAGGGCTGCAGCATTAGGAAGGTTGAGGACCACTGTCTTATATATAGAAAGGGGAGGTCATTACCTTTACTATCTGTAAGAAAGAGGTGTGAAAATTGCAGGTATGTTTTTAAAACCACAGGACCATTCAACAGAGATGTTTATGTTCTTTTCTAGACAGAAGGAGCTACACTACAGAAATCTGAAAGACCAGGTTCAAGCTGTGTCCTCTCCACGCATATAAAACCAAGCTTGGGATTCATGCATATCCTGAAGGCTCTTTTGTAAGCATCAAGGCCCACTGTGCCAAGACAATAAGGTGCTGGGGCAACCCAACTAGGGTAGGTTGGTGGTTAGAAGAAGAACCAAATGATAGGATTCCAATCTGCTATTTATTGTAATTTGATTAATTCTGTATCTCAATATTCTGTACTTAAAAGTGAGTGTAATAATAATAAGAGCAGCAATAACCATAACAATAACTTCTAAAATAAGCTAAATTTCTTGATATTAAGTATACTATATTGAAATCTATGACTCCAAAATAATTATATTTTGTTCATGATACCACAACTCAATTTATATACAGAAATATCCAACTGGGCAGAGTAGAGCAAGAGTTTAAAAGATGTATGAAGCTTTGGGAGGCCCTGTGCAGACATTAACCACTGTTAGGATATATTTACATTCAATAGAAGAGGGTAACTCATGCTACCCAGCTGCCTTCTGAGGTTTGTCAGCACTTGGAAAGCCAGCAGTCTACCTGCTGTACTATTGAGTGCATAACTGACATAGACCAGAGTCTAAAGGGCCTCTTCCTGGCAGATAAAAGCCTGGCTCTACATGACCATGGCCATAGAAGTGCTAACATTCAGTTGTCCTGGGCTGTCTTCTTCCAGGTGACAGTAACAAATTCTATAATATAGCTGCCATCTTTAACCTTCAGAGTGCTAGCTTTTAAAGATTTCATGACTAAAAGCTTATCACATTGCTTTAATAAATGGGGCTAATGAAATGCTATAAAATTATTAACATTATCATTGGTTATTTCTGCAAATGAACATTTATTTTTTATTGTATATTACAAGGGCTGTTTATAACCTCTGGCTTTCCAAAATAATGATTTTCAGTTTGGGTCAGTATTGGTATTTTTTTTTATTTAATTTAGCATATTTATTAACACTAAAACCCCAGGAAAACAGATGTTTCTAAGTCTCATAAATAATAATTTTGGTTTTATGATCCTGCTGAATGGCCATTAGACAATGAGAATCTTTCTGACTTGTCAGAGGTTGTTTTCAACATGTCTTTGGTGAACTAGTCTATTGTATGTTAATTTCTAAATATCTATGTTTAAGTGTTGCATTATATTTCCTACTGATCTTGTTCAGCATAAGATTTCACATCATTAAACACATCAATCATTAAAGTACAGGCTCATCATCTATTAATACATTTTTACCACAGAACTGTTCTACAGAATGAAAATGACATTCCAAAAGGCCATTGAAGAGCATCGCTAAGAGCTGCATCCTAGTGAATCCAATGAGATGTGCTAGGGAACTTTAATGTTCTGGCCACACCACAAGAGGCAAGGCCAGCATTAGAAGGTACAACTGGTACCCTTGCCACTTTCTGGCCCACAACATTGCCTGCTTTCCCATAGTCCACTCTGGCACTGGGGTCTCCAGGCCATGCTGGTACTAGGGACCCAAGAAGCAAGATTAGCACTCAAAACTCCAGAGACCATGTAGGTCACAAAAAACCCAAGGAGAGGCATTTCACTGGACCAGAAGACTTGCTAGTCATGAGGACTCCATAGCAAGGGGGAAGAAACATCTGAAAAACACTCATCCAACAAAGTAAAACTCAGAAAATAGCTTCTAAACTTATAATGACCACAAAACATAGAATGCTAAAGGCCAGCTTAAGAACACAATCAACAAGAGCCAGGGCAATATGGCGCCACCAGAGCCCAGTATCCTACTACAGCCAGCCCTGGGGATCCTAATACAACCAAAGCAGAGAAAGTGACCTCAAATCCAATGTTATGAAAACAACAGAGGCCTTTAAAGAGAAAATGAATAAATCCCTTAAAGAAATACAGGGAAATGAATAAAACTATTCAAGACCTGAACATGGAAATTAAAGCAATAAAGAAAATACAAACTGAGGGAATTCTGGAAATGGAAACCTAGGTAAGGGAACCAGAAACTGCAGACACAACCATCACAAACAGAATACAAGAGGTGGAAGAGAAAAATCTCAGGCAGAGAAGATACAATAGAAGAAACTGATATGTCAGTTAAAGGAAATGTTAAATCTAAAGTTTCTGACACAAAACACCAAGGGAAATTTGGGACACTTTGAAGATATTAAACCTAAGAATAATAGGAATAGACAAAGGTTCCAGATCAAAGACCCAGAAAATATTTTCAACAAAATCATAGAAGAAAATTTTCCTAACCTAAAGAAAAAGATGCCTATAAACATACAAGAAGCTCACAGAATACTAAATAGATTGGACCAGAAAAGAAAATCCCCTCACCACACAATAATCTGTAAGTGTAAAGAACAAAGAAAAACACAGGGAAAAGGCCAGGTAACAGATAAAAGCAGACCTTTAGAATTACACCCAACTTCTCAACAAAGACTTAAACAGCCTGAAGAACCTGGGAAAATGTCTTGCAGTCGGTAGGAGACCACAGATGCCAGCCCAGACTACTATCCTAAGCAAAATTTCAATCATTATAGATGGAGAAAACAATATATCCATGACAAAACCAAATTTAAAAAAATATGCATCTACAAATCCAGCCCTACAGAAGATACTAGAAGAAAAACTCCAATCTAAGGAGGTTAACTACACTCAAGAAAACATGGAAATAAATAATTTTGCACACACACACACACACACACACACACACCACCACCACCACCACCATGACCACCACCATCAAAATAACAAGAATGAACAATAATTGCTCACTAATATCTTTCAGTATCAATGGATTCAATTACCCAATAAAAAGACACAGACCATCAGAATGGATGTGAAAACATGATTTGTCATTCTGCTGCATACAAGGAACACACCTTAGCAAAAAAAGATAGAAATTACCTCAGAGTAGAAGGCTAGAAAAAAGTTTTCCAAGCAAACAGACCCAAGACACAAGCTGAAGTAGCCATTTCTTTTTACACATATTCTACTGTGCCCCATGCCCCCCCATTTTAGATATTTTCTTTATTTACATTTCAAATGTCACCCTTTTTCCCAGTCCCCCCCCCCTGCAAAACCCATCTCCTATCCCCCTCCCCTGCTTCTACGAGGGTGTTCCCCCACGCATGGACCCACACCCACCCCCCCCCTCGGATTTTCCTACATTGGGGCATCGAGCCTTCACAGGACCAAGGGCCTCTCCTCCCATTGATGCCCAACAAGGCCATACTCCGCTACATAAGCAGCTGGAGCCATGGGTCTCTCCATGTGTACTCCTTTGTTGGTGGTTTAGTCTCTGGTAGCTCTGGAGGGTCTGGATGGTTGATATTATTGTGCTTCCTATAGGGTTGCAAATCCCTTCAGTTCCTTCAGTCCTTTCTCTAACTCCTCCATTGGGAACCCCATTGGGGACCCTGTGTTCAGTCCAGTGGTTGGTTGCAAGTATCTGCCTCTGTATTTGCCAGGCTCTGCAGAGCCTCTCAGGAGACAGCTTATCAGGCTCCTGTCAGCATGCCTGAAGTAGCCATTCTAATATCTATTAAAATAGATTTCCAACCAAAATTAATCAAAAGACATGGAGGAACCTTCATATTCATCAAAGGAAAAATCCACCAAGATGATATCTCAATTCTGAATATCTATGTTCCAAGTGCAAGGGCACCCTCATTCATGATAGAAACATTACTAAAGCCTAAATCACATGTTGAGCCCTACACATTAATAGTGCAAGACTTCAACATCCCATTCTCACCAATGTATGGGTCATTGAGACAGAAACTAAACAGAGTAGTATGAAACTAACAGATGTTATGAATCAAATGGACCCACAGATCTCTACAGAACATTTCATCCAAACACAAAAGAATATACCTTTTTCTCAGCACCTCACAGAACCTTCTCCAAAACTGACCATATCCTCAGACACAAAGCGAGTCTCAACGGGTACAAGAAAATTGAAATAGCCCCTGTATCTTATCAGACCACCATGGATTAAAGCTGGATTTCATCTATAAAAAAGAAAATAGAACGCCTACAAAGCCATGGAAACTGAAAAACTCTCTACTCAAATACCACTTGGTCAAGAAAGACATAAAGAAGTTAAAGACTTTCTAGAATTCAATGAAAATGAATGCACAACATACTCAACCTTATAGGACAGAAGGAAAGCAGTGCTAAGAGGAAAGTTCATAGCATTCATTGCCTTTATAAATAAATTAGTGAGATCTCATACTAGCAACTTAACGGCACATCGGTAAGCTCTAGAACAAAAAGAAGCAAATGCTACCAAGAGGAGTAAATGGAAGGAAATAACCAAACTCAGGGCTGAAATCAAAGTTAGAAACAAAGAGAACAATACAAAGAATCAGAAAAACAAAGAGCTGTTTTTTTTTTTTCTTTTGAGAAAATCAACAAGATAGATAAACACCTAGCCAAACTAATTAATGGACAGAGGGAGGATATCCAAATTAACAAAATCACAAATAAAAGGGGGACATAACAACAGACATCAAGGAAATCCAACGATCATTTGGTCTTATTTCACAAACCTTTACACCACTAAATCAGAAAATCTAAATAAAACAGATGAATTTTTAGACAAATACCAAAGTTAAATTAGATCAGGTGCAAAAAAAAAATCTAAATAGGCCTATAACCCCTAGGGAAATAGAATCAGTCATTAACACCCTCCCCTCAATAAGCCCAGGTCCAGATGGTTTTAGTGAAGAATTCTACCAGACTTTCAAAGAAGAGCTAATACTAGTACTTCTCAAATTATTCCACAAAATAGAGACAGAAGGTACACTGCCAAAGTAATTTTATGAGGCCACAGCTACCCTGATACCTAAACCATAAAAAAAAAAAAAACTCCACCAAGAAAGAGAATTTCAGACCAATTTTCCTTATGAACATTGATGCAAAAATACTCAATAAAATACTTGCAAACTGAATCCAAGAACACATCAAAAACATTATCCATCCTTATCAAGTAGACTTCATACTAGAGATGCAGGGATGGGTCAATACATGAAAATCCCCTGTGGCTTGGCCAAGCGCCAGTGGAAGGCTACACACTCCAAAGTATATGGGCAGCACTGACTGTACAGGATGGGTTTTAAAAAAGAAAATGAAAGAGAGCATGAGGTTGGGCAGGTGGGGGTGGGGTGAATCTGGGGTGAAGAAGGGTGAAACCGTGACTATGATCAAAACGTGTCCCACAAAATATTAAAACTAATAAAAATGGAAGTCTTAAATAAGGGAGAATAAAAGGCCTTTTCATTTTGCACTTTGCTTTGAGGCCACAGCTACCCTGATACCTAAACCATAAAAAAAAACAAAAAAAAAAAACAAAAAAAAAAAACTCCACCAAGAAAGAGAATTTCAGACCAATTTTCCTTATGAACATTGATGCAAAAATACTCAATAAAATACTTGCAAACTGAATCCAAGAACACATCAAAAACATTATCCATCCTTATCCTTATGTAACCAGTTGTAGCTAGAGAACACACCGCCATATAACGGTGCAGAATCCTACAGAATAAGAATATGCAGAGGGAAAGCAGGATGCAGTGAGAGGAATGCTGTACATGAACTCGGACAAAGGTCGGTCTTTGTTAGGAAATGAAAAGATGGACAGATCCTCTACATAAGGCACACCGTATTTGGCCCGCATCCGTCCTTACACCTTACATCCGTCCTTACATCTTACTAGGTTAGATGCTCAGCCCGCTTCCTGCTATGCCCGAACCAACCAGCAGAAGGAGAACCAAGAGAGGCAGGCAGGTGTTGGTGATTCCTGCCTGTCTGTTTTCTTGTCTCCTCCACATTTCTGTCGGTAGCATCTCTCCTTTTTGGAGTCCGAGGCTTTTCAGAAGCCCAGGCGGTAGGTGTAGCTGGGAGCCTGAGCTGTTCTGTTCCCACTCTAGACAAGCTGTACTGGGATGTGCTACAGTAAAATATCTACATGATGTTCAGCCTCTGGTTTTGAAATAGAAAACCAACATGTGACTCCTGCCAGCAGTTTCAATTTTAGCTTGTAATACAAACATTGGCAAAGGACCAGATTCTTTGCCTTTCCTACAGCTTTATTGGTATGTATAAGCTATTTTAAAAGGCTGGATGTTCTCACAGATCCTGAAAACATGTCAGGGTAAAAGTATGGCATTAACTTAATTGACAGAAATCAATATCTTACTGTAAATGCAATCCTATTCTCAACACAGACAAAAAAAGCTCCTCTGACTAGTTCCTTTCATTGCAACAAGGCCCTGGTTTCTGCCTGCATATGATCAGACCCAATATCTAACTAACTAAAGGTCAGCCCCTTGATTGCTAACTTCTCCTGAGCTCCTTCCTCTCTCTCCCTGTCCCTCTCCCTCCCCACTCTCTCTTCCCCCCTTCCCACACTGCTGTATCTCCCACTGTATAACTCAGGTACCTGCAGAGAAGAGATCTCAGAAGGTGGGTACGCTGTGCACAGGCACAGCCATGAGAGTGGATTTAAGTCACACATCCCAGGTTTCTTGAGCTCCGGCTCTTTTGCAGTTAATATGGAATCAGTGGCAATATCAAGGCAAGGAGACAGCAATTAGGTCATATGTGTGAGTCTCTGTCTCAGCCACTGAGAGCCTGGGCACAGCATTTTGCCACTTCTCATACTTCGGCATCATGTGCCCATGGTGTAACTGACAATGACACATCTCCCAAATCTCTGAGCTTAGGTTGTTGCCCTCTGAAAACAAAAGCTGTCAAGCACAGTTGAAAAGTGGGGATAACTCCCTGGAGACAGGCCAGCAAAGGGCATGCAAAAGCTGGGGGGTGGGTCTGATAAAGAGAGTCGGGAATCTATTAATAAGATCTGAGGGTATCTCAGCAAATCTACGCTCCAACCATCCTCAACTCCAGCTGTAAGTGATTATGATAAACCCAAGGTCAACCACTAACAGCCTACAGCCAAGTGTAGCCCACAGAAGTATTTTGGTTGATTAGAACTGTGTTTATAAAGAGTATATATTCATTTTCAATGTCTACAAAACCCAGAAGATTTCTCAAAAATATGCAGATTTCTGGCTTTTCTTTAAAAATGAAAACAAAGAGAGAAAGCAGGTCTGACATCTGTAATGGTTCCTTCCTCTTAGACCAAGGCACAGCAGGAGCTGAGCTGTGGCTGCTCCGCCCCCCCCCCCCCCCCCCAATGGGTTTCAGCTTCCTCTCCTCTGGTTAGGCTACCTTCCTGGTTCTAAACAGATGGAATCAAACGGCAATCAACACTGTGAGGCGTAATCAACTTGCTTTTTTAGCCTTTTGGAGCAGCATCAGAACGAATCATCTACATAGAGCATGGGAAAGGTCTACACACAGAAGGAGCACTTGGCAATGCATCTCAGCCAGGGAAGAGGGCGTCCAGGCTTCTGTAGTAAGGATGTGGGTCTGCCTGGGAGGTGCAGAGAAGACATATAATCAGCAGCAGTGGGTACTATGTGTGGTCAAGCTTGTCCTGTGACCCCTTTCCAAGAAGAGAATGCAAGGGCTGGCTGCCATGGACATTCTTAGCTGGTCTGCAGGCTCAGGGTTATGCTCATACGAGTGAAAGATACAGCTTTTCAATTCCACAATTCTGATGCTAGGAGGGAGTATATGTATGTGTTTATCTAAAAATAAGACTTGAGATCATGATTCATTTAAGCTTGGTTTGCTAATGCTCTGTGTCTTCCATTAATAGCAGCGATAATGTTTCTCTTTATAATTACACTTTAAAGAATCTAATCTCTTATCCCCTCAATTTCAACCTGTTGTCTTTGATGAAATGAAGAATTTTTAAACATTTGAGAAGAATATAGAAAATATGTCCCAAATAAGAATACTTTATCAGAAAACAAAGAGACATTCTGAAGCCATTACTAGGCACACAAAGAAGCATAAATGACAAGGAAAGACCTACTATATGCCTTCAGTTCAAACTCGTGCAATGAATAGCAGACCTGTGCAAATGAGAGTGATCTGGTCTCAACATGTGAGTGATAATGGGATATAAATAGATCTTTGGGGTGTTATTTTGTTGGGTGGATCTTGTTAACCACTTATGTTTATGCCATCACTGTAAGAACATAAGAACACCTATATCACCACTACTGGCCTGCTCCCACATCCAGCAAAAACTTGAAGGAGCCTTTTCAGTTCAAGCAGAGGCTGAAACTATCCATCCTTGCTTGCATGTTAGTCCCAGTTGCTTGGAAGGCTAAGGATCATTGAAGTTCAGGTGCTCGCATCCCAACAATACAGGAAGGTCCAGGTTCTGATTTCCTTTCTGATCCTGTCATAAAACCACTCTAAGCAAAAGCAACTTAGCTGGTGGGTGCGTTTATTATTTTGGCATACAAGCTAGAATAAGTCCATCCTTGAAGGAAATCATGACATGCACTCCAGGTAGGACACTGTGAAGGAACAATCCTTGCTGGTCTTCTCTCTGACTCATTTCATGCATGCTCAGCTAGCTTCCTTTATTGTTTAGGACTAGCTACCAGGGAACAACACTGTTCACAGGTATCTGGCTCCTCCAACATCAACAGTCAAGACAATCCCCCACTGACATGCCCACAGAGCAACCTGATAAAGACAACTACTCAATCGATACTCTTTTTTCTAGGTCCTGTCAAGTTGATGGTTAATGTTAGCTATTTAGTTGACGGTTAATGTGCCAGTCCTACTTCAGAAATCAATCACGAAAAGAAACAAACAAACAAAAATAAAAAAGTTAATGTTGGTTCCAGCAAATGCAATAAAGGAAGAAAATAATTAGACACCATGCAGATTATTACACTGGAAGAATCAAAACTGCTATTATTCATGGATGAACTTATATGTGAAAAATCCTACAGAATATATAAAAAAAAAACTAGTGTAACTAACTCATAAACCAATAAATGAAAGAAGATATAAATAAATGAAGTTTATTCCAAATTTGTGGACTGAAAGACTGCATATTATTAAAATGGGTACTTCTCAGATTGATTCATAGAATCAATAGACTCAGTATAAACATCCCACATACACAGGCTAGACCTAGTCCCCACCCCACATATGTAACAGATGTGCAGCTTGGTCTTCATGTGGGTCCCCCAACAACTGGAGCAGGGGCTTACCCTGACTCTGTTGTCTGCCTGTGGATTCTGTTCCCCTAACTGGGCTGTCTTGTCTGGCCTCCGTGGGAGAAAATGCACCCAGTCCTGCAGTGAGGTGCCAGGGTGGGTAGGTTGGTACCCAGGGGAACCTCCCCCTTTTCAGAGGTAAATGGGAGAGAAATGGAGGGAGGGACCGTGTGAGGGGAGACTGGAGTCAGGGGTGGAGAGGACTGTGATGGGGATGTAAATGAATAAATAAACTAATTCATGGAGAATAAACATGAAAAATGCTATGAAAAAAAACCCATCACATAAAAACTTAAGTTTCAGCTCCAACATGTAAGCATCTTGGCATTTATCACATTTGTGCTTGCCACAAGAAAAAGCTGGTCAGACTAAAACTAAGAAAATTTTCTCAGACACACCAGAAGACTAAGCTGTAGGACAAATGGCTGCCCCAAGTCTGAAGAGAAGATATATCTAGAGAGGTGGTCCAAGGTGTGCCTAGATCGAGCAGGCCGCTTGAACTGTTTAGTGGTAGCACTGAGTGGCCATTTTGCTTACTGACTGGAGTATGAGAATGATTCAGAAATGAACTTGAGGAGACTGAAGGTCACACTCTGAGGTGAGCCCCACACTTTTGTGAAATTTACTTCCGGGAACCACTTTTGTCACAGTAGAGACAGGAGCAAGATCTCTTCATGGTTCTTGTCGAGAGGAGGAACTTGGAATGTGCCTGGCACCTTTACTTAACAAAGGCATTCTTTTAAAGGAAGAAGACTCATCAGCTCCAGGAAGCCACTCTTCCTGTTCTGGCACTTTTTGTTTTACCTCCCGGGAAAGGAAACCAGGAGTTCAAGGGAGAAAGGCTGCCACCATGGAAGTACGGGCCAGGCAGGGATAGAAGGTGTTCTGCAGAGAAAACACAACTCTAAGACTGTCCTTAAAATGCTACTTTCTACTGGCAGACACAGAAGCGTCCTCTCCAGCATCTCACCTCACATCACTAGAGATCTAGTCAGTGGCTGTGGGTTGTGGCAAAAGGGCTGTAAGACACAAGGGAGACCGCGGCCAAGAGAGCAAACACAAAGAAGAAACTGAAGCCTGTGTTCTCTGTAAGTACAACGATACTGAAAGAGTTAAAAAATTTTAAACCTTCCACAGATGGAGTCAAGAGTGCAGATCAGCTTGTTCTGCGTTCTGGGTCCTAGGAAACTAGCTATCCACAAGATAAAATAGATGATAGATTGAATAGAGTTCAGAGCTGGGAGTTCAAGATGGCGTGACCAAGCGCTATGGGTACCAGAAACTAAAAACTGATCATAAGATAGATTGAATAGGGTTTGAGCTGAGAGTTCAAGTTAGCGTTCCTGTGCACCCTGGATACCAGGAGAGTTTGAGTTGTGCACCCTGGATACCAGGAGAGTTTGAGTTGGGAGTTCTCAGCGTGCCCATACATCCTGGATACCAGGAACTTGGCTGATTACGTATAGGCTCTTAGAGAATAGCCTGTTCCTTGTACCCTGTCACAAACTGAATAATGGGCTGGGACTTTCCACAGGTGCTCTCCAATAGCCCTCCCTTACTCCCCCTGTGTTGTGGTCCCCCCCACCCCAGTTGTGGTTTTGGGCTTTAAATTCTCTCTGTCTCCAAAGCCCCGGGGTCAGACCCCATTGCCCCTGCGTGGGCTACAGGTCTTGACCTCAGTATACTGATTAAAATATGCCTCTTGCTGATTACATCAAGTTTGATGTCTTGCAGTTATTGGGGTGGCCGCGATTTCCCGAGGCTTGGGTGAGGTCCTCCATTCGTGGGGGCCTTACAATACCTTTATCACTATCACCTCTGTTGGTGAGAAATTACAAGGTTTACTAAGAGACAGGAACACAGTTTGAGGGGGTCACATTCATTTGCTCAGGCTGCCATAATAAAATACCTAAGGGCGCAATGTAAACAAAAAGAAATCGATTTCTTACAGTTCTGGAAATTAGATATCAAACATGCATTATTGCTAGGTTTAGTTGCATCTGAGATACTTACCTTGACGTCTATTTAAGGGGCCACTTTGCTTTGGCATCATGGGGTCAACTCTCTGGGTATGTTTAGGTCCTAAACACCTTATCTTTTAAAGCACTAGTCACACCGGATTAGACCCACAACGTAAGCCATTTAACTGCATTAAGTCTTTGAAGAACTTATAACCAACTGCAGTGATATTTGAGGGTAATTGGGACTAGAACATACATTTATGAATTTGGAATATAATTTAGTACATAGCAGGCAGAAAGCCCCAGAGAGAGACTCAGCCATAACAACTATTACATGGGGAACTTAACTATGGCTCGTGTGATAAGAGGTTTAATGGGAGAAGTAGGCACATGTGCAATCAGTTAGGTACTGTAAGCAGAAAGGCCACGCAAGAAATCAAGAAGAAAAGCTAGAGAGAGAGGATGCCTTCACTGAATTCACAGTAGTACTGAGCCCAGTGACGGCCAACAGAAATCTCCAAACGGAGATGGGAAAAGAATGAAGAAATAACCCAAAGCAAAACAAAAGGCAAAGCATACAACATACAAGTAGCATGGGAGAATTTCAAAGGCTACAACATACACATAACTACAGTCTCAAGGAGTGGACTAGAATAAACATTTGCACTAATAATGATAAGACTTTTTTAATTGAATGACATTCATGAAACTGTAATCACACAACCCGGTAATTTAATCTTTAGACATGTACTCAAAATAAGTTGAAAACATGCATCCACACATCTGCAAATGTTGGTGTCAGTACCATTCATGGTAGTCAAAGAGTGGCAATAACTCAAAAGCCTACAGATGAATAAGTAGGATATGGTATATCCACACCAAAGAATATTATCCTGCAATAAAACACATAAAGTGGCTGGTACGTGCTACAGACAAATGGAAAAGCCACCAAAACATTATGCTAAGTAAACGAAGACAGAAAAAGGTAACGTATTACATGATTTCTTTTAAGGAAATGTCCAGAATGGATTAATTTATAGAAACAGGAAAGTGACTGCTGATGGGTCCAAGTACTGATGGAAAAATTTCTGAAATTTATTGTAGTGATTGTTGCGCTAATCTGAGAATATGCTAAAATTAATTGATTTGTACATTTATTACATTTATTTGTGTGTGCATCTGTGTGTGTGCCTATAGTAGCACACATGATTGCAAACGTGTGCAAGTGCCACAACACACACGTGAGGTCTGAGAACAACTTTCAGAAGTCTGTTCTCTTCCACCATGTGTTTCCCAGGGATCCAACTCAGGTCATCAGGCTTGGCGGAGACAGCCACTACCCACTAAGCTATATTGCCACCTCGAGGCAATATTTTAAGGAAGTGAGTTGTACATTTATGAGTTACAGTTCACTAAGTGTGTTATAAAAATACACAGCCGTTTGTATTACTTTTGGATTAAGAACAGTTTCTTCTGGTAAAGGGCTTTAGGCAACCTACTGGATTATAAATATTAAGGAATGTGAGAATTTAAAATTCCAACTCAGATATCATCAAAACCAACTATGTGTTCCTTGTAAGAAAAGCAACAGATAAAGTCAGATTGTATCCAAGGTTTAGAAAGAAGTAGCTAAGTTTTTATCTATACGCCACTACAAATAATCCGGTCACAGAATTCTAAATGGGGAAAGGATTCAGACATATTAGTTCAATGATCTCACACCTGGGACAGTCTGGGACCAGGTATTAGCAGTTTTAAAAACTTCTCCAAACCCAGTTACACAAACTCAGATGTACTGCCTCAGGTACACAGATGCGAAAACAGAATACAAACCATCTGCATTCCAAGTCCTAGCTAATTGCCAGCAAAGGGTCCGCTATTTCCAAAGCAGCTGTGTATGCCACTAATGTCCCTCCAAATGCACTCAACCATTCCACTACCATACTAACTTCCTTTGGCTTGCACAGATCTGCCCAGAGATACTCAAGAGCTCACTGTAGTACCTCTGTGGCCATTCTCTCCACTCCCCCCCCCCCAAATAAAAACAACCCACTTTCCATACTTCATCTGATGTCACTTGATAACAGCTTCAGGTTCAGGTTTGTCGTAGGCAACACAATGTGCCTTGCTGCATGTATTCAATGCATTTGACTTCTGTTCATGTCCTAGCTATTCCCCAGCTCCACCCGCTGGTTCCCTGCATCAGCACCATCTGATATGTATGCATCTTAACTTCTGCTTCGTACAGAGCTCTAGTGTTTGAGCAAGTGCCTCAAAATAACATTCTAGCCCACGTGACAAGACACAAGGAGCCTATCACGTGTCCCCCATCTCAAGCTTATCTAGAGTTAAAGCAGTACTTCAGAGTCAAGCACTGTAGGAGGCTGGCTCTGTCTGACACTATAGAAGGAAACCAACGTGATTAGACACATCACTCTCCCTAGGCACCACAGTCAGCTAATCCAACTAATTTCCACAGGAGTCTGAATGTTGGGCCAACTGTTTTGAGCTTATAGCCGTTTTTCATTATATCATCTAACTTTGGGTTAATTTAGAAGGAACATGGGTGAGGACTGACTGACTGCAGGTCATCAGTCCAACCTGCAGCCCACAATATGGATTTCCTGTAACTGTCCTTTACAGCTACAGATGGGTAGTGCCTGGAAAAGCAAATAGCATGATATAGGAGAGGGAGGGAACTGGCAGGGTTCCACAATCCCTTTTGATGGGACAACCCCCCAATTAGTTAAGGACCTCTCAGAAGTCTCCTCCTCCCCAATAGCACTACTGTGAGAATCAAGCTTTTACCACATTTTTAGGGGACCCAACTCATACTCAAACCATATTCGACTGAAAAGCAAATTCACAAGGAAGGCCGCAAAGCTTAAACTTCAAGGCCTCTTTATTTTAAAAGCCTTGGAAGGTACATCAAAGATCGGTCTTCGTAGTATTTATTTATTTATTTATTTATTTATTTATTTATTTATTTATTTAAAACAGGATCTCACTGTGTAGCCCTGGACCTCTCTATGTATACCAGGATACTCTGAAACTCACAGAGATTCATCTACTTCTGAATCCTGAGAGCTGGGATCAAAGGCATATGCTATCACATCTGGCCTTAAGTGTTTTTATCTGGACATTTGAATGCCTTTTCTTGACTGGGTCTTCTCAGGTTGTATAAGCATCAGGCATGCCCACAAAATCTGGACCCATCTCTGACTAGGTCTAATATAAGCTGGAGAGCCTTGATGGCAGTCCTATTAGACCTACTCAGAGATGGATACTTGACTCATAGTCAAGATCGCGAGGAAAACTCTTCAGCCACATCAGGACCAACTAGACAACATCTTAGGAACCAACCACACGCTCAGCTCAGAGATGTGTGTATCCAGCACAGTGAAACCAAGCACCGCTGACTCTCATGGAGAGCCACTCACTGGGCTGCCTTAGAGTGACAGAGATCATTTCCCCAGACAGCTGGAGAAACAGACAAACCCTTTCATCCTAGGAAAGATAGCAAAAAACCAACAACATCCTACAACCTAAAACAGCACAGCACCAAGGATGTAAGGCAGCAACAGGATCTTCTGATTGTGAACTGAGTCTAAATTATTGCACATCAGAGGGACCAGTCACTGGGATGGAAGCTAATGAACATTCCTTGATCATTTACCATACACACAATACGACTCAAGCTATTGAGGATACTGCCTATATAGACAAAAAATTCCTGCCTCTGTGATTTTATATCCATTGAAGAAGTAAATAATGAGCAAGAAAAATATAGAGAGTGTGAAATAGTGGTAAATACTGATGAAAAAATACAGCAAAGACAGACAGCATATGTGGGTCATTTAATCAGGAAGCTTGGACTGATAATACTTCTGCGGTAGATGCGCTCCTGGGAGAGATATGGGTCTTTGCCAGGGCAGCATGATAAACAGAGAGAAGAAATGGGGAAGCAGAGTGCTGCAGCCCCAACGAATCATCCATGCCCACAGAATCCTATAAACATCTCCTGAAAGGTTGCCACATTCTCCAAAAGAAGCCAATGTGAATTCCAAGCTTGGGGAGGCAGGGTCCGTATTCCCTGCATGAGAAGGGTGGACTCAGACAAGCCAAGAAAGCAGGGCATGGAAGGAAAAGATAATCTCCTCTAAGGACAGGGCAAACTCCATGTTTTAAAAACATTAATAAATAAAAGTAAAAATGCAAACGTAAAACCAAAATAGGCTTTTTCAGTGCACATGGAGACGGGGCAGGCTTGTCAGGATTTGATCATTACAGACTGTTTCTTCTATGCTGATGGAGCCTTTGGGGTGACATTGAGAGAGTATTTGAGACAAAGAGCACCCCTTGACACATCCAAGGACATGGATGCTGAAACACTGAAGGTGGCGAGTCTCTAAGATCTCCATTTACATGAGAGGCAGAAAATAATCTCCCACCCGCCATCTATACTGTATAATGAACGTTCTCTCTGTTCATCGATTTGGAGCCAACCCACACAGATATTTTCTGCCAACCACTTTATACAGGTAGGTTCATAGGCCCTGGTAAGAGATCCTGTTGTGGTCAGCGGCAGGGTTTAATAAAGTACGTCTGTCCCATGGCACGTTTATTCATTGGCTCTGCAGATCATAATCAGAATTACTGGTGACGATCACACAGACAACGCAATGGGGTCTACAGAAAGTAAGTGCACATTTATTTTAACATCATGTCCTCTGCCTGTGAAGGAAAGGACATAGAAAATAAACATAATTTTCACCTGGTAAAGCACTAGTATTTCATTTTTATTATTATATTTTCTTTGCCCCCCCCCAAACTGAGCATGAAACCATTCAGAAGGAATCGTGAAGCAAATACAACTGAGCCACCAGGCAGCTTGAGGCTCCCCACTCTCCAAGCCTCCTTATATCCTGCATGTGCTGTAGACTTTGAGGTGAAAAGGAAACATCTCTTAGCCATGTGGCACAGAGGCTGAAGAACAGCATGAAACAGCAACACAGGGATAGTGAGAGATCCTCTCAGACACAGATCAGACATATGACACTCACTTGAGAGGGGTTGCTTAGCTGCTTATTTTTATTTCATGTCTTTAGGGCATGACATAATGTGTGTGCATGAGTGTGTACGTGTGTGTGCCTGTATGTGCATGTGTGTGCATGCACACATGAGTGTGTGTGAATGTGTGTCTGCGTGTGTGTGTGCATGTGTGTGCGCACGTGTATTTGTGTGTGTCTGTGTCTGCTTGTGTGTGTGTCTGTGTGTGCATGTGTGTGCATGTGTGTGTATGCATCTGTGTGAGTGTGTGTGTGTGCATGTGTGTGTGTTTGTGTGTATGTGTGTGTGCTTGTGTGTGTGTGTTGGAGTGATAAAACCAAGCTCATTGATATCTCTATTATTTACTTTTTGAGATAAGGACTTTTAAAATACACTCTCTAGATCTTTAGTATTAATTTATTATTATTTTATCATCATTATTATTAACTATGGTCACAAGACTGTACAGTAGTTCCCCAGAGATTATTATCCAATGTAACTGAACCTTTGTACTATGTACCTGGTGTCTCCTTAGACTCCTTGGGCCTTACCCCTGTCCACTGTTCCCTCTATTCTGCTTTCTGATTCTACTCTTAGATTCCAAACATAAGTGACATCGTGCAACGTTAGTTTTTGTGCCCAGCTTGTTGCATTTAGTATAAGGTCCTTCAGGGTCATCTTCCAACACAATGAATGACTGGGTTTCCATCAAGACCCTGAAAGTCAAAGGCTACTAGTTCAAGACTCACCTGGTGGACTCCCATGTCCTGCTGCAGCTGTGGCGATCGCAAAAGCAGAAGCAGGTGACACAGAGCAGTGGGTGCTGTCAGCTACCTGTCCTGGTTATTTAAAAAGAAAGAAATGGAATGGAATGGTGAGGTATACCAATGAGATTCTGTGGTGAATAATTTCATTTTAATACCTGTATTAGATGAACGATTGGGCCCAAGACAGGCCAATGCTATCCTTGTAATTAGGCAAATAATGATATTATACACCAGCAATTGCATTCTAGGCAATTCTAGGCAAACTAAAATACACATCCATGCAAAAACCTGTACATATTCACAGAAGCGGCATTCACTGTAGCCAAAAAGTAGAAACTATCCAATGCGCATCCACTGATAAATAGGTTTGAAAAATATAATATTCCATCATAGAAAGGAATGAAGTTCTGAGACATACAATAAAATGGATGAAGCACTCGCTAGATGGAAAGGCCAGTTTTAAACGTCCCCCACTGGATGATTCTCTAAATGTCTAGACTGGGTGAATCCAAACACACAGATCGTAGATTAGTGGTTATGGGGGAGGCAGAAGTTGAAGAGTTTGTTGATGACTAAAAGATTTCTTTTAGGTAATGAAAATGTCCTAAAATTAAGCCATGGTCATGGTTGCCTGACCTTTTGAGTATATAAAATCCAACAAGCTACATATTTTAAAAAGAAAAATTTTGTGGTAAGTGAATTATATTGCAACATAAAACTATTTTAAGAAGACTCTACATCATGTTTTCTGTACAATTTATCAGTTTAATGCCTGAATGTTGCTATGTGTGTGTGAAGCCTTTGGTTTGATCCCATGCCACAGGAAGGATGAATTAAGTGTAGCCTATTTAAAACCAAAACATTTATGGCTGTGGGTGTCGCAGTTGGTGAAATGCTTACAGCAAAAGCGTGATGACCTGAGTTAGGATCTCCATCACCCACTCAAGAACGCCAGCCTGGCAGCACGCACCTACAATCCCAGCACTGGGATACACAAAGCCCCAGAACTACCTGCTCCTTCAGTCTAGCAAATTAGTGCATTTCAGGTTTAGTGAGAGGCCCTAGTTCAAAACAGAAGGTGCAGAGAGACAGAGAAAGACATCCGATATCCACCTTTAGCTTCCACACAGACAGGCATAGGTACATGCTCTCTCTCTCTCTCTCTCTCTCTCTCTCTCTCTCTCTCTCTCTCACACACACACACACACACACACAGAGAGAGAGAGAGAGAGACACACACACACACTTACTTTCTCAAGGCTGCTTACTGCCACCTTGTTAATCTGAATCAGACTATTGAACTCAGGTTCAATCCCCAGTGCCAGTATGGTGGAGGGACAAAGCCAATTCCCATAGGTTGTCCATCTGCATGGGTCGTCCACATGTATGCTCTGGCACATATACACACCCTCCTCAGTAAATAAATGACTGCAGTGTGAAGCATCTAATAGTTTGAATTGAAAGGACATATCGAGCAGCCTCTGCAGCAGCTTTCATGTCTCAGACTGTACTAGTCGCATAGCATTTCCTGTTGCTGTGGCCAGACGTCACTGGTTTCTCTCGGGCTTTTAGAGAAAAGTGTATGCTCTGATTCTGAGCTGAAAAGCACTGAGTAGCTTGCTTCTCAGTAGTATGAATTTTAGTATTCATACAAAAAATAAATAAGTAGATGGATAATAAATAAGATGGATGAATAATTGGTATATATACGACAGATGATAGATAGATAGATAGATAGATAGATAGATAGATAGATAGATAGATGATAGATAGATGCCAGACATGAATGGATAGATAGATAGATGATAGATAGATAGATAGATAGATAGATAGATAGATAATGATAGGTAGGTGATAGATAAATAAATGATTGGTTGATTGATATATAGATACATAGATGATACACAGGATGGATGGATAGATGAATGCATAGGTTTTTAATGAATGGATGGGTAGATAGATAGATGAAGTAAAGAACTTCACAATGTTCCCAAACATGAAAACAAGTAGCAAACAAATTAGTAAACAGCAAGATACTGACTGCACAATAGGAAAATACGTGACACTCTCTCCTATTTGTCGCCACTATTTTATCCCAGGTTCTAGGTCATTACCTCTATTCTCAAGTCTGTATGACAAATAATAAATCCTTACATAAATTAAAATTTTATATGTGAACGCACATGTGACTATAAAACAAAGCTCTAGTAATAACAGGGTGAACAGTATTTAACTCTCGCCAGGCTTCCGTAGGCTCTGATCACATTCTCTTCCAGGTGACAATGAACCCAAGGAAGGCCACTGTGACACTTACCAAGTGAAGTGTCAGGTCCTGTATTGATCAGGGCATTAGGAACAGTGGAGAGATTTATCTGATTCCGTGGCAGTCATGTGACAAGATAGGAAAGACTAGTGGGCCACCTTCATTTGCCAGGACGACCCAAATGGCAAGGAGATTGGTAACTGGTCAGGAGTCTGACTTAAGAACTGCAATCTGCTCAGAGCGGACCCAACACTCTTATTGCTGCTCTCCCTGCCAAGGGCTGATGGTGACAGCTTCTACAGAGAGGATGGGGCCACAGAGGCAGTGACCTCTTGGAGACATGGCCTTTCATCTTTTGCTAACATGCCATAGCTGAAGCCGGAGAGTAGGGGACAAAAACAACCTCTCCACTTGGCTTGGGTTCCTTGGAGTGAATCTGGTTTCATAATTTTCTCTTCTGACTTGAAATAATCACCGTTGGAAGGCATCAGGGAAAGGAGACATTTCAAAACAACTCTTATTTGGATATTTATTTGAGCAGTAAGGACAGAAAATGGGAGATAAAGTATTTCTGCTTTCTGAGCAGTCTCTCTCCCAATTTGCAGATATTTGTTGTGTTTCAAAACGAACTATGGCATCATATAGCATAATTCTTATAACTGTACCCTGAAAATACACACCAGGTTCTGCCACTAATAATAATTATAGGGTCTCATTAAACTGAACTTTATTTTATACAAAATAAGAATTACTAATATGGTTTTCCCAAGCCTACTCATATAGCTTACACTGGGACTCAGGGTAGGGATGCTGATTCCTCAACTAGCCATCGCCAAGATGGTCATTTTATTCTCTTTCTCTACACAGAACACATCACAATGCCAGAATCAGCAATATCAGCCAGACTAAAATTAGGCTTCCTGATCCCTGATAGTTCTACGTCTTTGACCTATATGTTACCTACGTAATATTAGCTATAATCTTACCTAATGTGATATTAATTACCAAGATTAGTTCATCTTTGTTAGTTTTGTTGTTGTTAGTTAGTTAGTTGTTTGTTTTTTTTAGAAATATTTAGGGGTAGAAAAAAGCAGAGATGGCTTAGCAGAATGTCACAAGGGCCCCGGTGGCTGTTAGGTAAACCTAGAACAGATTTGGAGAGTAGGTTGAAGGAAGATTAGTTAATCTTTGTAACTAATATTACATTAGTTAATATTATAACCAAGTAGCACACTGATCTAGAAGCCCAAGATGACTTTTCTAAGTCCCTGTCTGAGCTCTTACCTCCAGGCTGGCGATATCTGAGGTTCCGGGGAGTCGTGGGAGACCTACAAGGTGACATGTCTGCGGAGTCTCCCGCTTTGTCAGCTGGTGCAGACTCCAGGGCGGCTGCTGGAAAATACAAGGATGTTACCCAGGCCATGAGTTCGAGAGTACCTTGGCAAAATCAGGCATAGAAATGTAAATTTCTCCACCGATCACAAACATTTCATATTGGCTTACACGTTTAAAATACTTTCCGGTAAAATCAAGTCATTCTGCTCAACAGAACATTAAGAAAATAAATTATTAAGAACATAATCATAACTACCCAGGCTAATGTTCCACTGATCACATCCAACCTGCGGGCTAACCTTGGCTCATCCCTCTGACCAGGCAACAAGATGTTAAAAAGAACAGTAAGTGTGCTGTAGGTCCCCTGCCTTCCAGAATGGCTTTTCTTGAAACAGAAAAATGAACTTTTTTCAGATTAGAAAATAAACTGGAATTAAAGCGAGGGTTTCTTCTTTGCCTTGGATGTCTGCTAAGGC
This sequence comes from Arvicanthis niloticus, assembly GCF_011762505.2. Taxonomy (NCBI): domain Eukaryota; kingdom Metazoa; phylum Chordata; class Mammalia; order Rodentia; family Muridae; genus Arvicanthis; species Arvicanthis niloticus. The sequence continues at coordinate 16,414,252 of NC_133437.1, forward strand.
AGCCAAAACTTGACCTCTAATCCTATGTGCCAGGAAGCCCAGAGAAGGGCCTTTAGGGTCTCCCCCACATGGTAGCATTAACCAAACATGGGTGTATGGCAAATTTATATGAACTAAAATTAAAGTCAGACGTTAACTTCCCTCTAGCATAGCCATGTCGATGCTTAGCAGCCACAGATGGCTAAGAACCACAATCTTGGACAATAGAGCTATAAGGCAATTCTCTCTCGCCTTGAAAAGGTGCTTTGACTAGCAAGACAGAGCTACACATCGCTAGTAAGCAATGACATTCCTTTCTCTCCTCTCCTCTCCTCTCCTCTCCTCTCCTCTCCTCTCCTCTCCTCTCCTCTCCTCTCCTCTCCTCTCCTCTCCTCTCCTCTCCTCTCCTTTTCTTTCTTTCTTTCTTTCTCTCTCTCTCTGTCTGTCTCTTTCTTTCTTTCTCTCTGTTTGTCTCTTTCTGTCTTTCTCTGTCTCTCTCTTTCTTTCTCTCTCTCTTTCTTTCTCTCTCTCTTTCTTTCTTTCTTTCTTTCTTTCTTTCTTTCTTTCTTTCTTTCTTTCTTTCTTTCTTTCTTTCTCTCTTTTGAAGTAGGTATTGTTAAAGTCAGGCAAGAGCCTGGCCTCTAAGCTACATCTCCAGCCTGAGTGGAACTTTCTTCACTGAGCTGTAGAAAGTTTAAGGTGATGTGAATCTTGGGGTGACAGCTGATACCCCAGAATGAAAGATGTGTCTTTCTGAGACTGCAGTCAGGGCTACAGAGAGATGCTTGTAAATTCCTTCCCCTGGCTTCTTATGCAGGTAAAACAATAACATGTGTATTATTCCAAAAGAAAGCAGAACCAAAACCTAATATATGTCCAATATTTGCTTTTTAATCAGGTCTTTAATTGACTCACCGTGATTAAATTTTAGTGCCATTTCCACTAATATATTGTCCTGGTCAATTAAGCAACTTCCCTTGTCACACCATTCAAGGTTTTACTCAACAAAAAGTAAAGCGTTAGAGAAAACGTAACGATTTCATGTAAAGCTGTTTTTAAACTTTCATATTATTTGCTCCCTTAGAATTACGGCCACAATTTTAATCTTTTGAAACGCGACAGAGAAAGAAAGGAAGTGCTTAGAATCTTTTCCTGAATGACATAATTACAGTAAAGCTGGAAAGATGCATACAAAAAAGAAAAAAAGAAAGCCAGCGCTTAGCTGTTGGTTTTATTATTTTCTAAACAGCTCCTTCATCGTTCAGTAATGGGAAGCATCTGTTGCAGAAGAAGGACAGAATATCAAATACAAATCCTTGGTTCAATCCAAGCACACATTCACTCATCTGACGGGAGGAGGAAACCTTTAGTCAGCAATAACAAAATATACATTTTTTTTTTTTTTAGTTATTGTATTGACTGAGAGAACTAAGTAAGACCTCGATGTCCTGAAAGATAAGGAACACAAAGGATAAACTGTCAAGGTAACAGAAGAAGCCTACAGAAGCAGCCTTACCACCCCGGAAGAGTAGGCAAGTACTTCTTTCTGGCTTGCTCACTCCCAACTAAGCACTATGCAAACAGCTTTGCCTACAGGACAAGTGGGCAGATGTGGGCTCAAAACAAATGCTAAAATCAGGAGCACATTCAGCCTCCAGGCAGGCAATTTTCAAACTAAGAACAGGGAAACAGACTCTGGTGCTGTGGGCCATGCAACCCCACTTGGGCAGGTGAATTGCATAATCATGGTCTGTGTGACCCCGGTTAGGTAAAGGACAGTGGCTGTGCTGGCAGCCACTGGGCTCTCCATTCCTGCCTGGCTTGCCATTGGGTTGATTTTCATTGAGAACCCATCACTGATAAATTTCTAACTGTTTGTTTTTTTTTTTTTTTTAAGAAACATTTGGGGGAAGAAAAAAGCAGGGACAAGCCTAGCAGAAGGACAGGAGGGTCCTGGTGGCCATTAGATGAGCCTAGACTAAATTTGGAGACTAGGTTGCAGAAAGATTAAATTGCATTGTTTATCTCTAAAAAATTATTGCTCTGTTTATTTTGAGGGATATTTTTTTCTCTTCTTTTTATCCATGCCATTTAAAGTTTGCTTGAACTATTACAAAATGGCCTTACCATTGTAGTGACAGTGAGATTAGGCAATGGTCACCAGCATTTGAATGTGCTTACCCTAACTGGGTGGCAGTCAGAGAGACCTATGCTCGTTGTGGACAAAGCTGGTGTTACACAGTGAGATTGTATGAGGCTGAATTCTGAAGTGCAAGGCAAAAAAAAAAAAAAAAAAAAAAGTAGCAGCTCTTGGCACTGGACTCTTATTCAAGTTTGCCAGATGTTTTGACTCTTAATGTTATGCAAAGTATATGCAAACATATTTCAAATTAAAGATTGGTCTGAGCCTTCCATTTCCCTGCCTTTTTGGAATTTTTCAGGACTGGACAGAAAGGGGAATGAAGCAGCACCCTTGACTTACACAGATGTCACATGTATCTGTGCACACTTACACACAAGCATGCATCTCCATGGACACATACGCTTTGAATCATCAGGCTGATGCCTCGGTGTTCAACCACATCTCCCATAAAGCTATTCATGACCAACACCGCCTATACACCAATGCAGAATAAAAATTGAGTCTATAATGGATCCGTCTTATCTATTCAGAAGAATGCCCACAATACCACCGTGACAGCAGTTTAAATTCTAAGCCTTTTACTGTGGGGATCCATTTATCAAGTCCCAATAGCCAGGAAAGATGAACCTGCTCAGACAAGCTGTCCTCAGCTTTCAATGTGAGCAACATAATTGGTCTCCTGTCTACCTTCATTCTGTCAAATAAAAAAAAAACTCAGAAGTGAAATCAAGGATTCCAGGGCTCAGAGGACCACACAGAAGACCATACAGCCTCCATTCTCATGTAACTTTCCACCCTTCCCCCATCACCTGATTTCTTTACCTATTTCACGTTTAATCCAGATGCGTCTGGTCATGAGTCCGTTTGACCACTATCTTAAATGCTATTAGGGGTAATTGGGAAATAGATGTGTAAAGACATTGGAAGCAGCTACAGAAAGGAAGAGAGAATGGAAATGTAATGGAGCTCTTACTATCTGACTGCAAAGAGCCAACGGGGCTGTGTTAGCAGGCAGCTATGCCCGGAAAGCCCAGGAAGCAGAGGTACCCGCATTTCTAGAGTACAGCCTTACCTCAGGCAGCTCATTAACCACACTCCTTGGACTTTCTGCTCCACTTGTAAGGAGAGGCCAACAGCAAAGCTAGCTGAATATGCAAAATAGTTCTTCTCACCTATTACCCAGAGATCCCAACTCTTAGAATAAACTCTAAATCATTTGCTTGAGGCAAACCCAGTAGGGGAGAGCAATTCTGCCTTCCCTGTAGCTAACCCTGTACTGTGAGAATGAACACCTTTAGTCCCAGGTCCTCTCCATCTGCCAGCCCCAGGGTATAGCCAGTCAAGGCTTTGAAGCAACTAGGGAGCTTTGCCCAGATTTTTCTCATTTTTTAGAATCTCTTCATGCTATGGGTTCAATCTATCCCTATGTGGGAAGATTAATCTTAGCCCAACTGTGCTGAGAGTTGGGATCTTAAAAAATGATTAAGCCATAAATGCTCTACCCTCATAAAAATACCACGCTATCTGCCAAGAGCAGGTTCTCTCCTCGGACTCCTCCCCTTGCTCAAGTGAGGCTGCCTACACTTCTATTACTCTACACAGAAGAAAAAAAAAAAATGTTCGTCTCTGGGACATCTTGCACTCTGGAAGCTCTGAAAGACAAACGTCTGTTGATTATGAATTACATAGGTTTAGATAGCATAACAGCTACAAACAGATTGGGCCCTAAAATCTAACTGTGTCCTCTAGCTTCTTGCTCCGAGAGGAAGAAAAAAAAAAAACTGTTCATCTGTAACCCATGCTAAACAGTGTTCTAGACCTGTGCACTCCAAGGCTACAGATTAGAACTAAAGAAGGCAGTGACCAAATTCTATGTATGTGCTCTTCTGTATGTGTGCTCTTGTGGGTGCACTTGTGTGATCACGTGTGCACATGTGTATGCTTGTGTGTATACTAATGTGTATGTATGTGTCTGTGCTCATATGTGTGCATGTGTGCGCTCATGTGTATGTATGTATGTATGTGTGTGTGCTCTTGTATATGTGTTCTTGTGTGTATGCTCATGTGTGTTTGCTTGTGTCTGTGTATTCATAGGTGTGCATGTGTGTGCTTTTCTGTGTATTCTTGGGTGTGTTCATGCTGTACATATGTGTATATGTTTGTGTAAGCATATGCATGCTTATGTGTGTATATGTTTGTGCATGTGTATATGTGTAGTTGTATGTGTAGGTGTTGCATGTGCTTCCCAGGAGAACTGAGATCAGGATTTTGAAGAGATAGTTGAACTCATGTTCCTCGCACTTTTCTTAAAAATTAAGGAAATCCTTTTACATACAACATAGTTGAGCCTTAAGGCCACTAAGGTAAGTAAGTGAAGTAAATCAGCCACCAAAGGCCAAATATGGTCTAATTTCACTTCAGTAGATTTACAGTGACAGAACATAGCATGGTGCTTGCCAGAGCTGAAGGGAGGGAGGAATGAGGCTTTGCTCAACAGCTGTGGGATCCTGCTTGTTGTGAATGCTTTTGATTGCTCAACTTTCTTATCATTAAAATATCACCGTGGTATAAGAACAGAGGGAAGGAGAAACTATTAGAAGGACTTTTGTTTTCACCTGAGTCAATGTTTGGATGCCTTAGAGAAACTAGGCAGTCCTGCTTAGGGGCTGCTCGTGGTGTCAAGCAGTGAAGGGCTGTTCACGTTCAGGAAGGACAGTCACTCCAAGGAGCTCTTGCTAACCCTACACATACAGTTTCCTTGCCTCCCTCTAAGGCACTAGGTTCTCATGGCTCATATTAAAGACAGACAGTCCCTGGTCATGCTCAGTCAGGCGCAGTCTCCTGCCTTTCTGCTTTCTGCTCCTGTTCCCCCCCCCCTTTGTAATTACATGTCTTTTCCCAACAGAGTCAGAGTAGGGTACCATCCTGTTTCCCCATCCAACTGTTCCAGCCACTGGAGCACACACAGTATCTGCTCAGCTTCCAGAAGAGCCCTGACCATTCATGGGTCATCCCAGCCCTGAGATCAACCAAAGGGAGCCAGGAAGCCGATATCGAAATCCTTGGTCCTGAAGTGCTGATTCCAAAGAACAAGAGAATGCAGATTTGTTCTCCATTCACTGGAATCTGGTAACAGAGGGAAAACAATCCACCATGCCCTGAGAAACTCCTGGACTGTACAGGTCACTGTGGCCTCAGAGAGGGCTAAGATAAGGCCACATCCTATTCTATCCCAGGAGCTGTTGCCTGTATGTGGGATATGTTCTTCTAGCTGGGCTGCCTCGTCTGGCCTCAGTGGGAGAGGATGTGCCCACCCTTACAGAGAGAGTCTTGATATGCTAGGGTGGGGAGATACACAGGGGGCCCCACCCACTCAGAGGAGAAGGGGAGGGGAAGGATTGTGGGAGTGGGTGACCGGGAAGAGGTCAGTGAGCAGGGTGTAAAGTGAATAAGTAATAGTAGAATAATAATAACAACAACAACAACAACAACAACAACAACAACAACAACAACAATAATAATAAATAGATAAGCCCAGGTCACTCCATCCGTGGAGGTGCTCAGACACTGGTGCTGGATAGAACCCCAGTTACATCTGTCACCTAGTCCTTGTCTTGTTATTTCCAAGAATTCACCATGATTTTGCAAAGCTTGTTGTTTTAATGACTTTTTAATTATCTCCTCCCTTCCTCCTCCTTAGTTGCTCACTTGTCAATTTAAAGAATTTCTTTAAAGGAAAAAAAGCTGCCACTTTGGATGATGACAACCACTCCAGTTAAAATTCCATTAAACACTTCACCCAGCAAGCTTATTTAAGTGATCTGGGGGAGACCGCACATAGAAGCTTCAAGCCAGCAGGAAAGCAATGGTCTGGGCCTCCATCTGAGTGGCGCCCTCCCCTGAAATCTGAGTGCTATAGGACGTATTGCCTGGTTTTTATGTTATTATCAATAAGTAACTCGGTTATATAAAAGAGGGGAAAGCTCTTTGCTGATGCAGCCATGAAACTTGCTTATATCACAATAACACTGGGTTTTAAATACAAGAGGCAGTCCTTAGAGCCCCACGGGGCTCAACCCTGAGGAAGACTGTACACCACTGCTTTTCCTACTGCTGTGACCAAATACCTGTCTAAAGCAACCCAAGGGAGCGAGGGTTTATTTTAGCTCACAGTTCTAGGTTCAGCCCATGGCAGTAGGGAAGCTGTAACAAGTAGGAATGTGAGAGAGTCCATCACCATGTGTCCACAGCCAAGACGCAGAGATGAGCGCTGCTGCTCACTTACCTTGTTCTTTTTTATTCAGCCCAGGACCCCAGTCCTGGGGTGATGCTGCCCACAGTTCATATGGTCTTCCCACATTATTTAACCCAGTCTATACACTGATCACAGGCATCCCCAGAGATGACTCTAGACCTCGTCGCATTGACAGTCAATATTAGCTGTTATACTAGAGGACAATCCCTGAGTGTTTTCCCTTCACTTAATAACCATTTACTTCCTGCTAAGCACTGGCCAAGGCATGGAAGATACTGAGAGGAACAAGCTAGTCAAGGTCACTGATCTCACAGAGTTTGCGAAGGACTTAAAGGTCCTGTCATAGGAAGGACCTAGGAGTTTTGAAGACACAAAGAAGAAATCATTGTAGCTGTGGCCTAGTAGATGAGAGAGCGTGAAGAGCATGCACTGGAGAGGAACTCAGCAACAAGTCTTGGAAGATCTGCAGACCTCGGAAGGAGAAAGGTACTCCATTCTATACGCAGTGGGAAACCACCACAGAAGGTAAACTCAGAAGCCATTCGATCATCCACGCTCTAAAAGCCATTTTGGAGCCATACATGGTGGACTCATGCCTACAATCCCAGCTCATAGAAAGTTTGAGGCAGGAGCATCACTAAAAATTTGAGAACAGCCTGGGTTACAAAGTAAAACCCTACCTTAAAGTTAACAAAATGTGGCTGCATCATGGAAAATTAACAGTTTCTGCTTTATATTACTGAGAAGTTCTTGGATTTTGGCTAAGGATGATTGGCTAATGAACTTCTCAGTAATATAAATCTTGATGTACCAGTCCTCTACTGATGACTAACTACAACTAGCCTTGACTACAGAGAATGAGAAAACCAGCTGCCTGCTGCTCCAGGGTAAGAATCTGCGAGGATGCGCGTGTTATTCAACAGGCGTTGTATCTATCCACCCTACTTCCTATGCAAACGTAAGAGAACAGCTTTAAAAACAAATAACGGAGATCCCAGAATGAATGGTAGGGAAGCAGGCAGCTGCAAGTGTGGGGTGTGATCATGTCAGTATGCTGGAGAATACACTCATTTAGGCCTGCTCTACAGATCCCCATGGGGGTCATCTTCATTCTCTTCTCTGGACCCCGACTTAGCTCTGGAACACAGAGACCCCTTGCTAAGATCCAGTGGTACTTTACCAGTGTGCGGTGGCGGGGACGCAGCAGGGCTGTGGGCGTTGGTGGGACTATTGGAAGATGAGGATATACTCAGGTCCAAGGCTCCGATCCTTGAGTTCAAGGAAGACGTCAAAGACAGCTTTCTGGCCCTCACAGGGGAGGATGTTCTGGACACAGCCAGGGGAGGTGGGGAAGAGAACTTGCGACAGAGACGTGGGGATTTTCCATCTACCAAATGTTCTCTGTTGTTCTGGCTCGTGGCAAAAAATAACTCTAACGACCTGAAAAGAAGAGCAAATTAACAGATTGTAGACAAATGAAGACAAGTCTCGGATGTCACACAGGAACACACACTCTCAGCTTGTCTACATCTGATGGTCTTGATACCCCTGGACTGCTACTGCTGGATTTCCTTAATCTAAATGTTACACATGCTTGTGCCCTTGATAGGAGAACACAGACAGACCATCTGGTCCCTTGCCACTAAGGAGTGGTGAAGCCTTTAAAGTAAAGGCATTCATTCCATCTGGGGGTGGGGGGGGGGGTCTTGCTATCGAGTCAATTACAAACACATCCCTTTCCTCAGATGAGCCACAGGTATATTTACCACTTAAGAGCATGATTTCCAATAATAATAATGATAATAACAATAATTAGTAATGAAGGTGCTGATGCTAAAATAAATGAGCCAGCTTCCAAATAATCATAGAATAATCTAAGGTCAGTTGGGGACTTTAGGAGTCTCCATGTCTTCCCTGGGGAATTCTGAGACTTAACACCTCTGCTGATGGAGTAAGGTCGGAGGTCAGCCAATCGCTTAGGAGCTGCTCTTAGAGACTGGCGTCTGCAAAGCCAGGGTACCTGACAGGAATGGAGGTGAAAGGCCTCTTGTAGATGTCCGAGAGCTTCGCCAGCACTACGGCGGCCGTGGTGAAAATGCGGTAGGTGTGCAGAAAGGTGTTGAGGAAATCGATGCTCAGAAACCGCAAGTCCGTCAACCGCTCCAAGAGGCGCTCCACGCTGGCGTAGCGGATCTGCGGCACTTTGCAGGAATTGAGTGTTTTACTGAAACAGATGTCAGTGTCGTCTTTATGAAGACGGGCATCAGACCTACATGCAAAGCAGGAGCCTGTGAGCAAAGCTGGTGCAGCTTCCGCCTGAGCCACCGAGTGCTGCAGCGTTTGTAAACACACACTCAAATGGGGCTTTCAGTGTCTTCCACAGACGACAGAGCGATGTTCAGGTGAATGACATGCCACAGATGTGATTGGGAACACAATGTCCACCAGGACATTCTAATTTAGGGAGGCTAGAATGAATTATGGGGGTTGTAATGACATGTGATCTTACTGTGTGGATTCCTTCTTGCTCTAACTCAATCGTATTTTATTAGGCAATACCGATGTCGTCTTTAGTAGAAAGAAAAAAGATTTCTCATGTGCTTAAAGCAGAATTTCAGAAGTATGCTTAAAACATAGTGGTGACAAGCCCTAGTGTACGGAGGAGAAAATTGTGTATATTCCTGCTGTGTAAAATATTAGGATACACTGTATTGTAAATATGTAATACCAGTATACAAGATATAATTTATTATTTTACCTTCTAAAACCAAATCTTTGATTTGTCAGTTAAACTGCTTCTGATATTATAACATGTTATTATCTATTCTTAACTTACTATGTCCTTCCAGTATTTTTTTTTCATTTAACTTCTCATTCTTTTTAACATTTTTCCTTTTATTTTACTTAATTTTTATTTTTCCTTTATTTATTTGTATTTTATTACATAACACATTATATATTATGTCTATTACATATAACATATAATTAATTAATTTATATATTTATTTATGTGGGGAGATACATGTGGAGTTCAAAGGACAACTTGCAGGAGTCAGTTCACTTCTACTGTGTGGGTTCCAGGGTCAAGCCCAAGTCACTGGGTTGTGGATACTCTTCTCCACTGTGCCCTCTCATGCTTTTTCCTAACTTCTTGAATTGAATGCATAATTAATTTAGTTTAGCCTTTCTGGCTTGTTAATATGCTTAAAATTTTAACATAATTTAACTCACAAATTAGCATGCCAGATTTGCATTCTGTTTTCAATATTCTGCAGTATAGAAAACGAATTCTTAAAAACATATAGTCCTGTGAATACTACCTAATACTGGCACCATGTAAAAAAAAAAAAACTCTACTTCGTGGTTCTGCAAATCTTTCCATCCGCTGTCTCTGACTTCAGCAGGAAGCTGTTCACTGGTGGCCTTGCTAGGAGGGCCACTGGAACCCCTTTAGGTTTCGCTTCCTTACCAACTCTGTTTCTCCTCGGGATAGCATCAGAACAGAACATTGGCAGTGCTGGCCCTCACTACTTTGTTAAAGGATGTTAAAACAAGGCCTATGTGTTTCTGAGAGCCAATTTCTTGCTAAGAATCAGCTGGTATGGTTATGAGAGCTCCTGCTTAGGCCCTTTAAAGCTTTGAAGAATTTTCAATTATGTATTTATTTTCTTCAGATGAGCAGGAATCAATAGGTTTCTTTGCTCGCTCTAGCACGGGTTATGTGTCGTGTAGGCAGGAGCACTTCGTCTGCACCATGAAAGAGCATTTTTAAATGGGCAGCCTTGCTCTGCAAAGGACCTGGCCAAAGGTAGCCTGCTGACTTTATTCATATTATTGATTTTGGAAATGTACTAGTGGGTCTTTGGAGGGTTTTTTTTTTTTTTTTTTTTTTTTTGTTACACTACTCTTTCATTTATTTACTGCATGATCCCCAACCAACAGCAGCTTTTGGGCTCTTGAGTTCTCATTTATCAAAAGACCCGAGTAATGTTTATGAATTAATCAGCCTGTCATGAAATGGTCGAATAAAGTAGTCATTTTCCCTTTCACTTTTTTCCATTAAAATCTCCATTTTCCGACAAAGTAAAGGTCAGGTATTATTAAAAGAAAGAGCCTCAGCCTATGTACCATCTAAAGGACTGGTTTCAAGCATTACTTGTTGCTAGTCTGCATTCTAATGAATTTTGAGCTTTGCATCATTTTCACCATAATTAGTTTGTTCAAAACACTAGGAGGGCAGAGTGTGTGGCACTCGGCATGAGATTAAGTTAAACTAATTACAGCGCTGTCCTTCAAATTCACGACAGCATTTTCATTTTAAGAAAAGAAATTAAATATTATCAAATTACTTAGCTTTCCTTCATTACACCAACAAGCCTCTCCCATGGTTTCCTGAGGGACTCCCAAGAAAGCCACGGTGTGTTTGCTTAAACCTCCTAAGGCGCTAGAGCAGCCCGCTTTTGGTAAACACATAAAAAGCGATTTTGAGAGATCAAAGCCAAATCACCCATTATAATTGATGAGTTTCAAAAGGAAGCAACTGTTTATGATGCCATGGCAGCAACAAGATGTGTTAGGAGGTTTTCCTCTTAACTGGGAAGAAGGTTCATTCCCCGCTCCCATCCCCGCCTCTCCAATAGCTTGTAGCCATGGAGACAGATGCACAGGGAAGCAGAATTACAGCCCTTGAGCTATGCTTTCCTCTGACTGAAGAGAACCAGTGAGGCAGGCAAATGGATAAATAAATTGTGAACCTTCTCTGTGTCTTAGGACCATAGTAGGTGTGGCATAGAAGCCCCACATGGCTGGTCAGCAGGTCATTCCTGTGTCACTTGCAGGAACTCAAAGGCAAACTCAAACTCAAACTCAAAGTTTGGTCTTGTGAAAGTGGTTATGCAAATGAGAATGGGCTGGTGCCCTGTCATGGTAGAGGACAGTAAATGTGTATGACACTAGCTACAAGGGTCAGACACACAACTGAAATTTCTGTTAACTTTGGAAGTCAACAAAACATGTGCAGGGTCGATATGCAGTTGCCTTGGGTTGCAGGGGCTTTTAATTTACCTATAGCACCTGACTTATCATTACGATTCTAAAGCAATATGGAATCTCAAATACATACTGTATGTGAAATCAGAATCCTCACATAAAAATTAATAAGAAAATCCTATTCAAAAATTAAAACATCACTTAAGCCTGACTTAATATTCCATACTTGTTCTGAATATTCAGGTATCTTAATTAATTCAAAAAGAAATTTCCAAGTTAAAAACCTAGGAAATTAAATCCAAACAGAATCTTTGCTCTGGAGTTTAAAAACAGCCCTCCCTAAAATATTTTAAAATTGACTAAAATGTAAGAGGCTATTTTTAAATTTCATTTTAATATTTTTCTGGTATTGCATTCTCTGCCTTCATGTGACACTCTTGTACACAGAGACCACGGTAACACAGCTCTGAAGCGCGCCATCATCCTTCTATAGGTAAGGTTACAGTCTGTCTCAGCATGACAGCTCAACACCTGAAAATATCCACACAGGAAAGCATGAGAGAAATGTTCTTGTTTTCAAATAACTTTAAAAATTTATAGCCAAGTTGTTCTTTTAAGAAGACATTCTACTCTAAGAGTGTGGAATGCAAGGGACTGGGGAGATGGCTCAGGGGTTAAGAATACTGATGCTCTTCCAGAGGACCTAGGTTCAATTCCAGCACCCACACGATGGCTCACCACGGCCTCCACTGCAGTCCCAGGGGAGCTGATGTCCTCTTCTGGCCTCCAAGTGCACTGCATGCATATGTTGTACAGACATACATGCAGACGAGTACCCATTCACATACAATTAAGACATGAAAACAATGTGGAACAAAAATCACCATCAATAAAATGAGAGTAAAAGACAATCTCTTCCCCACTTTCTAAATTTGAAAATAAAACAAAACAAAACAAAAAAAACTACACAGGCTCAAGACTGTTGAAACAGAGGGCTCTGACAGGCCTAGTTGGTAGCTCTTGGTATAATTCCTCATTCTAAGCTACGGCCTCCTGCGGTCCAGTTGAGTTCCAAGACTTGCTTTGTTGAAAAATGGACAAGATGAAAGTCTGAGCAATGGCCTCTGAGCAAAGCCAGACACATGCAATGAGCAGATAATGCCACATTCATGCCAGCTGATGCCCATCAGGTGTGGTCAATGTCTGAACCTGGCTCTACGGCCAAATCGGAGTGACAGGATTCATACTCACTGGAACGGTGCCAACAACTCAGCCACACCTTCATCTACCCCCCGACCTTGAGCAGTTTTTAATATTGAACTTGAACATCTTGACAGGATTTTTGTCCTGAATGAAGGTATATGTTAATAGCATGAAAACAAATCTCAATGCTAGCCGCTCATGTGCTGCAAATCTGAAAAGGCATTTGGTATTCAGTTACTGTTAGGCATAGGCTTTAACATGAATTACTACATGTCTGACCGGATGTACGATCTCCAGAAGGGGCGGATCCTGCTGACTATGTTCTGTTCAAGGCTTCTCATTCTCTGCTGATCTGACCTTGATTAGAATGGAAGGAAGAGCACTTCTGCACTTACTTAATCATATGCGGCACAGTGACTTTGGAATTCTCTTCGAAGACTATAGTCATCAATCCATTACATCGTATATTGTCCACACACTGTAAAACAATACATTGTAAAAAGGTAATTAAAACCCATGTGAAGAGTCAGGCAAGTCATAGATTCCGAAAGTCAATTTGATTCCTCATCTGTTTATGTTTTACACACACACACACACACACACACACACACACACACACACACACGCACACACACACACAGAGAGAGAGAGAGAGAGAGAGAGAGAGAGAGAGAGAGAGAGAGGAGAGAGAGCAGAACAGACAAATATTACATGTTGATAAGCTAATTCAATACTATGTACATAATCAAACTGTATCAACCAAATGCATGACAAAATACCAGTGGATAGATACAAAAACTATATTTTCCCAGAGTGATTCATCACCATCATCATCATCATCATCATCATCATCAGCAGCAGCAGCAGCAGCAACTGAGGAATCAAACTCAGGACTTTTCACATGCTAGGCAAGCACTCCTCCCCCAGCTCCTCAGTTTCTTAGAATTCTGAGTCACAATGTCACTCTGTCACAATTCTGCGTTAGTACAAACACCATGGTGGGTGCGGTTGTATCCTGTCCCAGTAATGCTCATTCTTGCCACCAAGGGAAGTAGTCAGAATCGTACATGCTATTTTGGATGAACATCTTCTCTCTCACTAGCAAGTTCTGGACCCGCATCTCAGGTGCCTGTTTGCCCATAAATTCCCACATTGTACTAGTTTGTCTGGCTGCTTCTGTCGGCACCACACTCAGCTGGTGAGGGGGCAGAGAGTGATGTCTTGTGTGTCTGCACACTTAACTCTGTAACCACTTTTTCTGTTTTGTAAGAGAGCTCAGGAACTTTGGTTCATTCCCCATTTTATGTGTGCATATGCCCTATTGATTTAAAACCTTTTTCTGAAATAACTTGGGGTTAATGAAGAACTCATTCTGAATTATAAATATTCCCTTTGGAGACCATAACTGAAAATGAGAAGTACACAAATTTTTAAAGCCCAAACTTGCTTCTAGTCACAGTGATCCCACACAAAGTTCATTGACAGTAATTAAATGGCACGGAGAATTCCATTACAACATGACCTCACATAGGCCTTAATTTCATGGGCTAACCTGAGGTCCAATGCCAGATGAAAGAACAAAAGGCATGAATAAGAGATTAGATCATTGATTGTTTGATCAAGTTGGTCTATAGGCCATTTTCATGTTTGTTTTTCTTCAAAGGTTGTTTTCCTCAAATCTTATGTCATTATTTAAGGTACCAGGAAGAATAATGGATCCAGGCTGAAGAACATGCAGTTTTCCTTTATGCATGTCTGTAAACTACAACATTGGAAGTAACTTTGAGTTATGTTTCTTCACACAAATGCTTATTCAGGTATCAGTCTGCTTATATGTGCTTATAGGTGAATCTAGGCTTCACCTAACCCCTACAAGGTTGGATGAAAAGTCTCTCTCACTAGCAAGTTCTGGACCTACATCTCAGGTGCCTTTTTGCCAACAAAATTCCCACACTGTACTAGTTTGTCTGGCAGCTAAAAATACAGAAGGCAAGTCAAGATAAGCCAGGACAGAGCAGATTTGTATAAAATGCAGAACACACTGGGATAAAGCCCAGAATTAAAACACACACACACACACACACACACACACACACACACACACACACACACACAATACAGACTTCATGTCTAAACACTTGCTATGGGAAACCCTCAAAATAATAGGGCTGTTGGGCACCAACTCAAAGATACATACACCAAAGAATACAGAATTCACAAATTGCCAGGATTCTACTGATTCCTAGTCCAAGTCAGTGGGTGAAAAATAGCTTCTCATAAAGAAAATACCATACAATGCTGATTTTGGACCTTTAAATCCAAATGAACCCCCCTGTGCTGGATTCCAGAGAATATGGTCCAGAGCTGGCTCTCTTCTGTGGAGCCAAGCATGGGCCTCATCCTCTCAGGCCACGCCTTTACAGGGGTGAAATGAATGCTGCTACACATCTAATTCACACAAATCTTAGGCCATCAGGTGAAAGCATCCTGCTTCCAAGTCCTGAAACAGCACCATGGTACATGCCCAGCTTTGAAGTGTTTCCACCAGTAAGACAAATTGCTATAGGTTAGAATCCTCTTGGACCTAAAACAAGGTGACATGGCCTTTACAGGAGTTCCAAGGACCTGGTGGTGATGTGTGTTGGTGACCCTGTGCACAGTCCATAATGAAGGAACCGTAGGAGACAGCTGGAGTCAGGCAATGAGGAAGAGAATCTTGAATCTGGACTTTCATCCTGAAGGCTGATGGGAAGCCATGGAGCACTTCTAAGCATTCCTTTACATTTGGGTGATCTTAACTGGGCTCTTGACAGTCGTTGTAAAGGGGAAGGGGAAGCAAAGACCCTATGGGGTCATTAGAACAACATTCTGAGTTGATAAATGAAATGATCTGTGCTTCCCAGGAGATGAACTGTAGAAATGAAAAGTGAGGTATTTTGAAGAAGAAGGAGAAGGAAGGAGGAGGAGGAGGAGGAGGAAGAGGAGGAGGAGAAAAGGAGAAGAAGAAGAAGAAGAAGAAGAAGAAGGAGGAGGAGGAGGAGGAGGAGGAGGAGGAGGAGGAAGAAGAAGAAGAAGAAGAAGAAGAAGAAGAAGAAGAAGAAGAAGAAGAAGAAGAAGAAGAAGAAGAAGAAGAAGAAGAAGAAGAAGAAGACCAAGAAGAAAACAATGGTAAAAATCAAAGATGTAAGATAATTTAAAATTTTTTTTCTGATGCCAATAATAATGATGATGATGATGATGATGATAATGTCCTTTGTCCTTTGATTAAAACACAATTAACACAAACCAGCCTATCTTTTGAATTGTCAAGAACACCAAAAGTTTCCTTCAATATAAATCCTGGGGTCTTTACAAAATGGGTGCTTCACAATCTCATATATTAAATACTTATTATAAACTGGACGAGAGCTAAAATACTCTGATAAAAGCACCTCTCTGGAGTAGGGTTTACTCTGGCTCACAGTCCACGATGGTCATGGAAGTCAAGACATCAAGAGTTTGAAGACAGTGGATGGTTCTGTTGCATCCATACTCAGGGAATGTGGGCCAGTGCTTAGCTCCCTCCCTCCCTTCCTCCCTCCTTCCTCCCTCTCTCCCTCCCTCCCTTCCTCCCTCCCTCCCTTCCTTTTGCCATTGCTTACAGTCTAGGATCTTCTGCCTAGGGAACTGTCCTGTTCATGATTTAAACAAGTTCTTCCTTCATCAATTAATCAAAATAATCCTTACCAGTATAAGCAGAAGCCTATGTCCCAAGTGATTCTAGTATCTGCCAAGTTGACAGCACTAGCCATTACAGCCCACTGTTTCAAATTCACTTTTCAATAGAAAATAGGGGTGGAGGTTAACATTTATTATCTTATCAAGCTGTGAGCTCTGGTGTGGGGTAATCAAAAAAGGGTTTTTTATAGAAAGAGGCTGGAAATAGCCAGGGAGAGGAAGAAGAGATCTTTCCTTTCCTCCAACGACCTTTCCAACTACTCTGACAACCTCCTTCTCTCCAGTGTCCCCGACACACAATGAGGATGCCACTCGAGGAGCATACAAGATGCAGGAGAGTGGAAAGATGATGTTTGTGACTTATGTAACAACAAGCTGTGTTCGATCACTTTCTTTTAGTATTCTAAACAAATTGCATAATTACGTAAACAACAGCTCTCATGATGATTGGGCAAGCAAGAATGGAGTTGAGGCAACCATCACACACATAAGCCAAGTGTTGCCCACAGCCCCACAGAGCCAAACATTCTACTCAAGAGAACCCAACCAAAAAGGAGAAAGCAAAAGATGTAGCTGAAGTCCCGCTCTTATGTCACAGTGTAACAGGAACACCTCCTCCAAGATAAGAGTGACAAGCAGATTTAACCCCAGCTTTTAGGAATTGATAACTATAGAACACAGGAATTGGATGAGTCCTGAGTCTGGACAGTCAGGAAATATATCCTTGGAGAAGAGCTCAAAGGGCACCTGACCTGTGCAGGATCAAGTTGGAGAATAAGAGACCGTCAGGGTGTTCCTGCACCCTACACAAGCTGTAAGAGAAGCCAGGGCATTGAAGGACAATCCTGTAGAATGAGTCTGCCCTTTCCTTCTTCCTGGGGACCAGACAAAAAGTTCTTACTCTCACCTCCTGAGATAAGGAACCAAGAGGATGGGGGTCTTAAGACTGTTCTGCCTGGATCCACTGCCTAGGAAACAGATCTGTTTCTATAGAAACCAAAGGACATGTGATGTTTGGTCAGTGCTAAAGGCGAGAGATGGTGCCACTCTAAGGAACCAATGGAGTTACTTTTCCATCCTCAGCATAAGAACAAGCTGTGCCTCCCCTCCATCTCTATCTCCTTCCTCACTGGTCCAGGGACAGTTAGTTACCCAGAACCAGGGAAGAGTTTGCAGACGGACTCAGAAGATGCACAGGGGAAAACCTTGAACAAAACAGCAGCATCAGACGGAGTGCTACAAAAATCTGTGAAGCAGGAAGAGCGCCTTCCTTTTCCACCTCTGAAACACTATACGTCAGACTGCCGTTTTGACGGACATAAATCTAATTTCTTAAGAAACATATAATTCTATATAAAGAGATTAAAGGGAACGTGATACCCAAAAGCTACCACAAGAAGATGTAAGAGTTTTTGACTATTTAGTTAAATTACTCCCCATCCTAAAAGTAGTTTTCCCAACTCTCTCCCTTCACAAACATAAGAATGCATATTTAGGGAATTAAGAGATAAAAGCAAAAGGAGAACACAGATCTTTGTCATCTTAGACTTTTATTTTCATTTCACTTTGAAGATTTATTTGTTTTAATTTATATGCCTAAGAGTTTTGTGTACATGTGCATAAGTGTACCGCATGTCTTCCTGGTGCCCGCAGAGCCCAGGAAAGGGCATCATATTCCCTAGAACTGGACTTATGGAGTTGTTAGCCACTATGTGAGTGGGTGCTTGGAATTAAACCCTCCTCCTCTGCAAGAGCAATAGGTGCTCTTAACCTTCGAGCCATCTCTCCAGCCCTGTATTTCTTTTATTTTTATTTATTATATATTTCAAATATCCAGAAAAGAACAAGATATTCCTATGCCAGCCACCCAAACCTAACTCCTATCAACGCAGCATTCGAGTATCTGTATAGGGCATTCTTTGTCTTTTAAGGATACAAAACGCAATAAACAGAGCACAGCCCCCTTTGTTCTTCCATTTCTCTAGCCTCCTCCCACTCAGAGTAAGTACCATGTTGAGCTGATGGAACCTTCTCTGTTTTAGTGATGAAACAATACAACCAAAAGCAACTAGGAGAGTAAAGGGTTTGTTTTGATTACATGTCCATATCACAGTCCATCCCTGAAGAAAGTCAGCTCAGCAGCTCGACACAGGAGCCAGGAGGCAGGAGCTGATGGAGAAGCCACAGTGGGGCATTGCTTACTCTTTGCAGGAGAACATTGTTTGACCCCCATGGCCTTCTTTCTTGTACAACTCAGAACCACCATCAGGGGCTTCACCAACCCTGCCCACACCAACCACCAATCAATAAAATGCCCTACAGACTTGTTTTCAACCAATCTGTATGGGGCCATTTTCCCAGTTAAGGTACCTCTAGCCTATGACGAGTTGTCAAAAACAAAACACAAAGCAGAACACTCACTTGTTCATATCTCCTTTTTAAATATTAGCTATATTTGAGTGTATTTGTACATTGCAATATGTACTATTATCTGTAGTTTTAAAATTCACAAAGATGTTTGTATTGTTTATCCAACATTGCTCTGAGTTTTATTTCTGTTCATCTGTATTGCTCATTGATTCATTTTTAACCACGATGTATCATACTGTCTATTTACATAGTTAAGAGGTTTACATTT
The DNA here is from genome assembly GCF_011762505.2 of Arvicanthis niloticus. Taxonomy (NCBI): domain Eukaryota; kingdom Metazoa; phylum Chordata; class Mammalia; order Rodentia; family Muridae; genus Arvicanthis; species Arvicanthis niloticus. The sequence goes on from NC_133437.1 coordinate 16,433,176, forward strand.
TCTGTTATAACAAAAATACAACTAAGTTTACAGATTTATGCCTGTGAAAATGTTTCTACCATTATATCTTTTAGCTATTCAAAGTAATTTTAAGATTTTTCTTTTTCTATTTGATCTTCTTCAGATTTGCCTCATTGTCTAGATAAGAATTTACCTGAGTATAAGAAGCTCAGAATTCAGCATATTTCTTTAATCTGATATGTCATATCTTACATTTGTTATAAAAATCCCCACTCATGTTCACTTTGATGGTGATATTTTCCTTTTCTCTAATCTTTCTAACCCTCTCCCAAACCTTCCAGTGCTAGTCTCTGTTGCCGAGTCTTTTTTTTCTTGTATTCTATATAAATGTGTTACCAGCCCTTGATCTTCTCATCATCCGTGATTAATCTACTGTCGTTAATGAATTTCCCAAGATTTGAAATTTTGATGTTTGTAGTTTCCATTTAAGACTATTTATTAGGGGTGAGGCTTGGGGTTGGAAAGAGAGCTCAGTGGTTGGGAGCACCCGCTGCTCTTCTAGAGAAACCAAGTTCAATTCCCAGCAACCACATGGCAGCTTACAACTATCTGTAATTCCAGTTTCAAGGATTCCAACACCCTCACACAGACATACACTCGGGCATAACACTAATGCATATAAAATGAAATGAATAAATCATTTTTTAAAAGATTATCTATTCAGTTCCTTGATGATCTGGCCTCATCATCCTCTTAAGGCAGTGATGGATTTCCTCCTACAGCTTCCCTCCACCTTGGTTCCTTTCTTGTCTTGTTTCATTGTATCTTAGTCATTTTTAGGTTACAGTCCTAATGGTATTTCTACATTATTATCTGAAGTTATCACTAAAGATATTATCCACAGGGTTTGCGATCTTTTTTTTTTTTTTTTTTTTTTTTTTTTAAATTTCAGTTCATGTCACAAACCAAGTGCTCCTGAGAGAGTAGATCTAGATTCACTTTCACAACCCTCTGGGGGATTCCAGCAATCAATAATTTCTCAGCTTTGGATTTTTGTGCCATTAGATTCTAAATCCATAAGCCAGAGACACCTTGTCAGAATCTGCTCAGAAGGACAAATGCCTTATTTCTTTCTGAGCCAATGGGTGAAATTTTTTAAGTTCTTGTCTTGCAAAAGAGATAGCTTCCAGTGCACAGGTTGTGAACAGGGATCCTGATGCCTTTCATGAGTCTAAGTGTTTCTCTCACCTGATTACCATGTTAATTCTCCTGGGGACAAGGGACAACCTCCATCTATGGCCAGTCCTCAGGCTTTAGGTCTTTGGAGAACAAGCTTTCAGATTTCTTATTTCTTGTGATTAGATATTTCTCTTCCTACCTATATGAATCACCCACATGTGACATTTGTTTATGTTATTGAATTTATATATTAAACATCTCCATGCCATAGCTAGACCTAGATCAGTCTCATTCTCCATATTGCCAGGGCTACAACTTGACATAAGTGTTTATATCCAAAAGGAGAAATGTATGTGACAATTTCAGACATCTCATCCAAGGTCATGTCTCACTTATAAATCTTTCCAGTTTACTGTGTGCAGTATTAAAGTTATTTTCAACAAGAATGAAAAGAAACATTCATTTACATTCAAGTTTCAAAAATAACTATAAAGATATACAGGTAGTCAGAAGCATAGCTCAAAAGTGCATACATGCTTCAAATAGTGACATTTTAGCTATTCGAAAGGTCTTTGACAAATGCTACACAATGTTCAACCATCTGTGGGAGAGACAAATAGAGAAATAAGTAGATGACAGATAGATGCTAGGTAGCCATAATAATAGATAGATGATAGATAGATGGATGGGTGGATAGATAGATAGATAGATAGATAGATAGATAGATAGATAGATAGGCAGATAGATAGATAGATAGATAGATAGATAGATAGATAGATAGATAGGCAGATAGATAGATAGATAGATAGACAGACAGACAGACAGACAGACAGACAGACAGATCAGCTTTATCCACTCTACCCCAGCCAGTTTTCAGCTTTTATCTCACTTCTATTTAGGGCTTTGAATAACACAAGGTGCCATTTTAGACAAAAGCTAAGCTACAATAGAATGTGCCCAGGCAAGTTTATTACAAAAATACCTGAAGTGGAAGGTGTGGTACAAACAACAGACCCCCCCTTCCCCCTGTCTCTAGATTCAATATCCATGTTTCAGTAAACTGTGGATGAGAAATACTGAAGGGAAATTTCATCCCTATACAACCATGCACAGTTGTTTTTTTGTTTTTTTTGTTTTTTTTGTTTTTTTTTTTTGCCATTATTCCCTAAACAATACAGCTAGCTATAGTGAAGCAGCTGATAGTGTTGCTTTAAGCATTGTTTCAGGTGTTGTCAATGATCTAAAGATAATTTAAAGAATGTAGGAGGCTATGTGCAGTTTGTGTGCAAATATTTCAAGACATTTGTGCATCCCTAGATGTTGGTATCCTGTGGAGCCTAGAGTTAATCAGTCCCACGGATGCAGAAGAAAGAGGGGCTTCATTATTATGATGCATGTATCTTGGGTGTTGATAAGAAATGACTGTGCCTGAGGAAAATAAGTACACTTTTCTAGCTTAGAAGAAATGTACAAAAAATAAGCAGGGTGTCAGGCGGCTTTAACGCCGTCCTGAATTTGTGTGAATTACAATAAACCTTGAAACTAAAAGGATAATAGAAGTGGTTTAAAAATGTTTTACATTTACTTTAGTGTGTGTGTGTGTGTGTGTGTGTGTGTGAGAGAGAGAGAGAGAGAGAGAGAGAGAGAGAGAGAGAGAGAGAGAGAGAACGTGCAGATGCCATAGCCCATTGAAATGTGATGGTCAGAGGACAACTTGCAGGAGTCAGCTCTCTCCTTCCACTGTGTGGGTCCCTTACACCAAACTCAGGTCATTAGACTTGGCAGCAAGTGCCATTATCTACTGAGCCATCTTGCTTGCCCTTAATCAACCCTTGACTAGGGTCTGTGTGAAAATAGGTCCATTCACAAAACAATACAAACAAACAGAAACAGGACATGTATGTGTTGACGGAGAGCTTATGCATGACGGGTTTGGATGATGGTGAGTTTGGAGAAGTGTTAATGGGTTTTGCTTTGGGTTTGCAGGTTCTGTCCACAAGTCGATGGTCTACCGTGGGGTACTGTGTCATCACGTTGCTTTGGATTCACAATGCTTATAAGTAGTAACAAGAAGTACTTGAACTCACTGTTCTTTGAATTCACCATTTTTATGTTAAAATACAAAACTGATTTCAGGGTAGCTATTTTAAGAAGGACAAAATGACCAGTGTACTCCAAATTTTTCACATAGAAAAATTGTCTAAACTTTGGCCCAAAATGTAGAGTTTCTGCCCAAGACAAGAATTGGGAGAATTTTAATTCTTCATTTTAGTTAATTTTCATAATTACTTCAAAATCTGTTCAATGAACCATTATGCATGTGATGGAGACAAGCAGCAATGAGCGTGCCACACTGAATGAGTGGTCAACTCTTTGCCTCAAGTCCTTCCCTATAAATAGATGAAGAAGGGGAAAGAATTATTGGTTCAGTCCATTAGCTATTTGCATGTTTTGTTGGAGGCGCCAGCAGTTAATTATGGCCTTACTGGTGTAACTAGAGGTGTAATTAATCATTCAAGTAATTGTTCCTCCTTAAAATTACAGCTTTGGGCACAGAAACCTGGCAAAGCTGAGAGTCTTATATTTTGTAGAGTTCCTTCAGTGACAGTGGGAGCAGCTCACTTCTGGGGAACTGCTTGACAGTCTTAAATAAGACCCGCGTATGATCAGTGCCACACGAGAGCCTAGCACTGTAGCTTCAAATCAAGCCGTGAGAAAACTAGGATGCAGTCATGTAAAAAACAAAATAACAAGAGACCTCATTCGTAATCTGAATTGAAAGAAGATGCCAGTCTCTCTAGCCTGTAAAGGTAGTTCTAGTGAATTAACATTCAATTGGTATAAACAAGGAAGAAGTAGACAGAGCAGGAAATGCTAATCTCTTGAGTAATTACAAAGACGTAAATTAGAATGACTGGAAGGCAAAACCCAATTTTTAATTAAACTGGAAGATGTGGTAACATGTCATGGGTAGCATTTGGCAGGACATAGTGATGGGACGGTAATCATGGCACAAAGAATAATGCCTTGCTTTTGGGGGGAGGGGTGATATTGGGCATTGAACCCAAGACATCACACTTGAAGGCAGCTACTCTGCCTATACCCCAATTGCTTTCTGCAGCTGACTTACATATTTCCTGAAGGAAATGTGAAATGTGGCCAAGCCTGAATCATTAAGTGAAATCATTAAAACTATCATGGCCTCTATGCCAGCCTTATACTCTTTGGGGGAATGTATCAGGAAAGGACCTGGAAGTGGGGAGAAATCTCCTCACAAAGTTAGCAGCACATTACAGGGAAAGGGCACACATACCCAGTGTTCAATGGCTTAGAAAAAGCTATAAAAATGGTATATTAATGTGATAGGATATATATATATGTATATACATATATATACATATATAATATACTTAATAACTGTATATATATAGTTATTAAAAATAGATGTGAAAATTTATAGGAATATAGAAGGGGATGAAGCAAAAATAATAAAAAATAATAATTTCCCAAAGCCAAACCATGAAATCATTTTTGAATGAGTTTTAGGGGCTTCAGAGGTGGAAAGAGTTCATTCTTTGGGGCTGAGGTCCTGTAATGTAATTGGACAGAAGAGATCTAAAGAGCTGGTTAAGTCTAGGGCATTGCGAATGTCATCTAGGATTTAGATTCTCAATGCTGCATTTGAACAGAATTCCTTAGTAACGCTAACATAGGTACTGTGGAGAAAACATTGGGTAAGCATCTTGGTGTGCTGCATGTTGGGAATATTTCTAGTTCATCTTTGTGGCCATGTTTCCCACATACACAATCAAATATTAAGGAAGACTTTTTCAAACATGTGCTAAGCTGTGCCAGTTACTAAGAAATCTAAGAAATATGTTCAGCTCTCCTTGTGAGGCTAACCAATTCCATGAATGTGTATGTGATTTCTCACATAAAATGAATATGCTCGGGGCAAAGCATGAGTCCAGCTAATAAGCTATGGCTGTGGAGACTGTAGGCTGAGCTCAGTTGGGAGGTTGAGAACACTCAGTACCCACTACTTGCCATTCAAACTCCACTCCAAGATTAAAAAATTCCACTCACTGCCCTAACCTGCTGCAGCAGAACTTCACACAGGGCCCCTCCCTCCTCCTGGCATGCTTTCTTCAGTTGGCTTCCAGGATGCCACCAAACCTTGGCCATCCTCACACTATCCCGGTGGCTCCTTCTTGGACATCTCTGCTGTTCCTTCTGGCTTCTCTTTCAGGGCAGGACCATCTTCTCACACTTATCCATATTCTCTCATGGTGATTTCAACAGTCTCAGAATAAACTTATAGCACCTGAACGATATAGCTTCTCTACCTGGGCATCTCTCCTAAAGCCCAAGGTCCCATGCACCCTACTTACTTGGCCCCTCTCAAATATCTATTGGTCTCCACAGATTCAACATATCTGAAAGTAAGCCCACGGTCAGTCCCCAAATTTTGCCCCAGCAGCCTTCCCATCTCAGTTATTGACAAGTCAATTCCTGTGTTTGCTTGGGCCATAAACCCTCATCTTACCTGACTTATTATTTTCTCTCTTTTCCATGATAAAACCCCACTGGCCCTTCTTTCAGAATGAACGCAGAGCAGACACCCTGTGTCCCAGGTCCATTGCTGCCAGGCTGTGTGAGTTTTATGCACCTCTTTCTGTAGGAACATTCTTCTTTACCTCCCTCTGTGACAACTTGCTGTCCAGCTCAGTCTGCTCTCTCCACACTACCTGTAGTGACCTTCCAAGGCCTAAATTAAATGTCATAATCCATGTGCTCAAGTCCCTTAATAGCTTCCTCTGACTTTGAAGTACAAATTAAAGACCTTCCCCTGCCGTGGACTGAATCCTGGATCTGGCCCTATGACACCTGCTCTGCAGTCGGGTCACACTGATTTTCATGGTAGTCCTTAAAACACAGTGTTCTCTTGGTTCAGAGTCCTTGCAATCATCGCTTGTCCATGAGAACACTATTCCCATTCACTACACTTGTTTTCTTAAGTGTTTTGTTTTGCTTCTGGGCGTGCATGCGCGCATGTGTGGTGTGTGGTGTGTGTGTGTGTGTGTGTGTGTGTGTGTGTGTGTGTGTGTGTGTGCATGTGTGTGAGTGTCTTTGTAACAAGCAATATAATCAATATAAGGGAAGTTCTTGTTGCTGTTTCCTCTTTTTCTTATTTTATGTCACAGTGACCTAGAATAGCGTTCGGCATATTAACACTGCATAAATATGTTTGCTGAAAGAATGAAACTGTAAGGTTACATGGTGACAGGCCTCACTTGAATACAGTCATTTCCTGTGTTAATTTCATTTCTATCCAAAAAGATATAACTTTCTAGTAATGCTCTTTAGCTGCGGATAGAATCTAGCATCATTTTGTACTAAGGAACACACTTGCCAATGCACCTGGAAGAGTAAGAGGGAAGTTGAACATTTTGCCCTGAACCATAGTCTTAGTAGAAAGAAGGTCTCACTTGAGTGCTTGTAGCAGGCAAAAGTTTAAGCCTCATCCTTTAAAAGGCCAAGCATGGAATCACTCCTGCCCTCCAGGGGCATTTCTCACATGCCCCACTCAGCACTGTGGGGAAGGTTGGAGAATATGATTAACTTGGAATCTTAGGTGCCCTGGTTACCCAATAAAAAGAAGATTGAAGCAGCTGGGAAAACATCTGGCTCTTCTTCCTTTTTTTCCATCTTTTTATACTTTTTTGGCTTCACAATGCTATCAAATTATGGGCACTCAGTGAGTCTTTCCTTCCACAAGATTCCCTCTTATTACCATATGCCCATATCTGAACAAGACCTGGCTGCATACAGCAATCCCTCAGTAAATCTTTAAATAACCAATGAATGATCCAGAGTTTAATAAAACCACAGATTCTTTACAAATTGGAGAGGCTAAGAGTAGTATTAATGCAGGTTAGAGGTAATAAAAGTTTTAAGTAACCATTATAAGAAAGTGATTTTGCTTAAAAAATTAAGGAAAATCTCCTATTTTTATCCATTTGGGAGCTAAAAAAACAGACAGTTCCTCTTCTATTTACCCACCATCAAAGCAGTAGGTAGACAGGTAGCCCACACAGAGTGTTTAGTACCAACAGAAGACCTGACTGAGTTCTGAGTAACAACTCCATGCAGCTGCATGACTTTGACAAAGGTGGATTTCCTAACCCCACATTTCTGACCTGCACAGTGAAGCCAAATGACAGTGGAGCTAGAAAACTGTTTTAAGCAATAGAGCCAAATTCCATGGCCACACATTGTCTACTGTTCTCTCTTGGTACCTAATCTCTCCAAAAGTTTAAGGAACTGAAGACCTGATCTTAGTACATGCTCCCATTCACATCTTATGAAAACATTACTATGAATTCCTCAGGAAAAAGGGATGCCTTTGCCATTTGCCTTAGTCTTTTTCAAATGACAACTTTTTGGAAGTAATTGCTGGATATTAATTAAAGATCTTATCAATTAATTAATTAGTATAGAAATGAGTTCTTGCTTAATTGCATAGGTTGGTCTGGGATTCTATAGATTCAAGCAAGACTTATTATAACCCTTTCCCCCACATTGGTAAATGGAGCCAAAATCCATGCAGAGCATGAATCCAGTCCAGCTGTAACTAGCTTGACATATTTCCATGTGACATCACTGCCTGGATAAATGCATCAGTTTCCTGCCTGGGCCTTGTAGATCCAGGAAGAGCAAGCCACCCAGCTCTCTAATTTTCTTCTACACAAAGTACAGGAAGTTGTTTCCAGATTTCATCCTAAAGATGCTGTCTCCTTTGGTTCTTTACTTTGCAGATTTTTTTTTACCACACCCCTTCATAGCTGCTTCTGTATCCCCCATCATTTTCCTACTTCAGAAATAGACAAGCAAAATATACCATTGGAGTTACTGGAAAAGAAATCGCTAACAGGACAATTTCAACACTGTTCTGTGGAACAGAGCTGCAGCTAGGGAAGAAGGCTTAGAAGCTACAACACAATTACACTTTTTAAAATAACAAAATAAAATAATATAGAATAAAACCTAACATCAGAATTAGACAAAACAAATAAGCAGAAGGAAAGGAGCCCAAGAGAAGGCACAAGAAACAGACCCACTTGCTCATTCTTTCAGGCATCCCACAAAAACACTAAACTGGAAGCATAATGTGTATGCAGAGGACCTGGTGCAGACCCGTACAGGCCCTGTGCACTCTGCAAATCTCAGTCAGTTCATATGAGCCCTGTTCATGTCGATTCAGAGGGCCTTGTATTCTTGGTGTTCTCTATCCCCTTTGGCTCCTACACTCTTTCTGCCTCTACTTCCATTGGGTTCCCTGAGCCCTGAGGGGAGGGATTTGATAAAGATGGGCCACCTAGAGCTGAGTATTCCAAGGTCTCTCACTATCTCTATAATATCTGGCTGTGGTCTCTGTATTTGTTCCCATTTGCTGCAGGAGGGAGCTTCTCTGATGATGGCTGAGCAAGGTACGAATCATATTTACTGTAGTTTAAGTAAACGTTAACAAAGAAAGAACAACAAAATGCTAAGAGCCCATCAAACTGTGAATAATGATGCCAGGAAGCCCAGCAACTCAGAGGCACACGTTAGTCTCGAAATCATCACTAAATGTTTATGCTGAATTTTAAAAAAAAAAAAAAATCAGAAAAATAATCTCCTCGTTACCTGACTGATGTCACTCATCCATGCCGCTTTCTCCTGGCGCGAAGGTGCTAACAAGACCACAGTGAAAGGGGCAGCATCAGGAGGCTCCACTACTATCTTAAAGTCCAGATGTCCAAACATGTGGCCAGAACCTTTGGCTTCAGAACACATGAACCCAACAGTTACATGTGAGTACAAGAGACATGAAGAATGACTCCTCCCACTTCTCCCATCTAGCCTTATAACTCGGGACCCATGTGCATTTGAGTCTAGCCTCTCATTTCAGCAGTGTGCTTCTGGAGCATGAGGAGGGCCTCGTGCATAATCTGGTGGAGAAGCTGCAGGCAGAAGGACCTCAAAACCAACCTTCCCAGCCCGCGTTTATCTTCATTTCTATCATATATAGAAATCCCCATTTAACTCAAGCCCACTTTCTTCTTTGCCTGCCTGTCCTGTCATGAGGCAAACTCTGCAGAACCTTAGTTCTCACAGATGGTTTATCGAGGCTCATGGGTTAAATAGATTAACAGCTCTAGCGAATTTAGCCTGGCATCTCTTCTGCCTCCACAGACAGCCCTTCTTAGCTCTATAAGATGAAGATCTACAGAAGTTTACATTTTTATTCTAACTGTTCCAAGAGACAGTCACTTACGGTCATCGTCACTTGCATCAGGCTCCTCAACCAGCGTACACTGAATGAGGGAGAGAACCCCACCTGTCTGGAATCAAATGAATTAGAGATTAATAGGCTGGTGGTCTTGTGCAGGTTTTGGAAAATACTGCTTTGGAAACTTGACATTCGGGTTGCCACAGAGGTGGCAGTTCTACATCATAATTTTTCACAGAGTTCAAAACTAAACAAAGCAAATAAATTAAAGTCATTTAGCCAAAATTAAATTCTTCCCACTCTCCCGTTCTTGCCCTCATTGTTGATAAAATGTATTAAACCCATTTGTGGAAGACTAGTTAGTACCACAGTGACTTCAGAGAGTCACCACAGGCAAGCTCAAGACTGAACTGGCCAGCCAGGAAGTGTCTTAGAAAGTAGAAGGCCATTGTCATGGGGTGAATAATATTTTTAAAATTGGATTTATACTTTATGTATTGTGTGTGTGTGCGTGTGCGTGTGTGTGTGCGTGCGCGCGCGTGCGCACACACGCATTCATGGGGCAATGCTACTGTACACGTGAGTTGGAAGAAACTGGTGGGAATCTGTTCTCTCCTACCATGTGAGCACTAGGGATTGAATTCAAATCTTGGCTTGGTGACAGGAGCCTTTATCTGCTGAGCCATCTCATTGGCCCAGTGAATAATCTTTCTAAGCAACAACAGAAGATAAACAAATAACAAGTGGCAAATTTTTCCTGCAAAAGGCCAGATAGGAAACATTTTGGGTTCCTTGGGTCATGTCACTTCTATCCTGACTACACAGATATGTGATTTTGGCATGAAAATAGCCACAGGCATGGGTGGTTGTGTGCCCATAAAATGGTATCAATAAGAACAGGTACTAAGCTTTAAGCTTACTGCTGCACAGTGAGATAAAATAGCAGTTGCCACATATTTCACCAGTACACTACAGTGACTGGACAAGATATCTATGACCTAGATTTTGCCTAGATTTTGATTTAAATAATACTTCTTTATGATGAAGCACACTTAAAATAAATTCCTATTGCCTTGAATACAAATGACGACAAAATAACTGCCAGAGCTCTTAGGTATACACCACCTCTCTCTGTTCGGTCGTAGCAATGTGTGTCATGACAGTAACGGGCACTGGGAAGTCAGAATCCAATTAACCTCAATGTCTCTTCAGTGCCCAGAAGACAAATGAACTCACCACGGAAGGCTCATACCTTGAGTAAATGCAGCTTTCCTCCTGAACTCCGTGTACAAATCAGAAAGTGCTTTGTGAATAAGAAACACTGTCTCTCGCCTTCCTTTTTCAGAGACAAGGAGCCCAGGCGGACTTTACTGAGTTTCCCCCTCTCGACAGAAGGAACTTGGATAAGAGAACCTGGTGATTACAAAAGCGAAGAACAGTGAGCAATTAAAATTCTGCTGAGGGCCATGCCCTTGGCAACGAACACAAGGATCTGTTTCCTGAAATACCAAGGACATATTTGCTGTGCCGCTGGAACAAACGGATCTCCTCTATTCTAGCCGAGGAAACAATGCGTTGTATTTTAAGGGACAAAATGTTCCTAGCATTGTTATGAAACGATTTTGATTTGACTCTTCATCTGTAAATTGGAACGTAAGTTCGAAAAAAAAAAAAATATGTCAGATCAAATTCAGAAGCATTGACGCCATCTATGATCTGATTGGGTACATTTATAAATGGTATAATTATAGATTCTATGATAGTTTGATCAAAGTAAGTAGAATTTATCCTTCCTGAAGCAAACAAAAGTATACTAATAGTTTACATTGTATGTTAAAAATAGATAGTGTAATACATGCATATTTAAAAGTTCATAAATTATGTAATTCAATGCAATTTAATTAAGGACTATCTTAAAGGAAAGCTACTTAAGCCTGTATTTAAATTAGGTGTGAAACAATGAACCCCATTCTGTACTTCTAATATATGCTATTAAAAGAGAAGGGCAAAAGTGTGTGATTAAGATGTATCTGTGAAACCTAAACGGAGAGTGAGCCACATGGAATGCAGAGCTGTGGTCTATTTAGTGTGAGAGATACGCAGACTTCCTCAGTATTTATAGAACCTTGGAGAACGCCTCTAACCACGTGTAGACTACACGCTAATAGAGATATCCACACCTGAAAAGAAATTTCCAGTCTATTAAATATCAACCACAAAACACCTTGTAAACACCTTTGTTCTAACTTCAGAAATTGCTGCATCCAGTAATATCTGTTTATTCCGCCACCCTGTACAGCCCTAAACAGGCTCTCCTGAGCCCACAAGAACCACAAAGTACAAAGGCAATCCTCAAATATTATTAGTGGTATCACCCAGAGAAACAACCTTATTTTTCCTTTATGTTTTCTGAGTTTCTTAGTTTTTTTTTTTTTCCAGTAGCACAGATAGTTCTGTAAGTGAAAAAAATACTCATTTTTTATATAAAAAATATATGCCTAAAACAATAAAATTAGTCACAGAACCCACAAGGTTAACATTAACATATAAATGTTCCAAATTCTATCTTCCCATTAACAGAGCTGGGAAGGCATACAGGACCCAAGGCTCCATGTCCTGATCTCACATCATCTATTTAGGTGAGTGATTAGGTGGGATGCATGACAGACAGAAAGTAGGCAGTGATGCTGGGCTTAAAGAATAGCAAGGAAGCAGTCCTGGGGGAGGCTGTGGGGGTGGGAACAAAGGGCCAGGAGAAGGCTCCACTCCAGGGAAGGGTTGGACAAGAGGAGAGTGACTGGAGGGGGTAAGGTGGGTGAGAGCAAGCTGACAGACAGCTCATGTGGCAGAGATTTAAATCGGAGGAGAGGAGGTGTGGTGACCGCAGAAGGCAAGAAGGTTAGAAAGCCCATGAGAAAGTAATGGCAGCAAAGTGTTGGAGCTCATGGGGCTTGGGAGATGGAGTTAAACCCCTCCTGCATTTTACAAATGGAGAAACTTGAAGCTTGAGTTTAAGTAACTCTCATAAGGTCACACACAGGTTCAGGGCATAGTCAGACAATGAAGTAGATTTAAAAGCTGGAACTTTCAAGCAATGGAAGGGACTAAGTCAGGGATGGTGTCTCCTATACCCCAGGTTGTCCGACTCATGAGGTCAGGTTAGTCAGGGCCGAATGGAAAGAGGACACCAGTGTCTTGGTGGACAAACGGGGGTCACAAGTCCATTTTCAGAAAAGCTGTAACCAAGTCAGTGAAAACTCTATAATACTGTCCATTGGCACATTTAAAAGCAATTTAAGTAATTTTCTAAGTCAGAAATTACAAAATGTATGGGTAGCACACCCATTAGCCATTATTGTGAATTTCAGCTTTGAGGTTTAAAGGAAAGTTTCCTTGGCAACCATACAGTAATATGTTAAACTCTAACTGTTCACTGAACAGGAAACTCTCTGCATAAGATGAGAACGGACATCTATTCAACTAAACTAAAAGCGAGCGATCTCAAGACTCTTTGGTTTATGAAATAGAATACTTGAAAAATGTGTCCTAAGTTGTTTTTTTTTTTGTCACATTTCATCTTTTGTTTGATACATTTCATCATGGACATGTGACTTTCAGAAAAATTCTTTTCTAGCTAATGCAAATTAAACAAATGATTGGTATTACAGAAATGATTACTGCATCCTCTATCAGACCACTACTTAGCCTCTGTCCTTAGCATCCCAAATCCTGGGTATCTAGCAACTGCGGTCCACTGTGGAAGACTTCTTATCCTTCCACCGCTAATGACCACAGAATGGCCTCTCAGACTGGCCAATGCCTCTGTTCTGAGTTCTGTTCACCAATGAACATATGAATAGCATCTTTTAGGCCTTGAGCTTGGAATCCGAGATGGTAAAGCCCTCATGCTCTCTGCTCTACATCCTTATTCCAGGGAGACCTTACTGAGGTCTTGGGGGATTTATTTTTCTTGGAAATCATATAAAGTTGAAAGCAGATGTGTACAGATGCAAACATTTATATATTGAAATAGACCTTATATCACCTACTGGAATAGTCAATAAAAATACCAGAACACAAGTAGAGATACATGGTAGTCAGCTTAGTGGGAAATAAAAACCCTTCCAGTTTAATGAATGATACTTAAAAAAAATGTGTTTTGTTGGTGTTAAAGCCTGTTAAGAATATTTAGTAAAAGTGCCAATAGGAGAAATTAAAGATCAACAGTGCAAACTTTCCCAATTATAATCAATTACTATCTAACTTCAGATGCAGTTCTAATGTTTAGAAACAACCTTTATTAAATAACTCCTAAGCAGACTAACCAGGTCAAACACACAGCAAGACTACTGTGAAGCAATTGATTACATACACTTTGCCATAATAGTAATATCCAGGGTAGTCATGGCTGACCCTGCCTTAGTTGTGTGAGATATAACAGAATAAGTAACATTCAGATGTGATTTCAAGGGAGAAGCGGGATATAATTTTTTACTCCTAAAGGTGCAATAAAAAATGTGAGTTGTTCAAAGCATGTAACTCTCAAATGTGTCTCATTACTTGTGTGTATGTGTGTGCATGTATGTATGTATGTATGTATGTATGTATGTGAGAGAGGGGGGAGTTCAGACTCAAAGAAATCTAAGTTTTATAAATACATGCAGTGCTTGTGGGTAATAATACTGCTCAATCAAAAGTACATTCAGAAATTGTATGCGAGTTACAGAGAGGTTTCCAACCATTATTAGATCTAAAGTACATGTCAATTATGAGACATTTTTAGAGAACCCCAAGTACAAGAAAAATATAAAATAAATAGCTTACAATCACAACTTCAATCAATAAGCTACCTGAATGTCCCCTTTCCCAGTGGCTTTAATAAGACAAGGTGAGGCACAGAGAAGTCTGGAATACTGCCTTTCAGGCCTTGCAGTTCCTGGGAGAGGGAAGCATACAGATAGACACCTCACACAAAAGGTCAGAATCCCTGCTCCATGAGCAGAGTGCCTTGGATGGAGAGGATAGTCAACTCTGACCTGAACTTGCTAGGTCAAGCAGACCTTTCATAGGCACAAAAGAGATGGAGTAGAGCTTTCCCACTCCCAGGTAGAGGACGGCACCATTGAAGGGACAGGCAGGCAATGTACCATGAGGCAGAAAGTCAGCCATCATAGGGACACAGTCTGCACAGAACAATAGGTCAGGAATCAGAAAGGCCTGGTGATGTCAATATTGTATTCAATCCGCCATGACCTTAACAAAAGTTAGTATGTGGTGTCAAAAATTGGAAAAGGAGTAATTTCTAAAATATGCTTCCAAACGTTAGCATATTTGTAGTCTCTCTCCCTGAAAATAAATAACAGAAAACAGAATGGTGTGTGCTAAACTTTTTAAGTATTCTAAGTAAATAATAATAATAATGTGGGCTGCATAATATCTTATTTGATGAGGTAAAACATATTCTAAGCAGCATATTATGGAAGGAAACAGTAATAGCTTCAAATAATGTTGGCACACCATGGCCAGAAGCAGCAATCATGATTAATTCAAGTTCCAAATTTGTTTCGATCCATACTAATTTCAAAACTATAAAGATATGCTGCAGACCACATTGATTGCTCAGATCCAGATCATGGCGCATGCTCTGCTCTCCTCCCCAAAGACACCTAAGCTCTTGGAAGCATCTTTGGGTGTGGCCAACTTCTTGCACTTTGAAGTAAGAGCTGAGGAGGGATATGGATCGTCAAGCTGGTCCTTCTCCAATGCTTGTGACAGAACTTCAAGTCTTCAAAAGATTAATTAATCAGGTGTTGCCCCTCACAACACATACAGAATAGCTACACCATCTCCAAAGCCTAACAGGAACCACTTCGTCTGGTAACTGGAGTTACCAATTGGATCATATCACCTGACATCACGTGACACTGACTCAGAGAGAAAAGGGGATGAGAGTACGCTGTTTTCACTTCAGACGTTGTCCCTGCTCTTGTGTGCAAGAGTTTTGAGGAATGCCACTTTTTCCTGAGCCTTTGCCTGGCTATCAATATCACCTGGCACTGCCCTTCCAATTGGCCAGACCGACCTGTCCTCCTCGGAACTGTAGAGAATGTCCAGTCCACTGAGGAGGAGAGTCCAGCCAGAGTGTGATTTACTGTGGCACCCGTGACTTACTAATACTGTGTTGCTGTTTTTCATGGCCCCTGAAAAGAAATAGCACAGAGGTGGGCATCAACCACAGCCTTGGTCAAGGCCACAGGAGTGTCCTGCATGAACTGCACCAAGCACACAGGCCCGCTTCAGAACGTGTCCCTGCATCTGCCAGAGATACTGTGACAGACACGCAGATCTCATAAGGAGAGGGTCTGATCAGCAGGTCTTACCTTGTCGGATGAAAGTCTGGCTGGTGTCCAGTAAAATGTCGCAGCCCTCCACAATCATCCTCTCGATGGCGAGGTTCTTCCGTATGTTCTCAGTGTCACTGACTTCATCGTGCATTACTCTGTCAGACACAGTGGAGACAGGACAGAGGAGGAGACTGTAGTTACTGCTCTAAACAGAGCCACCTGAGATGCTGGTAGGAACATGTATGGATCTAGCTGAGACAGGAAGATAAGACTGACTCCAGGCTTCAGCCTGTCACAGCCCAAAGCAAGGCCACACTGTGTGAGCTCATTGCAAAAGGTAAGCGGACCAGCTACCAGTGAGTGGCAAAGATTTCTTTGGATGCAACAGGAAAGAGCCCAGCATTCTACAGATGGCTCCCTTCCTTGACACTCAAGTGTCATTCCGTGAGGGCACTAAGTTACAGACTGCTACACCACTGTCCCTTTAATCTGAATGGTATCGATGACAAACAACCTGCCTGTTCTCCAACTTCTCGACAAGTCTGAATGCGACAGAAAGTCATTTTTCTATTTCGATGAAAACAAGACAGAAAACACTTGTAAACTTAGCCACAGTATTCCTGATCTCAACCATATAAATTCACATGCTATGAGAACTTTCCAAAGACATTTTTCTTGACTAAAATGAATGTGCATGGTAATTAGGCACCATCTCTATCACTCACGATAAAACAAACATGTTGGATCTATCATTTGCTTGCTCTCCCTTGAAACCCACATAACCCTGGCTTCCACAGGAGACTACTGCGCTCTTTCCCCCACTATGAACACTTTCCACAAGTTCTCTGCATACCTGGATAGTTCCTCCAGCTTTGACTTAGCGAATTCCAGACTTTTCCTCTCCACGTGTTCATGAGGGGTGTGAGCCAGAAGTTCATGAAGTGTGATGATATACCTGGGAATCTAAATACATTCAAAGGTGAGTGTGACCAAGAGGTCCAAGACGGGGGCCCTCTCTACAGGGCCATCATTCTCAGGGAGCTCATCCCTAACCTTATAATTCTGATGGTTTTGTCGATTTTTAAAGGAATCCATAAGTATGAGCCATGCTTCAAACCTCATACACCAAGAAAGTCTGAACCAAAAAAAATGCAAGAAAAGTTGGTTATAAAGGAAGAAGCCCAGTATAAAGGAGCCATTGTTTAAGTTTGTGCACCACCATGCTTGTTTGAATCAAGGTTTCTGCAGACCGAGTCATAGGGAAACAAACATGGCTGCCATAGAGCCACTTGAATCTATTTATAAAGACATCCGGTCTGTTTATTTAAAACTTGACAATGCTGACAATGTTCTCTTTAACAATTGGAATTTGTCAAACTTCACCCTCTGGCAGTGAAAGTGTTGGTTGACTAGGCTGTTTATTTATGCTTACATTAGAGACAGTTTCTGTAAATGGCAAAATTTCACCACCCATACGACAATCTAGTAAGCCAGAGAAACAGTTTAACTCAAGTTACAGAGGCTCAACAATCCTTTCTCTCTTTTGCGCTCACAAAACAACCTCTTGGAAAGCAGGGAGTTAGGTTTAAGAAGAGTGTGTGTGGACGGCTGCCCTCATTCCACCGTTTTCTGTGGACCTGGGAGAGCTCTGGGCTTCGTGGACATGTCCACTCCTCTAGCTAACCAAGTTCTCCACTTGGCAAGTAAGGAAATAAACCACTGTGAGGTCCGGGAACTTATCTAAGGTGACCTCCCAGGAGGTGGCAGAACCAATTTAGATCTTCCCTGGAATCCAGGGTCCTTGGTTTTCATCTGCACTTGAAAGAACCTCCAAGGACAGGACAGAAAAGCAGCTCTCCAGACTTCTGTGGGGAGGCCTTCCCTCTGTCCTTAGAGATGGCAGCCCTGTCTATGGATAAGCCTTTGCTCATCACTTGTGTGACTATTATGGGGCTATTTTCTGTTCACTCATGGGTGCCTCCCTTTATGCAGTTACACAGACAACAGTCACTGTAAGCATAGGCATCGACTGCAGCTCAATGGTCAAATCTGGGTCCTAGGAAATACAGGCAGATCCCTTGGTGGGAAATAGGAAAATAGAAAATAGGGTGGGAAATGGGAGACTGTAGGATGAAAGAAAGATTTCTGCTTCTGTCCTATAAATGTCACAGCAAAGCATCCTTTAATACTAGCCCACGTGGGAAAGACTCCTGGGATCTAGGTGCTTATGAAAAGCCCTTCTGTTGGCACAGTCCCGCCATAGTTAAAACTATGGTAAAATCAAGCAATCAACAGCTAATATGCCCAATTTTTCCTATCCAGAGTCAGGAGTGGGAGGGCCTCACTACTTACTATGCACTGAAACCCCACAAAACTATGTTTAGTAGATGGCCTCATGCTCCTCCTCCATCAGTTAAATCTGTTTTAAAGAGTTCTCTGGCAAAGGTTCAAGTGAACGGAGCTGAATTCAGTAACTGGCCCCTTCTACTCACTGCTACAGGAACAAATAAATGCTAGCTCTTGCTGAAAGGAGGCAACGGAGGCTCTGCTGAGAAGTGACTCTGCAAAGAGCTTGTCTGTGGTGTCAAGGGCTTGCTGCAGAGTTTCCAAAAAGCATCTAGCAATCACAGCAGCTATTAAAATGAATCCTATTTCTCCTTTCAATAAAGGGATAAATCCTTGTCACTTTATACACTTGAATTAGCTTGCTCTCCTGTTTTAGTTAATAGCTGGATGGGACAGTGAGTGACTACTTCTTGGAGTGCACCTCACAGCATCGTTCTTGGAGCAGATGTTATGACTGGCTTACCTATGGACTTTCAACACATGCCCATTCAAATAAGCAGATGAGCACCAGAAGACAGCTCAAACAGTACCAACCAAGCCACTATGTTGGCTAAATTAAAAACTCAATGACTCTTTTATTTCTATAATAAATTATCTGGTAACAATAGGACTTACTAGGTCTGACTAGTATCATCTCAATTCTATAATCTCTCCTTGTCTTGATAGTTCAAGGTAACAACTGACTTAAAACAAAAAACAAAAAAGTCAGGGGTGGAGACCAGAAGCAGAGCATTTGCTTGGTATGTGTGAGGTCTTGGGCTAAGTCCTCAAAACAAAAGTGGGAGAGGGGCATAATAGCATCACTCTGTCACCTTCTCTCTTTCATCATAAAAAGCTACAGACTAAAAGTTCTCAACTCTAATCCCTTCTGCTCCTCCTTCTGTCCCAGAACCAGTCTCTGCCTCCACAGTTAAGCGCATGAAATAGTTTGGGCCAAGATCCTCTGGCTGTGTGAAGGAGGCTTACATCTTCCACTGTTGCCAGGGCATGGGGGTGTGTCTAGCACAACCGAGGAACAAGGTCAAGGCATGAAAGGACTGCAGTTTAGCGTATGCAAGCTGCGTCCCAGATCCTCTGAGGGAGCAAACACCATCATGGTTACTTCGTCCAGTAGGCAAGGAATACTAGGATTCTACAAGCCCAGTAAAAATAAAAACTTTCAAGTTTCTGGAAAAAGTATTTCTAATTGTTTCAGATGGTTTCTCCTTCACGAGACCCCAGGAGAAGAAGCCTAAGGACAGACTCCAAGAAAACCACAGCCCATGGGCAGCAATCTCTAATAATTTCTCTTCTTGGATTCTTCAAAAACAATTTTGTTTCTGTTTATCTCTTGAAATTAAAGTAATTCTGGCTGGATTCTACAAGTTTCAAGATACTTCCAGACAAATAGGCCTCAAGAGCTTCAGCTCTGGGCCACCTCGCCATGGAAGAGATCAAAGATCCTCAATATCGGATTCCTCAACAAATTGTAGGGTTCAGAGCTACCACAGTTTGTGGCTGAGGATGCAGTTCTAGATAGCCCTGTTCTAGATAGCCCTAGACTCCTCAGCATATGGCGCTGTTTCCCAACCTGAGCTGTCTACCTGTGTCAGAGACCTGAAGCACTTGGAGATAACCAGAGCTCAGCTGCTCCTGTGCACTGCGACACTTTCAATGACAGCGAAGGCTAAGTAAGACAGAAAGTCCCACCAACACACCAGACGCCAAGCTCTTCTCGGACATGATGGGAGTGCTTCCAAGTGAATCAAATGCTTAGTCATGGCTGCTGGGCTTACACTTTGCAGGACGAAGGAAGGGAGGGAGGGTGGTGAAAGGTCCCTCCAAGGCTCAGCATTCAACTGCATTGGGGCGCCCTGTCCACCGCTCAGGTAAAATTCTGCCATTTCAAACCCTGAGAGGATCATGCCTTGGGGAATTAAAAGGTATCTGGAAGAAACTCTGAGTATCGGGAGCTTCATGAGCCTTTAACTTTGTGTCCACCTAACCTGGATGCATTTTGGTACTGAGTCCTAACCTGGAAGTCACATCTGAAACTGCAAATAGCATCAGGGAAGAGCAATGTATCCATAAAGTACTTCACTGTCACTAAAATGTGAAATCCCATATATGTACAGAGTAAAATAAAAGCTTGTCTTCTTGGGAAGTATTTCCTCAGAGAGGGAAAAAATTCAAGCAAAATAGTTCAATTTCATATATACATATATATATATAATTTTATTACACTTAAGTGTTTTCAAATGCAGCCTTTTAATTTTTAAAATTCTTACTGAACTACCACCGCCACTTCCAAGGTTCCAAATAGTACTGACAAACCTTAAGACAAACAATTATGGACCACAGGATTTTTTTTTTTCCCTCTCTGAGGTTTCAGAATGGTTATCCGGGGTCAAGGCTGCCTGCCGAGAGGACAAAGTGCTCCACAGTAACTATGACACACATGATCAGAAGAATCGCTTTAACACATGACAATTTGGAGGCCTCCCCACAAGCCCCATAAATTCCACAACAGGAACATTCAATGCCTTTCCAAGAGAACAGAATCCATCGTTTCCAAACGAGTAGGTAACTCCATGCACATTCTGGCCTCTGTGGGACTCCCTCATGACAGAGCACTTTAAGAAAGAGCCCTGAAGGCAGGAAAGAACACACATGTGCTTCATACTGTAGGCTTCCACAGTCCCCAAGAGAGAACACCAGGGTACAGTCTGCCTTAAGAAGGGCCACATGACCAGGCCCCCACAACATCCAGGTCTAGCCAGAGCCTTCTGGCCCTGGGGTCTCCACAGTTAAGAAGGCCTTGTTTTGTTCTCCAAAGCTCCAGGCAAAAGAAACTCAACAGTAATCCTGCTGCAGCCAGGGAGGAAGAGTTGGAAAGAGAGAGACTTCCCAACAGCCACTCCAATCCCCCGCCCCCCCAGAACCCTTTGCATAACCAGCATAAACTAGTGTATCTGCACAGAATCCTATTTCTGTGAGCCTAATAATATTTTTAAACATGCTGGAGGTGGAACTCCATGAAAGAGGTCTGTGTGGAATCATTCTATAAAGAGAATTTGCTGCTTTAAAAAAAAAATCATTCCTGAATTATTTGCCTCGAAAGATGCCTGCTTTCTGGACTGGAGAAGCAGCTCACGGGTAGAGTGTTTGCTTAGCATGCTCAAAGCACTGGGTTCAGTCCCCAGCACTAGAAAAATGCCAACATAGCATTTCTTATATACACAAGACAAATAATTGGTGGCATATAGTTGGTAGCACTGCACTAGAACCAAGGACTTAGAAGATGCGTCCCAAGTGATTTACCTGAAACATTGGGTAAGTCAAGAAGGTCTCCAACATCCTTCCCTCACAGGCAGGGTTGGCTTCATACTGTTTTAAGAGCTTGTCAAAATCTCTGTTTTGCTTACAGTTGGCAAGTACTTGGAGGCTGTACTGGTGATTACGTACAAATTCTTGATAAATGTTCAGCATAGGCAGCAAAATATCAAACAGATCCGCTGGAAAAGAAAAGGGAGCCTGGCTATTTCCCTTGTGCTTGGTGAGCCGCCGTAAAAAGGACCTCCCAGCACCATATGGCTCAGGACCGCAGTTGTCTTGCCTAGGGGGCAAATTGGGTAGAATTTTCCCTGCAAAATAATGTGACTCCAGCCTCATCCTACCTATGACAGACCAAGGAAGGCATCACCAGGTAACTACTGAGATGTGGCCTAGTGCAACAAGATGGAGTCCCGGTGTCTGAGTATCAGCAGTGACGTTTACATAGTCAAGGCTGGATAACACATAGCATACTCCTCTCTTTTTTTATTGGTTGTTTTATTTATTGGCATTTCAAATGTCATCACCATCCCAGTTTCCCCTCCACAAACCCCCTATCCTCTTCCCCCTTCCCTTGCCTCTATGAGGGTGCTCCCCACCCACCCACCCACTCCTGCCTCAGCCCCCTAGCATTCCCCTACCCTGGGTCATCGAGCCTCCATAGGGCCAAGGTACCCCCCTCCCAGTGATAGCCAATAAGGCCATCCTCTGCTACATATGCGGCTGGAGCCATGGGTCCCTCCGTGTGTACTCTTTGGTTGGTGGTCCAGTCCCTTGCGGGGAACCTACATCCTTAAAAAGAGTGACTTACCCAAAACCAAACTCGGCCAATTTGCCAGCCTTGCCTTTAGACCTTGATGGAATATTTCATGAAGAAACATGATTGTTTCACTATAAAAAAAATCAGAAAAACAATACCGTTTAGTAACATAGGTATCTGTTCTGTGAGGAGCTCAATGTATGCTTATACATGACATCCTGGCTTCACAGGCTCTCCAAACTATGCACTCCATGATAGCATGGACTATGTGCCCGCCTCCTGCAGCAATTTCCCTTATAGCCTCAGAAAACCAAAGGAAACAAAGATGAACCCCAAAGTCAGACGATTAGGGAGCTCCTTGTTGGCTTCTGGATCACATCTGTGGTCCTGTGCTCTAAATCCAACATTTCCAAGAGAGCTTTACTCCCCCAGCTCTTCCAACAAATTCTGAGGAGGGACTTCCTCTACTAAGAGAAGGACTGACCTTTGCTGCACTGAAACCTAGCGAACGGATACATTCACTGTCCTATTTTGGTGCCCGAGTTCGAAAACGAGCGAAACCAATGTCATACATAATTGGGAGCAATGTATTTTTCTTAAGTCTAAGCTCTGCTGAAATTCAAGATAATTGGCCTGCTTGGGCTTCATTTCAAAGACAAGGGAATCTGAACCACAGCCAGGACAACAAACATAAACACTGTGTATGGCACCCATTAAAAATGTACCCCCTTCACTTCTCCACCTAGCACGGGGGGGGGGGGGGCTGGAGGGGGACAGTAAACAGTGGCCAGTCTGCATGAAGAGCTGTGATTTCAGCTTCCAATCAACAGGCCTAACGTTCACATTCTGAAGGTAAACAGTGTTCGCCTGGCCTTTCACCATCTGCATTAAGCAGTCCTGTGGAAGCAACTCATCAGGGCTTCCTAAAGCCGAGGGCCACAAGCTTGGGTGCCCACTATCAGAGGGTACACTTCATGGTCCTACCTACGCCTCATCAACAGATGCTTGGATAACTGTGGTCAACATGCTAACCTCACTGCCTGAGGGAGATTGAGGGAGAGCAACTTTAAAGTACTCCTCCCAACCCCAAACACACACACACACACACACACACACACACACACACACACACACACACACACACACATTTTGACTTTTGAATCATGTCAGTATATTGCCTACTCAAAAAACAAATACGCAGTTAGAATTTCAGTAAAACACCAATCCTGCCTTCCTCCACTTCTTCCTTTGTCTTAATTTTCTCCACAACAATGATCACCAGATAATCTACTACATATTTTTATTTATTCGCTGCCCATTTCTGTCCCCACATCAAAATATAAATGTCACGAAGATAGGGCTTTTTCTGCTTTGTCTCCTAATTGATACTCAGCAAAAAGGTCACTGCAAATACTTAGTGCAGAAATAAATTAAACAAGGACTCTTGGGACATCTTAGTCTGTATGCCTCCTAAAACGCTTCTGTGTAAATTGCGCACAAAGACCCATCAATCACTCCATCTCCTTCAGCTTATAAGAGAAAGTATCTTCCACACATGCACGCCCCGACACAGTGACAAGAACGCAAATGTCAGAGACAGGGACTGAGAAAATGAGCCTGTCAGGATTGAAGAGAAATGCAAATACAGACTAACAATGCCATTTGAGGTCCCTTCCTTACTCTTAACATGAGAACCACAAGGATGAATCTGCAAGACCCAATCTTTTCCGACTGCAGGAGGGACATTTCCTGTAGTATACATAGAAATACTAATGAGTTCTTCCCAAACTATTCATTTATGCAAAGGCAAACCTGTTGAGAAAAATGCTGCTGACATCATCATGGCTAATGGGGGGTTTCTTGGAGCTGGCTGCCATGCGCAGGGGCCTGAGGAAACCATTCACCAGGATGTAGAGCTGGTGCACGTACTCCGTCTCGGCCTCCACCATCGTGAACACAATCTGGTTTCTCTTCCTCATGCTCTCAGCATGGGGAGAACAAATGTAGTCCTGCACGATGGTCTTCCATTTCCTCCTGCACAGCCAGCCTCTCATGAAGCTCTGAACCTACACAGTGAGGAAGGGGAGGAAACCCGGAAATGGGAGATGAGAGCAGTTTTCCGAAACCGGAAGCAAAAAGCAAGCGGATACCTCATAAACCAGATAAACGCCACCCTTAGAATGATGCACTGATGCATTCATTCTTCAGTACAATGAACGATGGCAAGTTTTCTCCAAATAAGAGGAGAAAAATGATTTTAAACATTTGATATTTTTCTGAGGTTCACAAATATCTTCAACAGCTTAAATGCATTAGGGTTATTTAAGCAGACACTAGAATATTCTACTACTTAGCTAATAATATTTCAAAACTTAGCTAATATATTTAAATAATAATTAAAGGTTTGTTTTTGATAATAAAGAATCCTATATTTTTTATTTGTAGTTAAAAGGTAATGTAAAATTTATATCTTAATACTTTTTTAAGTACAAAAGATTGACCTCAGGATCTTACACATGTTCTACAAATGAGCTATATACCCAGACCCACCTTTTAGGAAATAATTTATTGTTTGTTTGTTTGTTTGTGAGTGTGTGAATTTATGTATGTGCATCAAGTATGTTCAGGAGCCCATAGAAGCCAAAAGAGGGCCTTGCATCCCCTGGGACTGGAGATACAAATGTTTTTAAGCCAGCATCTGGGTGCTGGGAGCCAACCCTGGTCCTCCGCAGGAGTGAGAAGACCTCTTCCCTACTGTGTCACTTCTCCAGCCCCATTTTAATGACTGCCATCTACACAGTTCAGTAGTGTCGGGGAATTCATAGTTTTGACTTTCAATAGTTTGCAAGATCTCTATTCTATTGTATTGAAACTCTCTATCTGTTAATGAACAATCCATAGATCTTTCTCTCAGGTTCTGGAAGCCGCCAGTCTACTTCTGCTTCTGTGAATGTAACTACTTTATAAACATTGTTTGCATGGTTTCTTCCACTACCATCTTCCCATTACTGACTAATTTCATTTATTACAATGTCTTCAAGGTTCGCCCATGTTGAAACAGGTGCCAGGATTTCTGTGCTTTTTAAGGGTGATACCTTATTATACATTTATCCTACTCATCTCTGGAGGGCATCATGGTTGTTCCCATCCTTGGCTGTTATGAACAGTATTGTTATACGCATGGCTGTGGCAATATCTTCTCAAGATCCAGCTCATGTTGTCGTTTCTTCTGAAATACACCCAGGAATGGAATTGCTGAAAAATGCAGCACTGAATTTCATGGAGGTCTATTTACCATTTTTCAATCCACATCACACTGTTGTCCCAGTTTCTTCATATTCTTGACAAAATGTGTCATTTTCTTCTTGGTTTTGTTTACAGTAGCTGGTTTTGATTTGTACTTCTCCAGTGATTGATAACCTTTCCATGTGCTTGCCGAACATCGATGAAACATCTTTGAATAGGTGTCTATCCAAGCTCTTTGCTCGTTTTAAACTAGATGATTTTAATTATTTGTTGATGCTACATTTTGTTTTGCTTTGGTTATTTAAGCCTAAAACATAAGTGTTGAAGTCAGCTCATCCAATCACTCCTGTAAATGAATAATCTGAGGTTTCAGATAAGCTACATGGCTGGGAAATCTGCAAACAGAGCCAGTGTCCTTTTACAGGACATCGCTAGAGTTCCTTAAACTCTTAGCAGCCTTGTGGGCAAGACATATACTAGCCATTTGCAATGATGAACAACTTAAAATAATAATTTAATATATATTTCTGTTATAGAGACATCATATAGCCCTTAAAGTGGACCTGAATTTCCAGGCCATGATGGGAAAAATGACAAATCTGGAAAAGTGCACTAAATTGTGTAGTTTTACCAGTCAACCAACATTCGCTGAATATCTCTTAAATGTCCGAGGAACTATGAAACACCAGAAGCCTTGCTTATTACCCAGCAGAGCAAACTCAAACTCTAATCTTCTGTTTCCTCAGAATGGATCCCCCAAATAAGAAGTCCTCTCTAAATGTAAAAAAATTTATAGGATAAGTAATTAGAAGGTGGCACTTTAGAGATGACAGATTCAGCAAGGAGGCATATTCCAGAGTCACAAATTGATAAAAGCTTTGATTTCCTACCTGATCCCCCGAATACAACCATTATCTGTTTAACATTCCTTTTCATATCTCTTCCATGCATGTGACATATATCGTGCATTTAATTTTGCAACACTTAAGATGTTGCCATATGCCTCCTCATCCTGACAGCTCAGCATCAGTACCCATGTGGCTGTTGAGGCTGCTATGCTCGACCAAGAGAAATTAAGCACATTTCACATTTCAATAGAATTGTGTGAAGTTCTGTGCATACTATTTTGAGAATTCTGAAGAACATGTTTGTGAATTATAAGCAATTTTGAGTTGTGATCTCTTAAAGCTAAAAGGCAACATTTTACCAAGATTAGAGGAGATCAGTGGTTCATTTGTAAACATTCTTTCCCACATATATTTGATTTGGGACACAAAAAATTAATAAGGTTAATTTCGGAATCTACTAACAAGTTCAAAAATAGGTTTAAAGTTGCTTCCTCAGAGAATCACAAAGGTTCAAAATTATGTGTCTTCCTTTTATTATTCTCTTATCTGATAGACGTAGTTTTGGAAAATAGAACACAATTAAAATTTGTGTTTAAAATATTTTGCTTTGGCAGCTCTCCTCTGATGAACAATAAACCGCTGCTTTATTAATTTACTAACAGATGAGCTCCTACAACAAGACTGAAAATTGGATATCATTAAAATCCTTATTTATATGTAACTCCATATTATTTTTTAAAAAAGCAACAGCATTGGTCCTGGAACACAATGTCATAAACCAGGTTCAAATAAATGCTAATTTATTTGATGTAATGCGAAGGAAATTATTGTTCTATTTTACTTTTTTATTTCATGAAAATTTAAAGTGTTCAACTCAGCCCAAAGAATCTATTCCAAATTCCGAGCAACATACAGGTAAAGTTTTGTTATAGCTAGCAGGGAATAATTATTTATTATATAAATAAAATTTCTTCCCAACTATGAATGTGACAAAATCAAGAGTTTCAACAGTACCGGAGTTTCCCAATAGAGAACACTGCTGTCTCTGTGCGTATTTGTGGCATTCTTCCCGGGGCTCAAAAGGGGAGTTCTAGAACTGGAAAGAAATCTCAGGCTGAAATTTTCCAGACCAGTGTGGATCCCAATGAAGAGACAGTGTAAGAGCCATTACCAGAAATATCAAGGCAGTTCCCAGCTCTGGGATACAAGAACAAAGTCACCACCACAGAGCAGACAAGTGGTCCCCATGATCCCAGAAGCTCCCTGTCTCCTACCTTCTTAATCTTCTTGATGTCTGGATCCTCCTCCTCTTGATGGGTGTGGTACGGACGCATCCGTTCCTTGGTCTTATTAAGAGCAACAATCTGTAACACACGACACGTCCAGTTCAGAATTTGGTGAATGTTGGCATACTGTCAAGCTACAGAAGTTCTGCCTTCAAACACATCTGAAAACCTTCATTGGATGTGCCCTCTCCTCATTAGGTGTTACGATGCAGGGACCACGAGTCTTACTCCAAGCCTGGCCTTTCGAGGGCTGACCTGAGATCTGCCTTAGGAGAAATACTAGCCCAGAACTTAGCTTTACAGACTAGGCCAGTGTCTCCTCAGGACCTGTGTGAAGGCAGGTACCATGAAGCACTGTGGCTGCTAAAGACAGAGACACTCAACTTAAGGCTTCCAGAGTAAGTCTGTAGTCTTTGAAGTGCCTATCTCAGTCCTTATGTATCTCCTTGGGAAAATGGTAGCTACCATAACAACCTCAGAGCCTTGAGGTTGGTAGAAGCCAGCTGAAAAGGACTACTTCTAAGAAACAGAAAAGACTGTAATAAATTGGGTCTTTTCATGTACACCCAGCCCCATGTGACCTGTAAGGGAAATTCAAGACCAGGGGGCTTCTTGCCTTTATAGTAATACAATGCTCTAATTAGCCTCAGTCATGGTTCATATAGGCCTAAGAATTGAAACAAAACCATTGAGAAGCCAATATTGAAAAGGGCAGAAGATCATAATTGTCCCTGCAGTGACCTGTCTTTTTGATCTTGTCCCTGAAATCAAATATATTCTATTTCCATTTTCTAGGAAAGAATGGGGGAGTTAAGGGAATAGGAAATAATTCCTGTCAGGCAGCCACAAAAGACATACCTGCCACTGACAGATTCTCACTGCAGTTTACACTCTGACTAAAGCAGAACACAGTGCAGACAGATACACGCAAGTAAATGTTGGGGAGCACCGCTCGGCACTGAGTTGCTCTCATGGTGTAAATACCAACCTGCTTCACTCAGTAGACAAACATCTGGTGTACTGGGGCAAAGAAAGAACACAATAATTTTGTTTTAAATTACAGTGCCTGATATAGTCTTTAAAAATGGGGGTTTGTTAAGTTTTCTGTTGTTGTTTGCAGGGTATCAACTCTCAGAGTTGCACAGAGGAAGCTGACATGCCTAATGATACAGTGAACACACACTTGGCAGCTTGTCTTCCCTACAGGCTTTCTCATGTCCGTGCTAGAGCCAGATATGCTGAGCTCCATAACATGGATGTACCTGGAAACAGGAGGTGAAACCGGAGGTAAAGCCTATACAGGAGTCACACTGAGCCTCGGGAGGGGTGAGAGGATGAGAAAGAAAGTGTCTGCACTGTAAAAACAGCAAGAAAGTTGTCAAATCTAAGGTGCTGGACCACAAGGATCCATGACTGCCCCCCTTTAGTCCCAAATCCTTCTTTAGATAAAAGAGACACCAATGCATCTTGGGGTCAGCACAGAGAGGGACAATATAATCTCTACATCTGTCCTCCAGACTTCCGTTGCTGTTCACTGTCTGTGAGCACCCACACGACAGCATGCAAAGGTTTCTGCATAGATGGAAACTGGCAGGGGTGGGAGGGGGCAGGCAGGAGGACCCAGGCACACAGCACCACGGCTATAGTCTCAGAGACACTATCACTTAACAGCAACATCGCTCCGGGGTTCACCGGAAGTGCACACCAAGGGACAGGGACCAAAGGAGAGACAGAAATGCCTCACAGTCGATCAGTATCATCTTGTTTATTTCAAGGGTGCTTTTCAAAATTCTGCTGGGGAAAAGCTAGAGCCTTTAGATAAAAAATAAGTTATTTCTGAATTCCTTTCAGATCCTTCCTGGTTACAGTCTGGCTTTCACTTAGCCTATGTCAGACTCACAGTTGTTACTCCAAGAGCCTATCTGAAGACAATTAAACATATATATATATATGTATATGTATATACATTTATATACATATATATGTGATGTATATGTGATGTATATGTATATATATACACATTTTATATAAATAAATTTATATAATAATATAAATATATCTATATTCCAATCTAATGAAGGACATATGGTCACAAATAACACAGGAGATACCATGTTTGTCATGGTGGTATGTTACAGCAGCACATTTACCTAACCCTAAAGCAGACAATGGACTCTGTCTAGATCAGCAGCCCAGCCATTTATCTGTGGATGGCAGAACTCAGCATGAGATTAAATCTTTCTCCTGAATACGCAACAGATAATCACAAGGAAGAGGAAACAATACGACAGAATCTTTAACTGGGAAATACCTCTGATTTAAGCCTTTCAATTTCAGTATCTTGATCTTCTAGTTGATGTCGGAGTTGGTTAGTGGCAACTTTTCCGTCTCCACAATCTGAAACTAGATGAATGTACTTCTGCATTAACACTTCCCTCTCAATCATGATGTCCGAATAACTTAAGGGAAAAATCACACAGTTAGTCACTGAACTCTGCCACTGTTTCACATAGCACAGTGCACACACATGTAGAAAGGGACACATGCATGTTGTTTGGCTGGTTCTACCTGAACACTAACCTACATCATACAGCTGGTATCTCGATCATACAGAATTTCAATATTATCATTTTACATATTCCCTGATTAAGAATCTATTTAATGTTGGCTGCTACCCCCAATTTTAATATGACTGTGTGAAAAAATTGCAAAGGAATTCTGAAAACTTTTAATATGAAAGTAATGTGTCTTCTTTAAGAAGGAAATTGGAATGTGCCATAGGTCTTCCAGTATGGTATTCAAAGTATTTCACAGGGTAGAAGACTGACCAGTGAAACCAAACTCCTACCAACCAGAAGGATGTTACAACCCTGAGAACAAGGGCCATTTAGGAAGAACTATCCTGACTCTCCTGGACCACCAGCTCTGTGGAGCTCTCTATGGGGCACATACCACCCACAACTCTGTCCTGAAAAGGAGCAGAAGCCACATATATGATTCAAAAATAAAGTTAAACTGTTGAAGTATGGTCATTTGTTATTTATTGCAATGCTAAATACTGGCCTCCAAGGCCTGGTTGCCCCCAGGGATGAGAGAAACATTACATACACAAAATGATGTTATTTGACCTTGTTTCTTAATTTAAAACTATTGGTTAAATAAAGATGTCTTCAGCCTATAGCTGGGCAGAAGAGAGATGGGGTTTTTGGTTCCTGGACTTGGGATCTGAAGAGAGATCATAAGGAAAGTGGTAGGTAGGGAGAGAGAAGAAGACTCCATTGGGTAAGTAAATCATGGAAACTTGCCCATGAGGGGCCGGGCAACTGGAGTTAAGAGCAGCCCAGGTGGAAACATGGCAAGTTATATCTCATGGTTATTGATAGGGAAGTAGACATACTAGCACAGAGGGCAGATATCCACCCAGCTGTAGTGCATTGAAGACCTATTATAAATATAAAAGTTGTGTGTCTTTGATCTGGGAACTTAAAGAACAAAGGTCAGGTAGAAACCTCTGATTGAGAATAAATATTTACTACATTAACTCCTCAGACCTGACTCCAGCTACTTCACCTGTGTCCATTTCTTCAGCTAAACATGGTAAACGAGAAAATCTGCTCTTAGTTTATGTTGATAATGCCAACATTGGGGTGCCTGGAATATGTGGTGATGTCAAGGCATCTGGACTATAACCCAGCATTGAGGTGCCTGGAATACACTGCAATCCCCAGGTGCCTGGAGTATCATGCACTGATAAGCCACCTGGAATTTTGCATCAGATCCTCTTGCACTATTTAGCATGGTAAGATGCATGCTCCTTCCTTTCTTCATAAAACCTTTCCCAATGGCGTGATAACAGTTATGATTAATAACAGACAAGTACTTGCTGGGTATATAGGATGTATCATACATTTCCTCTTTGCATGTGAGAGGTGGGATTTATAATCCCAATTGTTAGAGGAAGAAATTGGTTCTCAGAGTGCATTTTGCCGCCAGGTCAGACAACTAGGAAGTGGTAGCATTAGGACCAAGTCAAAGTCTGTCTGACCTGAATCCATGTTAGTAACCACAAGCTAACTGCCTCTCAGGGGAGAAGCATCACCAGACTCTTTGGAGGCAACTGCCAAATCTTCAGGCGGCTTGCCTTTTCTTTGGAACCTTGACCCACTGAAGCCATATTTGTATCCAAAAACTCCCCTCAAGACCATGGTGAACAAACATAAGAAGAAATGCCAGGTGCCAACGATGCCAACTAGAATCTCTCTTCCTAGAATCTTGCTCTGTTTCCTTTAAGTGAGATGGTATAGACCTAGAAACTCAGGTTGCCATTGTTTGACCACCCCATCCCAAAGCAGCCATAGCTGGTCTGCTCCGGAAGAAAAACATAGGCAGATATTCAGAAAAGCAAACACAAAACAAGCAGAGTGTCTGAGACAGAAAGGTGTCAGCTACCGGGGTTCCTGCAGGCTTTCATGACATCTGAGTAAGATTTCACCCTGGAATTCAAGGAGATATCGAGTTTCTTTCTAGTAGATTCTCCTTCTAACCCAGCCACTTTGAAATAGCATTGTATTCCTTAAAACCAAGAAGTCCTGGGGCCATGGTAAGGTCACAACTGTGGGCATGTCACCTGACCCCTGCTCACTGAAGTCAGGAGTGCTAGAGTCTTGTTGAGGATCCCAAGTTAGTAGCCTTCTTAGGTCACCTGCTCTAAGAAATCATCCTTTGAGTTTAGAGAGAAGGGCCATGCACCTGTGAGAGAATGGAAAGAAGAAAGAAGAAGGAGGGCTCTCTTCCTAAGTCATCCTTCCTCCAAAGCTCTGGTTCTCAACCTGTTGCTCAAATCCTTGGGGGGCCAACAACCCTTTCTCAGGGGCTGCATATCAGAGACATTTTACATATCAGATATTTACATTATGATTCATAACAGTAGCAAAATTAGTTACGAAGTAGCAACGAAATAATTGTACTGTTGTGGGTCACCATAACATGAGGGACCATACATATTAAAGGGCCAGAGCATCAGGAAGGCTGAGAATCAGACAGTATTCTAAGTGTGAGAAACAGAATTATAAAAATTCTGCCCTTTCTTGCCAGCATCATCAGAGATATGTGAAAGTGTTTACAAATGTATTAGATTCGCATTAGGGAGCAGAATAGTGTTTTGTTTTATCTTCTAAAAAAAAACAGAAAAACAAACAAACAAACAATCAAAAAACCAAAAGAATGAAAAGACATGCAAACTCAGGTCAAGATTCAGGGCAGGGTTCCTGGGGACTCACAGCTGACACTGGCTGCCCTTCTTTTCCAAGGCCCCACATAAATGTTAGAAAAGTTGACTTGCTAATTGTTTGCTCTTAGTGACAAAACTAGAACAAGATTGAAAAAGCGTACTGTTATCAAACCAAGTATTTTATAAACTTGTTTATAAAATATAAATATAAATGGGACAAAAAGGCTGAGCAGAATTCATTTGATGGAAAACTGTAAACGAGGAAATGACAGGTGCAGAACCCACACAAGGGTATGAGATGGCTCGTGCCAGGGCTGGCCCAGAGAAGCTCCAGACACAGAACCAGCTAATGCAGAAACAGAAGCTAGCACAGGGGCCGGAAGTGGGCCTGCAGAATGTCAGGGATGTTGCTTCCTCAACCCCATCCCCAGATCACCACCCATGATCTGCTCTCTGTAGAAAAGCTGGCCATCTTCCTACAGAAGGCTGGGCTCCAAGACAGAACAGAGCATAGGTCAGTCCTGGCATTCACTGTAGACATAAGGAGGAACCACAAAAGGAAAAGTCTGCTTAGCAGTACCCAGCAATGAATTGTGCAGGGGACCACTTCCCCACTGTGGTGCAGCTTACTGCAACTGTGAGACAACAGCATGTTTATTGGAAGTGTACAAAGCAGTGGATGGTACTTCCAAGGTGAGTGCACAAAAGACTGGCTCCCATCTCACTTCCCTCCATTGCTGTGTTTTGATGGATTTGCTGCAGTCTCTTGCTGGTTTGCTCAGAGGGGAGTCAGATGCCCGACTGTGAACTGATCGTCCAGAGGCACACGATGAACAGAAGGGGAGAGAGTTCTCTCCCTAAGAGTCATCTAGAGACTCAGCTCAGCACAGCAAAGTAGTGAATCCAGCCAGCAGCTAACTCTACGACTTAGACAGCAGCAGACCCTCCCTAACCTGTGCATTCAAAAGAGCTCACAGAGAGAAACACGAGCAGAGGCAACCAGGCTAATCCTTGCTAAGACACCTGGCCTGCAGAAGCAGTGATGGATAGTGAGTTCCTTATTGTGGCAATCATTGTAAAGTAAACCATTAAGCAGCTACAGACAGCAAATACAGCCTCAAGTGAACCAACAGAAAAGCTGCCACAGGAAGCAAGAGATAGGAAGGATGTTAAGAGTCGAGAAACAAGCAAAGGCTGCCATGGAAATGAAGCAGTCGGATAGAAGAAGACGACTTGGAAACAAAGTCTAGTTGCTAAAATTCCACAGGTCAATGGGTGGACTAACCCATAAATCAGAGAGAGAGAGATGACAAGTAAGCAGAGCAGTCAGAGACCAAGAGGAATCTAACAGGCTGTCTGCAGGAAGTGGTACTCAAGAAGCAAATGTTCAGTTCTGTGTGATAGATCGTTCATGTGGTGTGGAGCCGAATGCCAACTTTAATACTCTGCTGTATAATATTGCTATGTCTGCAGTGCAAATGCTCCTTATCGCTTTTTCTTACCAACAAACAAAGTGAGTTATAGGGACACAGTAATAGGTGTGCAGTGTGCTGTTTTAACTCATGAGGCAGCATGAGTCAAGTCAGGGCCGTGCATGTCTCCTCACTGCAGATCTTACTCCTCTGTCTAACTGTGTCATCAAACCTTCCACCGGTTTTTAATTTCCAGAATTCACCTATGGCAAAATTCAAAGGCCTGATGGAATTCAGAGAACAGAAAATAAATTGTGTAAAACTCTGTAAAGTGATAATAAACAACAATAAAGCAATAAGAGCTCTGCATCAGAAGAGACACAAAATATCCAGTTGGCCTTCCTTGTGGATATCAATTCAAACTGTGTTGAGTCGATAAATCAGCCGAGATTTAATTAAATTTTAGGACGAAGGCAACTAACATAAGAGCTACAAAATATATAAGCAACTGGTACGGAGGGAGCAGAAGGACATAAGAGGTCGTGCAAGAGCTAAATGTCTCTCATCTATAACAAGCGAATAGGTAATATTGGGTAAAATTAGACAAAAGAACTTCATATAATAAGCCAATAATTGTATGAACAGATATTTAATCAAAAATGGTGATGATCTTTAGAAAACATTAAGACTTGGTATGAGCAAAAGCAGAGTCCACTGGGCGATGCTACACAGTACTCCAGAGTAAGCCATTGTAGGAGACAATGTCACAGCAAACACACCAAAGCCAGTGTGAAGGATTATATCGTTTGTGTATTGGTGTTTTCATTTCTAGGAGAGAAAAGATCAGATTTTCATGAAGAAGTACCAAGAAATAAGGTGTTCATTCATTAAAACAACAGAACGGAGACCACCTTCCATACCCATTTGTAGAACATAAGTGGTTAAACAAGTATAGTATATCAGGATTTACTGTGAGGTGTGGTTTTAAACATGACTTTAAAATCATGTTTTTAAAAATAGCTATAAAGATGACCATGACTGTGGCAGAGCACTTGACCCATACACGTGACATCCTAAGTTCTATCCCCAGTACTGCCAAAAAAAAAAAAAAAATAGTTATAAGATAATGACTTTATCACAGACCTACCAATGCTTGAAAGGGGAAAGTAAATGAAGACAGTCTGTGCACGGCATATATCTAGGTATGGATGTGTGTGTTCAAATATAGAGAAAGCAAATTACTTGAAGTGCCAAATTATGTAGATATAGCTAAAGTGTAGTGGGAGGAGAAAGAGAGAAAAACAAGAACTCCAAGTAAGGTCATAGGTCAAAGCACAAAGTTGTGATCTCTGAGTGGAGACATTATGATTGGTGTTTCCCCACCTCTTGAGCTACTATGTGTATGCTTGTTTATATATCTAACACCTCTACAATACTAACTGAGGGTAAGGATACATAAAATTCTGTTAGTTACTTCATGCATTAGGTATTAGTAATATAATAATATATGGAATAACACTAATGTATAGAGTAAATATTGCTTTACATGTTTCTATGAGTCCAAATTGATCTACGACTAAAACATACCATTGAGTGACATATCGAAGCACTGGACACAGGAGCAAACAAAATGGAAGGGGATGGAGAACCTGCGTCCTAGTGGACCTTAGGCAGCAGTAAGAAGGAAAGATAAAATCAATAAGAAAACCAGGTAATTAGTACTGAATTGGAAAATGGGTGGAAGGTGAATCAGAAACAGGAAGAGAAGGATTACAGTTCCAAGCCGGGTATAGCATGCTCTCATCAGGAAGCTAGTCCTAGCAGAATGGCCTTAAGGACAGACATCAGATAAAAGGACAATGAAGTGCAAATGCTTGGTGATGGGTGAGGTGGGCCTGGCCTGGCTGAGGAGATAGTGAGGTCACTGGTCTCCCTGAGGCAGGTCCAGAAGGTCTGGAGGAGGGAACAGAATGGTCAAACACGAAGACTCATGTAGGAGCCCAGCCTTCCCTTCTCATGTGAGATTTGAGCCTGGGTTTTAAAACAGATCAATATTTGTCTTCTTGACAAGATCATTTTGGCTGTTGTGATGGAGAAAAGACAAGGCTTGGGAGTGGCTCCTGTGGAGAGAGGTGAGAACAGCTAGGGTTACGCTGCAATAATCCAGGGGAAATGTTCAACACTAGCCAAGCGTCTAGTGAGAGACCGAGCCAACATTACATGAAAACAGTGATCAACCTAGTATCTTTTGCAGAGCCTTACATGTCTCATGCAGTAATTGTCAAATCATGTGTCTCACGCCACTGGCTCCTACTGCTCTGCTCCACTTGTACTGGGGCGGCCCTTCAACTGTGTCTCACAAACCTTCTGTCTGAATCCCACTAGAAAATGAATGTCCATTCTCAGCCAGGTCAACTTTGTATGCCTGACTTTTCTTTTGAAAATTTTTTCTGAGTGTCTCATAGTGTTTCTCTTCTAATGTGTTTCCAATGCATACTTTACTTGATTAAAATTTCCATTTCATAGATACTGTCCAAACTTTTTAAAATGTATTATTTCTGTTCAAGTCATTCCCTATCCAAAGGAACAAGAAGAAAGGGTGCGGGGGGGTGAGGAAGAGAAGGCGGTTTCACACTGCCAGGGGAAATAAAGTGAAGCTGTGTAAGTCAACATAATGAAAGCAAACCTAAAAGCCCATCTGTGGAATATCAACATATGTTATGCCTAGAACACACATGGGCACAAAATATTGGTGTGCAATATTCATAAGCGAAACTGAACCACCACGACTTCACCCGGGAGAGAAGGGAACATTCAAACGAAATCGCAAAAAGCCCAGAGAAAAGACACCGTGTGGAATTATAGTCTCCCACTATTTTCATAATTGCATGATGTATGTAGCTTAGTTAGAGGTAACTAGATGCCCATCCTGCTCATTTTAGTTCAAGACATATGTATGAAGTGAACTGTAGCAAAACCCAAGATGAAAACTTTCGGTAAAGGTCTCTAAAGAAAAATCCCAACTCCAACCTCCAGGGGATGCCCAGCTTTATAGGGAAGGCCACTGAGAATCAGCACTCCCCGCTGCAACAATCTTGATGTCTTTGGGAACAGGAAGAATGCAGGCCCAGAAGGCAGTACAATACCCGACTAAACAACTGTTGAATACCGGTGGCTGCAGCAAATCCCCAGTCTAGATTTTCCCTACAGGCTCACATGTGGAAGGCTGATCCCCAGAGTGGTGCTAGTGTGAGGTGATGGGAACCCTAAGCAGATTATTAGGAACAGACATTTGAAGGGGATTGGGGCACACTGGTCTTCTTACCATTCTTTTTTATATCATGTCCCTGAGGCAAACCATTTTGCTTCATCACATACCCCTATTTGCTGCCTCACCATAGGCTCCAAGGAGTGGGGACAATAGATCATGAGCCAAAACATCTGAGAAAAAATATACCTTTTCTCTTTGTAACTATTGTCTAGAATTTGTTACAATGATCCAAAGTGCTTTCCTCATGGTTCCTCAGCATCAATGGACTATCCTCGACACTATCTGGTTCTCAGATTCTCTCACATCGGAATCTCCACTCCACTGCCATCAGTACTTCTTGAATATCACCTTAGCAGGGGTCATGGCACTATCACCCCACCAATCTCTCTCTGATAGTTTTCTTGTTCCCCTGTTATCCTCTTTCTAGTCATTGACAACCCAAATGTTAAGAAAATAACAAGAAGAACAATTGTAAAGACAACCTTCCTCTTCTATCAATGTTCTTCTACAGTCCACAGTCATAGTTCATTAGTTAAATATCTCACTGTGGGCTGAGTGAAGGTTTTGTCATAATCTTTTTTAACGCACAAGTCAACAGAGAACTATGGTACAAACCTTTCCTCTCTTAAATATTAATTTTTTTGTTTTTCATAAAAATATGTCATTGTAATCTATCACATAAATAAACTGAAAGGAAAAACACATTATCATCTCATTAGATGCTGAAAAAGCTTCTGACAAAATCCAACACCCCTTTATGATAAAAGTCTTAGAGAGATCAGAGATACAAGGTGCATACCTAAATATAATAAAGGCAATATACAGCAAGCCAATAGCCAATATCAAATTTAATGGAGAGAAAAATTAAAGAAATTCTCCTAAAATCAGGGACAAGACAAGGCTGTCCACTCTTCATATCTATTCAATACAGTACTTGAAGTTTTAGCTTCAATAAGAGCAATAAGACAACCAAAAGATATCAAGGAGATATAAACTGGAAAAGAAAAATTGTAAGTACTGCTATCTGCAGATGATCTAATAGAACTCATAAGTGACCCCAAAAATTCTGCCAGGGAACTCATACAACTGATAAACACCTTCAGCTGTAGACTTCTTGCTGGCAGGTCCAGGTGAGAGGAGAAAGGTCCTGGCCCTACCAGGTCTCTCCAGGGCTGAGTGGGACGGCGAGTGCCAACAGCCCAAAAGAAATGACCCAAGTCGGGAGTCTTATTGAAGCAGGAACTCAACTTTATTGCATCAGCCTCTTACTTATATAAACTCAGAGCATAGGGAGGTGAATTTTTGGTGGGGTGAGATGACATAGGAGGCAGGGAAGGGTGACAGAGGGTATGGGGTGACTGACAGGGCCAATGGCAAAGCTCTACATCAGCAATGGCAGGGCAGAAGCAGGGCCAAACAGGTCTTCCTGAGTCACCCCAAGTGACTGAGATAGGTCTCAAAACTTGAGCCAGGCTTAGGCTCTCCCACAAGGGCAGAAGCCCAAGCCAGGCTCGGGTTTGTCCTCAAGACCCAATCTAGGGCCAAAATGAGGTCCAACATTTGACAAAGTGGCTGGATACAAAATTAACTAAAAAAAAAAAAAAAAATCAGTTGCCCCCTATATACAAATGACTAATGGGCTGAGAAAGAAATCAGGGAACAACCTTCACAATAGCTGTAAATAATATAAAATATCTTGGTGTAAATCTAAACAAGCAAGAAAAAGACCTGTGTGACAAAAACTTCAGGTCTTTGAAGAAAGAAATTGAAGAACTCAGAAGATGGAGAGGTCTCCCATGCTCACGGATCAGTAGGATTAACATAATAAAGATGGCCATCTTACCAAAAGCAATCTACAGATTCAATACAATTCCCATCAAAATTACGCACAATTCTTTACAGACCTTGAAAGAATAATACTCAATTCCATATGGAAAAACAAACAAACAAAAAAATGGGACAGCTAAACTATTCTGCACAAGAAAAGATCTTCTGGAGGTACCGCCATCTCTGATTTCAAGCTGCATTACAGAGCAATAGTAATAAAAACCACACAATATTGGCATAAAAGCTGACAGGTTGATCAATGGAATAAATCAAAGACTGAGAAGTAAATCCACACACCTATGGATATTTGATTTTGACAAGGAAGCCAAAAGTATACAATAATAAAAAGAAAGCATTTTCCACAAATGGTGCTGGCCTAACTGTATGTCTGCATGTAGAAAAATGAACATAGATCCATATTTATCACCATGCACAGAACTCAAGCCAAGTAGATCAAAGACCTCAAAATAAAACCAGATACACTAAGTCTGAGAGAAGAGAAAGTAGGGGATGGCATTGAAGGCATTAGCACAGGAGACAAATTCTTAAACATAACACCAATAGGGCAGGCACTAAGATCAACAATTAATAAAATTGGACCTCATGAAATTGAAAAGCTTCTGTAAGGCAAAGGACACAGGAAAGGGCAGGTGAGGGGAGGACAGAGGGAGAGTGCACTGGAAGACACAGCTGGAGTGGGTGTGCATCCCTGGGATGAGCTAGAAACCAAGGATGATAGAAACTCCCAGGAATCTGCGAGGGTGACCTTAATCAAGACTGCTAGCAATGGGGGATATGGAGCCTGAATGGGCCCATCTCCTATAACCAGCCAAGACTTCCAATGGAGGGATTGGGACATCAGCCCAGCCACAAAACCTTCGACCTACAACTTGTCCTGCCTATAGGATATGCAGGGAATGGCCAACTAATGAAAGGTCCCAGTTGAGACCCCTGTCCTGAGAGGGAGCCCACCCCTGACACTGATAATGATAGTCGGCTATACTTGTGGACAGGAGCCTAGCATCATCATCATCAGTGAGGCTTCAGCCAGCAACAGATGGAAACAGATGCAGAGATACGCACAAAACATTAGGTAGAGCTAGGGGAATTCGGTGGAAGAGGAGAGGAAGGATTGGAGAAGTGAGAGTGGTCAAGAACAACACAATAAAACCTATGTGTTGAGAACTGCACTAGCCCACGTTTGGGCACCAAAAATGTTGAGGCCCGAGCTGCCCCACTTTGGGCGGCTAAAAATGTTGGGCCCTCTCCATTTCATGCTTGGCAGCCACTGTTTCCTGGCCCAAGCTGCCACTCTGGTCTGTGGGTCAGGGTTCAGCAAGAGAGAGAGTGAGGATGGACTCGAAGAAGACCAGACAGAGTGTGATTCAATCCTGTTTATTCTTCAGTCTCTCTTCCTAGTCCAAGTCCCAAGTCTTGAGTTTCTAGTTCCTAGCTCCTAGTTGTACTCCTCGTTGTTCTCTTCTGAGTGTCTAATGTCTATTCCTACTCCTAGTGTCTGAATCTCTGTTACTCCAAATTGTTCTCAACTCTCCTGTCTGCCTCTCGCCTTTTATATGTCTCACTTCTAAGCCATGCCTTTTGGTCATGCCTTTAAGTCATGCCCTTAGGTCTTGTCTCTAAATCTGATCTCTAAGTCACACCTTTAAGTCACACACCTTTAATCTCACACACCTTTAATCTCACACACCCAAGGAAAGATCCTGGGTATCTAAAGCAAGATATTATCAGAGTGTGCTCAGCTGTTGTAGGCTATTGTAATACAAGTCTCATGTCAGGGTATATGGCTCAAGATGGCTGCAAAGCTGATAGCCGCTTTCTGCTAAAAGTCGGCCCCCAACACATATGGAGTCAACTAACCAAGAGAGAACCTGCAACCAGGGAGTCTGCATGGGACTGACCCTCTGCACATATGTCATATATAGTTGTATAGGTTGGTCTTCATGTGGGACTCCTAACAGAAGGAACAGGGAGTGTCTCCGACTTTGTTGCCTGCCTTTGGGACTGTTTCCTCCTACTGAGCTTCATCATAGAAGAGGATGCACCTAGTCTTACTGCAACTTGATAAGCCAGGGCAGGTTGATATTTGCAGAGGACTCTCCTTTTCTGGAGAGGAATACAGGATGAGTGGAAGTAGATGGGGAAAGGACTGGGAAGGGAAATTGTAGTTGGGGTGTAAAGTAAATAAATTAATTAATAAAGATTATGTTTTAAAATGTTTTATAATAAGAAGTTAATTGAATAAAATAATTTAAATTGATAATAAATATCAAGGCCCTTTCAGCTGATTAGATGTTCTTAGAACATTTTGGTAACCAAGTGGAGGATCGTGACAGAGAACAATGAGAAGAGGGTCGGTGAGGTGGCTAAGCAGTCAGCATTCCTAACCTTGACCTGGGAAAACTGTCCCAGACATGGACAGCAGTAGAGACCTGTGACAATCCACAAGCAGAATTCCTGGGTGGCTCACTGGATGTGAAGAGAGTGTGGAGGAATAAGGCTGCCACACTGATGTCTTGAGTGGCTGAGTTCTGTAGGAAGAAAGGTAGTAGGAGCTACGGCATGCAAACCATGAGTTTTGTTTTAAGCATCACGGTATCTCTGAGCTCCAAGGAGATGATACATAGATAGTTCAACACAGAAAAAATGCACATTTGAAAATTAGCACATGTAATGGAGGCAATGTATCTTTCTGGTTAAGTGAACATGCTTTGGAGTTGCTCTGACCTTTCTTGAAATCCAGTTCTACCATGTACTTAGCTGGTGGCTTTCACAAGGTCATCTTATCTAAGACTCATGCAATGGAGACAGAGCCATATAATTATTGAAGGTTAAATCAAAAGAAGTATCTAATCCACTAGGCAGAGAAGAGTGGCACTAGTCACCTGGGGTGAATCTTTGGGTAGAAACCAAAGAGGAGCAAAGACAAAGCCACATGTCATCAAAAGGCTACAGGAAAAACAAACCCAAAAGTGAATTAAAGCTTTCTTTCCCATGAAGAAAATAGATTAAGGTTTAACTGAAAGAGATAGTATCTACTTATATTAAGGCATGACGAGGTAAAAGAAAGGGTAAGTCAAGGCTTTCCCGTGCTCCGTCTGACAGCTTTCTGAAATGGAAGCATCTGCCAATTCCCTTTCCCATTGAACATTCCCTCCTCAAAGCTAGCCTGAGATCCTTGTATGAGGTACACATGGAGAGGAATAAGGAGAACAGAAGTATGGATTTGAGCAGATCCTCATATGAAGAAATTGGAAAGCCAGCTAAAGGCAGTGGGGGTGGTCTGCAACACCAAATACATAGGCCACAGGTTGGTGCTAGGGCAAACACAACAGTCTCAACATCTCCAAATCTGATGGTCTCCTGACCCCAACACAAACCTAGATCTCGTCTCAGAACAAACTTTACTTTGCTTGTTGTCCCTGGCTACTCATTCTCTCATGACTTACCTGCTACAAGGTAGGCTGGTCACTAATCATCCTGTGACTTCCTAATTCATCTTTCTTATGACCTATCTCACCTTTCCAATTCCCCCTGGCCACAAAGCAATGTCCGATCCACAAACTCACACTATTTCATCATTTCTTCTTCTAATGGTTGACATTGTCTAAGATAGAGGGCAAAAGATATGTTAGATGCCATCTTGACCTAATATTGTTGACATTCAGGAGGTCATAAAGTCCACTGGTAGGTGCCCACACACCTCTGAACTACATTATCCCTCAGTTCCTGATCACCATAGTCCAGATCCTGTGCACACTATGCTGAAGCTAGGTTTGCATGAGCTCAGAGAGAGTACACTGTGTCCTCTTCCAGACCAAGAACATCTTACTCCTGAGGCTCTGCAGGCTCACTGTCCCAGCAGTTAAACACTCAAAGAATGTCATGTGAGCCAAGAAGTCTGCAGGATTCACAACTGATTAGATCAGTTTCCAAATATTCTCACATACTCAGCTTCTTTAATCTAGCCTGACTCATATGGCTGAGAAAATAAAGAAAGGACATCAGTTATTGCTGTCCTCAAGTGGCAAATAATGTATAAAATAGCCATAACCTTAAGTTATGATCTGGCTTCAACTTACATAAACAAAAAGAAAGCTAAGTCTTGGTAGCAGCTTCCCACATACCCACGCCATAACATGTATGGAGTGAAATCTTGAGTGAATTCGTGTTCTAGAATCCACATGTTGAGGAACTTTGTGCAAAAATTTACATCAACATTCCTGGGCCAAGTCAAAGCTTCAAGATGAAAACACTAATCCCAGTGATATTATTTTTTTTGGATCAGACACAGAGGAAGAAATAAGCAATTGGCCATCTCAAAAAATGGTTCAAAGATCCTCTCATACCAAACTGTGGCAAGGTGGGCTACTCTGGCATAGGAGCCAACAGAATGGTGAGTCTTTCATGGTACATACAGACAGTGCCCCGGGCTACATGGAGGAGCCATTCTAAGAACAAGGAGATGGAAAACAGTTGTCTTGTGCGGTGTCTACAGGAGGATTTATAACTCAGTGAAGAACAAGCCTTGTGCAAGAACAGTTACTGGTCAATCAAAAGCTCCAACTTCTGAAAAGAGAAATCAATAAAGCTTTAATTATTGTCTACTTTAAAGTTCTCCATTGAAAGTCAGCAATGCCAAATTAACGTCACCAGATTATCCACTAAAAACGAAATGTTTAGCCACCCAACCCCAACTCATTAGTTGAGTTGCATACACATTGTCAAGGAACGAAATGGTTAGTGATTCTCCCTCTGTAGCAGCCTCATTAGATTTCTGGCATTGTTTGTACAAAAAAAAAAAAAAAAAAAAAAAAAAAAAAAAAAAAAAAAAAAAAAAAAAAAAAAAGTCAGGGTATTTTTTGAGACTCTCGGTTATTATTCCTTGATTTAGAAAATAAATATTTCAGAATCACTTCAGCTCAAAGAGGCAAAT
Organism: Arvicanthis niloticus; assembly: GCF_011762505.2. Classification (NCBI taxonomy): domain Eukaryota; kingdom Metazoa; phylum Chordata; class Mammalia; order Rodentia; family Muridae; genus Arvicanthis; species Arvicanthis niloticus. The sequence continues at coordinate 16,477,427 of NC_133437.1, forward strand.
ACCAGATCCCAAGTTTAAAATGGTCAGATTCAGAGGAGTCATCAAAGATCTTAGTCTTGGGCATTAAATCAAAGCAAAGCAAGACTAACAGAAGGATCAAAGCACCAAGGGGGGGGGGGGGACGATCAGCTACTAAGAAGATCTTGAAATCTCAGAGAACAAAAAGATATTTACCATTCTGCCCTGTGAAGTGCTTAAGTGGTTTCTCAAGTCTGCCTCGGGATAGAATCACACAAACTTTACATTTCATCACATCTCAAACACAACCAATTACCGACCACATTCACACCTATAACAAAATCTTACCATGGTGTCACAAAACAAACAAACAAAAACTTCTCTTCTGAAATCCATACATCTTTAAAGTAATTCTCACTGTGGCAAATTTGCCAAAATGTTTGCTTGGCAACTGTAAAGCTCTTTATGGGATTCGATGGTTCCTGCTCATCTAGAATGTCAAATAAGGTCAGATATTCATGTTTCAAATTACATGCTTCATTTTAATGCTCACGTAGAAAAGAACAGACATAACCACAAAGACTCTGAGTGCAAATGACCCCAGGGCTCTACCTTGCCAGCTTGATCCATCTTTCATTTTTGAAGAGCCGACCATCTTTCTCTAGCAAGTCACTCTGCATTAGCCCCAGCTGTGGAACTCAGACAGTGAACACAGAGCAATGAGCAGTGTAGCTGCCCCACATCCCAGAGCAGTGTGCCTGTCCCCCCACATCCCAGAGCAGTGTGCCTGTCCCCCCACATCTCAGAGCAGTGTGCCTGTCCCCCCACATCACAGACTTCTTGACAACTGCATCTCAGAGAACTACTTAGAAGATGGTAAGGGAAAAGAATTGAAGTGTTTTGTAACTGATACCTTTTCCTTTCAACCCTGACCTCACATTATTCTACTTTCATCTTTGAAGAGAGAAAGAGAAAAAGAGAAGAAAACCTGAGCAAAGGAAGAAGATAAGGAAGAGAGGAACAATTTGGAGCCCTGGTTGAATGACAGACCCATGAGGTCCTGCAGCTTAACAACCTGGTGTCAGATCTTGCCCAATCAGTTTGACTTCCTGTTTTCTCATTTGTCAAGTTGGGCTGATGGTACCTGACTAAGTTACTGCAAATAATATAAAGGATGAGTGTGCATAGCAGTTAGCATCGCAAAGTGGTCCTTGTTTCTATTAAACCAACCTGGAGGCTCCTGATCACCTGTTGAACAATTAGCTAATGCATTTCATTTAACAATGAATATGCCCCAGATCCTCCTCTGAAGTCTCGAGGTCCACAGTAAGTACCTGCTCAGGAAGCAGAAACCACGGTAAGTGTCTGCATGCAGTGAATATGCAATGGGGTGTGGCAGGATTGAAGAGGAATGACTGGTCTCAGTGTCTCAGGGGACACGGGAGAGACATGGGGGAGGGGGAGGCTTGTCAAAGGCACAGGAAGAAGATGCTCCATGGCTGAGTTTTGCTTTGAAATATCAGAAGGATGAGCTGAGCACAAAGGTGAAATAAAGGCGCCTGTGATGAACAGTTTTATGTGAACTTGTCACAAGCCAGAGTCATTTGGGAAGAGGGGACTTCAACAGAGAAAAAGTGTGGCCCATAGGCAAGTCTGTGGTGCATTTTCCTGATTAACAGGTGATGTGGGAGGGTCCTGTCCTCAGATGGCTCCATAGACCCTGGACAGCAGGAAACAGCCAACTCTAAGACCGGACAAACATTCCCCATACCCATTCTTCTGGGTTCCCCCTAGAGACTCGTCGCCCCCAATGCCAGCAGGAAGTAGCCAGATATCACAACGTCCCTATTCCTGCTTCACCGTCACATTTTTCTAATTTTTCTTTTTAATTAAACCAAAACAGGGGAATGTTAGTATTCTGTCTAAACTCCACCTTCCCAGTTACCTGGCAACAGCCAGGTATGCTCCTCCCTACAGTTACCTGGCAACCGCCAGGTAGGCCTGATCCACTATAAAAGGGGCTGCTTGCCCCCTCCTCACTCTCTTCCTCTTATTCTCTTACTCTCTTACTCTCTTACTTTCTCTCTTACCCTCTTGCCTCTCTGTCCCCTCCCCCACCTTCCTCTCTCTCCACATGGTGGTCATGGCTGGCCTCTACTTCTCTCTTACCTTTCCACCTTCTTCTCCCCACCTTTGCCCTATCTCCTGAATAAACCTCCTCCCCCTTGGAACCGTGTGGTCTGGAGTGGTCTGTTCTGAACTGCGGTCGGACTTTTCTTAAAACAACTAACAATAGGCAGTACCACTTCAGCATCGTTGGCCTTCAGCATGATGAGAGAGCACCCTGAGCAGGCTATGGTAGGCAAGCTAGTAAGCAGTGTCCTCCATGGCCTCTGCATCAGCTCCTGCCTCCAGGTTCCTGCCTTGAGTTCCTGCCCTGACTTCCTGGATGGTGGATATGAGCTATAAGATGAAAGAAATAAAGCCTTTCCTCCTCAGGTCGTTTTGGTCAGGGTTTTTATCAAACCAATAGAAACTGTAACCGAGACAGCATCTCAGGCTGGGGAGAAGATAGGCCAAAAGCATCAAGCACACACAGAAACAAAGGAACTGGATTTGAATCAAGTAAACAAAAAGGGTGTCTGCCTCACCCTTCCCCCCTTCAGATTTCTCACTCCTATAATAGACATGGAAAGTTGTTTACAGTCCTGGGATTACTGAGGAGAAAATAAGACACATTTTTCTATTTCTGCAGTTATAATTTGTTACTACCATTTTCAACAATGGCACTGCATGGGCAGGGACTGGTGCCAGGTGTTACAAGGGGTGGGGGGGGCTCCACTGGGCACATATCCAGCTCTGTCACTCCTAGCTGTGTGACCTTACACAAGTGCCTCTCTTTCCTTATACGAAGAACAGGAAGTGTAAACTCCCTGTAGCAGTCTTCTGGGAGGGGTGGTCACATATTTAGTAAATTCCCTAATTGAGAAGCACTTAGTGCTTAGTATGTGGGAAGAAATCCATGTCTACTTCCAGCAACTACTATTGTTTATGTCTGGTACTTTATCTTTCATTGTAATAGAGCCATGGGGAAGTACAAATGACTACCTCACACATGATACAAGGAGGTACCATGGTGAGACCACAATGACTAGATCCTCCAGAAGTACTGGCCACCATGATGAGCCCCATCCAAAGTCAGAGCTGACCCACACCTGGCTTGGTGAATGGCCTCCATCCACTCTTTTCCTGCCTGCTCCTCTTCGCAGCGCAACTCCAGAGGTTTCTGACCTTCGTGCCCAAAAAGGACAGTGAAGTAATACTGCAAAGCAAAAGAAACACAAAAGGGTTATAGCTTTACTTTTCAAGAACGGAAACAAAATAACCCAGTATTTACCTTCCAGAGGTATAAACTTACAAAAATCTACCAGCATGATGTAAGTCATATTTCAAAATGCAATACTACCCCTGGCCCAGCCAGAAATGTCTTTGCACCTTGGCTGTGACAGCGAGCGTTTTAACACCCCTCAGTAGCACGCAGCCCACAGCCCTACCGCACTGCATATTTTTATTTAAGAACAAAAAGAACATTGCACCAATTGGCCAATGAAGAATTAAAAAGTTAAATCTAACATGAAAACGTTTCCAGAAGTTTTTGTTACGGAGCGTGTGGTAAAGCAGTAGGGGATGAGAGTCTACTCCACTGAACCAGCTGACTCTATTACCTAACCTGTGCTATATCCAGGCTCCATTCTGGGCAGTGCTATGACTGTAACTACATCTAATTGCTGCTTTTGCCTCCTCTGCGGTCTTAACAAGCAACATCAGTGGCTTAAGCCCCGTGTCACAGACAAATTATATTTAGTATGGAAAGGACATATAATTGCCATCCTGGTGGTAAGTCATAATCAGAATCTCTTTTTGATGAATGTAATCTAATTTCTTATTGGATAGAAGAAAAAAAATAAATGATTTTATCAGGATTAAAATTATTTATCCCATTTGAACTTTACTTATAATCACCCCAAGCTGGAAACAGTGCAAATATCTTCTCATGAGTGAGTAAACAGACAAATTCTGGTACATCATTCCAATGGAACACTACTCATCAGTAAAAAAAAAAAAAAAAAAAAGGAACAATCCTTGATAAAGTCAGCAACTTGAATGCTTCTCAAAAGTACCAATAATGCTAAGAAGTCAGCCTCAAAGGGCTACATTCTGGAGGACTAGAGAGCCAACACAGTGGTTAAGATCTCTCACTGTTCTTGCAAAAGGATCTGATTCTCTTCCCAGCACCCATGCCAGGCTGTCTGTAACCTGCCTGTCACTCCAGTCCCAGTGAATACAGCACCCTCTTCTGGCCTCTGATGGCACACACCTACACATGTGCACACACGCACACACACACACACACACACACACACACACACACACACACACACACACTTAAAATACAAGTATTTTTTTTAAAGTTTTATATTCTACAATTTCCTCTATGTGATACTACTGAAAGAGTAACAGAAAACAAATCATTCCCCCTGGGGGCCAGGGACACCACAAACTTTTGCAGGGATCTCCCCTACATCCTCTGTATCCCCTCAAATCCCCCAAATCATTGACCTATGAGTATAGATCAATATGTCATTAGGAGTTATTTTATTACTATGTTCCTTTATCAGAATAACATTGTAGGTTTTCCCCTAGGCCTATGTCCTGTGTAGTCTCAGATTCTTAGCTATTTTAATAGTGTCAGGAAGGGGTTCATCCCATGGAGTTGTTCTGCCAGACAATCAAAAAGTGGTTGGTTACTGTCATGACATATGTGCCACTATTGCACAACTATATCTTGCAGACAGATGATTGTCGTAGGTCACAGGATTTGCAGATGGGTGTTATTGATGATTATCTTTATCCTCCAGTAGCAGGCAGAGGATCTTCTAGCACCATGAAGGCTAGTCAGTAGGGAGAAAGCTTCAAGTAGGGTACCAGCTTGACTTCTCCATGCTGAATGACATAAGCAAACGTACTGGCTAGTTTTCTGTCAATCTGACACAAGCTAGAGTCGTCAGAAAGGACAAAGTCTCAACAGAGGAGATTACTCTATAAAACCAGCTGTGGGTAAGCATGTATGATATTTTCTTAATTAATGATTGATGTAGGAAGATCCTGCCCATTGTGGGTAGTATCGTTCCTGGGCTGTACACAGCATCCCTCTGTGCCCTCTATATCAGCTCCTGCCTCCAGGTTTCTGCTCTGTTTGAGTTCCTTTCCTGACCTCCTCTGGTGATGAACAATGTGGAAGTATGAGCCAAATAAACTATTTCCTCCCCAACTTGCTTTCTGGTCACAGTGTTTCATTGCAGTAATAGAAACCCTAATGAAGGCATTTCTTCAACCACGGGGCCTTACCACCAGATTGTAGAGAGCAACCACTAACCTTGACAATTGTGTCTTCTAGCTACAACAGAATTGATGCATACAAGAATTTACAGAGACTATGGGAGTATGCATGGGAGCTGTTAAAGTGTCCCAGCACTGAGAAGAGAAAGTGGACCCAAGGTCTCACCCCTCACCAAGAAGCCATTTGCAACTGATACTCCTGAGAAAGAGAAAACCCATTTCTCTAATAGGGTGTCATTGTGTGTCAAGCACTAGCCAGAGCAGGCCTCATGCCCAAGGTAGCTGGCCAAAGAACAAACTCCATGGGGTGTTTGTCTTACTGGATTTTTTTTTTTAATTTTTCATCTTAGGGTTTTGTTTGTTGAGACAGAGAACATGAAGTTGGATAGATAGAGAGATAGAGAGGATCTGGGAGAGTTAAGAGAGCAGAAGAACATGATCAATGCCTATTTCAAGAAAAGTTTTTGTTTTGTAAAAATAAAATCCTAACCCAGATCCGGTGCTTTGGTGATCAGGTCAGATTCCCCCTCCGAGGTTGATATTGCCAATGTCGCTGACTTAGGCAGTGAGCTCCTTAGCCAGAGCTCCTCTCTGTCACCCTCTCTACAGTCTCGGCTACTGCAGATTAGCAAGAATGTCTCTCCAAGGCATCCCACCCGCCTGAATGGGATGTTCGAGCCTCAAGCCTGACTCTTATCTCAGTCCACTCTTCAAACACTGCCCAGGGATCTGTCCCACATAGTTGTTTAAAATCCTGGCTACTCTGCTGGTGGTGGAGTTTCCAGGCCTGACACTTTGGTTTTGTACAGCAGAAAGTATTGTACACTTTTTAGCCATCAATGTTTTGTGATTATCTACTTCATCTTAATTTTTATGCCACTTTATACTTCACTGATGTTTACAGAAGAGACAGACAAGAATGTTATGATCATGGTTTCTAGTGTATGAACTTCCTACACTTTCCAAAGGTTAACTACCCCCCCCCCCCAAAAAAAAAAAACAAAACAAAAGTAGCAAAAAACCAAAACTTACAGCCATGCTTCTAAAAAGGGAAGCAGACAAGTGTTGGCAGGAGAGGAGGGACAGGGCAGAGGAGAAGTACTGCCAATGTGCGTAGAGGTTTTACTGTTTATGTATTTATTTGACCAGTGGGCTTTCTTTCTAGAGCAGCTCAGCGTTGACTGAAAATGTTATCATCACAAAGCAGAAGAAGCTCCCGTCTTGTCCATATGGGGATCCGCCTGGCATTGTATGTTGTTATTATTGGCCTAGGTCACATTAGGGTTTGTTCTTTGTGCCAAAGATGTTGGATTTTGACAAATGCACCATATTGCCTACTGACTATTACAGAGCTTTCTTTGGGGTGATGAAGCGGTTTGGTGTTAGATAGTGCTGACGGCTTCACAGCCTTGTGAATAAACTCAAAACAACTGAATTGTAAAAAAGTCAATGTTGGGGTAGGATTTCTACTTCAGTTTTTTTTTAAATGAGAAAAACTGCAGCAAGAACAAAGCAGAGGTCTGCCAAAGGCTGACACATTCAGAGGCCAATGCTCACAGCTAACCACTGATCTGATCAAGGGTTTCCCAATGGAAAAGTTAGAGAGAAGACTGAAGGAGCAGAAAGGGTTGGTGGCCCCATGAGGAGAGCAACAATACCAACCAACCAGAGCTCCCCAGGGTCTAAACCACCAGCCTGGGAGCACATAGGGAGGGACCCATGACTCCATCTGTATATGTAGTGGAGGATGGCCTTGTCGGACATAGGTGGAAGAGGAGATTCTTGGTCCCATGAAGGATGAACACCGAGTGAGGGGGAATTTGAGGGTGAGGAGGTGGGAGTGGGGGGTAGGTGGGGGCACATCCTCATAGAAGCATGAGGAGGAGGGATGGGATAGGAGGTTCCTGGGTAGTGGGGGGAAGGGAGTTTAGGGGATAAAATCTGAAATGTAAATATAATATCCGAGAAAAAGAAAAGAAAAAAGCAGACACACAGACACACAGACACACGGATATGGTGACTTTCATATACCAGTTTCTAGTTATTCTCATCCATTCACCACATCTTTTCCCAAGATTTTTATGCTTGAATGAGCTGGTTTGCTTTTGGATCTGTTGTTTACTGACAACCACTGATGATGCTGTTAGTGATCCTTTGAAGGATAAAAAGGTCCAACCTGCCCTTAAAACTAGTCTTCGAGTCCTTAAACAAACATAACCTTTCAAATAATTCTCTTAGGCACAGAGCTTACTCCTGACCTGGATTCCTGATTGTCCTGGCCCTGCTGGCAACACTGCCTGCTGACAGTGACAGCTGCTGTGGGAATTTGCCTGTCCTTCTAACCAAGCCTTCCCTCTCCCCTGTAACACTGTTCTGCTGGCTACTTGTTTCTCTTATATTTGCATGCACATTGGAGGCATTGAGAGAGCAATGGACATACTTGAGGTCAGGAATTCCAAAGTATACATCAAACGCTCTAATATGGGTATGTGTAGAAACCCAAGCTAGGACACAGAGCATTGCTTTTGCCAAGGTTTGACAAAAAACAAAAGACCACTGTGGGTGGACATACTAGAGAAAAGGTTAGTGGGTAAGGCTGCCTACTCCATCTGTGGAAGAGCTGAGTTTGGTTCCCATGAACACTCACAACTGTTCATAACTCCAGTTCCAGGGGTTCATAACTCCAGTTCCAGGGGATTTGATACTTTGATCTCCATCAGCAACTACACACACACACACACACACACACACACACACACACACACACACACACAGAGAGAGAGAGAGAGAGAGAGAGAGAGAGAGAGAGAGAGAGAGAGAGGAGGTGAGAGAGAGAGGGAGGGAGAGAGGAGACAGAGACAGAGAGAGAGAGAGAGAGAGAGAGAGAGAGAGAGAAATGAAGGGAGGGAGGGAGGGAGAGAAAGAGGGGGGAGAGAACCTAAATAAGAAAGTAAATATTAAGAAAGAACGCCTTGTGGGCAGGCACAATGGAAAGCAGTTTGAAGCCTTTATAAGACCATCAGGAAAACTTAAGATGAAAATAATATATCTCTTTCAATAACAGAATATCAGTTTAAGCAAAAGAAAGATGGAAAGAGACAGAAGGATGAAAGGGACAGATGGTAGGAGAAAGGGAGAAAGAGAGAAAGGGAGAAAAGGGAGAAAGGGAGAAAGGGAGAAAGGGAGAAAGGCAGGGTGGGAGAGAGAAAGGCTGTGTAACTAAATAGATAAAGGAACTTGGAGGTAGAGACCTTGGACTCTAACCAACCTGAGATGGTTCCACCACGCTTCCAAAGCCCTTCCCATGGCACTACTGTAGCTACAGGCAACAGCTGCTGTCCATATTTTGAGTGTGAGAGTATGTAATAATGACTTCCCAATATTCTCGAATGCTAGGGTGTGATGTCTTTATTTTAGGGTCAGCTGCTGCCTCAAGAGAACAAGCAGAAGCCAGACCCATATGACCAGGTGAGGCATGGAATAACCTTGTCCAACTCAGAACGGAGAATCTGTTTTGACCCTTGCTCACTTAAGTTCATGGAGGGGTTACATGGGAAGCCACCAGATTCTAGATAATCTGAGATTTTCCTCCAGGAAACTATGTGTGCTGAGGTCTACCCTACCATCTCCTGGAAAATGAGAGTGGAGCATTCTCCTGGCCTTGGGCTTGGGGGGGGGGGGTCCCAGCAGGTGGCTCATACAAGTTCCTGTGTTTTCTTTCCCAAGTTGATATCTGACAAGTTTAGACGCTCAAAGGCTATTGCCTGGGAACTGCAAGCCAGGAGGTTGAAAGAAAAACACTCATTTGGGGAGTGCACTCCCAAGACAGAGAAAAGGATGGTGCTTTATCCCAGAAATTGGTACAATTTTGTGTGCCTGGGAACCAGCAAGATCAAACTGGATATACCAGAAGCTTGTAGCACAAAGAGGTCCAAGTACTGCATGGTACCAAGGACACAAAAAGATGATCACAGGATCCAAGTTCACTATGAGATCTAGATCCATTTCCTGCTTCTGCATGGGCATCCATTGCTCTAGAACCCAAGGGGCCATCCATAAAGACTATGCTTTACATCTGGCTACACACAGAGGGAGCCATGGTGGGCCCCATGTAAGAAAGCCAAAGTTAGGGTTAGGGAAGAGTAAAACAAGACCACCAGGGACTGAGGTACAGTGGGTGCCTGTCTTCGTTCTTTGAGCTTCAACCAGTAATGGGGTAGCTTTCCCTTCACACTGAGTCATCTGAGGCCATGATACTAATTACCAACACAGACTGTCTGGGAGAAAAATGTGAGTAGAGAACTCTGTGTGATATTAGAATAGTCAGAAAGCGTGCTGGGCATATTCAAGGTTCCTTCTTGGGGCCCAGAAAAGCTGCTCTAAGAGAGACAAAACCAGCTCTGTCATTCACCTCCCCTCAATGCCAGATCTCCTCATTCAACATGTCCTCATATCCTCATGTCATGGGACAGCTATTCTTTCTTTAAAAACTAAAGCCATCAGTTCAAAGATCTTATTAACCTCCAGTACTGGAGATGAGCTTGAGTCTAATTTTATCTAAAAGAAAAGCAAAATATTGACTCAATTACTCCTCAGGTTCTCTGCGCATGCCACTGAGGACTGAGGATGCTGGATCATTCCTGGATAAAACCCACAACACTTCCCCATGGACAGTCCCACATCCTGCAAAGAACACAGCTGTGCCTGGATCTTAAACTCTGGCGCAGGCAGAGGATGGAATGCCATAAACTTGGGAGTAAAACCTTGAAAAATTGCCTCTGAGCAAGAGCAGCATTGGATTTAACATTAGATCTAATAAAAACCCATTTAGATTTAAGAGAAAAGGAATGGACAGTCAGTAAAAGAACAAGTCAGTGGCTCAAAGGACAATCTAAGGAGTAGTGATTGGTTGGCTTCTGTCTAAAGTCAATGCCCAAGCCAGGAGAAGCATCTGTGACCTGGCCTGGTCTAGCTAATGGTTGATGGTGCCTCCTTGACTGTTGCTGTCTGGGAGCCCAATTAAAAGGCATCTTTAAAGACAGCCAGGCAATCCCATTAGAAGAGTATGTGCAAAGGTTAAACCATGCTGCAGGCATGGAAATGATGGGAAGAGCAGCAAAGTGCAGCTTCTACTTCCCAAAGTTGGCTTAGATCAAACACTGACTCTCCATGTGCCTGCATGCAGATGATCCCAGCCTGTAGTTACAGCTCTTAAAGGCTGAGGTAGAAAGAGCTTGAGTTTAAGGCCAACCTGGGCTGTGTGATGAGTTTGAGGCTAGCTTGAGCTACACAGTCCAGATAGATAGATAGATAGATAGATAGATAGATAGATAGATAGATAGATAGACAGACAGACAGATAGATATGGATGGATGGATGGATGGATGGATGGATGGATGGATAGATGGATGAATGGATGGGGAAAGGAAGAGGAAGAAGAACTAAGGGCTAGGGATGTAATGTACTGGTAAAATGTTTGATTTGCTAAATAATTCAATTCCTAGCACTGTTAGAAAAAAAGGAAGGAAGGAAGGAAGGAAGGAAGGAAGGAAGGAAGGAAGGAAGGAAGAAGGAAGTCCATTTTCTTTGTGTCATTGGCCCTCTCTAGGATGCAAGTGCTATGGATCTACATCTCAGACCTGGAGCACTATGGATGGAGCACTATGCATGGAGCACTATGCATAGAGCACTATGGATGGGTCCCTTGGGTGTCAACATTAGCAGCAGACCCCCCCCACCAGAGTATACTATCAGCATTGTTCTTCAGTAATTTCAAAGAGACTTTTCAAAATCCTGAATAAAGGAAAAGGACAAGCTAAGTCCTATAGTCTTGTTTACATCCTAAAATTCAACATGTACAAAAAGTCATGGAATTTTCTTTCTTTATGGTTTCTTCTTACTGAACTTTCTTAACATGTGTAGCTGAAATGTCAGCTTTCCTCATAGAATCCATTCCTGATGCATCTGACCCAAAAGATTCACTCCTTCCTCTAGGTTCCAATAGCTCTGGGAGCCTTCTTCTCTCATAGAGCTGTAGAGCTGTCCACTGATGTGTCTCATCCTTGCCAGCCTTGCTCTCTTATTCCCTGAAGCTACCACTGTGCTACTTGCATGTACACACACCCATACCCACAGTCACACACACACACACACACACACACACACACACCCTACAGTCAGTAAAGAAATACAAAGCATAACTGACTAATACTCTTACTTCAGAGAGCCATATACAGTGATCAGATAAATGACTATAAGGAAAAAGACATTGTAAGGTATCACACAGCATTAGGAAGGCTGAGAACCACGGCTCTATTCTCGCCACGCTGGCCTTCAAACTCAAGAGATCAGCCTGCCCCTGCTTCCTGAGTGCTTGGATTAAAAATATGTCACCACCTTAGCTATTTAACCTTTCTAAAAAAAACTATACATACGCCTACATAATATTGTTTATCCATAGGAAATAAATGATTCTGATGTAAATAGTGATGTTCAAGTTAGGATGAAAAATAAATTGTAAGATTTCTTTGAAATGTATGGCAGGCGTCTTTAAAACCCAAGCTTCTTTACACACATTGTCACACTATTGTCCCCCTGATCCACAGCTCTGGTTTCTGAGGTTCCAGATACCCACACTATTCTGAAAACACTAAATAAAAAAATCCATAAATGAGTGATTCATCTGTGTTAAAATGCTTGCCATTCTGAGCTCTGTGAGGACATCTTACATGGTCCAGCATCCTACCAGGATGTGAGTCATGGTCCAGGCACAGCTTCCCCATACACAAACCACCTACCTACTGGTTACTCACTAGCCCTTGGATTATCAGATAGACTGTTGCAGCCCCACGGTACTTGGTGACTCTTATTATTAATTAATTCAGCAAAGTACAAAAGTAGAAAGGACAGAGAATTGAAAATGTCAAAGGGAAGCTAGTGAAAATGTTGACAAGGAAAAAAAAAAGAGAAACATTTGCTAAGGTCTGTGATCAGTCTCACACTGTGCCTAATGTACAAGCATTAGTTAAATACGTACAGGAAAAAAAATCACACTATTTGGAGTTCAGTGCAAGTATGGTTTCAGACATCCACCAGAGGTGTTGAAATGTAGGTCCTCATTACAAACTTATGTCTAGGTGATACTGTGGGTTTTCAGGTACTTACACATGTTCTTTTCATTTCTCAGTGGGTTTTTTTTTTTGAGCCAAAGTTTAGATAATATACAGGTAATGTCAACCTTCTCTCTGTGGCCACTGCCCCTCCAGAGATGGGTGCTCAAGGTCTAAAAGGAACACACTGCACTTTGGGCCTCACCTGTGCTGTCAGGCTGCTGGATCTGTAGGTCACTGGCTAGGGGATAAAGAAATGGTTGGCCTCCCAACTACCTCTGAGCCTGGCTTATCTGAACATACGTGGGCCTACTGACCCATCACAAAGTAACTAAAGTTTTTTAGGCAGAGGTTAAACCCAGGGATTCCAACATGTCAGGTCTGATCACTGTCTTCAACAAATGTAATGATGAGAAGAAAGGGATTTTGATTAAATGGCCATTCTGCAAAGATGGTAGTTAAGTGTTTCTGTCTATCTTCATGATACTGATAGGAATTTGGGGTTTAAACAGAAGAACTAGATCGGGAAGTAAGAACAAGAACAAATCTTAAGCAGCCTTGGTCAAAGTGCAATCTGTTTGCTGATTATCTCAGTTGCATCACTAAGGAAAGGCCCAGTTTCCATGAAGCGCGATTGCTCCTCCTTAGGAGTGATGTCATCAAGGGTGGTTATGGTGGTTTGAATAAGAATGGCTCATACATTTGAATGCTTAGTCATCGGGAAGTGGAATTATTTGAAGTGATTAGAAGGATTAGGAGATGCGATCTTGGTAAGAGCAAGTGTGGCCTTCATGGAGGAGGCATGTCACTGGGAGTGGGCTTTGAAATTTCAAAAGCCCACACAAAATCCAATCTCTCTTCTGCCAGTAGATCAGGATGTAGCTCACAGATACTTCTCCAGCACCATGTCTGCCTGCCTTCATGCTCCCTGCCATGAAGATAATGGACTAAGCCCCTGAAACAATTTAATGTTTTATTTTATGAGTTGCCTTAATCATGGTAACCCTTTACAGCAATAGAATAGTGACTAAGACAGTGGTCATTCTGCTAGGCAACCTTGCTTCTGGAATCCATGGTAATTGCAGGTTTAGGACAATGAGAGTACTTTCACGAGGGCTGGGAATGTGGCATTGAAAGGATGGCAGTAAGTTCCTTCTATAACTGTTATTGTTGTGTCTTTAACACTGAAGGGGGGTGAGACAGGTTAGGTGTCATCAAGTTTTAAAAGGGTCCTCATTCAATATCACCATACCTATGTGCAGAACTGAGTTGGAGTCTGACCAAAGAAAAGAAGCTGGATAGAAATGAAGGCTGGTGTGTATGACACTTTTAGTTATGTTGTGAACCCAAATGAGGAGCCACTTTCAGCAAAGGCAGCTTCCAAGTGTTTGTCATAACAGCACCACGGCCACGCTTTGAAGCATGGCAAAGCCCTTGGCCCTCTCATGCACTCGAGTCTGGCCTTCCTGTTTGTTCCTCAGGAATTTGAACAACCCCATTCAGTGGACTTTCCTAGCCCAGAACGTGCACTTCTTTCCAGCAGCTCTGTAGGTTATGACCATTCACCCAACCAGAGAGCCTGGGTATTTTCAGGATATGAGGGTGTGCAGAGGCCAGTGGGCAACAATTCTCCAGCCTCGGTTCAAAAGTAGTAATAAAGAGTCAGAGTGCTCTTCTTTTGATGTAAGACCTCCTCTGTGTTCTCATTTCCCCCTTCTTCCTATGACTACTTGTAAAGTAAAATGAAATCTCTCTTTAAATATTTGCTATGCTGATGAAGCTGAGCGATTTCCCCTTTACTTCCATTGCCTCTGATGACTTTAACCTTCGCATATCGCAAAACAAACCCCAGCTGGCAGCTACTTTCAAATGCACTGGAACACTGAATCTGTTTCTGGCACATCCGACCCTTCCTAGTATCCTGCCTTGATTGCTAGAATCACATATGTCTCACTCTACGTCTGATCAGCTGCTACCATAAAAAACTGAATGTAAGCAAGATGAGAGAAAAAGTCACACTGAGGCTCCCTTTAGAGGAGGAAATCTCAGTCTTACTGTCACATGGCCTGTCAAGATGTCCTTGTAAGGACCTTCTCTGCCTATCACATGCAGTGACAATTGCTCAGGTTATAATGGAAGAAGGAGAAAAAACAATGCTTCTTGTGCTTCAGTGTGTACTTCCACGGTCCAGAATCATTTTATCTCTTCACTAGGGTTGTATCGCATGGGCACTTTTAGCACCAAAGAAAATTCTTAATAGAACAAAAATAAATTTTACTATCTGATTTACAACAACCATTTTTTCCATATTACTTTCTTTGGTGAAGCTGTGTGTGTGTGTGTGTGTGTGTGTGTGTGTGTGTGTGTGTGTGTGTGTGTGTTGTTAAAGCAGATATCAAATCGTTCAACTTTTCACCAAATCTTAGTGAAACCTAACCTGTTCTGACATATTAAGAAGTAGTTAGGACCTTTAGAAGTGACTATCCCCCCAAAACTGAATTGATCCATTCATGAGTTAGTGAACTTATGGGTTAATAAGTTAGTTCAATAGTATGTCATTAAAATGATACCTTGGGAATAAGATATTTTCATTGCAAAGCCAACATATAATCTTGGGTTAACATGATACTTTTTGCAGTGTAGAATGTAGCAATGTGGATTGCCCTGTCTTTGAGCTAGCCTGTAGCAATGTGGATAGCCCTGTCTTTGAGATAGCTAATGTTCGCAATTTGTTATGCTTATGTGCCTTCTGACTTGCACAGTCTGTCTTCCCTTGAGTTCTCTGTGTTTGTTCATAAATAAATTTTATTGGTTAAGCCTAGGTTTTGTGAGGTTTCACTTGTAGATTGGCACATTTTGTTCTGCAATTGTTATCAGTTACTTAGTTTACTGTAAACAGTTTAAATCTACCTATATCAGGAATGCGCTTCATTTAACAGTTTAAGAACTTATGAAATAAATTTGTAGTGATGTAATCAGGAAAAAAAAAAGATACCTTGGATCAGTCTCCTGGACAAGGCCCCTAAGTCATGTGATGAGCTAAGACATAGTAGGACTAAGTAAGGCAAGAGTCTCACTATAGATTCACTTCCTGTCCTGTGCTCACAACTTAGGACCTCTTGGTCTTCATACAGTAAGCTGAATAAACCCTTACTGAACTTTACCAGATGTGGGACTCAATCATAGAAACAGAAAATATGCCTTGAGATGTAAGTGTTGGTTTTATGAGCACTGTACCCAAGCTTTATAAATACATTGCTTATCCCCATTAAAATCCCAATTCAATTCTTCACAGAGTTAGAAAGAGAAATTCTCAAATTCGTTTGGAATAACAAAAAACCCAGGATAGCAAAAACTATTTTCAACAATAAAAGAGCTTCTGGAGGAATCACCATCCCTGACCTCAAGCTGTAATACAGAGCAATAGTGATAAAAAAACTGCATGGTATTGGTACAGAGACAGGCAGGAAGATCAGTGGAATAGAATTGAAGACCCAGAAATGAACCCACACACCTACAGTCACTTGATCTTTGACAAAGAAGCTAAAACTATTTAGTGGAAAAAGGACAGCATTTTCCACAAATGGCGCTGGTTCAACTGGAGGACAAAATGTAGAAGAATGCAAATTGATCCATTCTTATCTCCTTGTACAAAGCTCAAGTCCAAGTGGTTAACGGATCTCCACATAAAACCAGATACACTGAAACTATTAGAAGAGAAGGTAGAGAAGAACCTCGAATACTTGGGCACAGGGGAAAAGTTTCTGAACTGAACACCAATGGCTTATGCTCTAAGATCAAGAATTGACAAATGGGACTTCATAAAATTGCAAAGTTTCTGTAAGGCAAAGGACACTGTAAATAGGACAAAACAGCAACCAATAGATTGGGAAAAGATCTTTACCAATCCCACATCTGATAGAGGGCTAATATCCAATATATACAAACAGCTCAAGAAATTATACTCCAGACAACCAAATGACCCTATTAAAAATGGGGTACAGAGCTAAACAAAGAATTCTCAACTGAGGGAACTCGAATGGCCAAGAAGCACCTAAAGAAATGCTCAACATCCTTAGTCATCAGGGAAATGCAAATCAAAACAACCCTGAGATTCCACCTCACACCAGTCAGAATGGCCAAGATCAAAACCTCAGGTGATAGTAGATGCTGGCAAGGATGTGGAGAAAGAGGAACACTCTTCCATTGTTGGTGGGATTGCAAGATGGTGCAACCACTTTGGAAATCAGTCTGGTGGTTCCTCAGAAAATTGGACCTGAGGACCCAGCTATACCACTCCTGGGCATATACCCAGAAAATGCTCCAACATATAACAAGGACATATGTTCCACTATGTTCATAGCAGCTTTATTTATAATAACCAGAAGCTGGAAAGAACCCAGATGTCCTTCAACAAAGGAATGGCTACAAAAAATGTGGTACATTTACACAATGGAGTATTACTCAGCTA
This sequence comes from Arvicanthis niloticus, assembly GCF_011762505.2. Taxonomy (NCBI): domain Eukaryota; kingdom Metazoa; phylum Chordata; class Mammalia; order Rodentia; family Muridae; genus Arvicanthis; species Arvicanthis niloticus. The sequence continues at coordinate 16,494,365 of NC_133437.1, forward strand.
TTAAAAACAATGAATCACTGTTTCTCTCAGAGAGCTGGTTTCTCTCAGCTTCTGACTGAATTGCTCTGCTGATAAAAACTGCCTCTGAACTCTGTGAACTGAAACTGACTGTACTGACTGCACAAACAGAATAGAGTGGAACTGCACTAAACTCAACTGAACTCAATTGCATTCAACTTAACTGTACTAAATTCAACTGCATTCAACTGAAGTGTAACAAACTCAACAGAACTCCACTCTCTCCCTGCACTCTTCTTAAGTGGCTTCTTTTTTCTGAGTGTTCTCATGAAGTTGGGTTTATCCTAACTCTGACTCATTCTGTTAAATCTTTCTCTGATTCATCATTTTATCTGTCCCTCAATTAAATTAAAAAAGCATTCTTCTACAGTCTTGTGTAAGGTTTCTTATGAAAGATCTCTGTGATGCTAAAGGTTTCTCTTTATCCTGATTAATTCACTTCTTTTACAAAGACCAAAACTGAGCTTGGTCTATAAAAGTATACATTGAATGAAATGTGATTTTTCCCTTCTTGAGGCCAGCTTTGTCATGGATATCATCACTCAGTTCATTCACCCCAGACTCTGAGAAGACAGTAGTTCAATTTAAGGGACCCCAGATCATAATGTGGGGTTCTTAGGACTCTTTTCCTGACTTAAGAGGACAACGTGAACTACAGCACATGTTCCTTTGTGCTAAATTTTATCTTGGGCCAAATGGAGGCCACATACCTTTCCTACCAATACCAAAGGTGTGGTTGAAACACGATAACACACACCAAAGGGCCTTGAAAATCCGACATGTTTCATCATCACTGTAGAGATGCAGCTGTTTGAACACACCTCAGACACTCCCAGCTCCTAAGTGCCAAGGACACTAGACTCCTTCTAGAGCTGTGAAGCAGAAACTACAGCGTTACTGCCTTCCTGAGATAAAAGAGCTAGGGCATGGAGAAAAAAATATCAGAGTTGCAGTTCAAGCACAAATGGACATACAGTGTTCTTGGTAACTAAGGAGAGGTTATACTGTTTCTCATAGTGCTGACAGCTTATCGACTGCTTTGTAAACTTTTTGGCAGACATTCAATGTTTATGATGAAATTATTTCTAGTTCTCCAAAGCCTTAGAGAATATTTGTATTCTGAAGCATCAGTGACACAGAGTTTGTAGAATGGTGTCTACCAACAGAAAGTAGCATATAAAATAGAAATTTGAAAGCATGGGTAAAGCAAAGTGTTATCATGTATAAGATACACATCAAGCTGCCATGGCAGCATTTACAAACTGCTTTAAATATGATCATCTAGAAAACATATTTTAGTGGATGGAACTTCAATTTAGCAACCAGTTTAAGAACACATTTAATTGTCTCCTGTGGTGGTTCTTACCACAAGTGGAAAAATCCATTCACTCTAGCTTCTAAATCTCAAACAACTGAATCAAATTAAATTGTGTTCACGGGAGAGTGAACAGGATAATAAGAGGTCAGAAAACCTGTCACTTTAAGATGGCTAAAAGCTTTTGATATATTCAGTTGCTCTTCCAATCTTTGAAAAACTACCATATAAATATTGGCACAGAGAACTGTTCCTTAACTGAGAAGGAATGAACTTTTAGCCTACTGAAATGTATAGAAAGAAAAATGTCAAGTTCAGTGGCTTCCATGTTTGTTAAATTCTCATAAAAAGCACCTGTCTTTTCTCTACTATTACCACTTCAGACAGGGACAAATGTTGTTGAAGATTAACACAGTTGATCTGTGTGGTGACTTGCATCCATCCATCTCCAACATCCTCATTGATTTATTTAGAAAGGGACATCTGGTCAACCTCAGAGTCACTGATGGAGCAGACTGGTAAATTTAGTCACCATTGTCACTTTTCTCCTACATTGAAACAACTGAACTGTCATTAGTCTAAAGCCCATAGGTGTCTGGATTCTTCTGTGTTGGTCTGGGACATCTAGTCTCACTGGTCTGAAGAGGGATATTGTCAAGATCACCAAATAGCTTCACCTCTTCATGTTCTTATTTCAAATCTTGGTTTCATTTTTTATTTGCCAACCATATTCTCGGTTGCACAGGGTCCAAGTACAATAAGAACATATGCTGTTAATACCTGCAGTAGTCAGTGTCACTGAGAAGAGAGACAACAATGCAAGTGTTGCTGAAAACAAATGTGAGGTGCTGTGTCAAGTAAGGACTATGATGATGACAAGAAAAATGGGCAAGATAAATATGGATTGTGGGACAGGCTCTAGGTTTATTCTGCAGCTGTGTGACTTAAAGTTGGAGATGGGAAAGGCTTTCTGAAAACTGAGTGACTTGAGCAGCGAACTATCTCCCTATTTCTGATACATTTATTTATTGGGAGGCTAGAAATGCCCCTATATGCATACAGAAGTCAGAGGACAACTTTCAGGAGTTTATTCTCTTCTTTTATCATGTGACTCCAGGAATCAAACTCAGATCATTGGGCTTAGGGGCAAGCAACCTTATCCACTGAGCTATCTAACTGGTCTGGCTATCTCCTCATTTCTAAGCATGGGTAGTTAGAAATGAATCCCTGACCTTGAAAAACAAAACCTGACATGTCTATCATCTCTTATTACCAAAATTCTTCAGTGGCCAAAACATAATTTAGCATTGTATTCTCAAGGTATATAATAGTGGATATGTTGAAATGCAAAAATAATATATAAAAATGGCTAGAGCATGATTCTCTCTTTGGTTTTTAATATTTTAGTTTTTATTATATAATGTCTTTCCAAACAGAAATAAAGAAAAATCAAGCCTAAATAAAGTAGTGTCTTTTTTGTTTTTTTAAATGTGTATGCATGTGTGCCTGGGCACATGTATGTGTAAGTGCCTGAGTGCATATATATGTTTCACTAGTGTGTAGGTGCATATAGAGAACAGAAAAGGACATTAGATGCCCTGGAAGTGGAATTATAGGTGGTTGTAAATTACCTAATGTGTGTGCTGGGAAGAGAACTCGGTCCTTTGCAAGACCAGCAAGTGCTCTTAAGCAATGAGCCATAATCTCTCAAGCCCCATGAATAGGCAACATACTTTACAATTTGCCTGGTTTAAGTTGTAAATAATTGGGTAAATTTGCCCAATGAATTGGGAAACTTCACAGCACTGAAGACTTCTAACCAGACTTTCAATTTGTTAAATTACAAAAATGACAGAAAGACCCCCCCTTTAAAACAAATAGATAATGTGAAAGAATTGATTTTTAAAATATGTGTAAGGTATGTAAGGCCCTGAGTTTGATCTCTAGCCAAAAAGGGAAGAGCAGGAAGAGGAGGAAAATGAGCAGGAAAAGAGGGAGGGAAAATGGAAGAGAGGGAAGGAAGATGAGAGGGAAAAAAAGGAGGAGAAAGGATACATCTGTAAGTTAAGACAACTTCACCAAATTACACTTTTTCAAACTAAAACTTGTAGTCAAACAATGTCTTTGTGAAGGAGTCTCAATTTGTAGCACAGACTATAAAGTACTCTCATTTTCTTCAGAGTTCTATACCAATGAAATAACAAGAAATGTAAGTTAGAATTTATAGACACAATTCTTCTTGTTACCATTAACAGTAAAAATGTCCAATAATGGTGACAAATGGGGGAAACTCCGAGGCATTTAAACTACAGCACTCTGAGTAATTAAATTAGTAATTTCCCCTTAGTTTTCTTTAAGAATAGGGCCTGATGTTCCTTGGTCCAGCCTTGATCAGAGATTTTTCTGCCTCAACCTCCCCAGCAGCTAGAAGTAAAACCAAACACCATCATGCTCAACCTCTCTAGGATTTTTGAGAATTCTCCTAAGAATATAATCTATTTTAAACAAGCTTAAAACTCATTTGTGAAAGAGGGCATTTGCACATTTTAGTTCTTGCCCACCATAGACGGATAAACTTTACATATGATTGTAAACACTTAAAGAATAAATGGCATCGCAAGGAAGGCTGGAAATGGTGAGGAGTTGTTGGGACACAAGTGGCTGACAACTGGACCATAGCCACATCTGTCATGTCAGTAAGAAAATGGAAGCAGACAAAGTGGACAAAAATCAAATGTTATAACACAGAACTCAGAACTTTGCATAGATGAAAGTATTCTCAACCTCACGAGAACTTATGCAGTTGCCAATTAGAACACTGCAATGTTTGCCTATTGCTTTGGGCACCACAAAAACGACTTTATAATATTCCAAGGAAACATGATGGGAAGGAAACACTACCAGTGAAGAGACATTGATAAAGCCAACTGAGAAGAGTCACGCAGCAATACTGATTTTTTTTTCTGAGTTCCTGGTGCCATTAATGGCTAACAGGGTGTTATCATAATAATCTATGCAGAACAATTATAAATTTAAGCAACTATAGCACTTATATAACATAATGTGTATGGTACCTGTATAACTGAGGTGATATATGTAACTGTTTGACAACAAAAATGAAAGGGAGATTTGACTTTTGAAAGAACAGAACTGTAAATGAGATGAATATCCATACATTCCTTGCGTGAGAGTATGCCACGATTTAGGTGGGTGGCACAGAAATAAATCAAGCACAAAGTCACAGTTTTACTTCTTTGAAGAGTAACTGCACACAGAATTAAGAGTATTATCATAATGGAAGTTACAGGGGAACATGATGAGTGAGGAAAGGCACAGAAAGGATGCAGCAAGTTCTGCACGTAACCTTTGGCTCACACCTTTCACTAGGTCTTGAACTGTGTGTAAACTCTAAGAAGCATGACAGAAAACTACCTCAGAGAACTGAAAAATCATAAAGACTGTAGCTGTCCATGAGAGAGAAGGCAGCCTGGACATTGCACTAGCCACGAACACTGTCTGCTAGAATTAAAAGAAATTGTCTTCAGAGGAAAGCAATAGAATTGAGTCTAGCTATAACCACCAATATGTTCAATACACACTAACAAGTCATTGATCATGCAGTCAACAATAAATAAAACAAAAGCTCAACATGAAACTGTGGTACTGAGAAAATATGACCCAGATGTCAGAACTAGTAGACAGGGCTTCCACCTATTAAAAGTCCATGGAGAGAGAAGAGAAACTGGTTTAACTGATTCATAGATGGGGAAACAGAAATTATTTTATAAGACCAAATGGAAAGATTGTTTTTATATTTTATTTGTTCCTTGCTTTGTTTTCCGGGGTCTTTGGTGATAGTCCTAAGATAAGGTCTCTCTATGTAGTCATCTAAACTAGCCTAGAATTCCCCAACCCCTGCTTCCATCTCCTAAGTGCTGGAATTTCAGGTGTTGTTGCCACCATGCCCATCTCCAAACAAAAAGTTTCAAACTTAAAAACAGAACATCTGAGGATGTTCTGCTGAAGCAGAAGATACCTGAAGCACTATCACAGCTCAGAAAGATTTTCCAAGTGGAAGAGTAGGTGAAGCCACCCTGCTACAGGGAAGCCAGCTGATCAGGTTCAGGCAGGCTTGCTCCACATCAAGGCTCTGTCTACATTGACATCATGGGTATTGGTCTGCATATTTCATGGTGCTATTGGCTAGAACATCCTTTGTAAAAAGAAATCTGTCTGTAGTGACAAGAAGTGGCCTCCACCTTTGTCACCATCGTCTTTGTTCACATTCCCATGTATGTTAGCTCTAGGGTAGTCAACCATCCCTGACAACAATAGCAGTTTGCCTCAGTTGTGCTATGCCTAGTAAACTATCTGATACAATACAAAATAAGTACTTCAGGGGAAAATAACAGAGTCAAAGTCTCCCAAAGGTCTAGTGGGTGCTGTAGATGTTGTCACAAATGGGTCCCCTCCATGTGTCTGCCCATGCCTGTGTTCCAGTACCTTTGTTGTCCCAATCCTAATCTTTTTTCGTCCAGATCATGGTGCCACCCAGGACACTCACCACCACCCATGAGTCTGTATCTGGTTGAACCTGGGACTACTCCTCTTTTTACATGAGAGGTGCACGAGCTCAAGCCACAACCAATGGGAAGGCTTTCCGAGTCATGGTCTTGCTAGCCCACACTACGATGAGGCATCTAACCCAATCGTGGACTCTTTCTTCCTCATCATCTTACTCTCAAGAACTCACAAGTTCTCACACACAGAGTTAACAGGAAGGGGCGTGTTTGCACAACCCTGGTGCATGCCCTGGAGATGAAGTGTAAACTATGTCTAAATGGTTGCACTTCAGGCTACAGTGATGAGCCTTTAGGCATAATAGCCCATAGGCACTAAATGTGGACCACTTCAGGAAGGGCATTTCCCTGAGGAAGGCTCTTGTCATTGCAACAGACCTGTTGGCACTGACAGAAGCTTACAGAAGCTGTCTTCTGAGCATTCTCTGCAGCTGGACAGCTACTCCTCCCTTAAGGGCAGACCTGAGCAGTGTGATCAAAAGGATGGAAACAGTGGAGGGGGTGTCCCAAACCACAGCTGACAAAACCTCACCCGTAAGTACATAAAGTGTAAAATACTATTGTAATGCAAAACTCTTTAGCAAAGGAAATGTAACTATGGCTTCATATAACCACATGGATAAGTACCCCATAAATTATTATTAATTATGTAAGAAAAATTTAACTTAATTGTGGGAAAGCCTGGCGAATATCATCTTAACCATGAGGAAAACATGGAGGAACTTATATCTAGTGTAAAATGAAATGTCAATGGGGCAACATTTTGATGAGCAGCTGACACAGAGTGCTTTGTAGGAATCTTTTGTTTCTTCTGAAATCTCAAGTGATAGTAAAATGAAACATTTCTTACAAAGTTGTTGCCAGGAGTGATGGCACATGCCTATAATACTAACACACATACAGACAAACAGGAGGATCATGAGTTCAAGTCCAACATGGACCACACAAAGAGATGCTCTGTCTCAGCAGATGACAGGAGATATATAGACAGGATGTTTTGAATTTTAAATGAAAAGGCCAATTCAGTATCACATTTCCAGACATGTAAATTTATCATATAGATCTATAACTTCAGGCTACTTTCCATGATATGGAAAAAAGTTAGTATTGTGTGAATAACTAAAAGAAATTCAAGACTTTGAATAAGGGTAGCATTATTGACACAAGAATGAACATATGTAACATTTATCATTTATGTACACATTATATATGTGACTATAAATAAGTCAAACAGCACTGTCTTAGTTAGGGTTTGCATTGCTGTAAAGAGACACCTTGACCAAGGTAACTCTTATAAAGAAAACATTAATTGGATCTTGCCTACAGTTCCAAAGATTCAGTCCATTATCACTATGGCAGGAAACATGGCAGCTTCCAGGTACACATGGTGCTGGAGATGAGCTGAGGGTTCTTGATCCACAGGTAGCCAGGAGGAGACTAAAATTCCACACTGGGTGGAGCTTGAACATAGAGACCTCAAGGTCACCCCAACAGTGACATGCTTCCTTCAACAAGGCCACACCAACTCCAATAAGGCCACACCTTCTAGTAGTGCTGCTCCCTATTGCCAAGTATTGAAACATGTGAAGCTATGGGGGCCAAACCTATTCAAACCACCACATTCCACTTCCCAGCCTCCATAGGCTTATAGCCATAATTGCCATAACATAATACAAAATGCATTTACTCCAACTTCAAAAGTCCCATAATCTATCACAGCCTCAACAATGTTTAAAAGTCCAAAGTTCAAAGTCTCTTCTGAGATTTATGTAATCTCTTAATGTAATTCCCTATAAAATCAAAAAAAAAAACCAGATCATATATTTCTAACATATCATGACACAGGATACACATTACCATTCCAAATCACAGGAAAGAGAGCACAGTGAGAAGATATTGGACCAAACCAAGGGGGAAAACCAGCTGGGCAAATTCCAAGCTCTGCATCTCCATATCTGATGCCAAGGACTCTTCAGATCTCCAATTCATTTCATCTTTGTTGACTCAATACACCTCTTTCTTGTGGGCTGGTTTCACGCCCTGTTAGCAGCTTTTCTTGGCAAGTATCCCAGGGCTCTGGCATCTCTAACATCTTGGGGTTTCCAAGGCAACTTCAACTTCACGGTTTCTTGTTCCAATGCCTGGGATCCACACATGATCTTCTAGGCTCCTCCAAAGGGCTTGGGTCACTTCTCCAGCTCTGCCTTCTGTAGCATTCTATGCTCTGGTTGACTCCACTTCACCTCTGCTGCTCTTCTTGGTGGTCATCTCATGGTACTGGCATCGCCAATACAATGTGGTTTTCTGGTGCAACTAGGCTTCACCAACAGCCTCTTATAGTGCCAAGCCTCAACTTCTTTCCATGACCCCTTCAGTCCTGGACCTTCAACTTCCATTGAGGTTGCACCAATGGCCTTTCCTGGCCTCTCACAGTGCCAAACCTCAACTGCTCTTTATGAACTCTTCATGCCTTCAAAACCAGTACCACCTGAGCGATTCTTACACATTACCAAGTCCAGCTGCCAGCACAATCTCTGGAACACAGCTTCTTTATGCTCTCAGCAAACACCTCCCAGATTTTAAATCAGTGATGCTCTTCTTAAACACAGTTAATTCTTAGGTCCAGCTAACCAGCATCAGTTTGTCCCAGTAATCTCTTCTATTCTTGACTCTTAAAGCAAGAGCCACGTGGCCAAAGCTGCCAAGTTCTACTGCTTGCTGGGGCTGGAATATGGCCCCCTTGTTTTATTATATCTTCACCAGCTTTCTGTTTTCAATGGTTTCCTTCACTGCTTAAGCTTGGCTGTCTTGGAACTTGCTCTGTAGACAGATCTTGAGCTCAGAGATCTGCATGGCTCTGTCTCCTGAGTGCTAGTCTTACAGATATGTACCTCCATGCCAGGATCTAAGTTTTCCTTTACCTAGAATTTTAGCTGTACCAGGCTTGCTTTAAAGCCAGAGATGTGATTGCCTATGTCTTTTGGGATTAAATGCATGTGCCACCATGCCTAGATCTAAGCTTTTTTAAAAAATTCCTTTTCACAAGATCGTTATAAGTTCTAGATTTTAGCTCATTCTGGATATAGCCAAGCTGACAACCAAGAATAGCCATCACAATTTGTTAATTTGGTAATATATCCGATCTCCTTACGTCCAGATGAAAGCAATAACTAGGTCATAATGACACCTAACATGATGTAACTATCCCTCATACAACTGCAAACACATAAACAATAAGCTTAGCTGGGTGGAATCCTGACCCCACGGCACCATTCTCTTAATTCCAGATAATATTCTTCTTAAACACAGAATGTAGCTCCATTCCTCTTTCTGGTGCCCTTCAACATTTGAACTATACATTTTGTAATTTTCTTATTTTAGTTTATTGCATCTAATCAAAAGGCTCTTCATAAGAGTGAACCATGGGATAAAGTCTATGCAAGATTAATTTGGGGTTTCTTTTGTCAACAAAATTATTCTAAATCTCTTCACCTTAGCCTCAGGCTGGTTCTTCAGACAAGAGTAAAAAGCAGCCACATTCTTCACCAAACTATCACAAGAACAGTCTCCAGGCCACAAAAATTCTCTGATTTTTTTTTTCTTGAGTCAGGCCCCCACAGTTCAAATTGCCCTCAGCACCAATGTCTTCCATGCATCTACTTTTATTTAAGTGGTTCATTGAGCCCCAGTTAAAGCATTTCACTGCTTTCCAAAGTCCCCAAATCCACATTCCTCCAAACAAAAGTAAGGTCAGGCCTATGACAGCAATACTCAAGTCCCTGGCACCAACTTTTGTCTTAGGGTTTCCATTGCTGTCAAGAAACATGATCACCAAGCCAACTCCTATAAGAGAAAACATTTCATTGAGGCTAGTTTACAGTTTCAGAGGATCAGTCCATTATCATTATGGCCAGAAGCACAGCAGCTTCCAGGCAGACATGGTGCTGGAGAAGGAGCTAAGACATCTATGTCTTGATCCACAGGCAACCAGGGGACTAAAATTTACACCGGGTGGAGCTTGAGCATAGAGACCTCAAGCCCAACCTACTACAGTGACTCACTTCCTCCAGCATGGCCACACCTTCTAGTGGTGCCACTCCCTATGGCCAAGCATTGAAATATATAAATATATGGAGGGAAACCTATTCAAACCACCACAAACACACACAAAATATCAAATATCTACTGAAAGAAGAAATATGAAAACAACCACACAACCAGGAAACGCCTTCCTAGAGAAGCATGTAATCATATGCTCAGAGCATGAGTGAGAATTTTCACTACTGCAGTATCTTAACAACAAACAAATTCACAAACAAACAAAAGAGCAACAACCTTGGCTAGGGATAAGCTTGGGGGTAGAGTGCTTGCCTGGCACAAACAAGGCTCTGGATTTGATCCCCAACACCAAATGAGTTTTTAAAATGACTCCTACCTGACACAATAGCTTGTGTCTTTAGTCCTGAATACTCAGAAAGCTTAAACCCAGGCTCAGGGTAAAGGCTACCATGGCCAACGTAATAAGAGCTCTATCTCAGAGGGGGGGGCGAGAGAGGGGGAGAGAAACAGAGACAGACAGAGAGACAGAGACAGAGAGAATCACTATCTATATATCTGCCAATAATGACTACATAAAGGTACAGTTGAGTTAGTCAATAAGTAGCTTAAAAGAATAAAGATTGCATGTGCTGATATAAAGAGGGCAGACAAGCCCAGTGTGCAAGAGAATAAACAGAGAATATGATATTTATGCAAAAGCATTAATAAAAATATGTGGGAAAGAAACATTCCAAGTTGTTAGCAGTAGTTACCTCTTGGGAATTTTGTCTTATTTTCTTTGTTTTATGTAGTTTTCAAAGTAGTCATAACAGACATGTGCACTTTAAAGATATAAATATAGACAGGTTTATGTGTAGTAAAGTTGTTTAAAGCACTCAGAGCATTCTAGACATTTTTCTTTCTCAGAACAAACAAATGTGAGACTATGGGATAGCAACTTGAAAAAGAGAGTTATTTGGGTATGCACTTATTTATAAGTAGAAAAATATACAATACTGACAGGCATATCTATGTATGCAAAAATAGCATGAGAGACATCTGGTGGGTGAGCCAGATACCCAGATACACTGGAGAGGTATTAGGAAGGGGGCTTCCGTGGGGCACACAATTACTGATGTGCCTGTGGAGTTTTATCTGCTAAGAAGATGGTCAGTCAGCAGCCTGATAAGGCTGTCTCCTTAGAGGTCCCCCAGAGTCGGACATACCCAGAGACAGATACCCACAGCTATCCATTAATATGATCAAAGGTTCCCAATGGAGGAGTTGGAGAGTAAATTGAAGGAACCTTAAGGGCTGGTGGCCCCATGAGGAGAGCAACAATACCAACCAGCCAGAGCTCCCCAGGGTCTAAACCACCAGCTTAGGAGCACATATGGAGAGACACATGACTCCAGCTGTATATGTAGGGGAGGATGGCCTTGTTGGGCATAGGTGGGAGATAAGGTCATTGGTACCCTGAAGGCTGAGCACTGGGGGGGGGGGGGAATCTGAGGGTGGGGAGGGGGTGGAGGGTAGGTGGGTAAACACCTTCATAGAAGCAGGAGGAGGGGGGATGGGATAAGGGGTTCCTGGGTGGTGGGGGAAATATGGTAAGGGGATAAAATTTGAAATGTAAATATTATATCCAATAAAAGAGGGGAAAAATAGAAAAGCGGTTAGAACCAACATTCTTAATAAAATGTCAGCCCTCTTTAAAAAAAAAACTATCTTGATACTAAAATTTGTTTTGAGAATTGTATATTGCAGAATGATCAGCCTTGGTGTATCTACTCAACAAGCAAGCTGGGCAGACCTGCTCAAACCTCTGAGGTCCGGGAATTCCATCTGGAGGCAGCAAAACACAGCATCAGAGGATTGTCAATTTGCTCTTCCCCCCACTCCTCTTCTAATATCTCAACGCCCATAATCAGCTTGAAGAAGCTAATGATGAGTCAGTGCCCCTATTCCCTGGGCTTGGGGACTAAGGTGGTAAATGTTGGGCTATCTCTCTAGGGAAAAGTAGTGGTTTTGTCGGAATAGAGAGGATTAGCTAGGGTTTATTGCATAGCCATAACCTATTAGTAGAAATCTGTATAATTAATATCAAGATGAAGATATAAATTCTTAAATGGCACCAATTTACTTTGTTTACAAATTTTAAGGTTTTCATTGGCATGAGCTTCTTAGTGATATAAGAGTGAGATGAATATTGTTACTCTCATAGGCATTGTACCAATATAACACATTTAGGAATACAAAGCTTAGACCCAGTCCTTCTTTAACTTTTTTTTAACTGATTTGAGATGGTCAGCCTGTGAGTTAAGGGACTATAGCAAATTCATGACTTGGAGTTTATTATAAGGGTGTTCTCTATGTTTTATTTAGAAATAGCTGAGTGGAGTTAACAGGCAACAGTCCAGATTACCTTACATGGATAGCTGGTTTTCAAAACATCAGAAATCCTTAGAATTGACATGACAAACATTTCAGTATTGATGTTCATTTTCATTAGAGACCTGTCTGCTCCGGACAGCTTCCTATATTGAATTCTAAGAAGAAATTGAGCATCCTTGGAGTTACTCCAGTTGTGGTGAGACAGCCACTAGGCAAGAATTGCCACTTTCCTTCTACAGACAAATTACTGTCCAGAAAAGGACACACTTGCAGAATAGTCGACTGATTATATCTGCCTAGACAGAGTAATTAGCCCTTAATAATTCTGCAGCACTAAGGTCTGTCAGATGATCCTGGGCCAGAAGGCAGAAGAACAGATGCTCCAACGTTTTAAAGTAGAGCGAGTGTCCAGGTGTTCAGAGGTCTCTATAAATTGGCTAAGTTTTAGAAACTATGATTTGTGCTTCCCACAATTATAGTTAACTCAGTCATTTTGGATTTCTGATGGGGTTGAAAACATATAGCTATTGACCTTAAGAGAAAAGATTTGAGTGGATGGTCATCAGCTGACATTCATCCTAAAGCCAGGTTCAGAACTAAATGTTTTAGTTAGAATAGATGACAGAGGAGCTGGTTAGTCAACAAAAGGATGGATTGGGTATTAGGACTATCCTGTACCTCACTGGTACAAATTGGCATAATTATGCTCTAATTGTATTTTGAGAGAAAAGTTTCATTTAACAGGAAGGGTGATGTGTAGGAGGAGCTAAGGTAGGAGGAGTACTGAGAGGAAGAAAAGGAGTAAGAAGAGGAGAAGAAGAAGGAGAGGAGAAGCTAGATGATGAAAGAGAGAAAGAGGGGGGAGACAGGGAGGCAGATATTCATGTATCTCCACCAGTCAAAGATAGTTGTTATATCTAGGTTGGGTAGTGGGTTACACCTCTGATTGAACAATTCCAAACTTATAAAGCCTATGATTAACATTATTTAAAAAAATGTATAAATGCAAAAAGGAAAAGGGGGCATGGGATAGGGGTTTCCCAAGGGGGGTGGGGGGAATGGGGATAGGGGATGCCATCTGAAGTGTAAATAAAATATCTAATAAAAAAAGAAGATGGTCAGTATAAAAGCTACACTTCTCTCATTTGCTGGAAGCAAAGCGTTTGACTGTCAGACATTGAAAAGAAGTGGCAGTCTTAAATCTCCAAAAGTAATAATGGTAACACCATAAAACATCAGGAATGGGAAGAAAAACACAAATCAACACAAGCACACGTGTATTGCCTTCTCCAAAAATCCTCAAGAACTCACTTTTCTCAAACTCCCCAGGACAGTGTGTTTTTAATTTTGCCTAAGCTTTACTCTTGGTTACCTTTGCAGAGTATACACAAATAGTTCAGTTCTGTCATGCTCTTGATTTTCCCCCATTGTAAAGTACAAACCAGATACCAAGGCTAAGTCCCATCTAAAGAGTGATAATATCTCTTATGAGAAAGTTTGTGGTTGCTGGTTCTTTCTGTCTATGAAAAATAATACATACATATATAGAGAATACAGAGATACAAAAGCGAAGGGGAATTCTTTGTTTCCTTTCTTTTCTTTCTTTCTTTCTTCCTTTCTTTCTTTCTTTCTTTCTTTCTTTCTTTCTTTCTTTCTTTCTTTCTTTCTTAAGACAGAGCCTCTTTATATAGTCCTGGCAGTCCTGGAACTCACTGTATAGATCAGGCTAGCCTTGACCTCACAGAGATCCACCTGCCTCTGCCTCCCATGTACCAACATGCCTAGCTTACAAAGGGGGAAGTTTACTTATTCATAGTCTCACCACCATCCTAAGAATGCCTCCCTGGTTTTCCCCTCTTCCTTCCCCCTCTCTCCATCTCTCTCTGTGTGTTTCTATATCTCCTCTCCTTCCCTCCACTCCCTTCTACTCTCCTTTCTCACCCCTCTGTCTCCACTATCATGTGACCAAGCTGAGCTACCACCTCTTCCTGACAAGTGCTGGGATTATAGATGGTGCCGCCACAAACAGCAGGAAAACACTGTTAAATGTTGACATGTGTCATTTTAGTAGATTTTCTAGAACCATGTGAGGTGAGCTAATATTATACAGGCGGCATCATCCCAACACCTTTCAAACTGTAACTTATGTGTTAAAACATGGAGCAAGGACTGGCCAATGTCCCTCAGTGGTGGAACACTTGCCTGGCATGTGCAGGCCCTGAGCCCTGAGCCACATCACTGTAGTGATATAAGAGATGGTGGGACTAGAAGGAAAGGAGGGAGAAAGTGAAGCAGGGTAGAAGTAGAAGAGGAATCCATCAAATGTGTACCAGACTTTCTACAATATCATGCTGTGTCATGCTTCGTGCACACAATTACTCCTTGTAACATCTCAGCACATTGATCTTTATGTAGATTTTGGGCTACTCCACCAGTGAACACAGATCATGTGCTATTTCTTAGCTTGTTTTTAGACTTTCTTTAGAGATTTGTGCACCTTGTGATGGTCACAGTGATACCAGGTTTCATCTGATCATCATGATAATTAACTGTTGAAAACCGCTTGATTCGTGACTGAAGCTCTATCTCTGACAACAGATGGGCATTATAGTCAATCCTGTGGTCCCTGACTTCTAATCATTCATACTTTCAGAGAAGAGTCATTCATCTGGGCAGCATATGACAATGTTCAATCCAACATATCCAGGCATGAGAAAACTTACACACATGCAGTACTTAGTATGTGCCAAGCACTCTTTTAAGGTTCTTCCTGCACTGCCTCCTATAAATCCCATCATGCTCCATCTTATTCATCCCCACTAGTATGTGAGATCTAGGCTGAAAAGCATGGGTGTGATAGACACTCTGGGTACCCACACCCTGCCCCCTGGTCTCTGCTATGAAAGTTATGTATGGTATACAGCAGTGCCATCAAGCTTTATGAGTCCGCAATCCAGAATGCTAAACAAAGATTGACTCTATAGAACCAGCTACTAGAGGATGGATCACAAGGGAGGAGCACTAAATGGACCAGGATCAGACATTATGTCCAGAAATAAATATCACAAAGTTATCAAGTCTTCTAAGTTTCATTTTGCCTGTGATGGTTATAATGTTCCTGCTCATATTCTCCATGGGAACGTTTTTCTGTAGATGAAGTCAATGTCGCTACACAAGTTCACTACACAATCGAATAACATAATTTAAGCCATTTCCAAACAATGGGTCCTAGAGGATTGAAGCATCCCAGATAAGAAGGATGTCCCAGAGCATGGAGGGTAGATATGAGAAACACGGCAAGTGTGAAGCAGAGATCCTATGCTTGAGGTGCTGGGATCTGGAAACCTTTGGTACCCTGATGTTACCACAATGGCAGAAGTTTTTCCCATTCCAGCTATTCTCCTTGACTCAATGTCTACCCCCTAAAATGAGGAGCTATATCTGAAATGCTCTCCCTAGGTCTGCTGATTTCACTGGGTCATCTCCACTGTGTGTAAAATTATTGCCTTCCAGAAAACATGTGATCAACCTTGTCTTGATAACACCCCAATGAGGTGAGTGTGGTCAGCTGTCATCACGGATAGGCAGCTGGTCCTTCTGGTTAACTTGTCTGTTCCTAACATCAGCTACCCCAGGTTCAAGTTCCACCAGAATGCCCTATCTTAGTTTAAACATCCTTGCTGTTTAATTTCTCAGCACTTCATTTTTTTCTTATCTGAAAATACATCTGTCATACCTGCCTCACTGAGTCATTGTTTGGATTCAATGGTTCCTTACATGAAACAGTTTATGGTCATGGAGCTATTGTCACTAAGCCAACTGCTTCATTTACAGGGACTGGTCCAGAGGTTCAGACAGATTCAAGATATATCAAAGTTTGTGGTGATTTGGACGAGAATATGCCCCTTAGCTCACATACTAAAATGCCGGGTTGGCTCTCTGCTCCTCCCTGTTCCAGAGACAGCCGCCACATCTTCTTGTGCAGTGCCAGCCTGGTCCCGTAGACAAAATGGTGAAGGTTGGTGTGAACAGATTTGGCCATATTGAATGCCTGGTTACCAGGGCTTCCTTCTGCCCTGCACTTGGCAAAGTGGAGATTGTTGCCATCAAGGACCCCCTTCATTGACCTCAGCTACATGGTCTACATGTTCCAGTATGACTCCACCCATGGCAAATTCAATGGCACAGTCAAGGCTGAGAATGGGAAGCTTGTCATCAACGGGAAGCCCATCACTATTTTCCAGGAGCGAGATTTGCTAACATCAAATGGGGTGATGCTGTTGCTGAGTATGTCATGGAGTCTACTAGCATCTTCACCACCATGGAGAAGGCCAGGGCCCACTTGAAGGGTGGAGCCAAAAGGGTCATCATCTCTGCCCCTTCTGCTGATGCCCCCATGTTTGTGATGGATGTGAACCATGAGAAATATGACAACTCACTCAAGATTGTCAGCAATGCATCCTCCGCCGCCAACTGCTTAGCCCCCCTGACCAAGGTCATCCATGACAACTTTGGCATTGTGGAAGGGCTCATGATCATGGCCCATGCCATCACTGCCACTCAGAAGACTTTGGATGGCCCCTCTGGAAAGCTGTGGCATGATGGCTATGGGGCTGCCCAGAACATCATCCCTGCATCCATTGGTGCTGCCAAGGCTCTGGGCAAGGTCATCCCAGAGCTGAACTGGAAGCTCACTGGCATGACCTTCCATGTTCCTACCCCCAAAGTATCTGTTGTGGATCTGACATGCCACCTGGAGAAAGCTGCCAAGTATGATGACATCAAGAAGGTGATGAAGCAGGCATCTGAGGTTCCACTGAAGGGCATCCTGGGCTACACTGAGGACCAGGTTGTCTCCTGAGACTTCAACAGCAACTCTCACCCTTCCACCTTTGATGCTGGGGCTGGCATTGCTCTCAGTGACAACTTTGTAAAGTTCATTTCCTGGTATGACAATGAATACGGCTACAACAACAAGGTCGTGGACCTCATGGCCTACATGGCCTCCAAGGAGTAAGAAACCCTGGACCACCCACCCCAGCAAGGACACTGAGAGCAAGACAGAGGCCCTCAGTTTCTGAGGAGTTCCTGTCCTCAACACTAAGCATCTCCCTCACAATTTCCTTCCTAGACCCTCATAACAACAGGAGGGGCCTAGGGGGCCCTGCCTACTCTCTGAAATACCATCAATAAATGTTCTATGCACTCACCTAAAAAAATGTCTAGTCACCAGTTAATAGAACTGTTTAGTAGGATTGGGAGGTATGGCCTTGTTAGAGGAAGTGTGTCACTAGGGGATAGGTATGAGGTTTCAAAGGCTTGTGCTATTCCCAATTAACTAATTGTCTGTCTGTCTGTCTGTCTGTCTGTCTGTCTGTCTCTGCCTCACAACTATTGTCTCAACACATAAGCTCTCAGTTACTATTCCAGTGCCATGTCTGTCTGTCTGCCTGCCTGCCTGCCTGCTTGCCTGCCTGCCTGCCTGCCTGCCTGCCTGCTGCCATAGTCTTTGCCATGAGGGTCATGGACTTACCCTCTGAAGCTGTAAGCAAGCCCCCAGTTAAACAGGTCTTTTATAAATTGCTTTTGGAATGTTCTGGTCTGAAAATTGAAAAGCAACTAAGACAAACTCCTCTTTCAATGTCAAACTCAACCCACATTGCTCCACAGAATTGCAGGATCAGGTCTGTGGGCTTAAGAACTCGGCATTTGCTTACCATTTTGGCTGGCCCACTGCCTAGAGTGCTGAAGGAAAGCAAAGACTCAAACCAGAACCCCAAAATAGAAATATAAATTTGCCTCAATTTATTTATCAAAGAGTTGCAGAGATTAGCAGAAAACAAAATACAGTAGGGACTAGAGAGATGTCTCTATCACATCTGATCCAGATCTCCATCACTCAAGTCATGAGCGTGGCAGTGTGCTCCTGCAATTCCAGCACTGAGTAGGCAGACACAGGCGGGTCCTTGGGCTCCCTGGATTTCTAGCTGAACTGTTCAGTGAGCACCCCTGTCTCAAAAGACAACATAGAGAGTAGTTGAGCAAGACACTCAACTTGGACTTCTACCTTCTACATTCACACTCATGAGCACATGGTGTCTGTACATACAACGTACACCTACATACCCAAGTGCAGAAATGTTTACATACAATAAAAACTAAAGACAATACAAATGTTTATTCTGTAGACAACATGATTTATTATACTCCTTGAGTTAGAATTTTGAGCTAATAAAAGCTGCATTGTATGAGAATTAATCTGATAGACCTATATAACCTTCTATGGAAATCCTCTACACCTTTTCAAACCAGAGGTTTTTAAGGAAAAAATTATATCCCATATTCATGGGGACTTTCTTTCCATATTTTCTAGCCAGATTTTTAAGGACTTGGCATACAGGAAGCAAATGTCACCAAAAGAAGACTTGAGACTTTTAGCTAGCTCTTTAGGCTCAAAACTTGTGGAACCTGGGTGCATAATTCTGGACCACATTGGTTAAATAAACCCCAAATGACATCCAGGGTAACTACAATGACCGCTTCGAGGGGTGAGCGTGATAGCAAGTGTTGTTTAAAGAATTATACAAAATGAGGGGGAAATGCAGACTACATGGGCTGCTAAAGGAAATAATGACACCAGGATGCCGATGGCACAGTTCTGGAAAGGCCATTGGCACCAGAGGGAGGAGACTCAGTGGTCTTGGGAACCTGACCTTTCAAGGAGCAGAACATGTTGCTAGGACTTGTCACTTCACTGTGCACAGAGGGTTTGTCAGCAAACCCGAAAGACTGCTGTAAACTCCCAAACAGGTAAAACTTAAAAGCCACCAAGTAGGCAAAGGAACTCAAAGTATCCTTCCCTCCAACACAGGAGAGAATCTTGGGGGGGGTGGATTACTGGAAAGGCATGGCCATTTTGAAATCACTTCAGAACTTTTTAAGCAACGTGAAGGGAGTAAGACACTCCGAAGGCTCTTAAGTCAGCCAACTCTGAGGAGAGAATGGCTTCACTGATCTCGTATAGGAAACTACTGGGTTTTTAACTTACCTATACACCTCATCTGTCTAAAGTGTACAACCCCCCCCCTCCATTGACCTCTCTAAATTGTAACATCTAATAACACCTTCAAAACTGTCATGGCCTTCCCAAGGTCATTTAGACTGAAAGCCTTTCCACTCTTAGCACCACAAGAAGCACACAGATGCAATCAACAGGAGCCCAAGGAGTGATCAGACAGGACACCAGGAGGAAGCGGGGCAGGGGTGAGACTCGGCTCAGTAAACCATGAAGCAGCCAAAAGCAGGACAATGGGGTAAGACCCGTGCCAAAGCACTAAAGTAGCTGTTTTCACAGAGTACCAAAGGTGTTCTTCAGTGTATACTCATCCAACTTGTCAGGGTTTTAAAATGCCCAAAATTTAACTAAGGTAAGTAAATACTAAAGTTCAAGTTTTTCCAACTAGAAAAACTGCCCCAGAAGCAGGGACTGCAGTGGGGCAGGGCTCTGTTGTGAGGCCTTTCAGGAGCTTTTGTGGGGCCTTTTAGGATGGGGCGGGCCTGTCGTGAGGCCTTTGGGGAAATGTTTCCTTTCATATCTTTAAAGACTTTGGTTACCACTCAGGAAATTTTTTATTTGGAAAGGACTGGCAAGATGGCCTGATAAAAGCCATTTCATTTTACAGCTGAGAAAGCAAAGTGAATTTCCTCCACATTTAATCAAGCGGATCCAGCCATCCAGCCGTGATTCCTGTCTCCAAACCATCACTCCTTCAGAATAAAGCCTGTGTGACCATAGAAAAATAAAGCCTACTGCAAAATACAAAGTCTTTCCATTGTTGGGTGGGAACCAACAGGAATAAAATACATGTCTGTGAAAAGAAAACTGCATGAGTGTTCAAAGAAGCATTATTGGCAGTGACCAAGAGTGGAAACAACCCAAATATCCTCAACTAAGAAATGTATAAACAAAATCTGGTATATCCATACAGTGGAATATTACCTGGCCATAAAAAAGAACAAAGCAATGATTCGTGTGATTATATGAATGTGTCTTAAAGGAAAAAAAAAAAAAAACCACTGTGCAATATGTAACAGATGTGCAGCTAGGTCTTCACGTGGGTCTCCCAACAACTGGAGTGGGGGCTGTCTCTGAATCTGTTGCCTGCCTGATCCCATGTTCTCCTAACTGGGCCATCTTGTCGGACTTCCGTGGGAGAGGATGCTCCTAGACCTGCAGGGACTTGATGTATATGATAAGGGAAGTAGTGGGGGGGGGAGAGGAATTGGGGACAGGGGAGAATCTGCATGAGCGGGTACTGGGAGGAGAGAGGCTGATAATGAGATGTAATGTGAAAAAATAAACTTTAAAAAATCAAACAACAACAAGCTCTGTTCACTGGCAAAGTGGTCACTGGCAAAGAACCACATTCTTTAGGGGCACATTTTTATGAAATAAGAAAATCTACAGAGACAAAGTCACTTTGTGGTTGCTTAGGACTGGAGGAAGATTCAGGGGAAGGAGGTGGAAGGGGGACAGTGCCGGAAGAGTTTCTTTCTCAGGAGAATGGAAATGTTCTGTTTACTGCACCAGTGGTCACTGCTGAGGTGAAGCCCTCAGCAGACAGAGAACATTGTTCTGAGGAGGACACCTCACTGGTGACATCCTGGGTGAAGTCAGTCAGCTGTGTGGCTCACATCTTCGTGCAGGGCAGGGCATCCGCTATGTTGCTGCTCCTGCTGCATTGTGTTCAACTCTGGTATCCTGGCATGAGGACTCCTGCTTCTCTCTCCATCAGGATGGTAAATTCTCTAGAGCTAGTTCCACTGGTGAAACAACCAGCTTAACGGCTGCATGTTCTGTCTCCTGAGCCGAGCTAGGCCTGTTTGACTGGGGTTGTCTCAAGCTTTAACAAACAAATGTGTTGTCGTGCTGTAAAAACTGAATCTGTTTTGACAGGTTTGAGCAATTACTTAGGTGTCTGGTGACTGACGTTCACAGGCCAAGTCGTGGCGATGTTGCTATTTCCTGTGCAGCCACTGACCTCCTACTACCACAGCCTTCAAGAAGCCACAGAAGTGCACAGGTCAACACACAGCACTCTGCACAACTTGGTCAGCCCTGCCCGGAAACAAGAAGAGGAGCGGGTGGTGAGCCACACCGTCCTGTTTCAATCTGGAAGACACCCGTTAAGACCTGCACCCAAATAAGTCACTGGCTATTATTTTTTCCCCAGTTGAATGACAGGAAACAGCTCAGTGTGTTTAAAATTCAGGAGCAAATGGGAGTTTTACTCTGGAGACGGGCCTCAAATCATTCCAGAAAACATTAACTGTTCTTGGGCTGTCATCAGATGTGGCTGCCAACAGGGGCACAAACGCAAGGGACAGAAGCCAGCTCCCAGCTCACACTTAGCTAACAGCTCTAGCTCAGGAGACAAGAAGTGTGTAGAATGCCCAGTGTCCCTGTTAGCAGCAGACATAAGCTAAATGATCACCCATCTAGAGAAAGACCAAAGGGTGACACAGGGCTTTAGTCAGTGGTGGACACAAGGAATGAATCTTAGCAAGCTAAGTCCACCAGCTCAGCGGGAGACAGCCAGGCTCCTTTGTTGGAAACTAATACAGGAAAAGTAGGCATTCTTTTCTTTGGTGTCTGTTCTTCATTATCTGCCTGGACATGCATCATACATCATAATTTATGTATATATTTATTTAATTTTTAAAACAGGTCCTCACTACAAACCCAAGGCTGCTATTGAACTTACATAGAGTCTAGGCTAGCCTCCAACATTCTAGGTACCTTAGGCTGGCCTTTAATTTATAATTTTTCATTCTCGGCCTTAGAATTTTTTAATTTTAATGCCCTAATTTTTTTTCATTTTATAAAGAAACCTCAAAATGGAAATCAACTCACTTTTATTAAAAATGAATTTTCTTTGAGCTATTAAAAATGTGATATGTCACAGCTACTGTCTTGCCACACAATCTCACTCATTTCAGCCAAGTTTCTGACAGCTATGCAAGCAAGTTCAAGGGACCCTTAGTGACAGTTTCCATCTGGCTTGAAGGCACCCTCTAAGGTTTTTATTTTTCTGTAAGCAGCCTCTGACCAGCAGCTAGTTCTGTCCTCTCCTGGCCAAATCTGTCCCTGTAACTGAAATATGATGCCTGCAACTTATTTTCAGAGAATATAATCCTATTATTAATATTCTGTTTCATTCTGGATAATGAGATACTTAGAATATTCAGCAAAGTGACAGCTAGTTACAAGATTCCCAGAGCTGCACAATGCATACTTTTACATACAGGGCTTAGATGCCCAGCGAGTGCAAGCACAATTTCATATCTAGATGTGGTGGAGATTTTAAAATCTTCTTCCAAAGATACACATTTACGGATTAGTAATAGAAAGTCCTTCTCTTTAACATGTGTGCTTACTCATTTACAGCCACAAAACTCACATCTTCACAGCCACGGAAAATACTGAGTGGATCCGTGGCTCAGCTACTGTCCAGAGGTGCCGTGTCTAACCCTTACTTATGGTTCCCTCCTTTTCCTTCATCCCTGATGTTCAAAGCAAGCAGCAGAGTGGCCTCTTCACCAGCACCTAGCTCTTCCAACGAATACTCTTGTCAGAACAGGACCAAGTTAAAGCCTAGAACACAAATACAGGAGAGTAAACTAAATTAACACAGAAGGATTTGAGGGAAGAAGGGGAGCCCTGGAAATACATGAGGCTGACAGGTCTTCTCACTACTCTCCCTACCCAGGAGATTGATGTTGAATCCTAGCATTGCCTCTGTTACTTCCTCCAGCAAAGTGAGGCCAATAAAAAAGCTAGCTGATCTTCATTTCTCAAAACATGGAGTTTTTTTTTTTTCCCTAGGGGTGGGCAGTCTTAACTAAGCATTTGTTAAGAACAAGAGACTTTGGTGTGCTCCTGCACAGGAGGGTAACTGAGACAGAAGCAACATACTGCACATTTGCGAAGAGCTAGAACAGCTTTTTATATTTTTTGCCACACAGAAAGTTTGTGGACACAAACATATCTAACCCGCTTCAAACATTGTATCTTGCATACATGTTTCAGAATGTCATATGAGGTCTCACTAAGGGTGTAGAGTTTGGAGGTTTGACATCCATTTGAAAATAAGTTTTAAAAGCTAATTTTGAAAGATAAGTTCTCACTACACAGCCTAGGCAACTGTTGAATTTTCGTGGAGCCCGGGCTAGCCTCACACAATTTTTCCACTAAATGTGTGTGGATAGCATTTTACCAACCTGCCAATTCAAAGCCATTTGCTAAGACATCATTACAGTGACGAGCAAAATAATCTTGAATAGCTGCCTCTCTTTGTAGACAAAATTCTAATTCTAAGAATACATTTACAGTTGATATTTATGAGAAATTTCCTCTCATTTCCACACCAATTCATCCACCCTTCAAGACGGTACAGATGACAAGGCCTTTGTTTAAAGCAGTAGATAAGGAGAAACACTGAGTTCTCTTTTAAGCAGCAGAGACTTCCAAGTGTCTGCCATATTGTAAAAACTACGCTAGGTATATTCATTTATCTAGATGAGAAATATCCGCTCTCGTCCCTTAAGGGAGTTTAAATCCTTCAGCAGCATGAGCAAGGACACCAGTGAGCACAAGCCAAGGCAGGACTCAACTTCCACAAGAAGCAGCTCTGGGCTTTCAAATGAGGGAACTGCTAGGTGCATATGTCCAGGGAGCGAGCTCTTTGGGCACCAGGCACCTATGCCATGCCTTTCCAGTAAGCAAAGAGTTTTCAAGGGATCAGACCCCCTCGACTACTGAGTGTTGAGAACCCTCATGATGGTCTTAAGAGGAACATAATGAGGTCTGAGAGACTTAAAGTGACAATGGCAACTGCACTGTGTGTAAGTAAAAATGATAAAGCGTTGGTCTGCTTGGGGATGTTTTACAGAGAAGCAAGTGTTCTATTCAGAGTATGTGTCCTTTGGGAGCACAAGCCTAGTCAAGAACCCAAGCCATTCTATCTGGGAGAGGTGTCCAACCCGGGCAAGGACCTCACTGTTCAAATCTACCATTACCTGGGTAGTGTATTATCTTTGATCAAAACCATCCTTGAGCACAGGCACATAATTAAGACTATAAATCTAATAAAAAGATCACTGTTAGAAGGCTATTGTCTGGGAAGCAATTGCATCTCCCAGGAGGAAATACATACTGACCACAGAGGAGGGCAAGCAAGCATGGAGGACACAAATTTAATCTTAATTGCTTTCGATCCGTGCTTCTTAACACCCTTACTGAGTCT
This sequence comes from Arvicanthis niloticus, assembly GCF_011762505.2. Classification (NCBI taxonomy): domain Eukaryota; kingdom Metazoa; phylum Chordata; class Mammalia; order Rodentia; family Muridae; genus Arvicanthis; species Arvicanthis niloticus. The sequence goes on from NC_133437.1 coordinate 16,519,015, forward strand.
GTGTGCATCCTGCATCTGGGAGATATCCCTCGTCTATTTACACAGTGAATGGAAAAATATTTAAAGATAGTTGCCATAGCATCCTCAGGTGTGTGACTCTGACTGTGCAAAATCCACCTTCATGACTCAAGGATTCTCCTTTCTGAGGAGGTAGCTCCAGGAGGGAGCCAACACATTCCCTCACAAATCTTGCTCTTTGTTTGTTTGTTTGTTTGTTTGTTTTGCTGTTGTTGTTGTTGAAGAGCAAGGTAGAAAGAGATTTTTTTTTTTTTTGCTAAAGTCCCTGGGATTCAGAGGTGCCCATTCTACAACCATCTACAAAGCCATCTACAAATCATGCATTTTCCCTACATCTAAACATGCACGGCACTGATGCTTCAAAGCCTTTATTACCCTAAACAAGCAAACAGAAAAACCTAAAACCATTATAAGCGCCCTGGTGTGAGAGCCTTGTTTGATAACATTGTTTTAAAAATAAGTTGTTGGAAAAGCTAGATGATGCCTTCCCAAAAGGGAAAAGAGGGTGTTAACTGAAGTCAACGCTCGATGGGAATTTAAAAAAAAAAAAAAAAAAAAAAAAAAAAAAAAAGCATCCCTCCCATGGCATCTGCCAAGCAGGTGGAGTTCTTACACAGAAGCTCAGAGCTCCAAAAACAAGTCATTTGGGAAGGCACCTCAGTCCAGATACTAGATCAGAAAGGCCCCTGGGACACGGTTTCTCCAGACCCAGCCGCTGCCATCTCAGACATCACAGGACAGAGAAGAGCCATCTCTAGCCTGCCCCTTCTGGAATTCCCACCTCAGCAAATAAAAATGATCCATGTTTAGTGCTGAGATTTACTTATGGGGAAGGCTTGGTCAGTTTGTTCTAAGTCTGTTATAAAGCAGCTCTTTTTTGCTTTCTTCAGTCCAGACCCAGGAGCTTCTGCCAGTGATCAGAGGCTCAACAAAAATAAATCAAACTGCAAACACAGCAGGAGCCTTGTGAAAAAAAAAAAAAAAAACTGGCTGAGGAAAACCGACACCACTGAGGAGGGTATGCAGGTGCCTTAGAAGGAAAACTGGTACTGGCTTGGCTTTGGGGAAAGACTGTGCAGTTTTTGGATTGTGGGTAGAGAGTATGTTTTCCTCACAGGCGCACATGGAGATTAGTGCGTATGACCCCTGGAGGCTGCAGTCAGGAGATGAGGGAGGGGAAAGGATGCAGGTGTAAAAGGCATCTTTCCAGATCCGCTCCTTAGGCGGGCCAGATGCTCTCCACAGTTTTAGTCACCGATCCCTAGAGTTAAAGTCTCTAATTCGTATTACCATGCTTCCTCTCACTTCAGACAGGTGCAGATGGTGGTGACACCTGTTCTAGCTAGCTGTGGACACTGTACTGTGCCCTGTTGGTTACAAAAGCCCCAGAGGTCTACACTTACTTTAACTGTTTTTTTTTTCTCTTTTTGTTTATATGTATATTGTGTGCAAGCACATACATGTGTATGTACATGGGCAAATGCTTTCTTGATGGCTCTCACACATTGAAGCAGGGGCGCTCATCTGAACCCAGAGCACAGCAGTTCAGCTATACTAGCTAGGAGCTTGCTTCTGGAAGCCCCTGTCTCTGCCTCACTGAAGCCTTTACATGGGTGCTTGAGATCTAAACTCCAGTCCCCATATTCATACAAGCATCCTACCCTCTGAGCCATCGCCCCAGCCTTCTACCCTTAGCTTTTCTGTTCTGCAGTCTTTATTCGCCAAGATTCTGATGACTACAGAACATTTGATCAAGAAAAAGAGTTTCAAAATCATATATTTAAAGCCATCACAATACAGGTTAGGGAACTGAGCAATGGCTTATAGTCCCTGAATTTAATCTATTTTGTATAGAACACCTTTTCTGGGATCGAAGTTGGTGATTTGGGGGTAAAGAGAGATTTAGTAATGCATTTTCCAATGAGTAATTGAAAATATTTCTTTCTTTTTCCTTTTTTTCTTTTCTTTTTTTTTTTTTTTTTTTTTTTTTTTTTTTTTTTTTTTTTTTTTTTTTTTTTTTTTGCTTTGTTTTGTTTTGTTTTTCGAGACAGGGTTTCTCTGTGTAGCCCTGGCTGTCCTGGAACTCACTCTGTAGACCAGGCTGGCCTCGAACTCAGAAATCCGCCTGCCTCTGCCTCCCAAGTGCTGGGATTAAAGGTGTGCGCCACCACTGCCTGGTGAAAATATTTCTTTATTTGAGTAATTGAATTTAACGTATTCCAATTCATAGCTTAGATGAACAAAGTGACACTCATGGAAGGTTGCAAACCAGTATGCAGCCCATTTTTGGAGACATGGTGCCTTTCTTGTTCAGAGGCTGCCAGGGTACAGTCTATTTTAACTTTGTTATTTGGGGCCCTTGGAGAAAGGTCTTCATTAAATCGTGCACAGACACTATGTCGTCGGAAAGGGTCTTTTGACAAATGGCCTCACAATACCCTCTGCCATAGTCATCCCAGCAGACCTTTCTCGCGCACACCTCCACCCCTTGCCATGTATTTCTTTCAGATCTCTGCACAGGAAAAATGACTCCTCATTAATCTTTTGGGCATCACGAATTCTGTCATTGGCCCGGAGAGCCTGAATCCTCTTCACCGAATCTGTCACTTGCCTCTAACAAGGGAACGGTGTGTCCCAGGCGATGTCTAGTGTGCCGTCTGACTTTCCTCGCCCTTAGGTCCTCTGCTACTTCAACGTTTCATTTGTTTGACTGGTTGTTTCTTTTGTTTTTCAGTCCTTATGAACAGATCAAATCCTTTCGAACTGAGGTATAGATAAAGATAATGGAGATGGAACTTTGAAGAAAGGCTATAAGTAATGACGGGTGTAATTTCTTATGAAGCTTAATCTATATTTTAAACTTCATTAAAGCTATAAGCAGGTCCAAACCAAAATGATGGGCCTTAGAGCTTTCCCTGAAGTTCATCACTGACCAGTTGCTTCCCTTCTTACCTGCTAAAATCTCCCTCTTTCTCAAGAAAATTCTGGTTATACACCACCTGCAACAAGCCACAGCCACCTGCCACCTGCCACAAACCACAGCTACCTGCCACAAGCCACCTGCCACCAGCCACAAGCCACCTGCCACCTGCCACCTGCCACAAGCCACAGCCACCTGCCACAAGCCACCTGCCACCTGCCACAAGCCACAGCCACCTGCCACAAGCCACCTGCCACCAGCCACCAGCCACCAGCCACCAGCCACCAGCCACCAGCCACCTGCCATCCGCCATCCCATTGTCTGCAAATTAGAATGTTGGTTTTTCATTTTGTTAGCTTGGAGGAAGCAGTGGAACTGATAGCTGAGTTCCATTGTGCTAGCCCTCAGAGACACTCAAAGACACAAATGGACATGAATGTTGCTGAGTAAATGGGAGAGACAATCCTCTCCTTCAGCCTCCACCTGAAAGGGCCCTCCATACACGGCTACAACAAAGAGAAAATGGGATTTGCCCAGCTTCTTAAGATTAGTAAGGACTCTGATCCAGACTAATTTACAAACCCCCATGGCTCACAGATCCTCAGACTCCAATGGAAAAAAAAACCCACAACCACTAACCAGATTCGTGCAGCTCAAAGGCTGTGAACCTTCATGTATTAAAAGTTTCCACCCGTCCTGGATGGGGTGTAGGTAGATGCCCTCTGTTGCCTTGCCACTTGCCACTTGCCACCTGAGGCAGTTGGGAGAGTTGACCCCAGGTTCATGGGAGTAGGTGAGCTGGTCCTGCCCCTCACTGGCTGCAGCATTCAGGAGAGCTAGGGAGAGCTGACCCCTTATTCCTCTGCTGTGAAGTGGCATGGGGGTAGGGGTGATGTCCTCCCCCCACCTGACCCCTCACAACCTACACCTGTGGCAGGTGTCATGGCTGACCCTGAAGCCAGGAGACCAGGTAAGGTGGCCCTGCCTCTCCCCAGCTGCAGCACTCAGGAGAGCCTGCACTACATTTCTCCTGGGCAGCACAGAAGAGCTAGTAGTGGAGGAGGCACAGGTGAGCTGATCCCCGGAAGGGGAGAGTACCAGAGAGCTGGCCCACCACTTGTCTGCTGTGAGGTGGCACTGGGTGGTAAGTGATGCCTAGTCCCTCTCCCCTTGCCACCTGTGGAAGTTGGGAAAGCTGGCACCAAGGGCAGGAGAGCAGGAGTGATAGTCCTGCCCCCTCACGGGATGGAGCACTCAGAAGACCTGGCCCTGCACCTCACCTGGGTACCACAGAGGAACTGGCACTGAGGATGTGAGAGCAGGAGAGCTGGCCCAGCCCCTCACAGGCTCCAGCACTTGGGAGAGTGGACCCTGTGCCTTGACTAGGCAGCACAGTGGAGCTGACCATAGGAGTGGGTGCAAGTGAGCCAGATCCCAAGGGCAGGGCAGCAGGAAAGCTGACCCTGCCTCCTGCTTGGCATTGGGTGGCCTAGCTGGAGCCATGCTGGGAGCTCACTCTGGTGGTGCAGACAAGGAAGAGCTGGCATCTGACTAGCTCAGCTACCACCCAGGTCCAGAACCAGGGCTTTGAGTTGGCCCACCCCAAAATCTGTATCAGCGTGAGCAGTTAGAACACATGAAAGGACAAGTCCTGCTGAGCCAAAGCTGCGCGATCTCCGTGACACAGGGAAACAACAGGATAACCGGGAGGAGTTCTGATGAGGATCCAGTATTGATGGTGTCACAGAAGCCAGAGATCTTGAACCAGACTAATGACTCATTGCAATGAACATGTGCATGTGAAGATGTGTGGACAGAGGGACACACTGTGACATACCACAGCTTCCACGGTGAGATGTTTTCTATGCTTTATGTTATTGTTGTTGCTGTTGTTGTGTGTGTGTTATTTGGGGGTGCATTGAAAGGGCAAAGGGCAGATATGAGGGGATGGGGAGATAAGCAGAGCTGGGGGTGCATGATGTGAAACACATAGAATCAATAAAATGTTTTTTTAAAAAGTTGTCTCATCTAACATGTGAAAATCTGGATTCAGTCTTCTGGCCTTTACTCTTTCTCAGATTCACACTAAGGAAGTCCTACAGAATAGATTCCACAAGTCACCAGAGGGGAGAAGGTACCAGCCAGCCACAGATTGTAACCACAGAAGTAAACAGTCTATCTGGGAAGTATGCACAAGCCATAAAACCGGAGCCAACCAGAGCCAACCAGAGCCAACCAGAGCCAACCAGAGCCAGAGCATCCAGGTCAGGGCTTGGACCACGGGGCATTCCACATGTGTCCAAGAAAGGTGTGACCTGACATCCCTGCTCAAGGAAAGACCGCTACTGCCCTAAGATGTCCTCATGCCATCCAGCCAAAGAAAGTGAAATCCCACCCTGGACGAGAAGCACCCTTCCCACCAGGGCTTCTTTGGACCAGCAACAGGAAAGACCTTGGCCTGGAACTCCCCATCAGCTCCTTTCAAAGGTGGTTGGAGGGTTCTTAGGACTCTGGGAACTCACTCTTGGTTGGCCGTGAAGCTCAACCTATTTCTTGCAGAACCTGGAGGCCTACCTAGTAACAGGCAGTGCATTAAATTATGCTAAGCTTTGGTGGAATCTAGAAAATAATACTTGGGTTTTTTTTGTTTTGTTTTGTTGTGTTTTAGGTTTTCATTTGGGGGAGGGGTTGGGAAGATGTTCTCCTTTCACAGGGGAAAAAAATCCAACTAGCAGACAAGTTGATAGCCAACCTTTCTTTTAGGGTAACAGATTGAGCTAAGCAAATACAAGGTTCCTGTGTGCTAGAAATCTTTCTACATTCTCCAGGATGTCCCTGGTCGCCTAGTGTAAACATGTATGCCTCCTTCATACACAGATCTCCCACCTGAGCAGTCTCAGAGGTAGGTGGGAGGGAGGGAGAACACACAAGTATAGAAATCCCGGAATCTAATAAGGAACAATATTCCGTAGTGGGGAAACGGCTCCACAAGGGCTCCCCCATCCCTTGCATCTCATTCTAATCCATTGTGATTGTATTTTGCCATAAATTTATTATATTGCATTTTAAATGGGCAGATGGTACGATTGACTATGATATAGCCACACTAAGTCACACCGGCTGTGCCTCGGAAAGAGAACTGTTTACTTTAGCATGTGAGGGAGAGTAGGCAAACACCCAGCTTAAAGTCTGTCTCCGCCCTCCAGATCGCACTTGCTAACAGGATGCGGTGCTTTATGAAAACATTTTTCCACCACCCTACAGCAACAGTGCCAAAGTCTGCAACAATGTTATTAGCTGTTCCATGATAAAGTTTGCTTCAATACAGAATTTCCCACAGAGGAGTCTTTAAGCAACTCCTGTTATTGTGGAATGTCTACACTAAAAATGGCTGCCCAGATACTGCCAAAAAAAATCATGAGTAACATTTCCATAGAATGGTTTTGCCCTCTTCTCTCTTTCTGCATTGAGTATCTTTTGGGTAGCATTCATACAACAGACATCATATGATTCTTAATATCAATACACAATAAAGGAATTCTTTAAGCCAGCCTGAGATATATTTCATAAAATCAAAAACGCCCCCTTTAGGATGGGGCAGAACTCAGCTGGTAGAGCACTAGACTTGACACTGCATAAATCGGGGGCTGTGACACACACCTGTAATCCCAGCAGTCAGAAGGTAAAGGGGGGGGTCGTAAATTTGAAGTCAGGCTTACAAACATGGTAAGTTCAAGGCCAGTCCAGACTATATACCGTCATACCCATGCTCTGCCCCCAAAATACCATAAAACTAACCATCAAGCTGAGGGTAGGGCTGTGTTCAATTACCAGTACCCTGCGCATCCTTTCACAAAGAAAAAGTCATACTACTCACCTTCCTAATTCGCTGTCAGTGTCACCTTTATTTCTGCTGGCTTCAACTTAATAAGCAAATTTTGAATTCCTTAGGGTAAGTCATATACATATAAACTGTGCATATTTTGCTTTACTTTTTTTTTCTTTGTTTTCATGCACAGACCACACATCTTTATCAAGCATTTGTTAGCATTGACGTTGCTAACTTTACACGTGCTTTCTCTTGATCATAGCTTTATCAACATCACATGAAGGAGAATCATCTCGGACGAGGGATGTGCAGTTCCCTCCATCACATTGGCCTGTGAGCATTTTCTTAGTTGCTAACTGATGGAGCCCAGCCCACTGAGGACAGTGCCACGCCCAGGTGCTGGATTGTATCAGACATGGAGATGGGCAAAGCAAGCCAGTTCCTCTGTTGTCTCTGCTTCATTCAGTTCCTACCTCCAGGTTCCTGCCTTTGCTTCCCTCCGTTAATGGCCTGTAACCTGTAAGCCGAATAAACTGTTTCTTCTCCTAAGCCATTTATTATTGGTCATGATTTTTTAACACTGCAACAGGAAAGAAAACTAATGCACAGGTTATTGCTTCATCCACCCCATAGTAACAGCCACTAAAGCTTTCCCTGCTAACGTGCACCAGAGTCAGCATCTGAAGCTTCGCCATATGTTTCTCTCAGATGCTGTTAAATAGTGCAAAAAAAAAAAAAAAAAAAAAAAAAAAAAAAAAAAAAAAGCCATCATAGCATGGACTACATACCTCAACCACTTAGCAATGACTTAATTAGTAAGGCTCCAAATTTTACTAGCAATCTGTATGGGCTGCTAGTGGGAACACAACACGATCCTAAGGGAAAATTAAGATCCAGTCTCTGGTTACAAAGACTTTGCTGGCTAATTGAATTGACAAAACACACATGTTGATTTTGAAGATACATATAAGTAATATATATATATATATATATATATATATATATAATATATATTTATATATATATATATTTATAAATATTATAAATATATATATATTTATAATATATATATATTACAATTTATTTCATGACTGAAGCAAAGGAAAAGAAGACAGGAATCCAGGAAGTGTCATGGAGACAGTCTCTAAGATAGCTTTTTAAGAAAACATTTCTTGGAATGGCACAATAATGGGAGAAAAAAAATCACATTGTGGTTTTGTTTTAAAAAGAGAGATGGAAGCCCAAGGAGGGCTGGAAGCTGGAACATAACATGTATTTCAGAAACTGTTTCAATTCCTATGAGGCCATGACCAGTTCCACGTGTTCCACAGTGGTTTCCTTTTAACTAAGAATCTGCCTTACACTCTGTTCTTACACAGTCTTCTCCTCCGTGCTCAGGAGGAGATTCTGCTCCCAGCCTGGCCTGCCCTCCCCAAGCCTGCAATAACTAATAGAAAAACAAAGCCATAGGAGCAAGTGTGTGGCACCATCAAAACACCAACCACTGCTTGCTACCTAAAGCCGTCTTTTCTCGTAGCAAATTAAAATGAGTTGGTTTTGAACTCAAACGACACAGCCTACTTATCTATTTTAAATTACAAATGGAAAGATCTACACCCCACTCATGTGTTTTCTTGAGAGGTCTAACTAAATCTCATGCTCAGCCCAGGGTGAGCCATTGTTCCTGCCTACAAAGACTTCTCATACCAGTGGGAGCCAAACCTACCACCAGGGCACGGCACATGACCAGCATGCATCCGTTGGGAGCTTCTAGTGTTTGAGCACTATAACTGAGCAATGGGGCCTGGGTAATGCAGAAGTTTAAAACAAAGGGCAGTCACGAGTTCACTGTAAATCAAAGATCTCATAAGCCCTGAGTGAGGACCACTGGAAAGACACAGCACACTCTGGAGACTGAAGAGCTAGTGTTATATAAAAAAGGAAATTCCCATGACAGCAGTGAAAAACTCAGCAGCATTTTAATCAGAGAAAATAGGACAAGATTTTGTGAAGAATGATGACCAGTTGTGCCTGGTGTTACTGTGGTCCAGGCATGGGAGCAGTGGTCGAAAATGGGCCTAACACTGAAAATGTCAATGTCCTGCAAACAGGGCAGAGCACATGGCTGCTGCCAGGAGCCAGTAGTAGACGCCGAACAGGAAACTACTGTGATTGAACTAACGGAGAGGCAAGGGTGATGGAGACACAGGGGATGGGGATGGGTAGGAAAGGAGGCCCAGAGGCTGCTAAGCAGTTCAAGCAGTAAGAAGAGGAGTTGCATCCAACACTGGACAATGAGAGGCAAGGGCAGGCTTTATTAGGTTCCAAGACGAGTCAAGTGTCAGACCAGAAGTACTCCAGATTTCAGAACTTTTGACGTCTTGAAATAGCAGCATGTATATGAATTACTTTGCTGGTGAAAACCTGAGATTCATTGTGCACACAGCCTGCAGAAAATTTCATAAAATGTTTCAAAGCATTTTGTCAGGAAAGCAAAGTGTCATCATATATAGTGTTTTCTGTTTATGGTGTCATGTGAGGCTCACATTCCAGACTCTGGATGCCCAGATCAGGGGTGTTCAAACCCCAGTAGATTTCTCTTAGAGAGTATGATTTGAATTCTCCCATATGAGTGATACTGGGTTTTCATGTGTCTCCCAAAGCATCGGGTACGTTTGAACATATCTTTACTACTTCTCTTCTAGTGCATCCTGTTATAGTTCAGGACACCCAGACAAGCACTACAGTTAAGGTAGCATCTAGTAGAAAGAAGGCAACAGATGTGCAGATGCCAAGCACAATCTGGTGTTGTAGAAGTGGGAATACAGAAGTGGGCACTCAGAGGTACGTGTCGCACTGGGTAGCTGCAAAGGGGGTGGCAACATTTAAATCTGAATGCTGTATTAATCAAAGACACCTGTCACCTGTGTGCCTGCGTGAATGTGCACACACACTTATACACTGACCTTTTAGAGAACATACATGGATTATGACATATAACTTCAGATAGAGAGCATGGGATGATATTCTGTGTAGTATGCAATTTAAAGTATGTCTCATTGTAGACTTCAGCTTGCTGTCTGGCACTCATCTGACAAGTTCTAGGATGAAAATAATTTTCTTACCTTTTCAAAGTTCAACTGTTAAATAAGTGCTTTGTTTTGAACAAATAAAATGGCCAGGATGCATCCAAAGACCTGCTGGTCTGGGCACATGACTATTTATCCATCACTCTAAAGACCTCTGCTTTGAGCTGACCACACCTCACACTACATTTCAGTGGCCTTAAATCACTTTTAGATTTTTTTTTTCATGAACTGGCAAAAGTTCCCACAGTACTCCACCCATCCACATCCTTCCTGTACTGGGTCACTTAAAAATAACTAGACATGAAGCACTCTAAATTTCAGGAAATTATTTTAATATGAGAATCACTGGCCACCACAGTTGTAACGAGATGGAGAATCCAGAGTAGGGTTTGTTTTGCATGGTTTTAAAATTAAATCTGTATCTCTTACATACTAAACTTTTACTTCTTAGCTGTGACTTCTTACCCATCCAAAAAAAAAAAAAAAAAGTGCAGTGTGTGACTTAGTAGAAAATACTCTTTACCCAATGGCCCCAAATTATGCCACAAGAAAGTTTATTTTTATGCATTTACATGCCACAAAAATGTACCCTCATTTGAGATGGGAACTTTTCATGCAGCTGTTTCTCGAGTAGCTTAGTAGCTTGGTTAAGTAATCGTTCCATTGATTTGTAAATGTATTAGTTTATTATAGAAACTTACATACAGAAATAAGCATGAACAAAATAAAGGCAGCAAAAAGCTTCCCATTCAGAGATTCAATGTGGACAGTCAGAAGTAGTTTCTGTGGGAGTTTCTAAAAGCAGAAATTCATACATCTCTCCTTAAAGTACATATGTACAAATATCCATTTGCTGCCATTTATATTTTCACTATAATTAGATAAATATCTCATGTTTTAAGCAACCAAACTTTATCACTGGGCATTGTATTAGTTTGTTACTACAGACATCCAAGACAACTCGTATATGAAGGTAAAAGCTTATCTATCGTTTTAGCATTCCAGCCCAGGGTTGGGTGGAACGGTGCTGCTGTGCTCCTGGTAGTGCAGAGTAACAACGGTAGGGAACCTGTATGGCAGCCAAATCTGTTCCTACTGCAAGCCAGAGATCAAAACCAACAAAGGGGGAAGGGGAAGGGTGAGGAGGAGGAGGAGGAGGGGGAGGAGGAGGAGGGAGAAGGAGCAGGAGGAGGAGGGGGAGGAGGAGGAGCAGGAGGAGGAGGAGGGGGAGGAGGAGCAGGAGGAGGAGGAGCAGGAGGAGGAGGAGGGGGAGGAGGAGCAGGAGGAGGAGGAGCAGGAGGAGGAGGAGGGGGAGGAGGAGGAGGAGCAGGAGGAGGAGGAGGAAGAGAAAGAGGAGGAGGGGGAGGAGGAGGAGGAGAAAGGAGAAAGAAGAGGAGGAGGAGGAGGAGCAGGAGCAGGAGGAGGGGGAGGAGGAGGAGCAGGAGGAGGAGGAGGAAGAAGAGAAAGAGGAGGAGGGGGAGGAGGAGGAGGAGAAAGGAGGAGAAAGAAGAGGAGGAGGAGGGAGAGGAGGAGGAGGAGAAAGGAGGAGAAAGAAGAGGAGGAGGAAGAGGAGGAGCAGGAGGAGGAGGAGGAAGAAGAGAAAGAGGAGGAGGGGGAGGAGGAGGAGGAGAAAGGAGGAGAAAGAAGAGGAGGAGGAGGAGGGAGAGGAGGAGGAGGAGAAAGGAGGAGAAAGAAGAGGAGGAGGAGCAGGAGCAGGAGGAGGGGGGAGGAGGAGGAGCAGGAGGAGGAGGAGGAAGAAGAGAAAGAGGAGGAGGGGGAGGAGGAGGAGGAGAAAGGAGGAGAAAGAAGAGGAGGAGGAGGGAGAGGAGGAGGAGGAGAAAGGAGGAGAAAGAAGAGGAGGAGGAAGAGGAGGATCAGGAGGAGGAGGAGGAAGAAGAGAAAGAGGAGGAGGGGGAGGAGGAGGAGGAGAAAGGAGGAGAAAGAAGAGGAGGAGGGGGGGAGGAGGGAGAAGAGGAGGAGGAGGGGAGGAGGGAGAAGGGGAGGAGGAGGAGGGGGAGGAGGGAGAGGAGGAGGAGGAGAATTCCAGGATTCTACAGTTCCCCAAGGGCTCTATATCACCTCTTTAAGTCTCCATCACTTCCCTACAGCCACACCCTGTGGCCAAGCCTTTAAAATGTGGGTGGAATAGCAGACATTGAGGTTGTATCCAATGTTTGTTGACACCAGTACAATAGTGCATCCTCATTGGTACTTCCGGGTACACTCATCCCATTGTTCCCCTAGGACAGAATCCTAGAACTCAAGCTCCTAGCTAAATGGTGTATTAAAGTCATGGCTTTTCCATTACAGGAAATGTGTAGCTCATGAGTTATTTCCAACATGCCTAAGTGGAGAATGATAAAGGAATGTTTGAAATAAATCAGATCATTGTATGCAGCTCGGTGGCTTAGCACACGCTTACTACGTGTGAGACACTACGCACCCACATGTAAATAACATATAAGATAAATAACAAATACATTAATACTTGAGGAAAAAAACACAAAAGGAAGCATTATCATTGTTGAAAGGTAAATGTCAAATCAAACATGAAAGAAAGCATTATCATTACTTAAAGGTAAAGGTCTATCAAATTGTAGCTCATCCATCAACAAACAACAACTCCCAACTAAAAGGTGTTTAAGATTCCATGATGATTGATGAGATTAACACCCAAACTTATTTAGGAGGCTTCTTGGAGAAAAACTCAGTGGTCAATGGGCTAGACCTCTGCCTTATAGTTCGGTGCTGAACGAGAGAAATAGAATATATACCACATAGGCAAGCCACACATGTAATTCTAAATTTTCAGGTAATTATGGATAAAAAGAAGGGACAGTAAAATAAATTTTAATAGTGTATCTTATTTCCATTAATAATCTCCTACAACATGAAATCAAAATTGAAAACTGCTAAGATCTTACAAGATCTTATTTACATATGACCTTATTTATTTATTTCTTGAAGCAACCTTCACTGCAGCGTGCTTAAGTATATGTAGACACTTTTCATTTTGGAACAATCAAGTTTTCAGTGCAAAACCTCATAGGTGGCCACTGGGTACCACAAAGAGCAGGACAGTTAAAAGGCAGAAGTTGGCAGTTTTTTATGGAAAGAGGAAAATGATAAATACTCTAGGCTGTAGCTCTTAAAGAAAACTTGATGTAATGTAGGTAATTAAATGGAACTGTTTTTATTGGGTGGATGAGGTGGTGAGCTACTTTGCACCAGGGTAGTGAACAGCTTTGTACCCAGGTTCCCAACTGGAGACAGGCCTAGAATGGAGAGTGGCTATCTCAAGGGAAGACAGGACTTGTTCTCTGTTTTACAATGGATCTCAGTGTCTTGTCTCTTCACCTGGAAGCCCAAGTCATCACAACTTATAGAAGTGACCAGAACTTGTATCTCTGATGGAGAGACTGCACAACTCACCACCCTGCAGTTGCCACAGCAAAAGCCTCCACAGAGCTACTAAGAATGGAGCAACTCAAGGTCACTAGATAAGAGTGGGGTCCAGGGAACACGGAGAATGGAAGCACAGGGTCTGTGCCCTCTTGGTCCCTGCAGTTCTCCAGCACCTGCTCACCAAAGAGCAGATCCAGATCTGTGAATGTGCCACCAAGACAGGGACAGTTTAAAAAGACACATTAGCAGTCAAGGTTCCGAGGAATACTGCCGGTAAAGAAGCTCACTCATTCGTGTGTCCCAGCTGTCTTCCCTCCCCTGTATTGTGGGCAGTGGATAAATCTAACCAGTAGCAGCAAAGCACAGAGGTGGATAGATAGATGACATACTTGCAGAGGCATTTCTCCAAAACACTGCAAACTCTGTGGCACCTTGTTTGATATTAGAAAAAGCTCCTTCCACTAATCCTTATGAATAATACGGCCAAGCTCCACCCTACCCCCACCTCACCACTGATCTTACCCAAACATTAGTTTTCAATTTGAACTTGAATGTTCCCATGTAGGGTAAACTAAGCCTAGGCTCTTCTCCCTCCTGTGAATTGAACTTGGTTCCTCTATCAAGGATTACCTCAGTGACTCCTGGAACCCTCAGTGAATACAAAGCAGAAGTCCTAGAACATGGACAGCCTTTCCTAACACTCCTGGGTAATTAGGAGCCATTAGAGGGTGTGTCCCAATGGACCCTCTCATCTCCTCTGCCATCAGGGGCAATCAGACATCAGGGAGGAGACCTTGAAATTCTTGCATGATTCTCAATATAGTAGTGAGACTATATTGTAAATGCTCAAAACCAGCTAAGTGAAAAAACAAGAGAATCAGGGTCCAGATCTCATGACGGTAGGCCCAGTTTGTGAGACAGTAAACTTCCTTAAAGCTACCAGGGGTGAAAATACATAGTTAATCCTTCTAAGACAGACAAGCTCCATCAATACTTGTTGTCTTTTATCATTTTATGGCAAGAGCAACATCACTTTAGCACCCAACAAGAACTTGCACTATAGTGATACATAGAGAGATAGATGATAGACAGACAGATATAGATAGATAGATAGATAGATAGATAGATAGATGGTAGATAGATGATAAATAGATGTATATATAGTTAGTTAGTTAGCACTATCAATATAAATCATAGACAAAATTATATTTCCTTTCATAATACACTTTACTATTTACATTGTCTTTAAATAAAAATATAGTATCTTTTATTTTTCCATCAAAACTAGATAGACTCTTTGCCTTTAAAAGCCACTTTTTATATACAAAAGAAAATGTCTAGAATACCTTAGCCTTGCTTACTAAAGCACCACTGTGTACTTGGACACACATGTAAATGTAAGCGCATGTACACACAGCAGCCGCAATCAACATCCATGTTTTAAGGAAGCCTCTTTTCCTATGAGGGGACAGGTACACGTTCAGCTAAGAACACTATTCAGGATCCTAAGGATGGGTCCATGTGTGTCCCCTAAGCTATGAAGGAATGTAGGTGCTATAAATTCCAAAGCATACCATGATATTGTGCTTTGAGAATTCCAAAGTATTTTCACAGGACTATAAGGAGTCTATGTTTTAAGCAACATTCTCCTGGAAAATAGAATTCATGTTGTGCTGTCAATTAAGCAACAAAACGCCCAATATGATTAACAAAAAAACTAAGGAAGTCTAAATTCTAAAATGGAAGTTTTTCACTTCTCTACAGCAACTGTGAACGTAACTCATATTGGCTTATCTGGGCCACCGTAATGGGGTCAATATATACACAGTTTCAAAACTAAGGGGCTGTTAGATAAGCGTAGGAGAATTACAGGATGTCTAGAAAACAGGTTGCTGGGACTTTACTGTGAAGTCACTTGCCTGGACCATAAGGAGTTTGGAGATGGGCTCCCAGGGAGAATGGTGGGAAGCTGCAGGGAAAAAAAACCCACCTCTCTGCCAGAAAGGTTACCATGGAGAAAACATCGGGCACCTCCACTCCACACAAGACCCCCTGAACTATTTCCAGACAAAATAGTTTGTCTGAGCATCAACTTCATCAACTTCAGAAAACATCTTTATTCGAATTCACAGTGGTAAGTTTTAAAGTGGTATTCCTTAGAGTCCCGCCTGTGTGTGACTGAGGTAACTTCCACCATCACAGTCCACTCGGAAAGCTGTGATAAGGGACTGCAGAGGATCCCAGACCTGAATGGGAAGGTTCACGAGTACATGGACAAGGCAACTCTTATCCACAATAGAGGTGGAAATTTTTAGTCTTCTGGCCCAGGAAGCTTTCATTGTTCTGGTCTTGTAGAATCGCAAAGGTAACATAATCTAATTTAAGGACACAACCATCAAGTTTAACATTCCTTAACCACTATAGGAAAAATTTGAGAAAAGGAAAATGCACTCCCAAATGAGTAAGCATGGGCATAGTGTGAGAGCCAGCTGTAGCAGAGCCAGCCACCGAGCAACTCTGTTCCCAGAACAGCCAAGCGAAGGGATGGGGACAACTTCAGATAAAGGTGGGCTGGTAGGACTGTTTGTTGTGTTCCGTGCCAGCTTTTAGGATGAACATGGCAGCCCAAGCATTCCATTTCTTATTTCTTACACAGCCATGCCAGTCCCCATCTGTCGACTTATTTATGAAAAGGTCAAAGTTTATAGCCTACGTCACAACACAGGTATACATCTACTGTGCGTCCTGCCAAACCCGTAAATAGAAAAGTTATTGGAAAGCAAGTAAGTACCAATTAACTCTTGTCTAGAGCTGCATGTTTTTTCTAAGATGGTATAATGAAGTTCAGTCTAAGCTAGTAGAAATGTCTAGGCAAAGAATTACTAAAACAATAAATGTACACCGTGGTTATGACAGAATTCGAAATATTAAAATGTAGGCATCGTTAGCAATATAGTAACTTTGGGCCGTTCTATGTGTCCATCCAAATGGAATTCTTTGATAAGTCTTGGGCACTTTAGTTAATCTTAACAAACATCAACAAAATAAACAAGACCATTAGACATTTGGTCATATCTATTCCTGTATACTAACTTTTAAAAGAACTGTTTGGCGACGCTCATAGCTAACCACTGATCTCTGATCAAGGGTCCTCCAATGGAGAAGTTAGAGAGACGACTGAAGGAGCAGAAAGGGTTTGCGGCCCCATGAGGAGAGCAACAATGCCAACCAACCAGAGCTCCCCAAGGTCTAAACCACCAGCCTGGGAGCACATAGGGAGGGACCCATGACTCCATCTGTACATGAACGGGAGGATGGCCTTGTCGGGCATTGGTGGGAGAGGAGATTTTTGGTCCCATGAAGAATGAACACTGAGTGGGGGGAGGGATTTGAGGGTGGGGAGGTGGGAGTTGGGGGGTAGGTGGGGGCACAGTCTCATAGCAGCATGAGGAGTGGGGATGGGATAGGAGGTCCCTGGGTGGTGGTGGGGGAATGGGGATAAGGGGATAAAATCTGAAATGTAAATATATCCAATAAAAATAAATTAAAAAAAAGAAAAGAACTGGTTGCCAGAAACTACCTTGATTAGGCTGTAGGGATGGGAACCTGCTTAAGCTCAAGTAAAGCTGTGAGTTTGGTCCCCAGCACCACCAAACAAAACAAAAATTACCAAGGAATTCAAGGAATATGAATATTAAATAACAGAGACTTTAAGGTAAAGACATTAGAGAAGCTGCCCCATGAGGACAGTTAAAGGGAAAATTAGCTGTGGCCACTTCTCAGCAAAGGGACACAGCCTCACTGCACAGTTCGGGTTTCATCCCCAGAACCACAAAATGAACGGCAGACTCTCCCTTCTCAATCGATCCTTTCTTCATTGTTTACATGTCTGGACCAACCCTGCCATATCTCACAAATGCCCTCCTGACGCTCCTCGAAGTACTGTTTATAATGGAAGGACAAAACATTATGGAAGTAGTATGAAAGCAAACTAAACACCCATCTATGGGTGCGTGCTTATTATACATCTGCATGGTAGAAATTATACTGTAATGTCATCACAAACTCTACAAGAAAGTTACTGTATGCTCAAAACACAATGTTCAGGAAAAAATAGGATGCAATTTCTGCAGAAAATACAATCCCAGTTATGACCCCTTTGCAAATTTCTATTAATTATGTACACATGCAGGAAAAACACCTGTCAGGGAACATCTCAGAGACCTCAATACAGAGTTTTCTCCAAAGGATGAAATTTCCGGAGAATTAACTTATCTTCCCTCATTACATTCTGTGACTTTTCATTTTTTTTTTTTCAAAATAAATGCTGCTTTATAAATAAAAAACTGATTTTTCAAATGCTACATCAAAGTTTGTAGCCTACAACACAACACAGTCATATGTCTACTGTGTGTCCTGCCAAACACATAAGTAGAAAAGTTTCTTGAAAACAAATGAATGTCAATTAACTCTTGTCTAGAGCTTCAAGTTTGTTTCTAAGACGGCACAATGAAGTGGCAGTATCCCACCCCAAACAGAAGAAAAGAGCAGAAGTCATTGCAGCTGCGCAGTATTTTCCCTTTCCGTATATAGTGTTGACATTCTCAGTAAAAACAAATCCTACTTTTAAAGCACAAACATCAATTTAGCCATTTGTTTTTTTAAAAAGGTAAGTTTTACTTTAATACACAAAATATGTTCACCACAGTAGCAAGATCAGCTTATGCTACATGGTAAGACCCTGTCTCATAGATAGATAGGGAGGGAGGGACGGAGGGAGGGACGGAGGGAGGGAGAGAGGGAGGGAGGGAGGAAGGGAAGGAGGGAGGGAAGGAGGGAGGTAGATACCTACATGCATACATATATACATGATAGATAGATAGATAGATAGATAGATAGATAGATAGATAGAGAAAGATAGATGATAGATATATGGATTGATCATAGACACAAATATACATACATACAAACATACATGATAGATGATGGATAGATAGATAGATAGATAGATAGATGATAAATACATATATACATAGATGATGATAAATAGATACATAGATAAATAGATAGATAGATAGATAGATAGATAGATAGATACATACATACATACATACATACATACATACATACACACATATGATAGATAGATAGATAGATAGATAGATAGATAGATAGATAGACAGAGAGAGAGAGAGAGATAGATAGATAGATAGATAGATAGATAGATAGATAGAGAAAGATAGATGATAGATATATGGATTGATCATAGACACAAATATACATACATACAAACATACATGATAGATGATGGATAGATAGATAGATAGATAGATAGATAGATAGATGATAAATACATATATACATAGATGATGATAAATAGATACATAGATAAATAGATAGATAGATAGAGAGATAGATAGATACATACATACATACATACACACATATGATAGATAGATAGATAGATAGATAGATAGATAGATAGATAGATAGACAGAGAGAGAGAGAGAGATAGATAGATAGATAGATAGATAGATAGATAGATAGATAAAGATAGATGATAGATATATGGATTGATCATAGACACAAATATACATACATACAAACATACATGATAGATGATGGATAGATAGATAGATAGATAGATAGATAGATAGATAGATGATAAATACATATATACATAGATGATGATAAATAGATACATAGATAAATAGATAGATAGAGAGATAGATAGATACATACATACATACATACACACATATGATAGATAGATAGATAGATAGATAGATAGATAGATAGATAGATAGATAGATAGATAGATAGATAGATAGACAGAGAGAGAGAGAGAGAGATAGATAGATAGATAGATAGATAGATAGATAGATAGATAGATAGATAGTTAGTTAGTTAGAAAATCTTCCATTCAGAACCTTCTGAGATGACAGAGCTGACTTCTGCATCTTTAGTCACAAGCATCACACAGTGCTGGGCAAACCCCATGATGTAGGCTTGAGCTGCAAGTTGAGACTGTGGATCCTTCAGAGGCTGGCACCCAGTCCATATTCCCTCAGTGCCCCAGTTCTCGGGGACTTGTCCTGGCACAGACATTGTAGAGGTCCGTAAAGTAGCTTACGGCTAAAAAGATGACCACAGAGAGCTTTGCTTAATTGATGTGCTTTGAGGAATCTAGGGCAGAAACAGCAGCCTATACAATGGGTTTAATGAAAGGGTCCAGATCAGACAAAGGAATGTTCCACTCTAGCTGCAAAGAGCCTTGTCCAGACCAGAAAAAATAAGACTGGACACAAAAATGTTTCCCTCATCATCATAGATTTCTGAAGCTCAGCAAATGCTGGCAGAAGCCTGGGCCCTAGAAACGCAGCTTGACATTAGTAAACAGTTGTCCTGGGAGAGTGACTAAACTGCTCTCTTAAGTTCACACAACATCTTCACCTGCAAAGGAAACAGAACAGGGTCATCTCCAGGCTGTGAAGACTCAAGGTGGTAGTGTTAATGAAGTGCTTGGATCACTGTTAATCCAAATTAGCCTGAAGTTAACAGTAGTTGGCCTGGGGGAGCAGCTCAGGGGACAAAGCACTCGCTATGCAACCGTGAGCCCTGAGCTCAGGTCCTCAGCACTCAGGTAAGACCTGGGCTCCTGCCATCCCAGCAGCAGAGGGGCAAAGACAGGTGGATCTCTAGAGCCAATGGGCAGCCATGCTAGCCATATTGTCCAGCTCCAGGTTCAGTGAGAGTTCTTGTCTCAAAGAACAAGGTGGAAAGATGTTGCGGTAAATCTCTTGCCCATGGGGAGTCCATAGAATAAAGACACAAGTCAATAAATATCAAATGAATGCTGCATGCTTAGATCGGGCAGATTTACCATTAAACTACACTATTCCCCGGCTAAAAGAGCTCTTAACAACTTGCAGTTTCCTAGGTCAAGGTCTTCTTCATCTTCTCTCTCTCCACCAACTGCCCTCTGCTTCCACCAACTGCTAACCCCTCCCATTCCAACGGCTCTCCTCCTCTTATCTCCTTTCCCTGCCTCTGGCTCCTCCCACTCCTCTTCCACTGCCCAGTCACTGGCTGTAGCCTTTATTTAACAAATTTCATTGGACAGAAGGTTTACAAGATTCACTCCTTTGCAGCCCCTCCCAGGAGTGGAATTACCATGACAACAAGAGGCTAGGGCTATCCACCACATTTCCCCCTTTTCATCCAATAAAAATTTTTTTTTCACATATTAATTGAACTCTAATTATATTACCATGTTGTGATTGTTAAAGAACAAGATAAACCTAATACCCAGTCCATCATTTTTGGTAACTAAATAGAACCTTGCCATCTCTCTCAATAAAATAAAAAAAAAAAAAAAAAAAACTTAGTTCTGAACCTGGCTTATGTCCTGTCTTCAGAATGAATAGCATCTGAAAACCATCCTCTCAAAGTAAATAGCCTGGGTTGGCTGTGAGATTATAAATCTTCAACCCCATCAGAAATCCAGGATGACTAGTTAATTAAAGATATGGGAAGCACAGAAAGACATCCAGATATAAGAAACCTTTAAAACAGAAAATCGTCAATTCCTTATGTGAGGAATAGATAAGGATCATGCCATGGACTTTCAAAGTATTTCAAATATGTACCTTATGTCCCATGAAAATTATAAAGGTAAATACATATAAAAGAAAATATTAGAACTGCAGATTGATAATGATGTTTTATTTTGATTTCTTATTATAATTATCACCTATTAATTATAAATTATATATAGTATATATATGTGTAAATATATACTTAGAATTATTGAACTGAGAGTAATAAACAGGTTGTTTTGAGAAAAAGAGAAAGAAGGTAAGTTCTCCACTCTTCTCCAAGGAGTTTCACTTGTATGGACCACTGTAAACTGATGGCTTGTAAGAGCCAGAGGTGCTGAATAACTTCAAGGAAACAGTGCCTTCCAGACACAGCAGGAATTATGCCCCTGTGAGCACACAGAGACTGTGGCAGCATGCACTGAACCTACATAGGCTCAAACCACAGTAAACCACAGCACTGAGAAGGGGAGGTGGACACAAACTCGCCTCTAACTCTTTGTAATCAATACCTGCTGAGAATGAAGAAACGAGTTTTCTCTAATGGCGTGACACTAGGTACATCGATCAAATTCCAGGGCAGGCCCCATACCTAGGAGTGGTGACTAACACAAAAACAGACAGGGTTTTATGTCATTTTGTTTGTTTGGTTGGTTGGTGTTTGTTGTTTTATTGGGGTTCTGTTTGTTTTGACTTAGGTTTCTGTCATGGGAAATGGGGTTGAAAGAGAGAAAGAACATAACATTAGGTAGGTAGAGAGGTGGGAGATGTAGGAGGGGTTGGGGGAGGGGAAGAAGGGGATGTGATCAAAAATATACTATATAAAAATTTTTAAACAGTATTTTAAAAAAAGAAAAAAATGATTGCTAAGTAATATGGGCCAAGTAGTTTATTACAGACAACCCTCCCCCTCCCACACACCAACAATTGCAAGTCAAAAACAATACAAATGAAGATGTGTTTGCAACTATCTCTGAGCTCCCAAGACTCATAAGAAACAGATGCCCCAGAGCAGGGACACAGTGAGTCTGGGGTTTGGGAAGTTTCTCTCCTCCTGGCATTTTCCAATATACAAATACAAAGAGCCAAGAGGTTGAGAAGCCAAGCAGAAAGCATCAGCTATAACACAGACTGGGGACCAACACTGTGGCAATCTCTGGGGAGGGGACAAAAGGGGACAAAAGAGACTAAGGAGGAAGAGTTGTGTAAACGTCCTAGGCTTCTGGGTAGGAAGCTAGACTTCAGAAACCGGAACAAATTGGCAGGAAAGCTCTTGCAAAGCCTGAAGCCTGACCAACCAGCTCAGTCCCAGAAGGAATTAATGAAATGCCCTGACATTAATGCCTGCAAGAAAGCGAAAGTATTTTCCCTCTCAAGGGAAATAGCATTACTGGGGGCCTTGAGTTGCTTCTGGTTTTCATACACGATATCCAGCACTATGCCAATCAAAATCACCAGGCATATAGGCGGCTAGTCGTTTACCACTGAACCTTGTTAAGATGGACCCATGGAGACCCTGTGCTTCTCTGAGCTGCAATTGATATTTTAGGAGGACCACACAAAGGCTCAAGTAAGAGGGTGGGAGGCACCAAGCCTTGCCTGTCAGGTGGAAAGTGTTTATTCAAGGATGTACCTGTCTGGGCCCATGCAACTTTACATCTTAAGCCACAAGCTGAGCGTGGTAATAATCCCAGCTACTGGGAGGCTGAGGCCAGGCAATCACAAGGCCAAAGCCAGCCTGTGCAATGTAGCAAGGCCCAGCCTCAAAAGACAAAACAAGAACAGGAATAAGTGTCCTGTAGAGACTTTAATTTCTCACTCTACTATTCAGAGCAAAACCACTAACTTGCACAGCAAGGTGCAGGACACAGAGCTTGGCTTCCCAAATGCCTGGACCTAGTCTAGGTAGCCTGAGACCAGTGGCGCCTACTGGACTGCTGTGTAGCTTGTCCATGACCAACGTGGCCATTGTTACTCCAGGCTAGGGGTGAAACTCGAGTGTTTCAGAGTATGCCAGTGGCACCACTGTCCAGTTGTCCGTGTGCAAACCAAACTGGCATGCCATACAGATTCCTTCTTGGGGATATAAACCTGGAAGGAAATCATGCTGCTAACTGAACTGCCCAGATGATGGGCATAGATAGCCCAGTAAGGACTGGTTCTTCAAAGAGGCCAATTGGCCCAAACTGCAAATCAAGTCTCCCCATTTCTGACTCCAAAGCTAGTGACTTCCTACAGACACTCACTTAATTTGTTTCACAATGGGAGGGGTCACATCATGGGAAGTATTGACCCTCCCCTGCTTGTGACAGGTGGGTGACATCAAGTCTTTAAATGCCTCTTGGGACACACGGTGTTCTCAGCACCATCACGAGGTCATCGGGTCATGGGTCATTGGGTCATTGGGTCACTGGGCCATTCGGTCAGCTGTTTTCAATTGTACAGGGTAGCCCTTGAACTAAGCTGTGCACTGCCTGGCAACAATCTGGTTAGCATTTACCCTCATCTCTTCATCCATTCATTTTGGGAAAGTACCTTGATCACCGGAGTTGGTGCAGGAAGGCATTGTCTTCCTTGGCCACTTTCTAGGTTTGCAATCAAAACAAGACAGGTGAAGATGACAGAAAGCATGGCCTAGCCTCCTCCCACACTGTCAGGCTCCTGCTTCTCCTCTCTCCAGCAGCACCAGCCTGGTTGGCAGCATAGGGAAAGGGTCCTCTGAGCATGAAACTGAATTCTGGCCCTATTTTATAAAGTTCTCTTGTGCACCCCATGTGGGCCCCTTCCCCTTGAAAGGTAGGCATTAGAAGGGGATGGCTTAGAAAAGGGTAAAGTTGGAGCTGGTAGATGAACTTCCCAGTTTCATGTAAGTGGAGAAAGAGCTGGACTCAGCTCCCAGGAGTGCAACATCTTACACCTCAGGAGGGAACGCGTTAGAATTGTCTCATTTTTCAGATTCACCCTTAGGCTCTTCCTACAAACGCAAAACACCCTATTGTGTAACTTCCAATGCACACTTCCACTTAACTGAGTGTCGTAACTTCAGAGAGTTGCCTGACGTCTTTGGCCACAGTTTGACAAAACACAACATCAGTGGAAGGCCACAGCTCCTGAAGCTTCTAATCGATGTCAATCAAGATACTGGCTTATCATTATATTTAGATCAGGGACAGACAAAATGCCACTAAAAAAACAATACTTGGAACTTGGACTGCATTGATATTTCTAACTTCCATTCACCTAGCGATACCATTGAGGGAATAGAAAGTCAAGATATAATAAAAGAAAGTGTTTGCAATACACATAGCTGACAATGAATTCATCTCTTCATAGATATTAAGATAAATAGCATGTATTTCTGGTAGTCAACCTTCTCATGTTTAAAAAATGGCAGATTATATAGCTTAACATGATACTTAGACGTCTACAAATCAATTCAATAAAAACTGGGCAGACAGTAAGTATCCAGGGGGTTCTCAGCTTTGTTGTACTTTGTTTTTAGACAGTTCCTCTCTATGTAGCTCAAGCTGGACTCAAACATGTGACAATCCGGCCTCAGTGTGTTGAGATTACAGACATGAGCCACGGTGCCAGCTTTAACCTTATTATTTATTGGGTAAATTTACCCAAAAATGAAACAATAGTGTGTTTACCACTAGACACGCTGATACCAGGGGCCTGATACCAAAGGCCACAAGAATGTATATAAACCAGATATATAGTGATAGAAACAGCTAGATGGAGCAGTAATATTGAAGCTAAACATTCATATGCTTTAGAAGCCAGAACTTCCATTCCTGTGTATATCTACCCAACAGAAATGTGCTCGGGTGTGTATGTGCTTCAGAAACCTGCATATGAATCTCATAGCACTGCTTACGGTAGCTCCAACCTGGGAGCATCCCCAGTGCCCATCAACCGTAGGGTGGATTAAAAAGCTACCACACACACACCCAGTGGAGTGAAAAAGAGAAAGGATTGATGCATCCAGAAACATCTCAAATAAGATGTGTCGAGAAAGAAGCCAACATGGAGCACTGCAGCGCGAGCAAGCAACAGCCGTCAACAGTGTGAGCAGGAAGGATGCTGGTTTCCATGGGAGGGCAATGAGGATGAGCCGGCTCGAGGTTGGTTTCTGGAGGGCTGATCTTGTCAGTCACTGGATCTGAGCTGAATCACAAAAATTCCCCTAATTTTATGAAAATTCAAACAGTGACTCACTCGGGGTTATTTTCTGTGTCAGTTACATTTTGAAATCTAGGTTTGTTTTAAGTTTATTATTTAAAGAACATGTAAATAATTTTTAAAGTTTTAGAAAGTATGAATAATTATGAACAGGAACCTGTGCAATTCAGGCAGTAGGAGAAGAGAAAGCAGATCACATTATTATATAATGATCTTACTGACACAATGAGTCTGTAAAGCCGCTACTGAAGGAAGACTGCGGCCTCTCATGATACATAGTATCAGCATTTGGGAGAGAGTATTAATTAACTTGATTAATGCACCATACACTTCAATAACGATGTACATCACACCCACTAAACTTTCTATGACACTCCCTGGATCATAGACTTGCTGTTTTGCAATTAACTCATGGATTGGTGAGAAACTTGTGACTTTTTTCTCAAAAGCAAAATATGAAGTGAAGCAATCAGATTCTCTCTCTCTCAAAAAAAAAAAAAAAAAAAAAAAAGAATCAAAGCTTGAATACTAAAGCAAATGAGAGATGCTTTGATGAGAAATTCACGCGTTGTGAAAAAGGCTGGACATCTGGGCATGGTCCAGTACACCTGTTATCCCAGCACTTGGAAGCCTAAGGCAGAGGGGTTTCTTGGAATCCAAGAACATAGTAAGTTTCAGGCCAGCCTGAGCTATAATACGAGAGCTTATATTATAAAATGAAAATAACGAGTTGGTAAAACTATGAACATGGTAGAAGTTAGAGACTCATGGGCCACAGGAACACAAGTAGTTCATGGCAACACAACATTGTAAAGCAGCCAGCTAAAACACTATGCAAAGAATAGTTAGGTCCTAACACAGGCAGAGAGATACTGTCTTGTGTGGCCTTATGGTATTTGCACAGTTGCTGGCACTCATATGTGACCATGATTTAAGACTACGTGAGTTCACATTTCTCCCTTGCAATCAAAACGGCATAAAGCAGCCATCCATGTGAGACCCTATTAACCCTAGGACAGAACGGCAGTACCCACAAAGCAAACTACACACTTGATTAATGGGGTCTTAACAGCTGCCTTAAAATAGTGTCAACTGTTGGGGTGATGGTTTTGAAAATGGAGAAAACACTGGCTGACCTTGGTTTTGCAAAACCACAAAGAATTGAGTGTGGGGACACATTGGTAACAAGAGAGAATAAAATACTCATGCTTGATTCTAAGTAAGATGGCCATAAAAGTACAAGGACTGATGAATGCGCCTCGACAGAGGAAGGTCCTCTGATAAAAGAGCAGTTGGTAATTTAAATGTTCCTTTGTATAGGGTCCAATCATGCTCATCCCTGTATGCCATGATCATGCGTGGGTAAATGACTGAGTAAAAACCTTCTATTCCTCCAGGGATGGCAGGTTGCAGTTCATCTGAAAGCGATGTCCCATCATTTTTATATCCCCCATCATAATAATATACCTATCACATTGTAGAATGAACTACAAGCTATTTCCAAGACAGGTCTTTCCAGAACTATGTCTACTGTGGTTTCCAGTGTCAACCAACAGCTAAACCAAAGAGGCAACACTTTTCTATGCACAAGTAAAATAATACGAAGTCTGAGGCTGGCTTTAAAATAAGATTCCCCTGCCCACCTTCTAACATACAGAGAGAGAGGAGGAGGAGGAGGAGGAGGAGGAGGAGGAGGAGGAGGAGGAGGAGGAGGAGGAGGAGGAGGAAGAGATAGGGAAACATACACCAAAAAAAAGTAATGAACATTGGAGATTGCTTAAGCTAAATGATGGCAGTTCATGAACTCTTGTATTCCGTGTGTATTTTAATTTTTTTTTAAATAAAAGAACCTCTCCCAAATGATTCTAGTAATAAATACAAAACAGAAATTAAAAGGTAGAAGGCCAGGATCGAGACTGCAGCTGACCAACATGCCTACTTGCCGTGCTTGGCTCTGTGTTAAGAGCTTGGGTGGACTTAACTACCCATGAAGTCTATGACGGGGTAAGCATGAACCCCCTTTTCTAGGCACTTTCTCAGCCCATCTTGGCATCACTAAGCTTAGAGCAATGTCTCAAGATCACAGGTGTTATAAGTAACAGAGGCAAGACCTAAATCTATACGTTTTACCCTTAAAGCGAGCCACACCCAATTCCTCCACCTCTCCGGGTAACACTCTTACTGACATTCTTACACGTCTTTTAAAATCTATGAAAGTGCCCTTCAACTCCTGTTCATTGCTAACGTAGTCTCATCTGACTTATGAACTGAGTTATAACACCATAAACTGACCCTTAGATCAAGCTACCACCTTCTAGCTCGCACACGACTGGCTCTGCAGCCTTTACATAGCTGCTCTGATAGGGTTGGGGAGGCTAGTCCTCTTGTTTACATTAGTCACATAAATGGCATGGTCTCAGATACAGTTCCGGAAATGAATCATATGTTATCTAAATTAATCACCCTAAATAAAATAGAGGAACCCAGTAGCCATGCAAAATGCCAATACCCAGAGTCCCGCCCTCCATTCTGATCCTCATAGTCTTCAAAATGCCTTTGTGTAAGCCTGGCCCACACTTGGAAGTAAAAGAATGGCCTCAAGCTACACACATTCATTTTTAAAGATAGCTTGACTTGCATCATTTCGTCTGTATCTCCTCAAGTCTTCCAGAAGTCCACTTCTTGTCCACCTGCTTGGATGTTGTAAAACTGTTCTCCATAGACCTGACTTCTCGTCCACCTGCTTGGATGTTGTAAAACTGTTCTCCGTAGACCTGACTTCTCATCCACCTGCTTGGATGTTGTACAACTGTTCTCCGTAGACCTCTCCAACTGTGGCACCAGGTCTTCCATCAGGGCTCAAGAAGAAACAAGTTGCACAGATACAGATCAACTCAAATGTGATCATTTCTTTTCTGCCTTTTCCCTAAAAGTATATTTGAAGCATTTTGTAGCCAATGTGAGGTGGTATAAGGGAAATGGTTTGAGTCTTTATTTCTCATTGGCTCATGTGTTTTCTGGTAAAAAGGAAAATCATATGACCATGTTACCTGAATCTTTGACCCACCTGTGACATTGATATTCTCTGCAGAAACAGAGAAAGAATATACGGCCTTGTTCCTAAACAGGCAGGCAATCTCATTTTAATTCCTTGAGGATTGAGCTAAAATTTAGAAGTTACACCAGTGAAAAATATAACAACAAATCTGAAAGAACACCATGTTTAATCAAGAGTCAAGTGTTCTAACAGGCAAGCATTTCCCACAGTGCCAGGTTCGTACTTAACACCATCTCGGCTTTCATTTAAATACTGGCCGTGATTTTACTACAGCATCGTATATCACATCAAGACAGGGCTACAGTCTGAGAAATGAATGCTTTCTGTCACTGTGTGAACACTGCCAAGTGTGCTCACTGGAACTGAGATAGGGTGGCCCACAACACACCAAGGCTAAGGACATCACTGTGCCACAGAGTCAGTCCACTGCTGGTGGAAAGGTCATTTTGCAGTGCATTGCTGTCTATAGGCTTCAGCTTAGGTGAACCAGTTTCAGAGCAGAATTTCTTTTGTGATTTCCACTCACCACACAGCTGCAGTCCTAGGAAATAAAGCTTCCCATACTCAGGCAGAGGAAACCTATTGCTCACATATTTTTAACTTATTGAGACAGAGGCTCACTCTATAATTAAGGCTGAATTTGAGCTCACAGCAATCCTCCTGCCTTAGTCTCCCAAATGCTGAAATTATAAGCTGGCTTTATAATCACATCTTGTAGTGTCACTGGTACAAAGGAAAATATGTAAACTCCCAATATATAAATGTATTACAAAGAGTTAATATTCAACAGTCAAAGGAAACAGACTTAATAAACATGTATAAATCCCTTTAAAGGAGCAATAGACAGAAAAGCACAAAGCCATTTTAAAATTACAAAAATTAGGATTCAAGACTTGAATTAAATACACCTTGGCAATCTGATTTATCTCATCCCAAAATGACTGTTAACAACTAACTTTTTTTTTCTATTCTATACTATTTAAATTATATTTTCTACATCAACTTAAAAATAGAGTTTGCAATAGACAGACAATATAACTGTTTTTAACTTCATGTCTTGGAGCCAAATGTACAGAGAAAGCAATATCACACTGCAAATGTCTTCCATCTTTTTAGGTATCACTTGTCACTGACTAAAACCCACAGACCAAGGCAGCTCACAGGACAAAACATTTTTACATACGGCTAACACCCCAAACATGACTTTTCCTGTGTTGTATTCTCAACACGAATTACAATAATCTAAATACTAAAGTAGCCAGGATTCAATAACTAATTTTTGCTATTTAATTTTTTTTCTTTTACTTAATTTTAATGGAAAAATATTTACTAAGTTCAAGTAAGAAATAGTTATGAACATTTTTATAAGATTCAGAAAATATCTTTATTTGTATTCAGTAAGCATAGATGAGAAGGAAAGTGTGGAATTGGTTATTATACCTCCGTTCAAGATCATGAACCAAAATGGAAATTCCCCCCTCAGGGCCTCTGCCTTCTACAAAGATTTCTGAATGTGAACGTGCATGCAGTTCTACCTAAAATGTTGAAAACTCCCTGCCTTGGGGGTCAAGTTAAGAAGCTTCAAATGTCCGTCTGTCTAGTAACGAGGTGACAGAGAACTCACAGAACCTGTAGTCCCTTTCACATTAACTCAGCACAAATATAAGAAGCATGTATAAATTTTTCATGCCTCTAGAGCCAAGGATACCCACCCCCCGCCAGCCCCCCACCAAGCAAGCGAAAGTAGGCTGAATGCAACAGCAGATGAAAAAGAAAGACAGTCCTGTTGCTAAACATCTTTCTTGCTTCAGGCAAGACACATAAGGCTACACAAGTGGACCAGACCAACTGGGCTGTGTACTAAGTGCAAACACTTAAAAAGATCTCTCCAGTGAAGTGGAGGAATGTCACGTGAAATTGGTTGTTCGGAGGTAAACCTCTCTTTCGTTTGAGCACGTGATGGTCTGAAGGTACGCATCTCAAGACTCAGTGACAACCGTTTGACCAGTCATTAAACAAGAATAAACAAAACAGGGATTCATACATTACATCCCCAATGCCTATCTCATCCAGGGTTGTTTTTAATCTGAGCTCAGTGGATTTAAGTAACAAAGCCCTCTTCAGCATGCTTAGTCACCATATCTGGACTTGGCCTTTACTTCTGTAGAAGCCTGAGCTACAACAGGTAAAAAATGAAAGTCATTAAGAACAGTGAAGAGGAAGTGTCTGTCTCAGAGCTGGCGAGAGCCAGATGAGTCTGATGAGACGGTAGAGAATTACATCTCGAGTCAGAGCAGAACACGCCGAACCTGAGTGCTAAAGAGGAAAGGTTTCCCTTACCCTGAGTGGGGTTAACTTGGAAAGAAATATACCCAGATACATATTTGAAAACAGGAACATTCTTTTGGAGGCAATGAATCACTTTAAGCATTCTTTTTAAATTCACTTGATTATATCATCATTATTGTTCTAAAGAAATAGCCACTGTGGAAATGCTGATAAGACAGACTAATAATTTCCCCCCCAAATCCTGGAACACCATGAGATCAATGGAGCAGCACAAACGGTCCAACAAGTTGGGCATATTTGATAAGTGAGCCTATTGATGAAAATAAAAAAAAAAAACTTCAGGGTCTCTGTTCTGGTCCATTTTCTGAATTTTTCTTTAACTTTTGCCCATACACTTAATTTGATATATTATTTAGGTAAATCACACCAGTTGGTATTTCTTCTTATAGTCTAGCTATAAAATATATATAACTAGAAATTTAAAGTGATTTGAGAAAGAAACAGAACTCGAGAACAGTTAGAAGTGGTTCATAGAAAGAATTGAGTCGTTGTAACATCCAAAGATGCAGAATTGAGTCGTTGTAACATCCAAAGATGCGGGATTTTACCTCTGCAGACTGGTAACACCTCGGGCTCAGTGGATGATATTCCTTATAGGTTTGTGTGGCTGCTGACCTGATTTCTTGGAGTGCCCATCTCAATCATCTCTGTCCTTAGCTTTTCAGATGCAGTGTTTATTTGCACTTCACATCCTCTACGTAGCAACAATGTTGCAGGTTTGGGTTTGTTTTTGTTTTTGTTTTTGTTTTTTTGTTTTTTTGTTTTTTTGTTTTTTTGTTTTTTTGTTTTTTTGTTTTTTTGGGTTTTTTTATAGCCTTAAAAGCAGATGATCACAGCACTGGAAAGTGACACAGTTAACTGAAGGGAGGCCAAGAGCATGCAACATAGACTTAGGATGGAGAGCTTCTCCTTTCCTACCTCCATAGTGTCTCTTAATCCTTCAGTCGCCTCTAGGTAGCAGTGTTCAAGAAAAGCGTTATTCAGCTAGGCTAACCCATGTCAACAAAGCATTTCTAACATACAGGAAAATTTAAAAATTCTCCAAGCCCAACTTCAAATCCTTTCTGGAATGTTTACATCTCAGTTTTATTTACAAACCCCAAAGGTCCCAATTCCCAACCTCCCAAATATGCATGAGATGACAGGCACCTAGAATCCCTAGAATCCTGACTATTCAAAGAATTCAAGTCTCTATTAGAGTCTGTCTTAAAGAAAACTGTCCTGGAGATGCGAGTCCTGCCCTTTTCCCAGATGATCAACAATGCTTTGCAAATAACATTGACAAGTTCAGCAGCCACAAAAGCTCTAACTGCTCTTGAAACTCAGTTCCAGAGTAACCAAAACGTGATTATTTGTGAACCCCAGGATACATGCAAAGGAAACAAAGAATTTAGAATTGAGTCACGGGTATGTATTCAAACTATTTTAAAGGACCCTGTTTTATTTTACACATAATGGGACGTAAAACCCCATGGAGATGGGTCTCACAGGTCTTCTAACACTTACTATTCAAGAACACATACATACATACATACATACATACATACATACATACATACACACACTTTCAAAAATATGTTTCCTTAAAACTTTTTTTAGAATCTAGTCTGCACGGCTTGAATTTTCTGCATTTCTAATGCCTGTATCTGCCAGCTTAGAAACTAGTTTTCCAAATGACTGAGAGCATCTTCAAAAGCCAAAGGGCATCTTTTAAATTTTGAATGCCTAACTCTTCTGATGTGTTTAAACCCTTATCATTTACCAAAGTTAGTGATTTACAGAGGAAAAACCAAAAGGAATCTTGTGCCTGGTGTGGTTTCAGTTCCTCTGAGTTCTAAGCTTTGTTTTAAGAGGCAGAAAAATTATGTGGCCATGCTAACCACCACTGTATCTGCAGCAGCCTCAGAGGTCTACAGTACATGCAGTCTGGTCAGATTTGCACGGAAAATTCAGCCTAGAAACATTTTTTTTTTTTTTCTGGAACAGCAAAGGCAACCAGTTCCCCCACCCCACCCCCACACACCTCACTCCTCCAGTGTCTGGAATATAGAGGCAAAGAGAAAACATTTGGCTGAATGAAATCATTCCTCTTTAACTTTAATAAGCAAACGGCATTTGAAATCAATATGGTTCCTGTTTTGCAGGAATGGGATTCAGAGGTTAAGCCATTGCCTTCTCCACGCCTTGAGCACACAACAAACCCATTCAAACTATGACCTACGACTAAAAGGTCTCATTTACTTTAAAGTACGAAGCGTCCTTTTTAAACGCCCATGTTTTTTAAACATAAACTCAGGGACAAATACTAATCCTCGGGAGACAGTGTCTTTATGCTGACCTCGGTGGTCAAACATTCGCAATCATACAACGCATGATTGTCAAAAGGACCAACAAAAGCGTCTGTCTTGGTAGCCGCACTACCCGTGAGCCATCATTGGCAGGTAAAGAACTCTGCCGGTCCCAAGCCAGTGAAAAGAGAAACCAAACTTTCCCAAATAGGGTGGTTTGGTCTCGCCAAACCTGTCTAAATCTAACAGGTGTCAACACACGTCGTCACCACACTAAGGTCTAGAGCAGCACGGAGTGGTTAGGGAAGAAACTGCGAGAAATCTGACCTGACCTCTAAAAGGATGGTAACGGAAAAAACAAAAAACAAAACAAACAAACAAACAAAAAAAAAAAAAACCTAAGCTAAACCAGCCTGGTCTCTAGCCCAAATGATCCCTAGGTGGTGAGGCCAAAGGATGGCGTTGTCAGAATCTCTCTGCTCACTCACGGGGCCATGCGTTGCTGCAGGGTCTCCGAGCACTGTCCCTGCGCTGTCCGCTGTCCACCCAGCACCAGAATTGGACAAGCAAGACAGCGAGGCTCCTGGGGCTGGGAGCCAGGGAAAGGAGGATGCGAGGTACCTGCTTGTCCAGCGCGTCCCGGGCGCCAGCGGGTCCTGCGTTGGTCCTGGGTGGTGCGGGCGTTCGCTCACAGCTGCAGCCCTCTAGAAGGTACATGCCCGCTGGGCGGCCGCTCTGCTCGCCTTCGAAGTAAAAGAGCACATTCTGGTAGAGAGCGAACCACTTCTCGTGCCAACGGCTCGCCTCGGCAGCCTTCTTGCTCAGGAAGCCGCGCTTGGTGCCCTCCTTGCGCGCCAGGAAGGCTAGGTACAGGGCGTGCCCCTCGTTGTAGCGCACGCTCTTCTGCATGACGAGGGCGCCGCGGAGGGAGTTCGGGTGACAGCCTCAGCTCTGCGGCGGGGTCATCGCAGAGTCCCTCCCGGAGGACGCCTGTCACAGGGCACCCCGCTCGCCGCCCAGACTATCTGGGACTGGGGAACGGTCTCCTCCCCGACCGCGCCCTCTCCGGCCCCCCGACGCCTCCCGAACCCCGGAAGCCGGGTGCCGAGTGGCCCTCTGAGGGCGCCCGCACCTGTGTCACTCCGCCTGAAGTGTTGCGGGAACCCAGCCTCTGCGGCAGGCTGCGCTATGCTGTGAGACCCGCGGCAGCCAGAGAACTGTCCTCGGGCTACGCGCTTTGGGAGACAGAAGGTAAAACGTCACGTGGGAGATCAGCAGTAATCGGCTTGGAGACCGATTTAAAGGGTAAAGCCGGCGCGGTGGCGGCCGCGGAGGCGCTGCCTGCTCGCCCCAGCACACACCCTTCACTCGCCTGCCAGGACTCTGGCCTCCGCCTCTGCCCAGGCCAAGTCTGAATGAGGCAGATCGCCCAGGAGGGGCAGGAGCGTGGTAGCACCCAGCCGATCACTGCACAAACAGGCACAGATGTGCCCTCACACATACACAGGCAAACGCACACTGAACACACACATGAAGACCAATGCAGGCACACAAACACACAACGCTCATATTCGTACACAAAAGCACACATGCACATAAATACAATAAGCACAGGCATACAAGCATGCGTGCACTCACAACATAAATTAGCAAATACCCTTTCGCCCAATGCTTGCAGTCATACACATAAGAGTACAACGTACGATCATGAATAACACATTCCTATGCACACAGATACGCATTCACAGTTACAAAAGTACACCCATGATATGCACTTCTCAAAAAAATGCAAACCCACAAATTAGTACTTAAACAGACAACTACACATATGTACATGCCTTAGTGCTATCTCAAACACTCTCATATTTACTGTACCCAGTGCATACACATTTATAATCATATACACATTCACACAAATGTACACCTAGACAGAAACACACATACACTCAACACACCAGCCCTTTCTATCACACACACAATCACAAACACACACATTTACATTCAAATGTGCAAATACATGCACTTGTAAACACACTCATCAAATGCGAGCACTTACAGACAGAACAGACAGGTGTATGGGCACTGGGAGACACACATTTTGACAGCTCATGTGCCCGAACTCACACTCACAAAAAGGTTCAGTAGCAGCAGTGGAGTCACAAGGTGGCTTTGCATAAACCACAATGTTGGCTTTTCAGCTTGTACCTACACTGTACGGATCAAAACTAGCTGTGACTGTTGACAGGAGAAGTGGAGAATGTTCCCAGAAAACCAGCAAATGTTAACTCCTTTTGGACACCTGTTATGTGATTAATATTTTTTAAAAAAAAAAAATGCTAAATGTTCAGTATGACATTTTAAATAAGGAGGGAGGGGATAACCTTATCAGGGAAACTGTTGTCAGGGGCTGAACTGTCCCCAGAGGCCAAACTGTCACACACAGGCTGAGCAGAGTCCCTTGTTAAGACTGGGATTCATTTGATTAACAAATCTTACAGCTACTGCTGGGAAAACCAAGACACTCTGCTCAAACAAAACACAAGTGGAAAAGAATTGATGTTCCAGAAGCTTCGAGAGAGAACTAGTGGAGCCCCACAGTGCTCTCTTGGATTCTGCTTCACATTCTTTTTATTCCCCAGAGCCAGGTATTAAAATGAGTGGCCAAAAGAATATTGTGGAAAGAACAGAATAGCAAAATACCTCTTTTCAGGGCAGTGAATTGATGGCAATACACCTGTCTTGTCCTGCGGTTCTGTGCTCACAAATTGATCGCCGCAGGGTCCTGACTGTTCTGAAAGGCCGTCTTTGCAGGATGTTTTAACTCTGCCTCACTGAACAGCTGAGTGGTTTTGCATTTTACTGGCAAGTAAAACTTCACTATTAAAATCCATGTAATAGGCAAATTGCCATTTTGAAAAGGCTATGGGAGAACAGTAGCCACCCTCTAACATACTTTATGCATCTGAAGGGCAGTGCTGTGTGGAGCTGAGAGCTTGCACGGTTATTTAGAGAAAAACAGTTAAATTGCTGTTCACAAGGTTCTAGAAGCAAGGAGGAGAGTGACTGCCTCTGGGGCCTTTTCTTTCCTTCTCTGTGGTCCAGCTGCATGCAGATCTGAGAAGAGGCAGCCAAGGCATACCCGTGTAGTTAAGCACTCTAGTTTCAAACAGGAGCCAGAATGGATCTCACACCAGGACAAAAACAATTTTGTCCTGAGTATTCATACCTTCTAAACCCCTCGAGTTCCCTCAGATGTGAATGACTTCTTTCTTCAGTCCGTGCCATCTCTGACATCTAGCTATAACCCACACCCTTAAAAATGTCTTATTTGAGTCCCAGGAAGTATTCGTCTCACCTTTGATCTCATCTGTTCTCACCTTCTATTATGCTAGGTGTGGTGAACTGCATCTGCCCAAGGCAGGGAAAGAAAAACAGCTGTTTTCCTTCATGGTTTGGTTGATGACTGCAGTATTGTTGTAGTTCTCATATATATATTGTGTGTGTGTGTGTGTGTGTGTGTGTGTGTGTGTGTGTGCGCGTGCACATGCACACGTGCACGCACATGTGTGTATGTATACATGTGTATGAGTTTACTGCAAGTACATGCGTGCACACACGTGTGTGCATGTGTGTGTGTGTGTGTGTGAATGAATGTGTGTGTGGATGCATTATGTGACTGTGTCCATGTAGAGGTCAGGGGAAGCTTGGCTATTGGTCTTCATCTTCCACCTTGTCTGAGATGGGTTCTCTTTTTGTTCGCCACCACAAATGCCAGGCTGGCTGGCCTGCAAGCTTCCAAGGATTTTTCTGTCTCTACCGTCCATTTCATCATAGGAGAGTGGAGATTACAGACACCTGATACCGTCTAGCTTTTATATGAGTTTTGGAGATCCAGATACGTGATAAGTGCTTTGCTCAACAGAACCATCTCTCCACTTCCTATACTGGATTTTCATTATGGAAATTCACTGCCACCATTACTGGCTAGAAGTTGATATCCTCGGTTCTATTCTGGGATGGTATGGAATCAGTGTGCTCAGTCCAGAGGAGGATTTCATGGTTAGGAGCATCTCACTTGGTTCTTAGTAGCAATGCTGCATCCTTAATGGAATCCAGTACCTAAGGGGAGGGTTTATGTGCAGCACGTAAGTGATCCCTAAGAATTTCCTAGATTTAGAAATGAGCAATTTAGAAATTGTCATTGAATTGTTAAAGAAGGCACAAACATCTGCAAATCGAGGTCATTCTGTGAGACTTTAAGGGGTGAAAAGAACTAGAAATCTGTGGGGCATCTAGAAAGCCACAGTCAGCAAGTGTGTGGCCAGCCTCTGTGGGCCATCATCCAGTGGAAACTACTGCTCCCTGGACTGTGCCTTCTTGTACCCCTGGATCATGCCTCCCTGAAAGGGCCAGAGGGTTATAGAGATAAGGGTGTTTTTCTAGCCGGTCTCAAAGGTTAGCAACGAGACTCTTCTTCAAATAGATGGTAACAGGCTCTTCCATAAATTCACTGCTTTTCTCTATTGAATTTCCTGAATTCTTTGCTGGCAGGATCATTTTGTGTTAAGGATTGGTTCTAATGATGTCTCAATTCAGTTCTGCTCCCAAAGGCCGAGTTCCCAGACACTGAGGGTCTCTGCCCCCAGATGGATTTGATTGTCAATATCTGAACAGGTAGACTGAAGCAGGACCTGGAGATTTGCACGGGGCGGCGGGGGTGGGGGGGGGTGGGGGGGGGGTGGGGGAGGGGGGACCAGAGGAGAGAGGAAAGGAGGCAGAGATTGCCATGATGGGGAATAAGGAAGAGCAGAACTAAAGGCCTGCTGACATGAGAGAAGTGGCTGCATGGGTAGTTTGGGGTTGTGTTTCGGATAGCAGAGATGAAATATAGATTTTTAAACGATGTTAACTCAGAAGTACCAGAGGGGAGTGTTTACTAGCAGTGGGAAGGATTAGAACTGCCCAGGCCAGCTTTTGAGCTAGTCAGGGTGTTTAAAATTAACTGGTGTGTGTGTGTGTGTGTGTGTGTGTGTGTGTGTGTGTGTGTTTTATTTATGAATCCAGACAACTCTGGTGGGTGGTCTGGTGGGTGGCCAGGAGCGCAACCCGCCAAAGCAGTTTAGTCAAAATTACCATTACAATTTTGTAGCATTTTTTAAACACCAAAATGCATTTCACACTGTTGTGTGTGACTTTTGCTACCCCCACCTTAACTCCAGGAACAGACCACACTACCATCCCTCACTCAGATTCCCTTGAATCCATGGATACAAAACACAGACACACATGTTGTTCAATTTCAACTTGCCTTATAGACACAAATGCTGGCCACTACTTATCTCCTGCCTGGACAAGTGTGTCCTTATCAATACGCTTAGCTCCACACCTCTCTACCTGCCCTCAACTTTAGTTGCTCAGTTACATCTAGTCCCAGCTAAACACCCCCAAGGGCCTATCTGTAGGAGCAGCCACAGGCCACCGCTACACCCAAGATCTCACATGGCTGCTTGTCTTTTCTCTCTGAAGCTGAAGCATGGCAAACTCTCTCTCCTCTCTCTCTCCTGCGTCTGTCTCTTGCCTGCAGAGACCCTGAAGTCCCACTTATTCCTTCCACTCAACAATTGGCCCATGGCTTCTTTACTGACAGATCAAGAACCAATTGAAGAACAGGACCTTAGCATCAGAACCACCACTATACCTCACCTTTTCTGTCTAATAAAAAAACAAAAAACAAAAAAGTAATTCTTCTCCGAGACATAAATTGAACAAAATCATAACAATTATGTCAATTACACAGTATGATATACAAATGACATCCAGCCTGTCATTTTTGTCAATTAGATAAAGTACTCTACCATCACTCTTAACTTAAAGAATTATGATTCTATCCCTAGATTATGTTTAGATTTAGCCTGTAACGTCATCTGAAAACCCTGTCTTCAACTCTTTAATCTCTTTCTCTCAATGTTAAACAACTTGAATTTGATGAGACTATAAATAGTCTTCAACCCTGTCAAAAATCCAAAAACAACTTAAACATTACCTGGGTATATAGGAAACACCAAACACAGCTTCTCAAACTTAATTGTAGAGACAGCTGACTACCTGGACAGTCCCCTAATTTCTTATGTATGATGTTGGAGCATCTGTCTTCAGCCTTCTGGCTCAGGATCATCTGAAAGACCTTTGTAAAGCAGGATTATGAAGAACTGTTGATTCTGCCTTGGCAGAACTAACAGTCAACTATTCCACATAATGTGTCCTTTCCCAGAAAGTATTTTGTCTGCAGATAAAATAGGCAATTTCTACCCCATGGCTACCTTGCTGCAATAAGCAACCTTACTTGGAGGTAAAATGCTCAATTTCTTCTTTGAACCAAGAAGAGAGTGCTGTCAGGAACAAACATGTCTTACTGTCAAATGATTAAATAACATTAAATGTCACATTCTGTTGATTTCTGATGTTTTTGAAGACAATATATATATATATATATATATATATATATATATATATATTTGAAGACAATAATATATATATTACTATAGTAATCTGAACTGTTCAATCTTGACTACTCTTAGCTATTTCTAATTGAAATATATCAAAAAACGCCTTCCTATAATTAAATAAGAATCTAACATAACCATAAGTTTGCTACCTGACCCTTAACTTGTGTTGTTTAATCATCTAAAAACAGTTTGTAATAGCAGTTATTACAAGGGCTGGGTCTAAGCCTTGTATTCTTAAATGAGTTGCATAGGCACAATGCCTATCTAAGAGTAACAACATTAATCTCAAATTTTTTATCAATATAAGAAATTCACACTAATTAAAACCTTAAATCTGTATCAAAAATAAGTTCTGTACCAATGTAAGAAATAATAACTTTAACTTTGTATCAATTATAAGGATTTCTACCAATTAAGATTATGACTACACAATGCTTTGTTCAAAGATAAAATTTAGTAATTTATACCACCTATTTCCTCTCTGTTCAAAATTATGCCCATTCTCAAATTATCCCTTAAAATGACAACTCTTCTATAATTTGTAAAATAAGCATTACCAGACACTCCAACCCAAGAAATTGGGCTGACCACTCTCCACAACTTCATCCTGCTGAATGGGGGTGATGAAAAAATTTCTTAAAGGGGTAGGGAGGGGTAAGAAAGTTAGAAACTTTGGTTAGACTTCAGAAAGCTAGCTTTAGCACATGTGATCCAGTCTCTGTATGCTTAGAAGGCTCGGGGTTTGACTGAAGTCCAGACTAGATCCATCTGAAATGTTGAATGAAGCAAGATGACCTGGGATCCATGGCAATCCCTGAATCTGTTTTGGGAAGGAACCAAAAGCAGGCAGCCAAGCATGTCAGTTCAGCATCTCTGAGGACAAATTTTGCCAAAGCTGTACATTTTGTAATATATAAATCTCACAAACAAACTTTTAGTACCATTAAGATATTTGTATGAATCGTGAAGAGTGCACAGAATAATTAAGGATGAAATTCTTCTCCTTATTTGAGCATGTGAGAGACAGCTGTCTTTTGTAGAAGTTAATTTTTTAATAACCAATTGTAATAATTCTTCATCCATGTCATATGAAGGATGGCACAAAGAATCTTTACCTGTCCTGTTTGATTTCCTTGAATTTTTCTAGTTCTTGAGGGGGTTCCCCGTGTCATATCTGATCCACATCACTCTGAACGGGGTCCAGTTTTTATTCTTCTTTCCTGTCAAGCCCAATGCAGAGCCTTTCTCCCTCATAGCATGTCTGTTCCAGTAACCAGAAATCATTGACCTCTTTCCCAGAGGAATTTTAATATAACCATCAAACTCGAAATCACACTCATTTTGATAATTAGAACAATTCAAAGCAAATAAAATAATCTAAACAAATATTATCTGTTGAGACAGTGCTTCCACTGTCCCCTGCCCTGACCTTCATATGAGATCAAGGTCTAAATTATTTATTTAATATCTCTGTCTACTTATTGTTTGAGCCTATTTCCAGGCTTTATTTTTATATAATTCTCAAGGCCTAAATGTCTACTGTCTGAGATAGGCTATGTACCTTATCCCCTGCCTTCGATCTAATTTTTTAAGATTGAATGCTTCAATATTTTAATATCTCTGTCTGCTTACTGTATAAGCTTATTCTTAGGTTTCGTTTTTATTGGATATTATATTTACATTTCAGATTTTATCCCCTTACCCCATTCCCCACCCACCCAGGAACCCCCTATCCCATCCCCCCTCCTCCTGCTTCTATGAGGATGTGCCCCCACCTACCCCCTCCTACTCCCACCTCCCCACCCTCAAATTCTCCCATACTCAGCATCCAGCCTTCATGGGACCAAGGATCTCCTCTTCCACCTATGCCCGACAAGGCTATCCTCCCCTACAAATATAGCTGCAATCATGGGTCCCTCCCTATGTGCTCCCAGGCTGGTGGTTTAGACCCTGGGGAGCTCTGGTTGGTTGGTATTGCTCTCCTCATGGGGCCACAAACCCTTTCAGCTCCTTCAGACTTCTCTCTAACTCCTCCATTGGGAACCCCTTGATCAGATCAATGAGCATCTGCCTCTGAATATGTAAGACTCTGGCAGACCTCTAAGGGGACAGCTATATCAGGCTCCTGTCAGCCTGCACTTCCTGACATCCACATCAGCATCAACCTTTGGTGACTGTACATGAGATGGATACCCAGGTGGAATGGTCTCCAGACAACCCCTCCT
This sequence comes from Arvicanthis niloticus, assembly GCF_011762505.2. Classification (NCBI taxonomy): domain Eukaryota; kingdom Metazoa; phylum Chordata; class Mammalia; order Rodentia; family Muridae; genus Arvicanthis; species Arvicanthis niloticus. The sequence continues at coordinate 16,560,485 of NC_133437.1, forward strand.
TCAGTTCAGGCTAAACAAACCCAAAATTCCTGTGGAGCCCGCATTCAAAGAAGTTGACTATTTATCCTGGCGTAGACTTTTTTAGATTTGCTTTAAAGCATTTTCACTTGCTCTTTATTCTATCTGTTTGCCTTTGCTTCCTACATTTGAGATCAAAGGCCTGAATTTCTTTATTTCATGTACACTTAAAAACATTTAAACAATTGCCATTATACTCCCTTCTATTCTTACAAACAATTAAGTCAAATGTCATTTATACTTATCCTTTGGTTGTCTGCTTGTTGGAGGTCAGCAGCCTCTATTGTCTGCCTCTTTTTGCCTTCCTTCAAGCAGCCTGTCTACAGCAGGGCTCCTAGCTCCTCTGAGCCTAAACTCTTTGTATTAGTTCTGAACCACAGGGGGAAAAAATCCCCACATGACTCGGGGAAAATCTGTACATTCTCTTCAATCCTAAAAACAGTTAAATCAAAATCTAAAGATCTAGCCTTTGAGATCTACTGGCTGGAGACAGGAAGCTTTTTTGTTTGCTTCTCATAGTCTCCTAGCAGGGTAAATCTCTGCCCAGCAGCTGTGTTTCTTTGTTCCAGTTTTTCTATGCTAAAACCATGTGACCTCACTCAGCTCCACTGAAAAACTAGATTTCCCCTCTTTTTAGACTTATATCACTGTGTGTACTCCATCTGAGAATTCCTAAATTAACAGTGGATTCTTGCCACACATTAGGCGCCATTGATTGTGTGTAGCTTTTGCTACCCCACCTGAACTCCAGGAACAGACCACACTACCAGCCCTCACCCAGATTCCTTTGAATCCATGGATACAAAATGCAGACACACATGTTGCTCAATTTCAACTTGCCTTATAGACACAATTGCTGGCGACTACTTATCTCCTCTGCCTGAACAAGTACGCCCATATCAATATTCTTAGCTCCACACCTCTCCACTGTCCTACATCTCACTAATAATTTTGAAAGCATTCTATTTGCCCTTTTCTAGGCAAATTAAGAGGGGAAAAAACAACATTGATCTGCTATATCTGGAAACCCTAATTACTATTCCCAGGAAGAGACATCATTCAATAAGTTCACAAAAATCATAAGGAAGAAGGGGAGAAGGATGACGAGGCAAGGGGGTCAAAGGGGAAAGAAAGGAAGTAGGAAGGGAGGAAGGGAAGAGGGAAGGAGGTAGGGAAAGATGGAGAAAGAAAGGAGGGAGAGGGGAGGAAGGGTGAAAAGGAGAAGGGAAGGAGGAAAAAAAATATAAAGGAGGGAGATAGGGAGGGGGAAAGAGAGGCAGAAGAGCAAGGGAGGAAGGGTAGAAAGGTAGAATTGTGGAAGGGAGGAGGGGAGGAGGGGAGCAGGGAGCAAGGGAGGAGAAACTTTTTTCTGAGCTATCCAAAATGCTTCATTTGTTTGAGTGGATCAGATTCAACCTGAGCTAAGCTACAGGGTTTAAGAACCCCGAACTCAGGCCTTATCTTTGAGGCACAGAAAGGATGTTTCCATTTTTTTCCCCCTATTGCTGCTGTCTGTAGAAAATTTGAATGGACACAGTTTCTGTAGTGATCTTTCCCTGTGGTTTCTGTGATTCAGAAATGTCTCAGCACTGGGTTCTTGGGGAAGTATTATGTTGGGGGGTAGGAAAAAGAAAACATTTCCATCTCTTCAGATTAACTGGAGTGTAGTGATGAGACAAACTGGAGAAGACAGTCATATGGTATATTTACCCACAAATCCGAAACAATCCAGAAACTTCTTTGGCCCTTTTCTGTAGGAGAGAAGGAAAGAAGAATTGTAAACAAATTTAAGGGGCCTAAATGGTGGCCAGGCAAACAAATGGCCCTAGAGACAGACATCAAAATTTGAATGAGCCCAAGGAACAGACAATATCTTATAAAGAAACTCTGTCTGGAAATGGGGAAACTCTCTGACCAGTGTGCCAGGGAGGCTTAAGGGTGGAAAGAAGGACACTTGTGTTCCTTTTCAATTTACTCTTAAAGCAGATGAGGTAAGGAGAGGAAAAAGGTAAGGCAGAGGGACCATGGCTCTGAGGCATTTTGATTTCCTTTAGATCAAGTTCTGCAGCATGGGAAAAAAAAAAATGTCATATTCCAGGAGGTGTCACTCTTGAAGCTCCAGCACTGTCGAACAGAGCAGAAGCATTACCGGGATCCTTTTCTTGGCCCAACAGAAAATTATTTTGGGAATTGTCATTTTGATGGCTTATAGATATGGAAACTAGTAAAGATTCAGTAAGAATTGAGGCAGATGCTAAAGGATACAGGGTGCCCATCTCCTGCACAGAAGCACTTCTATATTCTCTCAATAATAAAGCTTAAAAGGGTTATCCCTCCTTGAGTACCGCCCCCCCTCCACCCACACACACTGTTCTTTTGATCGAACAGCATTCTCTCTTGGTTGCCTTTAGATCAAGATGTAAAACACTCTGCTCTTCCAGCACCATGCCTGCCTAGATGCTGCCATGCTTTCCACCATAATAATAATGGATTGAACTTCTGAAATTGTAACCCAGCTTCAGTTAAATGTCTGCCCTTATAAGAGTTGTCTTGGTTATAGTGTCTCTTCCCAACAAAGGAAACCCTAACTAAGACAGATAATAAAATCATGTATTTCTGATGTTTCACCTAACTAATGTTCCCAATAACCAAAGCTTTTCCTTCAAACACTAAACATAAATACTTTATCCATCTATACTGAAACATGGAGGTGGGTTTGCATTTTCTTATTATTTAAGGATGAGGAGGAGATGAAGTTCTGAGAGAATGTGTGTTATTTACATGCACACAGCAATGTTTAGGACCCCAGTGCTTCCAACCCATGAAAATGGTAAAACCTGCTGGGTATGGGGCTCAGCGGGATCGCTGGTCCACGTAGGGTGTTTACAAATGATTGCCCAGTGTGTGTAACTAACAACTTCAGCTCTCTCCTCATGGGTGACTGCAACCTGAGATTGCTCGCTATAGGAACCTCCAACTGAGACCAGCTCATCCCTCCCTTTTTACTGGAGCTGAGTTTCTTTTTTTTTTTTTATTAGATATTTTATTTACACTTCAGATGGCATCCCCTATCCCCATTCCTCCCCACCCACCTTAGGAAACCCCTATCCCATGCCCCCTTTTCCTTTTTGCATTTATATATTTTTTAAAATAATGTTAATCATAGGCTTTATACATTTGGAATTGTTCAATCAGAGGTGTAACCCACTGACCAACCTAGATATAACAACTATCTTTGACTGGTGGAGATACATGAATATCTGCCTCCCTGTCTCCCCCCTCTTTCTCTCTTTCATCACCTAGCTTCTCCTCTCCTTCTTCTTCTCCTCTTCTTACTCCTTTTCTTCCTCTCAGTACTCCTCCTACCTTAGCTCCTCCTACACATCTGCATTGCAGAGTAGGTACTTTCCCATCTGAATGAGCACAGCCCACCAGATCCCAGCTTTTGTGTGTGCATCTCTTGTTTTTCCATTCTCACATCAGCAGTCAGGTTTGCAGGGCCCAGACATACACCATGTGTCACTGAAGGTCCTGTTCTAGAAGTGAGATTAGAGCTGGCAATAACCCTTACCATTTAGTTCAAATTAAACAAGACACACACCCTAGGAGAAGAGATTAGGAAAGGTACCCTTTGGTGCAAACCGCCTTGAAAATCAGTAAGAGATAGGACCTTTATTTAAGTAAGATGCATGTCTTCCTTTAAATGACTCTGTTCAGGGAGCTTTGTGCAGTGACCATCTTAAACTTCCCTTAGAATGGCCGTGGACAGTTGTTGCACCTCGATACTGAAGGTCACAGTCTACCATGTCCAGATAGCTCCTCTGAGCTCAGTGTAAAATGGAGGGGTCCTTCTATTTTTTTTTTTAAAGCAGGGCTTTCTCTTCTATGCTTGATCTGGGGAGCTCAACCCTCAGTCTTCTACCTGAGGAATGTCACATAGCCCTTGGTAAATCTACAAGCTCAACTTCTTTGCTGATAAGAACCCATCCAGCAATTACCTGGGATTCTTGGAATACCTCTCCATACAAACAAGGCATTCACAGTTTATGTGGTGTTTAATGAATAAAACTGTGGGAGTGGATGATCTGTATCAGGAAAGTAGAGGGCCAACTGAGCCAGTGCAGTTTCCTGTAGGGGGAGAGAACGAGATGATGGGAGAGGTACGGTGAGCTTAGCTGGGTCAATTAAAGTGGCCTGTGATAGCTGCACTGAGTAGTCAGTGTGACACCACAGGTCTCTGAGTAGCAAAACAGAGTGGCTTGGTTTTGCTGCATGTCTTCCTCTTCTTCCCTTCAGGTAATCTGGGGATGAGAGCTGCCATCTTATTTGCAGGTCCTGCCTCCATGACCCCAGTGATTGGCCCAAGTTTGAATATTTGATTTGAATATCAACTATCACAGCCAATCAGAGATCTTTTTTTTCTCCAGGCATCCAACTACGTAACCAGCCAGACAACGGCTCTCCTAGATGGCACCCTGATAAAGCAGCTCCCAGTCCGTGAGGCTTGTCGGCTTGTCTCTCTTTGCTATCGTGTCCCAGTTTGCCAGGATGTTCCCCAGATTTAGCACTCAATATCCTGCGCCCTCCCTCTTCCCCTTCAATAGATGTTATGGCATATCGCCTCACCCTGGGTGTCCATGTACACCTTCTAGGTTCCTAAAAGCTGTTTTCCAACACATTGGAGAATGAGTCATTCTGAATACTCCAGGTCAGAGCTGACAGGTTCTCAGATGCCCGGAGAACAACCATGCTGGAGCTTATTATCCAACTGTATGCCTTTAGATTGTCATAGTTTATTTTAAGTGGTAAACTTCTCATGTTCTGAGGCAGTAAATATGTCACGGGCACATACACACAGAGAGTAGCATATGTTTGCCTGTGGCAAGTAATGAGATTCTATAACCATATTAGTTCTCAAGTAGTACAGGAGGAAGATATCTTTAAAATGTAGGTGTGTGTGTGTGTGTGTGTGTGTGTGTGTGTGTGTGTGTGTAGATGTGTGTGTGTTTGTGAGAGGGGGTAGGTATAATAGTAATATAATAGTAAAGAAATACAAAGTTCAATGGTATGTGTGTGCTTTTAATTTTTTTTTATTTCATTTTGTGTGTGTTTGGGTGATTGCATGTATCTATGCACCATATACATTCAGTACCCCGGGAGGCCATTTAGAGGACATTAGAGCCCCTGAGACTGAAGTTATGGTTGAGAGCTGCCATGTGGGTACTGGGGATTGAACCCAGGTCCTCTGCAAAACCAACCAATACTTTTGACCACAGAATCATTGCCCCAGCCTCATATGTACACTTTATTTTTTTTTAAATCATTTGACCTTGTCGTAGTATGAATAAAAATGGCTCCCACGGGCTCAGATGTTTGAATACTTGGTCCTCAATTAGTGAAACTATTTGAGAAAGATTAGGGGGTGTGGCTTTCTTGGAGGAGGTGTCACTGGGGATGAGCTTTGAGGTTTCAAAAGCCCACATCATTCTCAGTTAGCTCTCTCTGCCTCGTGCTTGTGGATGCAATGTGAGCTCTCAGTTGCTGCCCCAGCACCATGCCTACCACTCTCCCTACCATGATGGTCGTGTACTCACCCTTTGGAAATACAAGCCTCCAATACATTCTCCAGTTGCCTTAGTCCTCGTTTTTCTTCATGGCAATAGAAATTTAACCAAGCCAACTCTCCAATTCCAGTGCCAGAGATGGACTCCATCCGCACGCCAGCACCTGACAGAGACCAAGGGTAGCACTCCAGACCAGAACACACTGAGGTGTGCTAGTGGTGGACAGAACTAAAGTCCAAGTGTATGTGCAGAGTTGAGACTTTGGGAAACTCAGTCCCAAATGGGATGTCATTATCAAACGTCTTCCCTCAGCGTTAGGGGGAGCCATGTGGAAGAGGAGGCAGAGAGAGTCTGAGAGCCAGAGGGAATGGGGGACACCAAGGAAACACTGCCTTCCAGACACAGCAGGACAGACAAATATATGGACTCACAGAGTCTGTGGCAGCATGGACAGGGGCTGCACAAGTTCAAGCCATGCAGGATCCCAGTCCTGAGTGGGAAATGGGCTTGATCTCCTACACCTAGACAAGAAGCTATTTCCAACTGACAATGACTTGCAAAGGAAAACTTAATTGTTTCCATTAGGGTCTCCGTGGAAATATTAACTATACTTAAGGATAGGCCCCATACCCAGCAGTAGATGGCCAACAAAATTAATTCAGTGGTATTTTTGTCAACTCTGTCGTTTCATGTTTTGTGTGGACATTGTTTGCTTGTATATTATGGTTTCCAATTTTATTTTTGTGGGGAGGAGCATCTCCTGTGCCCATACTGTCAAATAGGGCTTGTCTGGTCTTATTCTTATAGTCAGAAGTAGGAGCCCTATTCTAGGTTCTTCAAGCAGTCCAGAAAAAGAAGAAATGCCCTGCAAGAATCCCGGTGATGGTATGAGAATCAGCTCTGAGGTCTGGGCATGAACTGAGAGGCAGTGTGCTGGGACTTCCCAGGATAGATTAGAGAGAACATCACAGGATGCCACCCCTGTGATTAGAGAGAGCACCACAGGATGCCACCACTGCATTCTACTGGAAACACAGGTCCTCTGGCCACTCTCCACCATTCCTCTCATCTGTATACTGTGTGGTTTCCCTCAGTGTGATGCTGTCATTGAGCAGCAGAAGTGTCTAAAGGGAGCATCTCACCACACACCAGGATGTGCACAACTCAGTATCTGTTTCTACTTTGGAAAGGCAATAGCCCTAACCTGAGACCTGTTTGGTGTAAAAATACACTGAGAACAAGAAAGGACACATAACTGTTATTTATGCTTGTCTCAGATTAAGAACAACTGAAATGAGCTTATCTCAGTGAGTTGTGGTTTATTCATATGATTAAATAGTGTGCAGCAATGGGGTGAAAATGACTATATAAAATATACGTGAATGGGTGAAACACAGATGAAGCTCATGTTTGCTAAGAGTAAAAGCCTAACAATAAACAGTGTATGGTCTTCATTTGTACAAAAAGATGCTTTTCTGATCAGGACCTGGGGGATGAGAGATGCTTCTTTTTGTAGCAGACAGAAACTGTTGCAGACCGCTACAACTGGTCCACATGCAGAGAATATGTGACCAGGGTTTGCCCAGCACCAACCGATACACCTACAATGCAACCCTTACACCTATGACTCAAGGAAATCAAAGAAAGCTGGGAGGGGGGTTGAGGGGGAGAAAAAGCACAAGAGCCAGAGAACTACAATGCCTGATGCAAGACAGTGTCTTCTAGTTATGACAGGAATACTGCAGCCATGAATGTTCAACAATATGGCTACATAAACAAGAGCTGAAGTATGACCAGATCAATCAACATGCCAGCATGATCATACAGCCTAGATGAAGATCTGCAGGCAATTAATGACTGCAGAGAAAGAGGAAGAAACAGAGAGAGCATGAGAATTGCTTTTCCTCAGGAACAAGCTCCCCGATAAGCTATCAAATCCCAAGTTGTCAGCCCTAAACACATCTAGATAGACGCAACACTAAATAGACTGTGTGTGTATGTGTTTTAAAACAATAATAATTTAAAAAGAAATCCTGAATCTGAGAGAGGATGTGGTAACGGGATATGAGAAGAATTGGGGGGGAAAGATGATGGTGGGGCCAAAATGATGTAAATACAGTATTCGTGCATGATATTCTAAAAACTGTAAAGAAAAACGAGTATACTATATGGTCCCATATCAAATTAAAAAGCAGAGTATGGTGAATCAGAATCTTGAGTACCTCTGAAGAAGCACTAACTATTTGAGAAAGCTTTGTAGAGTGCTGGGAGCGTTCTCAAGAGTAACCCAGGTGGCAGCCACACATTATGTCTCCACACAGTTCAATATGTTGGATGCATATGTTGCACACACTTTTCTGCATGCATGTTGTAGTCCACTTGAAAGGTTTACTTAAAAGTCCATATTGGGCAGCTACAGATCTGGAAACGGTAACTGATGACCTTTCTAATTGCTCTCAAATGATTGGACAAATAAGTAATGCGCTCACCTCTATCTCTGATTAAAAACATTCCACAGCTCTTGGTAAATCAGAAGATAATCTCTTCTAAGATTTGTCACCTGCAAAACTCATGTAAAAACTTTATCACTAGGGTGGGCTGGGAGACAGCTCAGCAGGCAAAGCCCTTGCTGCACAAATGTGAGGACCTAAGTTTGAATCTCTGGGCATGTAGCATACATCTGTACACATCTGTAATCCTAGCATTCCTACAGAGAGATGGGAGGAGAAGACTAGAAAAATTCTGGAAGCTTCTAAGCTATGTCAACTATCTACAGCACTGAACAAGAAGGAGACCTGCTCTCAAATGATATGAAAGTCATAGACACACATACAATTACTAATGTGTCAGTGCTCAAGGTAGAGAAATCCTTATGAAATCTTTTGGTGCAGGATTCGCACACGTGAAAGGGATGACTGACTTCTTACATTACCAGAACTAGATTAGTCACAAGAGTAGGTTATTCCAAAGTGAGCCTACCTGTTAGGTTCTGTCTCTTCCACACATATCTGTTAAAAATTGGTTCTAATGTTTTCTCTTCATTTGGCTCCCAAAAGCTGCACTTCCAGATGCTGGGGGTCCCTACCTCTAGCTGGCTTCGATTTGTAATAAAGAATTGCTGTACAGCCAATGGCTGGACAAGGAGACAGGGGTGAGATTTTTAGATTGCATGGGAAGGGGAGGGACCAAGAAAGAAGTATAGACAGAATTGCCATGACGGGGAAAGCAAAAAGAGCAAACTTATAAGCCCACAGACATGTATGAACCTGGGAAAGTGGCCTTAGGGGCCAGTCCCCTAGTTGGGTCTGGGGTAACAGAGATGAAATATAGATTATAAAAGATGTTAACTCAGGAATACCAGAGGGGGATGTATGTTAGTTGCAGAGAGGTTTAGAAGTACCCAGCCATTAACCAAGTAAGGCATACCAAATTAGCTGGTGTGAGTGTGTGGTGTGGTGTGTGTGTGTGTGTGTGTGTGTGTGTGTGTGTGTGTGTGTGTTTCATTCACGAATCTGGAGAGCTCCAGCAGGTGGCTAGAGGCTTGAACATCCACCAGGAGGAAGTTTAAAGTGGATTAACTATTCCCAGCTACACATACCTGTTTGTCCTCTTGTTTTTACATCCTGTCAGGATGCAGCTCAAGACCCTCCCCAAATATTAGACTCCCCAAATCCAGAATGGTAAGAGAAATAAATTTTTTCTTATAAATTATGTGGTCTTGAGTAATCTATTAAAGTAATAGACAACTGGTTACAATAATATCTAAGCTCTTGACACAGTCCTGCAAGAGACTTCACATTTCAGCCTCTACCCATGCTCAAGTCTGGGTCACTCACCTGCTCTCACTCCTAATGTTGACTCCACACTTGCCTGAAGAACTATAGCACCTGAGAACTCTGGGAAAATAAATTGTTTCTATAAGGTGAGCTGTACTTCTTCCCTGAGGCATCCCTGTCCAGACCTGGGTCCTCCACCCCCAACTTCCTATTGAACTCCTATTGCAAGTAAGCCAAGGTGTATTTAACTATTGCATTTGCATCCCAAGTGACATCTCTTAAAGAATGACTTAACAGTTATTAAAGTCAATAGCTAGACAGTGCGCTTTTTTGAAGTTACTTGATCTGTTGTCCCTGTGAGGTGTCATACAGGACCTAAGGCAGGAGATTAATCTTTCAAATGGATTTGGGCGTAGGGCTCATGCTTGAAGTTCTCAATTCAAATCCCATGTCTCAGTTTCTTTCCTGTTACTGTATAATAACACCATGACCAAGGCAACTTATAAAAGAAACAATTCAGTTGGGCTTATAGTTCCAAGAAGTTAGAGTCTACGATGGTGGAGTGAAGTCATAGGAACAGGTGACTGGAGCAGTCCGTATTTTTCGCCTCAATTCCAGAGTACCTGAAGTTATGAAGATAGGTCTTTTCCTTCCAGAAGCTGTGGGTTGCCAAATAAAAGACCAAGAGCCAGGTGTGAGATACCTCCCATTGAGTTTTTGGTGAGGAATATCCCAGAGATCCCCTAAACAACAGAAGCTATTGCTCTTGATGGTAAGACCCTATTGCTAAAAACATAACACACACTGGTCATAGGATATGGAGAAGCCAAGTAGGTACTGATTAGGACCTCTTTGCTGGCTAGCTTTCATAGTAGTGACGTGTGAGGAAAATTCACCAACAGTGTTACCCAACAGTGAACCCACTGAGTAATAAGTGACATATGAAGATACACCCATGGATGCAATCATGGCACAGATGCTATGGTAGCAACCAACTGGACTTTTTGTATTGGACTTAAGGCCCATTTCAGAGGAAGAAACACATCTTTGGTACTGCAAGTCAGGCCATGAGCCCGAGGTTAGGGAGCTCATAGGCCCCAGGGGTGAACCTGCTGATATTTATGTTCTAGATGAGCATAGTATCAATCTGCCCTCTAAATCTACATCTCCATATCCACAGGTTAATCCGGCTCTCAGACTACATCCGAGAAGTTTCTTTATCCAGTGGAACGTGGTTAAAGAGAGACTCACAAGTGTTCAAAGTGCAGAGAATAAACATCAGTGGAGTGCTCAGTTACACATCGGAATCCATAGCAAGCCCCCCTCCAGAGGTTCAAGAACTAGCTCAGAAGAAGAGGCACAGAGAGATCGTAAGAGCCAAAAGTCAGGAGGCGCAAAGCAAATCAGAGTCTTCTAAACATGAAAAGAATTCACAGCATCTGCGGTCTGCATGAGATCAAGACAGTCAACATTCTAGCATGGAAAGTGAAATCGATTTGTGAGCTCCCACCCGACTAAGAAACCATAAACAGTTGATTGCTTTTTGGAAAGAGGGAGTCAGTTTTCTTTAAGGGTGTGGCTCCTGGTAGATCAATCACTCTCCAGTGGATGGCCCCAGGCCCAGAAGTTTATGAACATCACAAATCAGAGTTGGTGGGTTATTAAATTTAAAAACATTTCTTAAAGCAGACACAAATTTAGGATGAATCTAGGAGGAGTTAAGGGGGGAAGTTGGGGTGAATAAAATCAAAGTACATTGTATAAAATTCTCAAAGGATGAATAAAAATATTTTTAAATAGCCCTTCAGCAAGAGAATAAAGATAAAAACCTATCAAACTTGGTCACATTAGTATATTGGGCCCCAAATTAGCTACCTTATCCCAACTAGATAAGTAAACTTCCAGTCTCTTCATACATTTGAATAAGGAGTTCTGAAGAGAGTGCTTCTGACATTTATCCAGGAAAGACAAGGCACCGAACTTTTATAGGTGTGAGGCAGAATTGTGCATAAAATGCACCCACAGAGGACAAGCCCAGATGAGTGAGACACCTGAGAGAGTCTGCGGAACAAAGAACAAGACAGAGAAGCACATTCTAGAAAATACAGCCTGAGCAAAGACAAACAATGGAGCCTGTTAGATAACGAAGGTACCACGTCTGAAGCTGGACTGCCTTCCATAAGAGCTACGGTGGCCACGGTGCAACAGCAGACCTGAAAGTCAAGCAGGTCCACGGTGGGCCTCTGTTGTTCATCCCAAGCAGGACTTCAGGCAGCAGTTTGACCTGGTGCCTCAAAGTCCGATAGTAAAGTGTCCACCATTTCCATATATGTAAATATAGATAATTAATGTAGCTAATCAATAATTTTATCATCATCACCACCACCATCATCACACTGACCTCACTGAATGTGATTGACTCCTATGAGGTTTCAAACACGAACCTAGGCATGTGATGTGCTCGTTAACTAGCTATCACTATTCTATCCACAATCACAAATCTTGCCAAAATCCCAAGAAATTCAATCTTTACAGATTTCTTCTGGGATCCATCTTAGCACTACCCTCTCACTCTTATTCTTTGCCAATTTGATGATAATGGTCAATAAACTGCCTCCTGAGGGACAGACTCATTCAAGTTCCCTTTGTGGAGACAAGCTCAATTTCCTAGGAAGGATTGTCTGACATTGCCCAGGGCTGTATTTGGAGCTAGAAACACTGGCTGGCACTTGACACCTGGAGTGTGCTTCAGTTTCTCTTGCAGAAGTCAATAGCCATATTTTGCCCAATTACAGTCCTGTAATTTGTTCTTCTACTTCTGGGGTAAGGCAAGAACATGAGGAGGGAAGTGCACACTTGTTTACAAAATGGCGGTCTTTGTGTGGCAGCCATCTCTGGGTCTCAACCCAGCCTATCATAAATTCTGTGATATTTCACTAAGGAGGCAGAAGAACCAGAACATTTAGAAGAGAAGCCTTGGAAATGCACGTGCTCTGAGCTGCTCTGAGAAATAACCTTTTCACGCTGTGCTGCACACCCAGTCTCAAAACCTTCATTCCACTTTGTTCGCATGGCTCTATGAGATTGACTGTGTGACTCTGACGGTGACAGCTCCTGCCACAACCACTGTTTATGACAAAACAACTTCCAGATAGGAGACAAAGGACATCTCCTTTGCATTTAACTTCAAAGTTTACAAACTGGTAAGCACTGAGACTGTGGAAGAGATAAGGAAGCTGGTTTTCAGATGGTCTTTACGGGAAAACAAAATGTCTTAATGGTCTCATAAACTGTTTTAACTACTATTTGGGGGTAATTTGAATGGTTGCCCTACATGGCTTGAATGTATTCCTTCAAAGTTTGTGTGATGGCACCTATAGCCCAGACAATGGAATTGGAAAGCAGGTCTTGCGGGGGAGGGGGGTGTAAGAGGGAGGAGGTTTGAATATATCATTGCTTTTTGATCATTTGCCTGTGGTGACTCAGAAGGAGGACATAGCAACAAGGTGTCTATCCCTGGGAGCACAGAGCAGTGCCCCACCCCACCAGACACCAAATCCACCAGCATCTTGGTTTTTGGATGCCTCCGCTTCCAGAAAGGGGAGAAATACATTTCTGTTTATAATTTCTCCAGTCTTGTATATTTTGTTATAGCAGAAGGAATAAATAAAGCTATACTCTAACTATAATAACTATTCCACCATCAATTCTGGTTCTTCTGCTAAAAACATGAATTTTATCTCTTGGTTTTCTGTCTTTATTCCCTGTGGTGTTACCATAGCTTCTCAGGTTGCCATGGAAATAAGGTTAAAACATCTCAGGTCATCTTTCTTTCTGTCTTTTTTTTTTCTTTCTTTTTCTTTTTTTCCTTTTTGAGACTGGGTTTCATGTAGCCCAGGGTAATCTTGAACTTTGAATTCTTCTATCTCTACTTTCTCAAATTCTGGGATTACAGCTACACATACACACCACCATACCCTGCAGGATATCCTTGGAAGGCTTAGGAAGTCTGTCTGTCTGTCTGTCTGTCTGTCTGTCTCTTTCTCTCTTTCTCTGTGTGTGTGTGCATGTATGTGTGTGTATTGTATGCGTGTGCTTTTGCATCCAGGTGAACATGTGTTCAAGTGTATTTGGATTTTTGTGTACATGTAGCAGTCAGAGGTCAATTTGGGTGATTTCCTCTGTTGCTACCCATCCCATTTTTTGAAACCTGATCTCTCCACGAACCCAGAGCTTGCTCTTTTGGCTGTATTGGGTGGGCAGTAAACTTCTGGGGTCTGCCTGTCTGCACCCCATGAATTACAGATGGATGGGGCTGTGCCTGGCTTTTTCCACATGATAGTTTATTTTGTCAATTTGACATCAACTGCAGTCACCAGAGACTAGGGTTCCTCAGATGATGAATTGCTACCATCAGAACTGCCTATGGGCTCCCCTTACTTAATGATTGATGTGGGAGTGTCTAACCCACAGAGGCACCACCCCTGAGCAGGTAGCCCTGTGTTCGTTGTATAAGAAAGCAAGCCGAGGAAGCAATGAAAAGAAGTCAGGAAGCGGCATTCCTCCCTGGCCTCCGTTCCTGTTTCCGGGTTCCTGCATGGCTTCTCGAGATGATAGACTGTAAGATGTAAACTGAAATAAATCCGTCCTCCTCCAACCTGGGTTTGGTTGTTCTTTTATCACAGCAACAGAAAGCAAAGCAGGACAGCATGGGGGGAGGGGGTGAGCTCAGGTCTTCATGTTTGTGCAGCAAGGTTTCTACCCACTGAGCCATCTCCACAGCATAAGGAGAGACTTTATTAAGAATAGCAATTACTACTGAAATTGCTTTGAAGCCAAGATGCAAGAAAGCCGATAAGACCAACCTTAGTGTGTTTGGAAAAGGGTTTTGCCCAACAGTATTGAGACATCTTAACAGATGTCAAAGGGTCAGGAAATTCTAAGTTTTCAGGCACTGGGACCGTCTTAGAACTTTAATATTGATTTTCTATATGGCATAGTAACATTACACCCGGAACACTTACCAATCTAATTGTTAATATACCAAGAAAACGCAAGGCAAACCCCTCGTCAAAGGTATTTCTTTGCTCACCTTTGACTTGAACCTACAGGTCATGAAACCTTTCCTAGACCACACCCCATTCTAAACAATGAACCACGCCCAGCTCATCCTCAGGCACTGGGATTTTTGTTAGAACAACTGGACCCAACAACACTTCTCTTCAGCAGTTTCATTTCCAAAACTGTCAACATGTGGCCATATGTTATCTTATAGGGATGACAGTTTAAAAAGCCATTTAGAAAAGGTTCTTGAGGCATTAATTTTAATTTCAGCAATGTAGTAAGTTTGGCACTGTATCAAACTTTATTATTATTATTATTATTATTATTATTATTATTATTATTATATTTATTAAAATTTAAAAAAATCCTCCATTCTGAATTTTTGTTTTTCCTATTTTAGGAATTAAAATATTCTTTTAATATAAAATCTAGTGATTATAGATAACAAGCTTTAAGATCTCCGGAGTCTAAAATGAAGTCTTGGTCATTCTACTCCATTGCTATCACATTAGAAAATGCAAAAACAGATCAAAATGCAATAATAATCAGCATCTGTCAATCTGTTCTCTCGCCTGGGTGAGAGGCACACTGTACTCATCTATACTGCTCCTTGATTTTCTAACAGTGTCTCATATTTTACATGCAACAGATGCTCAATAAACAAATATCTTGATGACTATGTGGCAACCTCCACTCACTTCCAGGGAAATGGCAGGCAGTCTATTTTTCATACCAACAATGCATTTTGAAATTTGGTTATAATACTAACTAATCCTGTCAGAGGAAGCACCCTCACACAAGTTAAAGAGTTCAAAAGGGTATGTGGGAATCTGTGTTTGGATACCCTACTGAATGTTTTAAATTTCATGACAGTAAGGATGGCTCCATTTTTTGAAGCATAAAATTGATACTCAAAGAGGTTGGGTGACTAGCCTTGGATAACACCAGAGTAAACTGAAAGATATTAATGAAATTTCAGCAGAGACTCAAAAATATTTCATCTCTGTAATAGCCATCAGTTTGATTGGACTGAGAAACACATAGGAGCTAAAGATTTTGCAAGTTCACAGCAATCTATTAAGACATCAGTCTAGACCACTATGTGTACTTAAACAGAAGTGTTCTTCCTTTTTTAAACCAGAAGGTTGGGTGTGCAAAGCAATGTCATTGAATGTATCATATGGATTTGACCCAACGGTGTTCATTTGTCTACCTGATATCTGCTACCAATCTGTCTATTCTTCCTAAATTTTGTACTAAGGAATTTATTTGCCCCTCAGTCCCAGTTTCTGAGGTATAATGCCCAAACTCTCAGACTCACTCAAGTTATGGACATGCCATTGCTATTCAGAGTTAGATGTATCAAGTCATAGGAGATTATTTGTATTTTGAGGTAACTGATGGACCGTGCCTTGAAGTCCTTCTTAGTCAAGCCCACGGTTATGAAGACCTTCTCCTGTGCTTTCCTAGAACTTTTATCATTTAATGTTTCATAGTTAGGTCTTATTCACACTGAGTAAATTTTCATATGAGATGTATGTGAGGTATGTGCAGGACTACACTTTGATAAGAGAATAACCACATTTCTATGTCACTGATTGTTGAAAATGTTTTTTTTTTTCTCTATTACATTCCTTATGTCTACCTTTGTCTGAAAACCAAATGACTCAATTCATGTTGAATATAGTCTGGTCTGGGCTTTCTTAACTCCCCCACTAGCCTAAATGTCTATCTTTCTTCAGTCACATCACCACCTAGCTTACACTACAGTCTTACTGAAGATCTAAAAAATCAAGTCAGACTAACTTTGTTTTTACTCTCAGATTTCTTTTGGTGACTCTACTTCCTTTCATGTAAACTTTAAAATCAGCCTGACAATGTCTTGTAAAAGCTCTGGACTACTTTGGGTAGGGAGTGGGAACACCGTAAGAGTCTTTAATATATGAGCAGAGTTTCTCTGTATTTATTGAGAGCTGGGTTTCCATTGCTGTGAACAAATACCATGACCAAGACAAGGCAACTCTTTTTTTTTGGGGGGGGGGGGGCAAGAAACAGAATGTCTTTATTTATTTTGAATCCTAAGGAAATGTGTTAAACATTGTGCCAGCATCAGTTATATCATGCTTTTAAAATTCCCCAAAAAAATATTTTAATTGATTATTTAAAAATTTCACACAATTGCACCCTGATTACATCCATATCCCATTCTTCCCAAGTTTGCTCTCTCACCGTTGTGCCTTCCCCCCCAAAGATAAAAAATATATCAAATCCAATCTGTGTTGCTCATATACACATTGGTATTCACATGGTCATGGTTCCAGTGGCTAGCCCCTTAAAGATGATTGAGTCCTTCCTCACCCACTGCCAAAAGCCATCAACTGTGAAGAGCTATACTTGACGACCTATCTCAAAATTTTTAAGGACTCTTTTTTTTTATTAGTAACTTTTAAAAATGTTAATCAAAGGCTTTATAAGTTTGGTAATTCTCAATAACAAGATGCCCATACAATCAGAAGTGTAACCCAATACCCAACCTAGATATATCAACTATCTTTGACTGGCGGAGACACACAAACATCCACCTCCATGTTTCTCTCTCTCTCTCTCTCTCTCTCTCTCTCTCTCTCTCTCTCTCTCTCTCTCTCTCTCTTTCTCTCTCTCTCTCTCATCTCCTAGCTCCTCCTCTCCTTCTCTTCCTCCTCTCTTTACTCCTCCTCTTCCTCGCCATACTCCTCCCACCTTAGCTCCTCCTACATATCACTTTTCCTGTTAAAATGAAACTTTTCTCTCAAAATATAATTAGAGCACAACTATACCAATTTGTGTCAGTCAGGTACAAGATAGACCTAATACCCAGTCCATCATTTTGTTGACTAACCAGAACCTCTGTCATCTCTCCTAACTGTTCTGAACCTGGCTTTTTTTTCTTGGCTTTAGAATGTCAGCTGAAAACCATCCTCTCAAATCTTCTCTCTCAAAGTAAATAGCCAGGATTGGCTATGAGACTATAAGTCTTCAACCACGTCAAAAATCCAGACTGAATTAATTGAAATTATGGGAAGCACAAAGCATAGCTTCTAAAACTTAGACAATTTATAGAGACCACTGGACACCTGGACAGTCCCTATACTACAAAATGTTGGAGCATCCGATTTTCAGCCTTCTGGCCCAGGATCATCTGACAGACCTAGTGATGCCGAATTATTAAGGGCTGATTACTCTGTCTTGGCAGATATAATCAGTCGACTATTCCGCAAGTGTGTCCTTTTCTGGACAGTAATTTGTTTGTAGATAAAAAGAGGCAATTCTTGCCTAGTGGCTGTCTCACAACAACTGGAGTAACTCCAAAGATGCTCAATTTCTTCTTAGAATCCAAGACAGGAAGCTGTCAGGAGCAGGCAGGTCTCTAATCAAAATGAACATTAATACAGAAATGTTTGTAACGTCAATTCTGTGGACTTCTGATGTTTTGAAAATCAACTACCCATGTAAGGCAATCTGGACTGTTGTCTGTTAACTCCTCTCAGCTATTTCTAAATAAAATATAGAAAACACCCTAACAATAAACTCAGAGCCATGAATTTGCTATAGGCCTTTAACTCACAGACTAACCATCTCAAATCAGTTAAAAAAGTTAAAGAAAGACTGTATCTAAGCCTTGTATTCCCTAAATGTGTTATATAGGCACAATGCCTATGAGAGTAACAATATTCATCTCACTTTTATATCAATAAGAAACTTGTAGCAATGAAAACCTTAAATTTGAAATCAAAGTAAATTTTGTACCAGTTAAGAAATTATAACTTCATCTTAATAACAATTATACAGATTTCTACCAATAGGTTATGGCTATGCAATAAATTCTAGCTATTCCTCCCTGTTCCAACAAAACCACTACTTTTCCCTAGAAAGACAGCCCAATATTAACCACCTCAGTTCCCAAGCCCAGGGAATAGGGGTGGTGACTCTTCATTAACTTCTTCAAGCTAATTACGGGCATTGAGATATTAGAAGAGGGGCAGAGGGAAGAGTAAATTGATAAGCCTCTGATGTCTGTGTCTTCACCACATCCAGCTGAAATCCCAGGATATCAGATGTTCAAGCAGGTCTGCTCACCTTGCTTGATGAATAGATATACCAAGGCTGTGTATTCTGCAATTTACAATTCTCAAAGCAAATTTTAGTATCAAGATAATTTTTTGTTTGAATTCTGGAATCTAATCTTCTGGTGGCCTGCCTCTGTCATGTCTAATCCATATAATTCTGGGAGTTTATATAAGGGTGTGCTCCTACCACCCTCCCATTCCCACCTCCCTGCTCTTGAAATTACCCAACACCAGAGAATCCAAACTTTCAGGCACCAAGGCCCTCAACTTCCACTGTTGCCTGACAAGGCGACCCTCAACCACCTATACAGGTAGAGCCATGAGTCCCTCCCTTTGTGTTCTCAGGCTAGAGGTTTTAGAGTGGCTACTCCAGCTTGTTTCTTAGGACCATTTGCTTGAAAAATTGTTTTCCAGCCTTTTACTCTAAGGTAGTGTCTGTCTTTGTCACTGAGGTGGGTTTCCTGTATGCAGCAAAATGCTGGGTCCTGTTTTCGTATCCAGTCCATTACCCTATGTCTTTTTATTGGGGAACGGAGTCCATTGACGTTATGAGATATTAAGGAACAGTGATTGTTGCTTCCTGTTATTTTTGTTATTAGAGTTGGAATTATCTTTGTGTGGCTATTTTCATTTGAATTTGTTGGAAGAGGATTACTTTCTTGTTCTTTCTAGGGTATAATTTTCCCCCTTGTATTGGAGCTTTCCTGCTATTATCCTTTGTAACGCTGGGTTTGTAGGAAGAGATTGTGTAAATTTGGTTTTGTCATGGAATATCTTGGTTTCTCCATCTATGGTAATTGAGAGTTTTGCTGAGTATAGTAGCCTCAGCTGGCATTTGTGTTCTCTTAGATGTTCTGTATGACATCTGTCCAGGATCTTCTAGCTTTTATAGTATCTGATGAGAAGTCTGGTGTAATCTTTATAGGTCTGCCTTCATATGTTACTTGGCCTTTTTCCCCTTACTACATTTAATATTCTTTCTTTGTTTTGTGCACTTGGTGTTTTGATTATTATGTGACGAAAGGTATTTCTTTTCTGGTCTAGTCTATTTGGCATTCTATAGGCTTCTTGTATGTTTATGGGCATCTCTTTCTTTAGATTAGGGACGTTTTCTCTATAATTTTGTTGAAGATATTTATTGGCCCTTTAAGTTGGGAATCTTCACTCTCATCTATACCTATTATCCTTAGGTTTGGCCTTCTCATTGTGTCCTGGATTTCCTGGATGTTTTGTGTTAAGAAGTTTTTGCATTTTGTGTTTTCTTTAACAGCTGTGTCAATATTTTCTATGGCATCTTCTGCACCTGAGATTCTCACTCCTATCTCTTGTATTCTGTTGGTGATGCTTGCATCTGACTCCTGATTTCTTTTCTAGGTTTTCTATCTCCAGGGTAGTCTCCCTTTGTGATTTCTTTATTGTTTCTACTTCCATTTTTATGTTCTGGGTGGTTTTGTTCAATTCCTTCACCTGTTTGGTTGTGTTCTCTTGTAATTCTTTAAGGGATTTTTGTGCTTCCTCTTTAAGGGTTTCTATCTGTTTATCTGTGTTCTCAAATTCTTTGAGAGTGTTATTTATGTCCTTCTTAAAGTCCTCTATCATCATGATTAGAAGGGATTTTAAATCTGAATCTTGCTTTACTAGTAATCTGGGGAATTCAGGACTTTCTTGTGTGGGAGAACTAGGTTCTAATGATGCCAAGTACCCTGGGTTACTGATGCTTATGTTCTTGTGCTTGCCTTTCACCATCTGGATCTCCTTAGTGCTACCTGCCCTGTCTCTGACTGGAGCCTGTCTTTCCTATTATCTTGGTTGTATCAGAACTGTGTGGGGTGGGTTTACTACTGGGGTTAGAGCTGGGGCCCAAGATCTGCTCAGTGCTCTGGTGCAGACAGGAAGGAACCAGTGCTCCAGGCCAGGAGTGAATTCTGGGTCCCAGTGGGTCCCAGTTACTCTCTGTTTGGGGCAGGTGTTGCTGTCTTCTTTCCTAAGATACTGCCCAGGTTAGAGCTCTTGAGAGGTCTGCTTCCTCTGGGTTTTATGAGATTGGGTGCAGAGCTGCTGCCTGGGATCTGCTCAGTGCTCAGCCCAGACTGGAAGGACCCAAGGCAACTCTTATAAAGACAACATTTAATTGGGGCTGGCTTACTGTTTTGAGGATTCACCCATTATCATCATGGCAGGAAGTATGGCAGCATCCAGACAGGCATGGTGCTGTAGGAGCTGAGAGTTCTACATCTATTTCAGAAGGCAAACAGAAGACTGTCTCCAGTCAGCTAGGAGGAAGGTCTCAAAGCCCACCCCCACAGTAACACACTTCCTCCAACAAGGCTACACCTGCCCCAATAAGGCAATATCTCCTGATAGTACTACTCACTCCCTGGGCCAAGTGTATTCAAACCACCACAAGACCTCTCTTCTTTCATGAAGTTTGGTAGTTTTAATATGAATGATGATATAAGTATCCAACATGTGTTTTACCTTTCATTTTAGAGGCAATGTGTAAGACTTTAAATATGTTTGCATATCACATTTGCAGTCTACAACTTTCACAACTGTCCTTTTACCTTGGGGTTCTTTAAAAAAAAAAAAAAAATGGGCATGGCTATGCAATCCTTTAATCCTTGCACCCAGGGAAAAAAAAGACAGACAGATCTCTGTCAACTCAAGGCCAGTCTGTTAGTTATAGGCCAGCCAAGGGTACATAGTAGGACCCTGAGTTTAGATTCCCAGCAGCTATGTAAAATGACAGATGTAGCCATACACATCTGTAAACTCGGAGTTGGTGAAGAGTGGGGGATGGGCAGACCTTCGGTGCTTTCTGACCAGCTGGCATAGCTAGATTGGTGAGCTCCAGGTTTACTGAGAGATGGTTGTGATTTGAATGAGAAATGTCCCCCAGAGGCTCATGAATCTTAACACTTGGCCCCCTGTTGTCTACAGTGTTTGGGGGAGATTGTGGATGTTTAGGTAGTGGAGCCTTGCTGGAGAAAGTATGTTATTAGGGGCAGGCTTTGAGGATTTATAACTCTCTCCCATGTCCAGTTCTCTCTCTGCATTTCATGTGCAGTGGAGACGCGTGCTCTCAGCTTCCTGCTCCTGCCCCAGTGCCGGCCTGTTGCCATGCCATCCAGGCCATTATGGGCTTTGCACCTCTGGAACTGTAAGCTAGAATAAAATTCCTTTCCTAAGTGCTTTTTGCCCCGGAATTTTATTACAGTAAAAACAATAGTACAATACTGAGATCCTGTCCCAAAAGTGAGGAGGAAGCATCCATGCATGTTCACATGCTGTCCTCACCCCTTGCCAGGGATATTTCCTCTTGCAGTACTCACAAACAAGCACAACTGATCAAATGGCAGAAAATGGGTGGTCATGAGATGACCAGCCCCAAATGAAACATCTGTAACACGGCCCAGCATCCAGTGGATATGTGGAAGAGAAGACTGGAAACTGTAAGAACAAGGGAACCAGGACAACTGCTGTGAGAGTTTTCTAGACATGACAGAAACACTCCAGTTGATACACCAACGTGCATGGGGAAAACTTCACAAGGTCCCATCCGCAGATAAAGAGCTACATATAATCCATGTCTGTGGAGACAGGGGGAATCAGTTTTCTTCCGAAATGAGGCCCCCAATAGGTTACCCAAGCTTAAGAAAGCATCTCTAAACTGAAGTACATTTAGACAACTGGTCTAGGGTAAGTATATGTACTTGTATGTATAGGTGAGGTCATGAATTTGAGAGGCAGATATGTGTAAGCACAGGAAGAAAGACTGGAACAGGGAGGGGGATGATGTGGAAATGATGTAAATACAATGCATTTCTGTATAAAACTATCAAAAATCAAAAATTTGAAAGTTGGACACTGGCTCAGGAAGATACCAATGTGGACCTCTGGCCTCCATAGGCACACACAGAGACACAGACACAGACACAGACACAGACACAGACACACACACACACACACACACACACACACACCCACCATTAAAAAAGCATACTCGTTCTCCCCTTATGTGGATGTTTTTAAAGCTCATGTGGATGGTATAAGAGTGATTACTAGAAACTGAGAATAACAAGGGGTGACGTGATAAATTGAAGCTGACAAATGGGCACCCAAACACAGAACTAGTATGTTCCTAGTGTCCCCAAGGGTAATGTATGTATGTCGGGGAGGCTAGAGCTTACTTATATACACAGAGAACAACTCAGAGGCCCCAAAAATGAGATTATAAAAGGGATATGGAAATATTAAGTGATTTATTTAAGCAGCACACACTGCATACATGCATTGGATAATCATACCACACCCTATAAGTATATACAAGTATTATGTGTTAATTCAGAAACTTTAATGTTTGAGATAGAAACATTGATTGCTCTGATTTGAGTATTACATATTATGCACACATATTGAATCATCACAGTATGCACTATTAATTTAGACAAATGAAATAACCAGGCCAGGTATGATGTCACACACTTACAATCCCATACACTTAGGAGGTAGAGTCAGGGGGATTAGAAGTTCAAGACTAGTGTATCCTATATAATGAGTTCAAGACCAGTTCAGGTCATGGAGACTAAATTTTTTTTTGATTAAAAACATTTTTTAAATCAAACAAATACATAAATTTCACTAAAGGCTTTTCTGGCATCTCCTGAGATGATTACATAGGCTCTTGTTCACTTATTTCTGATGGTGCTTAGCTCAAACCCCAGGTCTTCTGCATGGTAGGCTACACTCCAAGCTGGAGTGGTTCTGGTCCTTAGTCTATTAATCTGGCCATTTACTGTGCCTCATTTACAAATGTCAGATTTATCTTTTACTCTAGGAACATAGCTACCATGGCCAGGATGCACCATCTTTTTTCTATATTAGTGTGTTGTGGTAAATATTATTTGGGGGTTTCTACCCCACCTTAGATCATTTAGCTCCCAAATAAAAGGCACAACCCTTTATATTTATCAAAAGCTGTGAAGCACTGGAGATGAGCAGATGTCAGCCCTCTATGCTATTTTGTCTTCCCTGTCAATGACCTTGAGATATCATTTGCCATGTTCTGCCTGGGCCACTCTTATCCAAACAGACCAGGACCTCATGGACATGCACTCGTGCTCCACCTATCCCATGGCGACTTCTTCCTCATCTCTGGCTCAGATGGCAAGCCCCAGAACATTGCCCAGTCCAGGCTGTAGGCATCTTTATTAACCAATCAGGGAAAACTTGAGGGGCAAGGTTTACACAATGAAAGCTGGTCTACATGAGGGTCTTATTGTCTTGGAACAACCAGATCTTAGGGTACAGAGTCTTGCATTTGAATATATAGCAGTACCAGACCATCCCACTACATTAGTGACTACATTTTGTTGATATGAGAGGGATTTTGTATCTACAAGATACTGATTACTGATATTGGCCTACTACCCACACTTGTACCAGAATGTTAATTCTTTGAGTGAAGTGCAGGAATTCAAAGTGTTCTCTTAGCGTGTTTAGAACTTCTACCAGGCAGCTCAGTGCCTCGGGAGGAACTCGGCAAAGCTCACAGTCCTGTCTCCATTTAGTTACTTGAGTCCCCTCTTCATAAGCATTAGAATCTGAGGGATGCAGGAATCAGTAGGTTGGCACACAGGTCACCCAGGCTGAGCACTAAGCATGCCCTGTTTTCTGCTGTATGTTCTCACTATCTTTGCTCAAGTCTCAGGCCAGGGGCCACTTGTGTGAGGAAATTCCCTGTTCTGGTGCCAGCTTTGAATTAGAGCATCTCTCAAATGTCCTTCCTACATATCTGCCTCAGAAGCATCTCTTCTGTGGCTCTGTCATGGTGTGTGGTCAACAGAGTCTAGCAATTTCAAGTAGGGGTACTAGAGTCAGAAAACTCTTAGTTTGTAGGCCGTAGACCCGACTCGGCCAGTCAAGATGGCGCCGGCCTCAGCCTCTAGTATTGGCTACTAGTAAATAGTGCACTGTGCATTCGTCAACTTAGTTTGGCGCCAACCCCTCCCGAATGGGGTATGCTAATGAGGTACCACAATCAAGCAGGGTATGCTAATGGGGTACCATGATTCTGACCAATCACCCCCTCCCGGGCAGGGTATGCTAATGTGGTATGCTAATGAGGCACTGCAGTTCTGACCAATCTCTCACCTCCACGTGCTTCCCCCTCACCCCCCCAGGGCTGAGGGTATATAAGCAGCTCGCCTTGGGCATTTGGGGTCTCCTCCTGAAAACTAAAAGAGCACTTCTGCAATAAAAGCTGCTGAGAAGGATACGGTTGTTCGCGTCTTCCTTGCTGGTCGAGTGGGCCGCAACATTGGTTTAAACTCTGGACTTATTTTTCACAAAATATATGACTTAAAGAAAAGATGGCAATGATAAAATAATTTGTGTCTAGCCAATAGACATATGCTTTGTACACCATAATCAATTATGAGCTGTTATTAAGTTTCTAACTTATGTAGGTATATGATTGGATTCTGCTTCCTCTTTCTCTTTTTTTTTTCTTATGTTGTAGCCAAGGATGGTCTTAAACTCCCTCTCCTCCAGCCTCAGCATCCCGTGTGATGAGATTACAAGCATATACCGTCACACTTGACTCAGTAGTAAGTTGCATGCAGGGCTTTATCTAACTCCTTTGTCATTCTTCAGCACTAGTTAGTTATTATGCCTGGTTAGATAGTAGGTGCTCAGTGACACAAACAAAAATAAGAAGGCCACATCTCAGAGGCAGAGGGATTAGACACAAAACAAAAGCCTCCTTGAGACTATCTATGGTGCTGACCACTGCTGGACTAGATCACTTTGGGTCACAGGCTTTACTAAATTAATCTCTGCCTGACACTGACCTGGAACTCAACAAGGCTGATGTCCAGGGCTTTTCAGTGACAATATGTAACTTCCTTAACCTGCCAGTGGACTCCTTCCTAAGTCCTTTCCTGTCTAACTC